>NW_027361699.1:18733750-19482500 GCF_039654945.1 Dendrobates tinctorius | reverse complement strand
AGGCACGGCTGAGACACTGGGCAAGCAGGCGTGGCATGGAGACACAGGGCAAGCGGGTACGGCTTGGAGACACAGGGCAAGCGGGCACGGCTTGGAGACACAGGACAGTCGGGCACGGCTTGAAGACACAGGACAGGCGGGCACGGCTTGGAGACACAGGACAGGCGGGCATGGCTTGGAGACACAGGACAGGCGGGCACGGCTTGGAGACACAGGACAGACTGGCGTGGTATGAGAAGGGACAGGTGGGGACCTGTTCACACAGCAGGTGCAGGTGTAGGCAGGAGGGAGTGGTGTATGTTGGAACAGGATTTGGACCTGTTCACACAGGAGGTGCAGGTATGGATATAGGCAGGAGTGTGGAGTAGGTGGAGCCACAGGAGTGCAGGGTAGGCAGAGCCGCAGGAGTGCGGAGTAGAGCTGAACCACAAGGTCTGTGGAGAAACTGCAGCAAGAACTTCTGCAGCAGCAAAGACAGAGCTGCAAGGGTGCAGATGCACAGACAGAGCTGCAAGGGTGCAGATGCACAGACAGAGCTGCAAGGGTGCAGATGCACAGACAGAGCTGCAAGGGTGCAGATGCACAGACAGAGCTGCAAGGGTGCAGATGCTCAGACAGAGCTGCAAGGGTGCAGATGCTCAGACAGAGCTACAAGGGTGCAGATGCACAGACAGAGCTGCAAGGGTGCAGATGCACAGACAGAGCTGCAAGGGTGCAGATGCACAGACAGAGCTGCAAGGGTGCAGATGCACAGACAGAGCTGCAAGGGTGCAGATGCACAGACAGAGCTGCAAGAATGCAGATGCACAGACGGGGAGGACACAAGGAAAGACACAGCAGGGAAGGAAGCTGCAGACAAGAAGAAATGGAGACTAAGGTTGGGCATAGTACATACAAGGTACTGGGACCAAGACTCAAGGGCCAGGATATTCAGCCTCCTGGCAGGCAGACAAGGTACAAAGCAAGACAAGAAGTATTCCTCCAGAGAAGGACATAGACAGGATAGGGCCTGGCTTCCTCAGCAGCAAGATAGTAACTGAGATTAGACATTGCACAGGCAATGTTTCAGTGGGTGTGGCGGAACTAAATAGTCAAGGGCTCTAGGTGATTGGTCAGGGACAGATTAGACAGGAGCACCCTGACTGCATAAGAACCAGAGAGTTCTAGTGCCGCCCCCCCATACACACACAGCCGGGAAACATACAGGAGAGCAGAGGCACAGAGCACAGGACTGGCAACAGACAGAATCCACAGCATGACCCGGAGCAGTGAGCAAGTTGATGTGCGGGGATGGGAGGCCATGCAGTGACGCCAGCAGCGTTGTTACACCTTCATTATGATGCATGATCAATCATAAGTAGGCAGCACCACTCAGAAGAAAGAACATGCTCCTACCATAGCTTAGAACAGGCTACTCCTGTGTGAAGTGTAATGACAGATAACACTGAACTCACTGCAGGACAATTACAACAGAAATATGTGTGATTACTGACATCTTTGAAGATTCATCTCCTGGAAGTCAGTGTAGGGGAGGGGCAATACAGCTAAATTTAGCTGTGTCACAATATGAAACCTTCTATCAGCTCTCCTCTCATGGCACTGTCACCTGTATTGCCCCTCCACCCACACAAAATGACAGGAGATGAAAACTCAAAGGTGTCAGTGAGATCAGGTTGTCTGTCATTACATCTCACATGGGAGGAGCCCGTTCTTAGATATTGTGTTCTTATAGTATCTGAGTGCTTCTGTCTGCCTATAATTTGTCAAACTATTACAGGTGAAAGAAGCATATGCCCCCAGTGAAAATTCTCTAATGACTCTCACTTGGTTTTAATAAAAATTAACTTATTCAATAACAAATACTTCGATTGACCAGGTTGGGTCTGGGTCCCTGATTTATTTCCTGGATAAAGCTGCTCTATAGGGAATCTAGGACTAGGCTAAAGGTTAATTGATGTCTCACAACAAACTTCTCATTGAGTGGGGGAACAGGGTATGAATGCCACCAGTCTCTCCTGCTCTTTGAACTGGCCAAAGAGCCCTAGACTACTCTCCATGGTGATAGAACACACAAACTTAATCAAAATGGTTAGGATGCCCTAAAGGCTGTATGTTACACGTAATTCTCCAGTGTGGATACTCCAGCAATATTTTTCTTAAAATCAACCGTCTTGTTAGGAGACTGATTTGGACGATCAAACTATGCGAGTCAGACTGGAGACATTGCAGAGAGACAATAGGACTGTAGGCTTGGTGGGCCTAAATCCATGCATTTATTATTTGGCTTCCCAGCTGTATATGCCTGGGACAATCGTGGTGAGGAAGGGTACATTGTCTATTATTACAACAATACTTTGGCATGCCCAGGATGTATGAGGCCTTGGAGACCTATAAGAGTTTCCTCAGTGAACACCCACACCTTGATGCAAATTCAAAAAATGAGGTGGATGGTTAGGGCCATCACCTGTGGTTCTTGGACTTCCTTGGCTCGCTCTGCACAAACCTTTAGTTAATTGGTAGACTCAGGAAGTGATAAAGTGGAGCGAGTATTGTCAAGGACACAGCTTGGGTACCCGGCTTGCTAGGGTGGATACCCAGTCTGTGACAAAATAACTGTCTGATTTTGGGGATGTGTTCTCGGAGCAGGGGTGCCAAGAACTTCCTCCCCGTCGTTCTTATGACTGCACCATTAATCTCATTCCTGGTGCCCAGCTGCCTAAAAGCAGACTATATCATATCTCTGGTCAAGAAAGGCAGGCCATGAAGGAATATGTCACAGAAAGCCTGGTGAAAGGTCATAACAGACCATCCTCATCCTCCAATGTCGCGGGGTTCTATTTTTGTAAAGAAAAAAGATGGGGGTTATGGCCATGCTTGACTTTCCGCAAACTCAATACAATCACTGTATGTGATCCTTATCCGCTCCGTCTCATTCTGGACTTCTTTAATCAGATTGTAGGAGCAAAATGGTTCTCAAAAATGGACTTCACGGGGGTGTATAAGCTCATTAGCATTAAAGAGTGGTATGATTGGAGAACAGCGTTCAATATGGCTGAGGAATACTGTGAGAAACTGGTGATGCATTTTGGTTTGACAAACGCACCCGCTGTCTTTCAACACTTCATAAATGACATCTTTAGTCACCTGGTAGGCAGATTTGTGGTTATCTATCTCGATGACATATTAATTTATTCACCTGACCTTGAGTCACATCAGGTACATGTCAGACAGATCTTACATATACTCAGAAACAATAAATTATATGATAAACCTGAGAAGCGTATGTTCTTAGTTGAGGAGATCCCTTTCCTTGGATATGTGTTGTCTTCCACCGGTTTTTGCATGGATCAGGCAAAAGTCCAGGTAGTATTGATTTGGGATTGTCCTGAGGATTTGAAGTCGTTACAAAGGTTTTGCCAACTACTACCGTAAGTTCATAAAAAACTTTTCGGCAGTAGCCAAACCTCTTACAGACATGACTAGGAAGGGGATGGACTTCTCCAAGTGGTCCAGTCCCCCAGGAAACATTTGATACACTGAAGAGGTGTTTTCATCTGCGCAGATCTTCATACAGCCTGACGTCTCTCAGCCTTTTATCGTTGAGGTTCATGCATCTGAGGTGGGAGTGGGGGCTGTACTGTCGCAGGGTGCGTCTCCTCGTAAATGCCAACCCCATGTTCTTATTTTTGTAAGAAACTGTCACCTGCTGAGAAAAATGATGACATTGGTAACAGGGAACTCTTAGCAATCAAATGGACTTTTGAAGAGTGGCGTCATTTCTTGGAGGGAGCAGTTCATCCTGTTATGGTAATCATGGATCATAACAATCTGGTGTATTTGGAATCGGTAAAACGTCTTACACCTCGACAGGCAAGATGGGCATTTTTCTTTACCAGGTTTAACTTTTTTGTCACACATAGGCGGGGGAACATTGTCACACATAGGCCAGGGAACAAAATCATTAAGGCTGATGCCTTGTCTTGTTGTTTTCCTGGGGGGGAGGAAATAGGTGTGAACCGGTACCTATTCTTCAAAAAGGGGTGGTTATAGCGTCTGTATGCTCCGATCTGGAAAAAGAGATTGTTATCGCTCAGGGTGATGCCCCTGCTGCCTGTCCACTCAGTAAATTAATTGTTCCTATTAATCTTCGTACTAGAGTCCACAATTCAGTCTTGGCCAGACATCCTGGTGTAACAACTCTGCCGGCATCACTGCATTACGTCCCATCTCCCATCTTACTCACCACTCCTTGCCATGCTGTGAGTTCTGTCCTCTGCCGGCTCCTTGCCCTGGGCCTCATGTCCTTGCTTGCTGCATACTTCCTTATGGGGGTGATGCTGACTCTACCTGACTCATATAGAGGCAGCGTGCACCTTCCTATGGTATCCCCAGCCAATTGTCAAGAGGCCTCAGGTACTTAAGGCATCCTTGCCCATAGGAGGATGCCTGAACAATGTTTTCTCTCAGTCAGTGCCTTGCTGCTGAGTTGCCAGGTCCTGTTCTGTTTCACCCCTTCTCTGTGGGCTGCATTCCCAGACCTATTTCTTAGCTATTTGTCTTGTGTTCCCACCTCCCTGAGGGCTGCATACTCAGGCCTGTATCCTTGTCCTATATTTGTTCCCATGTCTGTCCTTGTCTGTACTGTGTCTTATTCCTGTACCTTATCCCATACCTGACCTTGTCTGAACTAAGTCCTTTATCTGTGTCCATTTGTATCCGTCTGTTGCCTTTCCTATCCCGCTGAGTGTTTCCTTGTGGTCTCTCCTCCTGCGACTTTGCTCTGCACCCTGCTCGCATCCTGCAGTTCTGCCCTTGCTCCGCAATCTTGCGGTTCTGCTTTTGCTCCGCAATTCTGCGGTTCTGCTCTTGCTCCACAATCATGCGGTTCTACCCTTGTGTCACAATCCTGCAGTTCTGCTCTTGCTCTGCAATCCTATCCTGTGATTTTGCTCTTGCTCCGCAATCTTGCGGTCCTGCTCTTGCTTCGCAATCTTGCAGTCCTGCTCTGCTTCCTTTCCACATCCTGCAGGTCTTTATCCCTCTTGTCTGGACTGTTTCCTAACAGTTTCTGTCCTTCCTGTCTGGACTGTTTCCTATCAGTTCCTGTCCCTCCTATCTGAACTGTTTCATAACAGTCCCTTTCCCCATGTCTGAACTGGTTCCTACCTGTTCCCACACGCTATTCATACCAGTCTGTGTACCTGTCCTTCCCGAATCAGTTCCAGCTCCTCCGGTCTCAACAGGTCCCTACCTGTCCCCATATACCCTCCAGTCTGAACAGGTCCCTACCTGTTTCCATATACCTGCCCGTGTTCAGTACCTGTCCTGCCAGAGTGCCAACCGTGCCCGCCTGTCCTGCGAGAGTGCCAGCCATGCCTGCCTGACCTGCGAGAGTGCCAGCTCTGCCCGCCTGTCCTGCCAGAGTGCCAGCCGTGCCCATCTGTCCTGCAAGAGTGCCAGCCGTGCCCGCCAGAGTATGATAATTCTCAAGAAAAAAGAAGTGTGTACAAAAAATGGCCAGGATCACCATGAATAAATTTCAAATGTTAGAAACAATATATTATAATTAAAGCATTATTACACAGGATCACATAAACAAGGTACAGACCACATGTTAAAAAAAATTAACCCCTTAGTGACAGAGCCATTTTGCAGCTTAATAACCAGGCCAATTTTTACAATTCTGACCACTGTCACTTTATGTGGTTATAACTCTGGAACGCTGATTCTGAGTTTGTTTTTTCATGACATATTTTACTTCATGTTAATGGTAAAATTTCTTCTATATGACTTGCGTTTAGTTATGAAAAAAAAACAGAAATATGGCGAAAATTTTTAAAATTTTACAATTTTCAAACTTTAAATTTTTATGCCCTTAAATCAGAGAGATATTTCACACAAATTTCTTAATAAATAACATTTCTCACATGCCTACTTTACATCAGCATAATTTTGGAAACAAATTTTTTCTTTGAGGTTATAAGGGTTAAAAGTTGACCAGCATTTTCTCATTTTTACAACAAAATTAACAAAACCATTTTTTTAGGGACTTCATCATATTTAAAGTCATTTTGAGGGGTGTACATGACAGAAAATACCCAAAAGTGACACCATTCTAAAAACTAGACCCCTCAAGGTGCTCAAAACCACATTCAAGAAGTTTATTAACCCTTTATGCGCTTCACAGGAACTGAAGCAATATGGAAGGAAGAAATTAACATTTAACTTATTTTGCAAAAAATTTATTTCAGAACCAATTTTTTTTATTTTCACAAGTGGAAAAAGAGAAAATGAACCACAAAATTTGTTGTGGAATTCCTCCTGAATACGTCGATACCCCATATGTGGGGGTAAACTACTTTTTGGGCGCACAGCAGAGCACGCAAGGGAAGGAGCGTCGTTTAACTTTTTCAACACAGAATTGGCTGGAACTGAGATTGGATGCCATATTGCGTTTGGAGAGCCCCTGATGTGCCTAAACAGTGGAATCCTCAACAAGTGACCTTATTTTGGAAACTAGACCCATTAAGGAACTTATCTAGATGTGTAGTGAGCAATTTGAACCTCCAAGTGCTTCACAGTGGTTTATAACGTAGAGCCGTGAAAATAAAAACATTTTTTTTCCACAAAAATGATCTTGTCGCCCCCAAATTTTTATTTTTACAAGGGTAACAGGAGAAATTAGACTGCCAAAGTTGATGTGCAATTTTTCCTGAGTACGCCCATACCCCATATGTGGGGGTAAACCACGTTTTGGGCGCACGGCAGAGCTCAGAAGGGAAGGAGCACCGTTTGACTTTTTCAATGCAGAATTGGCTGGAATTGAGATTGGACGCCATGTCACATTTGGAGAGCCCCTGATGTGCCTAAACAGAGAAATCCCCCACAAGTGACACCATTTTGGAAACTAGACCCCTTAAGCAACTTATCTAGATGTGTGGTGAGCACTTTGAACCCCCAAGTGCTTCACAGAAGTTTATAACGCAGAGCAGTGGAAATAAAAAAATCATTTTTTTTTCCTCAAAAATGATTTCTTAGCCTGCTATTTTTTATTTTCCCAAGGGTAACAGGAGAAATTGGACCATAAAAGTTGTTCTGCAATTTGTCCTGAGTACGCTGATACCCCATATGTTTGGGCACATGGGAGAGCTCGGAAAGGAAGGAACGCCATTTTGGAATGCAGACTTCGATGGAATGTTCTGCGGGCGTCATGTTGCATTTGCAGAGCCCCTGATATGCCTAAACAGTAGAAACCCTCCACAAGTGACCCCATTTTGGAAACTAGACCCCAAGGAGCTTATCTAGATGTGTGGTGAGCACTTTGAACCCCTAAATGGTGTTTCACTAAAGTTTATAACGCAGATCCTTGAAAATAAAAAAAACTTTTTTTTGCAGAGAAATGAATTTTAGCCCCCAATTTTTTATTTTCACAAAAGGTAAAAGGAGAAATTGGACCCCAAAAGTTGTTGTCCAATTTGTCCTGAGTACGCTGATATACCATATGTGGGGGTAAATCACTGTTTGGGCACACGGCAGAGCTCGGAAGGGAAGGAACACTGTTTGATTTTTGTTGCATTTGCAGAGCCCCTCATGTGCCTAATCAATGAAAACACCCCACAAGTGACACCATTTTGGAAACTAGACCCCTGAAGGAGCTAATCTAGATGTGTGGTGAGTACTTTGAACCCCCAAGTGCTTCACAGAAGTTTATAACGCAGAGCCATAAAAATAAAAAATCTTTTTTTTCCTCAAAAATGATCTTGGTGGTAGTAGCAAATATTCAAATGAGATCTCAAAAGATCTCCTCAAAAATGATTTTTTAGCCCGCTATTTTTTAAAAGGTAACAGGAGAAATTGGACCACAAAAGTTGTTGTGCAATTTGTCCTGAGTACGCTGATACCCCATATGTAGGGGGGAACCACTGTTTGGGCACATGGGAGAGCTCGGAAGGGAAGGAATGCCATTTTGGAATGCAGACTTTGATGGAATGTTCTGCGGGCGTCATGTTGCATTTGCAGAGCCCCTGATATGCCTAAACAGTAGAAACCCTCCACAAGTGACCCCATTTTGGAAACTAGACCCCCAAGGAGCTTATCTAGATGTGTGGTGAGCACTTTGAACCCCCAAGTGCTTCACAGAAGTTTATAACGCAGAGCCGTGAAAATAAAAAATCTTTTATTTTTCCAAAAAAATGAAATTTTTAGCCCCCAATTTTTTTATTTTCTCAAGGGGAACAGGAGAAATTAGAACCCCAAACTTGGTAAATAGTGGAAACTGTTATGAATGGGTCACCGAGGAGGATAGCAGGACCAGGCTAAGCCACAGAAAACCAGAGAGGTTGGTAACTAAGCGGATTGCAGACCCCTGATCCTATCCACACAACTAGCAGTAGCCGTGGAGCGTACCTACGATGCCCTAGACGCCTCGGCACAGCCAGAGAACTAACTCAGCCTAAAGCAAAAAAGGTGAAATCTAAACTGCCCCGGAGCAGACCCCAAAGGAATAGACAGCCCCAAACATATATTGTCGGTTAGACAAGATGAAAACACAAACGCAGGCGGAAAAATAGACTGAGCAAATGATGGGGCCCAAACTGAATAGACAGGACAGGAAAGACACTGTCTGCAATCACGCAAAAACCCTGAAAAATAAAACACGTCTGAAGCACAAAAAACACTGAAGTCACATGACTTCACCCCCACTATATCAGCACTCTGGTATATACTGAAAGCAAAGCAAAAAGAGACCAATATAACAGGGGACAGAACTGACACAAGCAGTAACATATGGGCGGTGATCCAGCACAGCCCCAGCAGGAGCAAGCTGACCCGCACAAAGCAGAGATAGACAAAACCAGATCAAATGCAAAAAGATTAGCAAATGAACCACTTAGCTGAACCATGCAGGAACAGAGCAGGAGACATCAGACCTCAGAAGGCACAGGAAGAAATTCACCAGCAGGGATTGAAGGAAGTCAGCTGTCTTAAATACACCATTCAGAAACCCCAGGTCTCCAATCGTCATCATCATTATCTGGTGGCAAGCCTCTGTCAATCTAACCAGCTCCACTACCTCCAGTAACCACTAGAGGGAGCCCAGAAAGAGAACTCACAACACCTCTGTCAATCTGACCAGCTCCACTACCTTCAGTAACCATCAGAGGAAGCACAGAAAGAGAATTCACAACAGTACCCTCCCTGAGGAGGGGTCACCGAACCCTCATCCACACCACCAGGCCAGTCAGGATGGGCCCAATGAAAAGCACGAACCAATCTTTCGGCATGAATGTCAGAAGCAGAGACCCAAGAATTATCCTCCTGGCCATAACCCTTCCACTTGACCAAGTACTGGAGTCTCCGTCTAGCCAAATGAGAATCCAATATCTTCTCTACCTCATACTCCAAATTACCTTTAACCAATACAGGGTCAGAAGGCACCACCATGGGAACTACTGGCTCCACAAACCTCTTCAACAAAGATTTATAAAAAATGAATCTTAAATGTAACTGGAAGAGCCAAACGGAAAGAAATGCGGTTAAGGATTTCCAAAATCTTATAAGGTCCAATGAATCTTGGCTTGAATTTTGGAGACGCAACCTTCATAGGAATATTTTTTGAAGACAACCAAACCATATCACCCATTTTAAACCGGGGACCAATGGTCCTATGCCGGTTGGAAAACCATTGGGCCTTTTCCTGAGAGTGGGACAACTTATCCACTACTTTGTCCCAAATCTGCTGCATTCTCTCTACCACAGAATCCACATTTGGGCAGGCCAAAGATTCCACCTGCCCTGCAGAAAATCGAGGATGAAACCCAAAGTTACAGAAAAAAGGCGACACCAAAGTGGCAGAACTCGCCCTATTGTTTAGCGCGAATTCGGCCAAGGGCAAAAATGAGACCCAGTCATCCTGATCAGCAGATATGAAACGTCTCAAATAGGATTCCAAAGTCTGGTTTGTTCTCTCAGTCTTCCCATTGGTCTGAGGATGAAATGCAGATGAGAAGGATAACTGAATTCCCAGTTTGGAACAAAAAGCTCTCCAAAATCTGGAAACAAACTGGACTCCTCTGTCCGACACAATGTTCTCAGGGATCCCGTGCAAACGAACCACCTGTTGTAAAAACAAGGGCACCAACTCAGAAGATGGCAACTTTGGGAGTTGTACAAGATGGACCATCTTAGAAAATCTATCACAGATCACCCAGATAACAGTCATTCTCTGAGAGACAGGAAGATCAGAAATAAAATCCATTGAGATATGGGTCCATGGCCTCCTGGGCACCGGCAGGGGCATCAACAAACCACTAGAATGAGAACAGGGCTTGAACCGAGAACAAGTCCCACAGGACTGCACAAAATTCCTGACATCACAAGATAAGGCAGGCCACCAAAAAGACCGACTCACCAAATCTCTGGTACCAAAAATACCTGGATGACCAGCCAACGTGGAACAATGAATTTCAGACATTACTCTTTTCCTCCACTGGTCAGGGACATACAATTTTCCCATATGGCAACATTCAGGTTTGTCCTCCTGAAATTCCTCCAGGGCACGTCTCAAATCGGGTGAGATGGCGGAAAGAACTACACCCTCATTTAGAATGGTAGTAGGCTCGGTCACATCAAGAGAATCCGCAAAGAAACTCCTAGAAAGGGCGTCCGCCTTAATATTCTTACTGCCCGGAAGAAAAGAGACCACGAAATTAAAACGCGTGAAAAACAAGGCCCACCTAGCCTGTCTAGGATTCAAGCATTTAGCTGATTCAAGGTAAATCAAATTCTTGAGGTCGGTGAGGACCACAACTTGATGTCTAGTTCCCTCCAACCAATGTCTCCACTCTTCAAATGCCCATTTCATGGCCAACAATTCCCAATTCGCCACATCATAGTTACGTTCAGATGGGGAAAATTTTCGAGAAAAAAAGGTACAGGGATTCATCTTAGAAGTCACCGGATCTCTTTGGGACAAAACGGCTCCTGCACCAATCTCAGAAGCATCTACCTCCACCTGAAATGGGAGTGAGACATCAGGTTGCCATAGAACCGGAGCAGAAGTGAATCTCTGCTTAAGCTCCTGAAATGCCAAGGCTGCCTCTGGAGACCAATTCACCACATCAGCGCCCTTTTTGGTCAAATCAGTCAGTGGTTTAACAATAACAGAAAAATTACTTATAAATTTACGATAGAAATTAGCAAAGCCCAAAAACTTCTAGAGTGCCTTCAAAGAAGTGGGCTGAACCCAATCATAAATGGCCTGTACCTTGGTCGGGTCCATTTCAATAGTAGACGGGGACAAAATGAATCCCAAAAATGGAATACTCTGTACACCAAAGAGACACTTCGATCCCTTAACATACAGAGAATTTTCCCTAAAAATCCGGAACACAGTCTGGACATGTTCCACATGAGAATCCCAATCACTGGAAAAGATCAAAATATCATCCAGATAAATGATCAAAAACTAATCCACAAAGTCCCGGAAAACATCGTTCATAAAAGATTGGAAGACAGAAGGGGCATTAGTGAGCCCAAAAGGCATCACAAGGTACTCAAAATGTCCCTCCGGGGTATTAAACTCTGTCTTCCATTCATCCCCATGCTTGATGCGAATAAGATTATATGCCCCCTGAGGTCAAGTTTGGTAAACCAACAGGCACTTTTAACTCTGGAAAATAAATCAGAAATCAGGGGTAATGGGTTCTGATATTTAACAGTGATTTTGTTAAGGGAAGGATAGTCAATACATGGCCTTAATGAGCCATCTTTCTTGGCCACAAAAAAAACCCAGCACCTAAAGGTGAAGAGGATGGTCTAATATGACCCTTCTCCAATGACTCCTTGATATAAGATCGCACAGCATCATGTTCGGGTACCGATAAGTTGATAAGCCGACCCTTGGGAAATTTACACCCGGGCATTAACTCAATTGCACAGTCATAACTCCTATGAGGAGGCAAAGACGCAGACTTACTCTCACTAAATACATCAGAAAAATCAGCTAAATAGTCAGGAATATCATGAGACTGGGGAGAGGTGGAGAAAACAGGAGTGTCACTTAGAACACATTGACAACCCCAACTCACCACAGACACAGATTTCCAGTCCAAAACAGGATTATGAGTTTGCAACCAAGGAAAACCCAGAACAATAGTATCATGCAAATTGTGCAAAACTGAAAATTTACAATTCTCATGGTGGTCCGCGGCGACCCGCATTATCACCTGGGCCCAAAACTGGGGTTTATTCTCCGCCAAAGGAGTAGCATCAATACCCCTCAAAGGGATAGGAGTCCGCAGGGGTATCATGGGAAAACCACAATGTGTGGCAAAGTCAAAATCCATCAGATTCAATGCTGCTCCTGAATCAACAAAAGCCTTAGCGGAAAATGTAGACAAGGAGCAGATCAAGGTAATTGCCAAAAGGATCTTAGACTGTACACTGCCCACCGCAAATGCGTGAGCAAAACGCTTTTCTCATTTAGGGCAGACCGAAATAGTATGAGAGGCGTCCCCACAGATAAAACACAACTTATTACGCCTTCTAAACTCCTGACGTTGCGTCCTAGACAAAACCCTATCGCATTGCATGGGTTCAGAAGTTCGTTCGAAAGGCGGCAACACTTCTCGTGTAGTTTTACGTTCACGTAAACGCCGATCAATTTGAATGGCCAATGACATAGAGTCGTCAAGACCAGAGGAGACAGGAAATCCCACCATAACATCTTTTACGGTTTCTGCCAAACCCTTCCGAAAGAGAGCTGCTAGGGCATCGTCATTCCATTTTGTAAGGACCGCCCACTTTCAGAATTTTTGACAATATAACTCTGCAGAATCCTGACCCTGGTTCAATGCCAATAAGGTTTTCTCAGCTTGATCAATAGTATTAGGTTCATCATACAACAACCCCAGGGCTTGAAAAAACACGTCCACATTAGCCAGAATAGAATCTCCGGGTGTCAAAGAAAAGGCCCAATCCTGGGAATCGCTGCGTAGCAGGGAGATGACAATTTTAACCTGCTGCACAGAGCTCCCCGATGAGTTAGGTTTCAAAGCAAAAAATAATTTACAATTATTCTTAAAATTCAAAAATTTAGACCGATCCCCAGAAAACACATCAGGAGTAGGGATTTATTATTCAACAGCAGATGATTGAGCGAGATAGGCAGAAATTCCCCGCACTTCAGCAGCGAGCTGCTCAACACGATCAAATAATTGCTTAGTCTCCATTTAGACAAAAAATATCCTCCTATGGCCCCAGAAAAAAAAGAGGAAAAAATATCACTTTTTTTTTTTTTAATTGTTTCCTTCTTTAGAGTACCCTAGAGTCTACAGTAAGGCTGGTGATTCTGTTATGAATGGGTCACTGAGGAGGATAGCAGGACCAGGCTAAGCCACAGAAAACCAGAGAGGTTGGTAACTAAGCGGATTGCAGACCCCTGATCCTATCCACACAACTAGCAGTAGCCGTGGAGCGTACCTACGATGCCCTAGATGCCTCGGCCAGATGCCAGAGAACTAACTCAGCCTAAAGCAAGAAAAGTGAAATCTAAACTGCCCCGGAGCAGACCCCAAAGGAATAGACATCCCCAAACATATATTGTCCTGAGACAAGATGAAAACACAAACGCAGGCAGAAAAATAGACTGAGCAAATGATGGGGCCCAAACTGACTAGACAGGACAGGAAAGGAAAGACACTGTCCGCAATCACGCAAAAACCCTGAAAAATACAACACGTCTGATGCACAAAAAGCACTGAAGTCACACGACTTCACCCCACTATATCAGCACTCTGGTATATACTGAAAGCAAAGCAAAACGAGACCAATATAACAGGGGACAGAACAAACTGACACAAGCAGTAACATATGGGTGGTGATCCAGCACAGCCCCAGCAGGAGCAAGCTGACCCGCACAAAGCAGAGATAGACAAAACCAGATCAAATGCAAAAAGATTAGCAAATGAACCACTTAGCTGAACCATGCAGGAACAGAGCAGGAGACATCAGACCTCAGAAGGCACAGGAAGAAAATCACCAGCAGGGATTGAAGGAAGTCAGCTGTCTTAAATACACCAGTCAGAAACCCCAGATCTCCAATCGTCATCATCATTATCAGGTGGCAAGCCTCTGTCAATCTGACCAGCTCCACTACCTCCAGTAACCAACAGAGGGAGCCCAGAAAGAGAACTTGCAACACCTCTGTCAATCTGACCAGCTCCACTACCTTTAGTAACCACCAGAGGGAGCCCAGAAAGAGAATTCACAACAAGAAACCCCTCAATTCTTACTCCAACCCTAACCCCAACACACCCATAATCCTAATCCAAACCCTAACGCTAATCCCTAACTCTATTCCTAACCCTAATTCTAACCCTAACTCTAACCCTAAACCTAATTCTAACCCTAAACCCTAATAAAAACCCTAACCGCTGCGGATTTCGTACAAAGAATTGACATGCTGCGGATTTAAAACCGCAGCTAATCCGCGTGGAAAAATCCGCAGCATGTACACTGCATTTTTCAATTTCCATCTCTATATATAAAAATGAATGTATGTATGTGTGTATCACCAACCAATCATGAAGCATCTTTCATTTCACCAGAGCTGTTCAAAAAAAGCTCAGCTGTGATTGGTTATATGATCAACAGTTTTCCTTGCAACCTATCACTAAGCATCTCTCATTTCACCAGAGCTGGTTAAAAGTAGTTGAGCTGTGATTGGTTGCTATGAGCAAGTTTTCCCACTTGACAACACCTCAGCAGACACTGACATACTGACACGGTGGGAGAAATCTAGCATCCCCAGGAACATAAGCTCCCAGCCATTGTCTGTCCCCAGAAAGGAGCACAGAGCACATGACAGAAATAAATCCCCCCTCCCATGGATCAATGGTATGCAAGTTAGGGCAAATCCACTCAGCATTTTGGTACTGACCCCAGGCCTTTCTTAAAGGGATCTCCGGTATGGAAGGCAGGGCAAATCCTTCCAGTGCTTTGGTTCTGACCCCATGCCTCTCTTAAAGGGATCCTCGGCATGGAAGTCAGGGCAATTGCCTTCAAACGCTCTGGTACTGACCCAAGGCTCTCTTAAAGGGATCTACTGTACGGAAGTTAATGCAAATCCCTCAGTGCTGATTCTGACCCCAGGGTTCTATTAAAGGGATCACTGGTATGCAAGACAGGGCAAATCCACTCAGCACTCTGGTTCTGATCCCGGGCTTTCTTAAAGGGATCCCCGGTATGGAAGTTAGGGCAAAACCACTCAGTGCTCTGGTTCTGATCCAAGGTCCCTCTTAAAGGGATCCCCGGTATGGAAGTGAGGGCAATTCAAATCTGCACTTTGGTACTGACCCCAGTCCTCTCTTAATGGGATCCCCGGTATGGAAGTCAGGGCAATTGCCTTCAAATGCTCTGGTACCGACCCCAGGCTCTCTTAAAGGGATTTCCTGTACAGAAGTTAGGGCAAATCCCTCAGCGCTCTGATTCTGACCCCAGGGTTCTATTAAAGGGATCATTGGTAAGGAAGTCAGGGCAAATCCACTCAGCACTCTGGTTCTGATGCCAGGCCTCTCTTAAAGGGATCCCCGGTATGGAAGGTAGGACCTTTCCACTCCGCGCTCTGGTTCTGACCCCAGCCTAACGGGATGATGTGGGATATTAGGGGTAGTAGTCCAGTGGCTCTGGCTGATGGGATGATGTGGGATATTATAGTGAATGTGGCTATGCGGAGTGGGCGGGTCTATACACTCAGCTTTATATATATATATATATATATATAATCATTATAATTTGTTATGACTAAGTTACTATGCCCGAGCAGCGCCGGGGTCTTCAGCTAGTTAACTGAAAAACATAAGAATCTGATCTATCTGGAAGCTGCTAAACATTTGAATGCTCGTCAAGCTAGGTGGGCATTGTTTTTTGCCCGGTTCCATTTCTCTGTGACATATATCCCTGGGACAAAGAATGTAAAAGCTGATGCTTTGTCTCTAAGTTTCTCCCCTGCGGTTAATACTGAAAAGGAGGAATCTATTCTGCAGAAAGGGGTGGTGGTGGCAGCTTTAGGTTTTGAGTTGGAAAATAGCATTCTTAAAGCCCAGGATGCGGCACCAACTAACACTCCGTATCGGAAATTATTTGTGCCTAAAGCCCTGAGGAGTGCTTTGCTTACGGAATGTCATAAGTCTTGTTTGGCGGGTCATCCAGGGATTGCCGAAACTAGAAAGTCGATCGGTCGGAGTTTCTGGTGGCCGGGGTGGCTAAGAGAAATCGTCAAGTGGGTGCGTCAGTTTACCGTGTACGCTAGGTCTAAGGCTTCTCATGCTCCAGCGGCAGGGTTGCTGTGCCCGTTAGAGGTTCCTATGCCGGTCTCTGGGGGTTTTTCTGTCATCTGGGTTTAGTAAGATGTGTCATCTGGTCCCGTTCAATAAATTACCCTGCGCTAAGACACTTGCCAGGGCATTTGTGAAAGAGATTGTCAGACTCCATAGTATCCCCACGGACATTGTCTCTGATAGGGGACCACAGTTTGTGGCTCGATTTTGGCGTGCCTTTTGTGACAGACTTAAGGTTCATTTGTCATTTTCATCGGGTTATCATCCGGAGTCCAATGGACAGATCGAGAGGAAGAACCAGGACGTTGAGCAGTTTTTGAGATGTTTTGTAGCAGACAATCAGGAGATGTGGTCGGAATATCTTCCATTAGCTGAGTTTGCTCTCAGTAATCATACGTCTTCTTCGGCTGGGTGTTCTTTTTTTTTGTACTGGGAAGCATCCATCTTTCGGTCCTTTTTCTAGGATTGGGGCAGCGGTGCCTGAGGAGGAGAGTTTTTCTGGAAAGTTGGAAAGGGTTTGGACCAGTGTGCGCCATAATCTGAATCAGGCTAATAGGAGGTCTAAGAAGTATTTTTTACAAGAGAAGGGAGGCGAGGTTTGTTGTTGGGGACATGGTTTGGTTGTCCTCTAGGAATCTGTTTAAAGATCCCTTCTAAAAAGTTGGGGCCTAAGTTTGTAGGACCCTCCAAAGTGGTTCAGATTGTCAACTTGGCAGCGGTCAGGTTGGACATTCATTTGTCCTGGAAAATTAATTCAGTTTTTCATGTATCTTTGCTGAAGAAAGTTGACACGCCGGATAAGGTGGCTATGCTGTCTGCTTCTCCAATTGATGAGGACTGTAAGTTTGAGATTTCACGCATTCTTGATTCCAGGTGGCAGCTTACAGTATCTCGTGTCCTGGAAGGGTTTCGGTCCCGAGGACAATTCCTGGGTGAAAGTTGTGGATGTCTCAGCCTCAAGATTAATTAAGGCTTTTCACAGGAGATTTCCAAATAAGGCTCGGCCTAGAGGATCCTCGTTAAATGGGAAGTACTGTTAGAATCTGTTCAGTTTGTGACTATTCGCCATTTTCTTGTAGTGTTCTGGCTGCTGGTCTTTTCCTCTGGTGCTGGGTTTGTCTTGGGTAAGGTGATTGTATCACCCTTTATTAACGTGCAACTGTCTCCCATTCCTTGGTGGACAACAGTGTTAATTTGCTTGAGTTCTGTCTTGGAGCTTTGCTTTGCCTTCTTTGTGTTTAATTAGTGCAGTGCTGGGACCTCTGGTTCTGCTAGTCTTAGTTTCTCTTTTCAGTTTGTTTCTGCAGACTTTTCTTTGTTTTCCTCTAGGAGGTGACCCGTTTTTGTACCAAGTCCTTAGATCTTTCAGGGAACCCCTTCCCCCTATCTATAGGTCTTCGCTTGAGATTAACCTAGGATCGTCGGTGGGTCTATTTGCAGGAATGGGTCGCCCACTCCATCGTAGGGTATCAGCCTAGTCGTAGTGCAGGGTCAGTTTCCCCCCCTCCTGCTCTATTCCTGTGCTGCAGAACCGTAACAATAAATATATTTTCTGTATTTTATTATATTTGCCTAACTAAGGCGGTGATAAACGGGGTTTTTTTTTTACTATTTTTTATTTTGATCACTATGATAGAGTTTATCACAGTGATCAAAATGAATGAATGGAATCTGCCTGTCAGTAGATTCGGCGGGCACACTGCGCATGTGCCCACCATTTTCTTCTGGGACCAAGATGGCGGCGCCCATCGGAGGAGGCAGGAGGGCTCGGGGATCACGAGGACCACCGGGAGGTACCAGGGAGGATCGGGGACCCTATTTGTCTCTCCTCAGCCGAGACCCTGGAGAAAATCCAATGCTGGGGGGCGCTATTTACTTTTCCCACAGTGCCATGAATTAACAGCGCTGTGGTTTAAATACCCTTGACTACCGCCGTTATAAGGCATATCGACGGTCATTAAGGAGTTAAAAAAACATTGAAGGTATAAACACCTGAAGGACCGGTTAGGTACCTTGCAGCTATCTCCACTGTGTGCACCAGACGTATCAAAAATAATGCAACATTGAACAAATGACAATCAGCCAATAGTCTAAATTAAGTAAATTATCCCAAAAACAGACAAAATATTCAAGTCCAGTGGCTAAAGCTGCACTGAGAGAACCCCAATTGAGCAAATTCAAAAGACCCTAAACAGTTGAGCTATATGGGGTCAGTTGAGCTATATGTTTAAATATAAGGACTATAGCATATGGTAAAAGCTATTTAGGGGTAAAAGAAGAAGGCAGCAAAAAAGCCTGTAGGTGGATGCGGAGATACAAATACCCGGTCACAGCATGGTGTGTGGAGGGAGGAACCCCACGCGTATCAACACAAAGCATAGCTTCCTCAGGGGGAAGACTCTTTTTTAAGGCTATGTGCCCACGTTGCAGAAATGCTGCGGAAATGTTTGCAGCATTTCCGCAACTCCCTGCAGCGGGTAAAACGCATGCGGAATTCGCATGCATTTTCCTGCAAAACACAAGCGTTTTGCAAGAGTTTTTAGCTTGCAGAATGCTTGCACTTTCCAAGCAATTTGAAGCATCGCTTGGAAAAGTGATTTACAGGTTGGTCACACTTGTCAAGCATAGTGCTTGACAAGTGTGACCACCTTTTTACTATTGATGCTGCCTATGCGGCATCAATAGTAAAAGATAGAATGTAAAAAAAAAATATATGGTTATTCTCACCTTCCGACGGCCCCCGATCTCCTCAGCGGCGCTCCCTGTACGTTCCGGTCAAAGGGATGCATTGCGACAATCACCCCAGATGACGTCACACTCGCGAGACCGCAAAGTCATCTCAGGTGAATCGCGCAATGCATCCCTGGGACCGGAAGATGCTGGCAGCGTGTCTGAGGGCGGGAAGGACTCCGGGGGGCCATCAGAAGGTGAGTATATCACTATTTTTATTTTTATTCTATTTTTTACAGGGATATGGTACCCAACCATTGGAGATTCCCAGTAGACTTTGGACTCACTTGATGATCGATTTTATCACGGATCTTCCCGTATCGGCAGGGAACTGTAATTCTGGTAGTGGTAGCTAGATTCAGTAAAATGACTCATTTTGTCGCTTTACCAGCTCTACCGAATGCCAAATCCTTGGCGCAAATTTTCATCAGGGAAATTAGATTACATGGGATCCCGACCGATATTGTTTCTGACTGGGAGGTACAGTTTGTTTCCAAGTTTTGGAGGGCATTTTGCACCCGTCTGAAGATCCAGCAGTCATTTTCTTCTGTGTTTCACATGCAGTCTAATGGGTAGACTGAACGGATTAACCAGAATATGGAGACGTATTTTAGGTGTTTTATATGTGAAAATCAGGAGGATTGGGTTACTTACTTGCCGTTAGCCGAATTCACTGTGAATAATCATTGTCAGGAATCGACCGGTAAGTCGGGACATATCCAGTCCATCCTCAGTTCATTAAATAAACCGTCCTTCTGGAGTACCTGAAGAGGAATGTTTTTCATCTTCTATTACATCCATATGACAGGGGGTTATTAATAATTTGTGGGATCCAAATATAAGAGTGTGGCTGATTGGAGAAGTTTGGTCAGTCCGGACCTGTGTGTTGGTGACTTGTGCTCTAGGAACATTAAGCTGAAGGTTCCATCTTGGAAACTGGGTCCCAGGTTTATCGGTCCTTATAAGAACGTAGCCATCATCAATCCTGTAGCATTCCGCCTTGCTCTGCCATGTACCTTTAGGATCCATAATGTATTTCATCGATCGCTCCTTAAAAAATACGTTGCAACTTCAGTACTATCACCATTACCGCCATTTCTTGTCATTTCGATGGAAACTTGGAGTTTCAGATATTGAAAATCTTGGATTCTCATTTTGTTCATCGGTTCCTTCAGTATCTGGTACATTGGAGGGGTATGGTCCTGAGGAGAGGATATAGGTACCGGCATCTGATGTTCATGTGGCCAGAATGGTCCGGTCTTTTCACGTGGCACACCCCGATAAACTCGGTCCTGAGATACCGGAAGTCCCTCGTAGGAAGGGGGATACTGTCATGGGATTACCGAGACAGTGTGGAACCAGAAGACCGCAGCGTCTGATTGCTCCTATTCTGGTGCTGAGAAGCACTTCTCCTTCACTGTAATGGTGTTTATTCCTTTTGGCAGGACAGGGTTTAATCGGCCATGTTGGAAAACTCTGAGATCGCAGTTGAGCCCAGTTAGCCACTCCCTTCCCCTTTATAATCTGGGCTCTGATGCAAATCCCTGTCAGAGCTAGCATTTGCTGTGTGGCATCAGGAGGAAGAGGTGTTCATATAAGAAGCAGTATTGGAGTATTGGAGTTATCTGTGCCTGTTGAGTGGTTTGTAAGTGTGGTAAATCCCTTCACTTCTCTACTTTACTTTATTCCCCATCCTCCACTCCCCGGTGCATTCCTCTGTTATACATGAGTGAATATTTTGCATGCTGGGAGTTTTCTGTTAATCCTTGTTTGTGTCACCTTGTTTGTCAGGTTGGTGTACTGCAGTGCACAATAGTGTCCCTCTTCCCTGGGCTGGGGAAGAGAACAGATGGATGGCTAACTCAGGAGATAAGGCAAGGGTGGAAGTCCCGGAATCTTCACTTTCAGAAGTATCCCGAAGAAAAGGGCGAGCCAGGGCGCCTCCTAGTGGTAGGGTCAGGGAAGGAATCACTGGTACCTGATCACCCGACAGCTGTTTCGTAACAGAATTCTCTCAGTTACAGAGTTGCAATTCATCACACTAAATTATACAGATATCTCCAACTGAGACATGCATACCAGGCAGAAGGACTAAATCTAAGTGACACAATACCCATTAACATGATAATACAAAAATAGCAAGTTCAAACACCTCAAGTGACTGATCTCCATAGTATAGAATTCTCATCATGCCGGGGCCTGAGAGCATGCCCAGCATGCGGTGCAACACCAGGGAAGATGTACAAGAAGACCCTGGCAATAGGGAGAAGGTAGAGGGGTTACTTCTTAACATAAACAAGGGTCTGATCCCTACACTCCCTATCATCCCTAGACGGGTCCTTTCCCCATTGGGAAATCACATGCCTAAGCCCATGCTGGCCCTGAACTTACCCTAACTAGTGCACAGGCCAGCAAGACCCACTACAACAATAAGACAACACGAAGAATGTATGACACACAGCGGGGAAAAACTGAACAAGTTAACACTCACTAGCTTCTCCAACAGGAAACTTCACTGCTGCAACAGGAGCCAACACCTCAGCTTATCCGGAGAGTGGTTCCTTCAAAGAGGTCAGTATAGATGAACTATAACCGGCGAGGAAGGAAGCTAGTATTGGGTTTATATAATGGAATGGAGTGGTCACATGGTTCTGCACATGAGTACTCAAGCTCCATATTCACAGCCAGAAGAAAAAGGGTCCGTAACCCTTTCAGCATTGAATGAAAGTAAATCCACTCCAATTCAAGGTAAATGACAAACGGATCCTAAAGAGGACCTGCGATCTACTGTAATAAACCTTTTGACCGTCTGATCCCAAGTCCTCCAGGAGTCATATTAGGATGTGACACACCCGTGACAATTTTCTACAGGCGGTCCCAGAGTTAAGGACATCTGACTATCATATGACTGATACTTACAATTGGAGGCTATTACTGTACAACAGGGGTTCCCAGTCTGCAGCCAAAGCTTACTGTGCAGAGTTTTAGTAGTTCTAACACTAGTGCACTTATGCACTAAAGGTACATTCCTTTTTGGGTCAGGAAAACCAATAATTAAAATGTATAAACTTTATTACACATGAAACAAAGTGTATGTGAAAGGTTGCTAAAAAGTGGGAAACCACAAGGTGGGACCACTTACCCACAGTGATAACTAGAAAGAGGCTGTAGAGATTATGTTGGATTGTAAACATCACATATACTACATACAGACAATTTCTTGAGTCAAAGAAAAAAGACAAACTAGGGAAAGCATAAGAAGCACATACTGTAGCACATTAAGTACAATAAACTAATTACCTCTTGTAGTTGGTGGTGCAGGCCCCAACGCACGTTTCGGTGCTCTGGCTTCTTTTGGAACATTTTCGGATTGTTTTTTTACTTTTTTTAACCCCATGTGACCTGGGACCTAAGTCCCAAGGACGGAATAGTACGTCTAATGCGATCAGCTGCGCTCACAGGGGGATTATTATCACAGCTGACACCCGGCAGAATGTGTCAGGGGCGGTCACGGATCACCCCCGACATGTTAACCCCTGGCACACCACGATCAAACATGATCGCGGTGTACCGGGGGTTAAAGGAAGCATCGGCAGGGAGGGAGCTCCCTCTGTGCTTCCCTGCGACCCCCACAGCAGCGCAAAGTGCAGCGCCGCTGCGGGGGTTGCCTTCCCTGCAGGTCCCCGGATCCAATATGGTGAAGGGGACCTTCGGGGGCCTGCAGGGAGCTGGCTTCCTCACTGCCCGCAGAGCGCAGGTGTGGCGCCCCTGAGGCTCAGTCGCCACAGAGGTACTGCATCTTCTCCTAAGGTGTAGTGCCCCACCATCCAGGTAAGGTGGGAACTCCTTTCCAGGCTCCAACACTCACACCCCACACAACAGGGTAGTTCTGCACAACCACATTGCGGCTCAGTGCTTAGAGAGTAGCAGAGCACCTCTGGTGGTTCCCTGCTTGGAACACTGGATGTGCTGTGAGGTGGGTGGAGTTTAGAGATATAAAAGAGTGGGGAAGTGTAGGATTAGGGGTCAGTCTGGCAGAAGGTCAGGCGGGTGAGAAGTCACTCGGAGAGGAGTGAGGATCCCTGGAAGAAGGGATGGAAGGAGTGCTGCAGCTGCCTCAGTGATCTGAGCCAGCTGGCACGGGAAAGGGAAAGAAGAAGAAAGACGTAGAACTGCAACCTAAGCTTCCATAAGAGAGAGAAGGATCAGTACGGAACGAAGGAGTAGGAGAACAGAGAGGACGTGGGTTGGAAGAGGAACCCTGCCTATAGGTTCTCAGCGCAAGGCCGGGGCCCCGTCCCCGAGGTTGTATGGACACTTATGGTTCTGCAGCAGACACCGGTGGAGTAGTTGGCTGTAAATGCATTACTCCCATCTAAGACTTGGGGCACAACAGCAACTGATTAGAGAGCCGGGACTCAGGAGAAGGGAGTCCCCGAAGCAGGCTACAGCTGTCTGCCATACGAGTAGAGTTCTTGGGAACATCTGACAGGAGTAACTCCAGGGTACCACGGTACTGGAGATCTTCACACTTTAAGGCGCAATAGAGGAGTCGTTCAGGAAAGGTACATGTTGGCGGAGTGTTGGAGAGGAGCTTTCCATATGGCCTGGAGGTTGGCTGAGTCTCTGACCCCGAGGACTCGGCCCGGAGGCAGGCACCCTTGTGTACCGCAGACTGTGAGTAAAGCTTTGGAACTGCAAGCCTCGGTGTCCTCCATTCATTCTTGCGCCAACCCGCTCAGCACCGCTACATCTGGGTACCATTCTTTACACTGCCTGCGCCTTTCCACAACCATCACAACTACACTGCCCTGGGACATCAGCCCTGCCTGTGGAGGGCTATACCATCACTGCTGCACCATACCATCTGTCCCAGAGGATCTGTCTGCAGCGTCGGCTTAACACCTCCCTTGCCGAGCACCACAGGTGGCATCACAAACTATCCTATTCCACATTAACTACATTCCCCCATTACTTGGGCGCCCAGTGCCACGGACCGGGTCACCGCTGCTGTGACACATTCCCCTGACACCGGCCCGGTACCGAGTACCCCACAGCCCTGGGAGGGCGACCCACAGGCATGAGAAAGCCTGCAGCAGTGCCTGTGTCAGATAGCTGATCTGTCACAGCGATCTGTGATGTGACAGATCAGCAATCTGTCACAGGACAGTGATGTCCCCCATGGGACATTATAATAAAATTGAAAAAAAAAAATGTAAAAATAATTTTTTAAAAATCGCTAAATAAATTAAAAAAAAAATATTCCCTAATAAATTCATTTTTTGAAAATAAAAAACAAAAAAACAATAAAAGTACACATATTTGGTATTACCGCGTCCATAATGACCCACCCTATAAAACTGTCCCATTAGTTAAACCCTTTAGCGAACCGCTTAAAAAATAAACGAAGCAAAAAATAATGATTTATTATCATATCGCCGAACAAAAAGTGCAATAACGCGTGATCAAAAAGACGCATATAAATATCCATGGTACCGCTGAAAACGTCATCTTGTCCCGCAAAAACGAGCCACCAAACAGCGTCATCAGCGAAAAAATAAAAAAGTTATAGCTCGCAGAATAAAGCGATGCAAAAATAATTATTTTTTATATAAAATTGTTTCAATTGCACAAAACCGCCAAAATACAAAAAAATGACATAAATGAGGTATCGCTGTATCGGTACTGACCCGAAGAATAAAACCGCTTTATCAATTTTACCGCACGCGTAACGGTGTAAACACACCCCCCAAAAGAAATTCATGAAACGCTGGTTTTTGTTCATTCTGCCTCCCAAAAATCGGAATAAAAAGCGATCAAAAAAGTCACATGCCCGAAAATGGTACCAATAAAAAAGTCAACTCGTCCCGCAAAAAATAAGACCTCACATGACTCGGTGGGTCAAAATATGGAAAAATTATAGCTCTCAAAATGTGGTGATGCATAAACTATTTTTACAATAAAAAGCGTCTTTTAGCGTGCGACAGCTGCCAAACATAAAAACCGCCATAAATAGTAAATCAAACCCCCCTTTATCACCCCCTTAGTTAGGGAAAAATAGTAAAATAAAAAAAAAATTATTTATTTCCATTTTCCCATTAGGGCTAGGGTTAGGGCTAGAGTTAGGGTTAGGGTTAGGGTTGGAGTTAGAATTGGGGGAATGATGTGAAATATTAGTGGTTGTAGTTCGGTAGCTCTGATGGGATGATGTGGGATATTAGTAGTAGTAGTCCGGCGGCTGTGATGGGATGATGTGGGATATTAGTGGTAGTAGTCAGGTGGCTCTGACTGGATTATGTGGGATATTAGTGGTAGTAGTCCGGTGGCTCTGACTGGATTATGTGGGATATTAGGGGTAGTAGTCCGGTGGCTGTGACAGGATGATGTGGGATATTAGGGGTAGTAGTCCGGTGGCTCTGACTGACGGGACGATGTGGGATATTAGGGGTAGTAGTCCGCTGGCTCCGGCTAACGGGATGATATGGGATATTAAAGAGAATGTGGCTATGCAGAGTGGGTGGGGCTATACAGTCAGCTTTATATATATATATATATATATATAATCATTATAATTTGTTATGACTAACCGCAGTTAGTTACTATGCCCGGGCAACGCCGGGCTCTTCAGCTATTCTTATACATAAAATAACATATTTAGTGGGACAAATGTTTTCCCTTATATTTTTATACTTAGTTTTAAATTTCTTTTACAATTATTTTCCACTTTTTTTTGTCTCCCAATTGACTCCATATAGTTATTGTGTCCTACACTATGTAATGATGGCGTATTGCCCCCTCTTAATGTGATAATTTCCTCCATCTTGTAAAATATCATCTATTCTGTAATTATGCCCCCTTCCTGTAATAATTTCACCCATCTTGTATTAATGTCCCTATCTTGTAGCAATTTTCCCAATTCTGGTTCGTATTCATTGTAGTAATGTCACCAATCTTGGTCCATAATCATTGTAGTAATGTCCCTCATTCTGATCACCATCTTGTAGTAACGTCCTCATTCCTGTAATAATGTCATCCATCCTGCAATAAGGCCTGGAGGCCTTATTCGTATTGCCATATTCTGGTCCCGATCATGTAGTAATGTCCTCGTTTCTGTAATAATGTCACCCATTTTGTAATAATATAGTAATGTCCCTTATCCTGGTCCCCATTGTGTAGTAATGTCCTCCAGCCTGCAATAATGACCCAATCGTGTAAAAATGTCCTCCGTTTTTTATTTTACATAGGATAGAATGGTACTGTACAATGCAGGAGAATCTGCTGCGGATCCGCAGGGCCAAATCCACAGCAGAATCCGCAACGTGTGCACATACCCTTAGCCAAATCCGCGAGGAAAAATCCACATTGTAATCCGCAACGTGTGCACATACCCTATGAGTTAATTACAAAGGAATGCTTTAGCATAGCACAGTGATTCTGAGAATGTTTTTTTGTAACATGTTGAACTTCATATTATTGGTAAACTTAAAGGGAATCCGTCACCCCTTTTTCCGAATATGAGCTGCCGGCACCGACATCAGGGGCTTATCTACAGCGTTCTGTAATGCTGTAGATAAGCCCCCGATGTAACCTTAAAGATAAGAAAAAAGAGTTAGATTATACTCACCAGGGGGGCGATCTGGTCCGATGGGTGTCGCGGTCCGGTCTGGTGCCTCCCTTTTAACGGTGACATCTTCTTCTTTCCTTCCTGTCATGGCTCCGGCACAGGCTCACTGCTCTGCCCTGTTGAGGGCAGAGCAGAATACTGCAGTGCGCAGGCCCCATTTTTTAGGTTTAAACCTGATGGGACTCGTGTATTTAGCCAATATATCCGAAAGGCTTCCTTATCACAAAGTCTTTTTTCTCTATCACCACCTCATGGGTCTACATTGATTTGTTCTATTGCAAAAACTTTGAAAAATGTAGATTGCCTATTGTGAACAGTAACAAAATGATTTGATAAATTAGAGATATTACGAGTAGTTGGATGCAATATATCATATATGTGTTCTCTAATTCTGCTCTTTAATTTGCGAATAGTGGAACCCATGTATTGTAGTCTGCACTGTGAACATTCAACGATGTATACTACGTAATCAGAGTTGCAATTTAAATAATTTTTAATTTTGTATGCTTTGTCATTTTTATTATCTGGAAAAGTCAAAGTTTTTTTTAGAGTGTAAGCAAGTCTTACAAGGAAAATGTCCACACTTGTAAAAACCTATAGATGACAACCAATGAGATGGGTTGGAACTTCTGTTAGGATTGTAAAAACTTGGAGATAAGCGGTTTCCAAATGTGGGTGCGCGTCTGGCCACTATTTTAATACCGTTTATCAAAATATTATCCATTGTTTCGTCATTTCTCAAAATATTTAAATTACGATGTACAATTTTTGAAATGGCTTTAAAATGAGAAATATATGTTAAAGTCAAAACAGGTTGTTTTAATGTTGAATTTGTTGCAGTATCGCCGCTATTACTCACACTAGAGCCCGGATTAATGAGATCCTGTCTGGATCTTGTGTCTGCAATTTGAAAGGTTCGATTAATAGTCCAACCCAGGATATTTTCTATTGATGAGATGACTTTTATATTATTTCTTTCAGAATGAAATAAGGAAATTTCACTGCAGTTGCACTTGGCTCTCAAAGTTTCTCCCAAAGGAATTGATTTTTTTGTGTGGACAGGGTGAAAGCTGTGTGCATGCAATATGGTGTTTCCTGATAAACAAAGATCTAAAAAGTTAATTGATTTTTTATTAAAAAAAAATGTGAATTTTAAATTAAATGGGTTATTACTGTAATAAAAAATACAGAAATTTTTGAAACATCATCATTTCAAACAAGCAATAGGTCGTCAATATATCTGGAATACCATTGATGTAAAAAATGGATTATCAGTATTGAAAATAAAAACTTCTTCCCACCAAGCCATCACCAGATTAGCCACTGACGGAGAGAACTAAGCTCCCATAGAAAAACCATTATTCTGGAGAAAAAATGTATTATTGAAAAGAAAATAATTATGGGTTAAAAAAAAATGATAAAACACAAATGATATAATTTTTCAGTTGATCGGTATAAGTGCTGTGTCTATTGAGATGCAATTGTACTACTGTAATAGCTATTTTGTGTGGAATACAGGTGTATCTGCATGTCTTACAGCCTGCTTTGTACAATTTTTAAACGAAATTGATTAAACGAAATTAATTTTATCACAGCTGGATTCTTTCCCTTTTTACATGTTTATTTACAGAGCCCTTGATGTGCCTAAACAGTAGAAACCCCCCACAAGTGACCCCATTTTGGAAACTAGACCCCCCAAGGAGCTTATCTAGATGTGTGGTGAGCACTTTGAACCCCCAAGTGCTTCACAGAAGTTTATAACACCTAGCCGTGAAAATAAAAAATCATTCTTTTTTCACAAAAATGATTTTTTAGCCTCCAATTTTTTTATTTTCCCAAGGGTAAGAGGAAAAATTAGACCCCCATAGCTCTTGTGCAATTTGTCCCGAGTACGCTGATGCCCCATATGTTGGGGTGAACCACAGTTTGGCCACACATCGGGGCTCGGAAGGGAAGGAGCACCGTTTGACTTTTTAAACGCAAAATTGGCTAGAATCAATGGTGCCATGTCACGTTTGGAGACCCCCTGATGTGTCTAAACAGTGGAAACCCCTCAATTCTAACTCCAACCCTAACCACAACACACCCCTAACCCTAAGCCCAACCCTAACCATAACCACAACCCTAACCCTAATCCCAACCCTAACCATAACCCTAACCAGAAACCTAACCCCAACACATACTTATCTCTAATCCCGACCATAACCCTAACCCCAACTCTAATCCCAAGCCTAGCCCTAATCCCAATCCTAACCCTAATTCCAACTCCAACCCTAACCCTAACTTTAACCCAACTCAGTTTAGCCTTATTCTAACCCTAATGGGAAAATGAAAAAAAGAGGGGTTTATTTACTATTTTTTTATTTTGATCACTGTGATAGGATCTATCACAGTGACAAAAATTAACCAAAAGGAAAAGTCTTCCTATTGTTGCTGAGTGCTGGCCGGCAGATCTGGGCGGGCGCAATGTGCATGTGCCCACCATTTTCTTACCGGAAGATGACGCCGGCGGCCATAGGGGGAGGCCTGGAGACAGAGGGACACCGGGAGGTGCGATCACATCAGAGGAGAGAGAAATTAAATGGTACATTGGGCTTTTTTTTCTTTTGTGGTTGCCGTTATACGGTTAATAACGGCGATCGCAAAGCCGGGTCGGTAAAAACCGACCCGAATCATGTTCTCTGTGGTCTCAGCTACCCCCGGCAGCCAAGACCCCAGAGAAAATCGACGCTGTGGTTTAAGTACCCTTAACTACCGCCATTAAAATGCGTATCGGCGGTCGTTAAGGGGTTAACCAAGGTATCATTTTAATCAGTATAACTGCATCAACCTGACACTGTATGTAGGTTACTGTGCACAATCCTACTAACAGGTTCACTTTAAGTGGTGAAGAAAAGTTCTTAAATTTGGTAGTAAAATGACTTATGTCGCAATTTTCCAAGACCTGTAGCATTTTAATTTTTCGTCATCAGGGGCTAGGTGATGGCTTTTTTGTGCCCTGAGTTGAAGTTTTTACTGATACAATATTGGGGTAGATAAAATGTTTTTATCGCTTCTTTTATTGCAATGTTGCAAAGAAAACATAATTGTGGCGTGTTGATTTTTTTTCTCGTTACGCCATTTACAGATCAGATAAGCTGTTTTTATATTTTAATAGATCCGGCGTTTCTGAATGCAATGATACCAAATATGTGCATTTTTTTATTTTATTTTTATTTTCAATGGGGCAAATGGAGGCTGATAGCATCGCTATGTATAGCAATCAGCGTCGGACTGGAGTACCTTGGGCCCACCAGAGAAAAATCATTCTGGGGGCCCACCTTGCAGTTATATAGAAATAAAACCAATTCTGTTTCAAAATGAGGTAATATCAAACAAAGTGCTTATTAGCCTACCACAGAAACCTTCAAAAGGAACGTGAAGACCCACCTCTTCCGACAAGCCTACAACCTGAAGTGATCCTCAGTCTACTGAACCACCGCATGTCAGCTCTACCCTCTCCTAGTGTATCCTCACCCATCCCCTGTAGACTGTGAGCCCTCGCGGGCAGGGCCCTCTCTCCTTCTGTGCTTGTGTGTAACTTGTATTGCTCATTTATTGTACTTGTCTATGTATGCCCCTTTTCACATGTAAAGCGCCATGGAATAAATGGCGCTATAATAGTGAATAATAATAATAATAATTAGCCAATAAATAATCAATTTAACTTAATGTATAAATAACAAACTAAAGAAACACTCCAGGCAAAAAAGAAACACTTATGTCTCGTTCAGGGCCTGCTGGAAAGTTGCATAACACAACAATAAAGACTTTCAAGGTAAATTTCCTTAAAGTATAAGTCCCACAAATGGAACTGCATGTATTTTGAGCACAGGGCCCTGTCACAGAGTGATGTAAGTGGTGAGGTAGACAAAATTCTGGGCATCTCTCCACTAACAGCGAAACAGATGCCTGTTCCATTTGTGAGAACCACATCTACTATTGTGGCACATCCTGGAAATATGGGAGTACCCATTAACCCCCTTCTGACATCAGATGTACTATCTCGTCCATGGGACCCGGGCCCCTATGCCCATGAACGGAATAGTACGTCTAGCGCGATCAGCGGCGCTCACGTGGTGAGTGCCGCTAATCGCGGCCGGGTGTCAGCTGATTATCACAGCTGACACCCGGAACAATGTGTCAGGGGTGGTCACGGATCGCCCCCGACACGTTAACCCCTTGCACACCGCGATCAAACATGATTGCGGTGTACCGGGGGTTAAAGGGAAGCATCGGCAGGGAGGGGGCTCCCTCCGTGCTTCCCTGAGCCCCCCACAGCAGCGCAATGTGCAGCGCTGCTGCGGGGGGCTCTTTCCCTGCAGGCCCCCGAATCCAAGATGGCGATGGAGGCCTTCGGGGGCCTGCAGGGAGCTGACTTCCTCAGTGCCTGCAAAGCGCAGGCATGAGGAAGTCTGCAGCAGTGCCTGTGACAGATCGCTGATCTGTAACAGTGATCTGTGATGTGACAGATCAGCGATCTGTCACAGGACAGTGATGTCCCACCTAGAACTATGTAATGAAGTTAAAAAAAAAAAAAAAAAGTGTTAAAATAATTTTAAAAAAATCGCCAAATAAATTAGAAAAAAAAAAAAATTCTCCCAATAAATCCATTTTTTGGAAATAAAAAAACAAACAATAAAAGTACACATATTAGGTATCGCCGCGTCCGTAACGACCCGCCCTATAAAACTGTCCCATTAGTTAACCCCTTTAGCGAACCCCTTAAAAAATAAAAAACGAAGCAAAAAATAATGATTTATTATCATACCGCCAAACAAAAAGTGCAATAATGCACGATCAAAAAGACGCATATAAATATCTATGGTACCGCTGAAAACGTCATCTTGTCCCGCAAAAAAAGAGCTGCCATACAGCATCATCAGCGAAAAAATAAAAAAGTTATAGCTCGCAGAATAAAGCGATGCAAAAATAATTATTTTTTATATAAAATAGTTTTCATTGCATAAAACCACCAAAACATAAAAAATGACCTAAATGAGGTATCGCTGTAACCGTACTGACCCGAAGAATAAAACCACTTTATCAATTTTACCCCAAAAGAAATTCATGAAACGCTGGTTTTTGTTCATTCTGCGTCCCAAAAATCGGAATAAAAAGCGATCAAAAAATGTCACGTGCCCGAAAATGGTACCAATAAAAACGTCAACTAGTCCCACAAAAAATAAGACCTCACATGACTTGGTGGGTCAAAATATGGAAAAATTATAGCTCTCAATATGTGGTGATGCAAAAACTATTTTTACAATAAAAAGCGTCTTTTAGCGTGCGACAGCTGCCAAAAATAAAAACCGCCATAAATAGTAAATCAAACCCCCCCGTTATCACCCCCTTAGTTAGGGAAAAATAATAAAATTAAAAGAAAATGTATTTATTTCCATTTTCCCATTAGGGTTAGGGCCAGGGCTAGGGTTAGGGCTAGGGTTAGGGCTGAGATTAGGGTTAGGGATGTGTTGGAGTTCGGGTTGGAGTTAGAATTGGGGGTTTCCACTGTATTGGCACATGAGGTGCTCTCCAAATGCAACATGGCGTCTGATCTCAATTCCAGCCAATTCTGAGTTGAAAAAGTCAAATGGTGCTCCTTCCCTTCCAAGCTCTGCCATGCGCCCAAACAGTGTTTTACCCCCACATGTAGGGTATCAGCCTACTCAGGACAAATTGCAAAACAACTTTTGTGGTCCAATTTCTCCAGTTACCCTTAGGAAAATAAAAAATTGGGGGCAAAAATATAATTTTTGTGGAAAAAAATGATTTTTTTATTTTCACGTCCGAGCGTTATAAACTTCTGTGAAGCACTTGGGGGTTCAAAGTGCTCACCACACATGTAGATAAGTTCCGTTGGGGGTCTAGTGTCCAAAATGGGGTCACTTGTGGGGTGTTTCAATAGTTTAGGTACATCAGGGGCTCTCCAAACGCACATGACACCTGCAGACCATTCCATCAAAGTCTGCATTCCAAAACGTCACTACTTCCCTTCCGAGCCCCGACGTGTGTCCATACAGTAGTTTTCTCCCACATATGGGGTGTTAGCGTACTCAGGACAAATTGGACAACAACTTTTGGGGTTCAATTTCTCCTGTTACCCTTGGGAAAATAAAAAAATTGGGGACTAATTGATCATGTTTGTGGAAAAAATACGATTTTTTTATTTTCATGCCCTGGCATTATAAACTTCTGTGAAGCCCTTGGGGGTTCAAAGTGCTCACCACACATCTAAATAAGTTCCGTGGGGGGTCTAGTGTCCAAAATGGGGTCATTTGTGGGGAGTTTCAATCATTTAGGTACATCAGGGGCTCTCCAAACGCACATGACACCCGCAGACCATTCCATCAAAGTCTGCATTCCAAAACGCCACTACTTCCCTTTTGAGCCCTCGATGTGTGCCCATACAATAGTTTTCTCCCACATATGGGGTATGAGTGTACTCAGGACAAATTGGACAACAACTTTTGGGGTCCAATTTCTCCTGTTACACTTGGGAAAATGAAAAAATTGTGGACTAATTGATCATGTTTGTGGAAAAAATACAATTTTTTTATTTTCATGCCCGGGCATTATAAACTTCTGTGAAGCCCTTGGGGGTTCAAAGTGCTCACCACACATCTAGATAAGTTCCTTAGGGGGTCTAGTTTCCAAAATGGGGTCATTTGTGGGGGGTTTCCACTGTTTTGGTACAGCAGGGGTTTTCCAATCACGACATGGTGTCCAATCTCAATTCCAGCCAAAAACGTCAAATGGCGCTGCTTCCTTTCCGAGCTCTGCCATGCGCCCAAATAGTGGTTTACCCCCACATGTGGGGTATCAGCGTACTCAGGACAAATTGCACAATAACTTTTAGGGCCCTGTTACCCTTGGGAAAATAAAAATTGGGGGTGAAAAGATAATTTTTGTGGAAAAAATATGATTTTTTAATTGTACCGCTGTACGTTATAAACTTCTGTGAAGCCCTTGTGGGTTCAAAGTTCTCACCACATATCTAGATAAGTTCCTTGGGGGGTCTAGTTTCCAAAATGGGGTCAGTTGTGGGGGGTTTCCACTGTTTAGGTACATCAGGGGCTCTCCAAACGTGACATGGCGTGCGATCTGAATTCCAGCCAATTTTGCATTGAAAAAGTCAAACGGTGCTCCTTCCATTCTGAGCTCTGCCATGCGCCGAAACAGTCGTTCCCCCCCACATATCAGGTATCAGCGTACTCAGGACAAATTGCACAATAACTTTTGCAGTCCAATTTCTCCTGTTACCCTTGGTAAAATAAAAAAAATTAAACCTGAATTATTTTTTTTGTGAAAAAAAGTTAGATGTTCATTTTTTTTTAAATATTCAAAAAAATTCCTGTGACGCACCTAAAGGTTTAATAAACTTCTTGAATGTGGTTTTGAGCACCTTAAGGGGTGCGGTTTTAGAATGGTGTCACTTTTTGGTATTTTCTATCATGTAGACCCCTCAAAGTGGCTTCAAATGTGATATGGTCCGTAAAAATAAAATGGTGTTGCAAAAATGAGAAATCGCTGGTCAATTTTTAACCCTTATAACGTCCTAACAAAAAAAAAATTTTGGTTCCAAAATTGTGCTGATGTAAAGTAAACATGTGGGAAATGTTAGTTATCAAGTTTTTCATGTGCTGTATCTCTGTGATTTAAGGGCATAAAAATTCAAAGTCGGAAAATTGCGAAATTTTCAAAATTTTCGCCAAATTTCCGTTTTTTTCACAAATAAACGCAAGTTATTTGAATGAAATTTTACCACTATCATGAAGTACAATATGTCACGAGAAAACAATGTCAGAATCACCGGGATCCAGAGTTATGACCTCATAAAGGGACAGTGGTCAGAATTGTAAAAATTGGCCCCGACATGAACGTGCAAACCACCCTTGGGGGTGAAGGGGTTAAAGTGCAATAACAAAAAATGAGTATTATTTACTAGATAAAAATAAATATTATACAAAACTGACTTTACTGAACAAAATGTATAATTCCCAAAGAAATAGTAATTTCACCTTTCCCAATTTTAAAAATTGGAAATCAAATTTGCCTACAAGTCATTTCAGCAGATTCTTAGCATCTACTCAGTAATGCAAATACACAAAATTAGTTCAAAGTATGTTGACAATATGCTGGGATCACCCAGCAGCACCATTGAAGCAGCACATCAAACTTGCCCCACCAACAACACTGTTAGGCCCCCTTCACATGTTCATATAAAACACGTATGTGTTAGGCTGGCTTTACACTTGCATTTTTTTGCGCTGCGTTTTTGCGCATACATGCACATGCGTTTTTTCCCCTATATTTAACATGGGTGGGCATTGTCATGCGTTTGTACGCATTTGTATGCGCATGCGTTTTTTTGTAGTGTGCGCCCAGGCGCACAAAATCCATTTTGGTGCGTCCGACCTGTCTCAAAAAAACGCATGAGCATGCAATGCGCACGGAATTCACCCAAAAACACATTAAAGTCTATGGGAGCGCTGATGTACGCATTGTCATGCGCACGTCAGCGTTTAAAAACGCAGGCATTTTTTGTAAAAACCATGCGCAAAAAACAAGAAAATGATGCGTTTTTTACGCGCACACAGGGCAGCGCAAAAAAACGCAAGTGTGAAAGTAGCCTTACACAGATATCGGTGTCACCAGTGTTTTCGATCAGTGTGCCGTCCATGTGCCATCCGTGTTTTTCCAATATGGATACTGGAAATGAAATTACAAAGCCTCTCACATACTTTCCACGTAAAACACGGACGGCACATGTACAGCACACAGACGGCACACGAACGGCATGTTTACATGGATCCATAGACTTATATTGGCCCTTGTCATCTGTGCTGCCGGGAAAACACAGACATGAGTTCAGCACCGTAGGTTAAAGAGGGGACACGTGGCATCCGTGAAAAACATGGTACCCGATTGTGTGAAGGAGACAGTATAGTCACAATAGAAAATATTAGCAGAATTGCCGTCTTTTTCTACATCCTACCTCACAAACAGAATAAAAAGCGATAAAAAAAGTCTTAATTGTCCCTCAAACTACTCTGCTAAATCCCCTCTGGCTCCGTGGCTGATGGTTTGGGGGCCCTGATGGTTATTTTTCACTTTGCAGCTATACTATAAGTTGCTGTCACAAGATGACTGCAGCCCAGTGCTAAGACTGGCGGAGACCCCCGGGGCCACAAGACCCCTGTAGCCCAGTGCTAAGACTGTCGGAGACCCCGGAGCCACAATACCACTGTAGCCCAGTGCAGAGACCCCCAAAGCATCAGTGCTGGAGCCGCGGAGGATTTATCATTTCATGATAATTATTTTTACATTCTCAGAAAACCCCTGTAGTGTCTGTTCACACACACACACACACACACACACACACACACACACACCATTTTTGCTGTGGATTGATCTACAGTGCTGGCAGGAAATATTCAGCGTTTTTACAGCCTTTTGATTAGCATTTTTGTGTCCTATTCATTTTAATAGGGAAAAAAAGCTTTAGAAATGCTGAAAGACGACAGCAACAGACTTATTTAAAAAACTGTCTCCTGGCCAGTGTCAACTTAACCTGACACTGCAGGGAGAGAGGGGGGATGTAGGGGGGTTTGGGAAAGACAATCAAGGACTGCAGAGAATGCACAGCGTTATTCACTGTAAGGAATGTTGTACACTGTGCACTTCATAAAGGGGCTGCAGACGCAGGGGGCCCCCTATGTGGGTGGCAGGAGCTGGGGCTGGGCCCACCAGAGGATTCTCTGGTGTCCCGGTGCCCCAGTCCATCCCTGATAGCAATAATCATGATCTCCCACGTGCTTCAGCCATGAGCCGGGGGTTCACAGCAGATTAACAATGACAGGCGTAAGGGTCTTCTGCAGACCCCGGATGTCATGAGAACCCTTCAGCATGACACAATCACGTGACACAGGAGCCGATGGGCAGGATTCGTGATGTGTTCCTGGCTGGTGTGTGTTAAGTGCCGCAGTCAGTGATTGATTTAACTAGTTAACAGCAGCAGGTAAATCAGCCATCAAGTGTGGGAAAGAAGAGAATCAAATGTAGGTATACGACCTTTTGACGCCCCCATCCATCAAAGGTTGTGAAGAACCTCATCCACAACTACCACAAAAGACTTCAAGCTGTCATTGATGTTAGAGGGGGCAATATACGGTATTAAGAAATGGGGTATGTGAACGTTTGATCAGGGTCGTTTGGATGTTTTGTGTTGTCATTATGATTTAAAAAGAGAAACACAGTAGTTTGACAATAATTGGCTTCACCCAACCACTAACCATGAGTGGAGAAAAAGTTTTGGTGCCATCATTCATATTCTCTGAAAAAGGCCAAGAAAGCAAAAATTCTGCCGGGGTATGTAAACTTTTTGAGAACAACTATATTTCTCTGCTCATAGAGCTATATCGCAGTTTGTTTTTTTGCTAGCAGGATATTTTCATTGATACCATTTTTATTTATAGTCAACTTTTTATGGTATTTTATTCCACTTATTGTTTGAAGGTATGATGATAAAACATATTTTTTGCCACATTTTTTATTTCTTTTTTACGGTGTTCACTGAACAGGTTAACTGGTGTATCAGTTTCATAGATCAGGTAGTCCTGGACACTGCGATACCAAATATGTGCACTTTTTTATGTTTTGCTCCTTTTACATAATAAAAACAACTTTTTATAAACGGATCGTTTTTGCATTGCAATACGTTTTTTAATATGTATGGCTGCTTGTTTTTTTTGTGGGAGAAGATTCTATTTTTATTTACATTCAACTTTTTGATTGCGTTTTATCCCACTTTTTGTTCGGCGGTATAATGAAAAGCATTGTTTTTTTAATTTTTCTACGGTATTAACTGAAGGGGTTAACTAGTGCGACAGTTTTATAGATCGGATTGCTCTTGATGCCGAGATACAAAATATTTGCACTTTATTTTTCTTTTTGCATTAACCCCTTAGTGACAGACCCAATTTTGTACTTAAAAGGGATCTGTCACCCTTTTTATCCCCTATTAACTGCCGACATAGACATCGGGGGCTTATCTACAGCATTCTGTAATGCTGTAGATAAGCCCCCGATGTAACCTGAAAGAGAAGAAAAGCACGTTATATTATACTCACCGAGGTGGGCGGTCCGGTCCGATGGGTGTTGCGGTCCGGTTCGGCGCCTCCCTTCTTCATGCGATGACGTCCTCTTCTCCCGTCCTGAAATGGCTCTGGCGCAGGCACATTGCTCTGCCCTGTTGAGGGCAGAGCAGAATTCTGCAGTGCGCAGGCGCCAGACCTCTCCCGACGCCTGCGCACTGCAGGACTCTTCTCTGCCCTCAACAGGGCAGAGCAGTGCGCCTGCGCCGGAGCCATTACAGGACGGGAGAAGAGGACGTCATCGCATGAAGGGAGGCGCCGGAAGGGACGGCGACACCCATCGGATCGGTGAGTATAATATAACGTGTTTTTCTTCTCTTTCAGGTTACATCGGAGGCTTATCTACAGCATTACAGAATGCTGTAGATAAGCCCCCGATGTCTATGCCAGCAGCTGCAAAGCCAAAAAAAGGGTGACAGATTCCCTTTAATGTACTTAATGACCAAGCCAATTTTTACAATTCTGACCACTGTCCCTTTATGAGGTAATAACTCTGGAACGCTTCAATGGATCCTGCTGATTCTGACATTGTTTTTTCGTGACACATTGTACTTCATGTTAGTGGTAAAATTTAGTCAATATGACTTGCATTTATTTATGAAAAAAATGGAAATTTGGCAAAAATTTTGAAAATTTAGCAATTTTCAAACTTTTAATTTTTGTGCCCTTAAATCAGTGTGATAGCGCACAAAATAGTTAACAACTAACAATTCCCACATGTTTACTTTACATCAGCACAATTTTGGAAACATAATTTTTTTTTGTTAGGAAGTTATAAGAGTTAAAAGTTGACCAGCGATTTCTCATTTTTCCAACAAAATGTACAAAACCATTTTTTAGGGACCACCTCACATTTGAAGTGAGTTTGAGGGATCAATATAACAGAAAATACCCAAAAGTGACACCATTCTAAAAACTGCACCCTAAAGGGGCGCAAAATCACATTCAAGAAGTTTATTGACCCTTCAGGTAGCTGAGACCCTGGAAATTTTCCAACACTGAGAGGCGCTATAACCTTATGTCTCAGCGCTGTTAAAAAGCACCCTTAACTGCCGCTGTTAAATGGCCTATTGGCGGTCATTAAGGAGTTAATATATGTATTTATTGGTATATTTTTTGAGATTTATTTTTAACTAGTCCCGGGATGGCACATATTTTCTGTGCACTGATCGCTGATCTGATACTCTGCTCTCGGCAGGAACTTACAAGTCCTCTGTACCTGCGTGACCCCCGTGGTCATCTCTCAGCCTGGGGTCACCATGCAGACCATCGGATTTACGTGATCTCAATCGCATTGTGCCGATCAGAGCAGCTGTGGTATGATCAGACCATGTCCCTGTACAGTCAGACACAGCCATTACACAGTACACAGCAGGAGGACATGTATAAGATTATCTCAGCACAGGAACATTTTATTTAACACATTCAATTGTGGAAATTATTATTATTCCAAGATCTATTGATTAAAGTGAAATTTGTGGGGAAACCCCTCTAAGTGCTATGTCATCCCCTGAGCACTGCAGCGCTACTCTGACTGGGCTGTGGTGGAGGGTCTAGCCCCCTGCCATTTTGTCACCCACGGTAAGAGTTGCCATTCACAAGTATGGCACCACTGAGGTACAAGGCTGCGTGCAGGAGAAAGGCTGCTGCACGACTGTCGCTAACTCCCGCCCTCACCCATGCAGCCAATCACACACGACACACAGCTGAGGCCGCGTGAACGCGCCTCAGGAACCCGCGCGTTGTTTGCAGCGCCGCCTACCTTACCCAGTTAACCCCCTGTCATCCGGCACATCTTGACGTCACGCTCACGACGTCATCAACCTCAGCCCGAGACCGCTGTTAAAGCACGGAGCTGCGACGCAACCGACTTGTTGCGTTGTCTGACACGGGCTCCAGCCTGGAGAGGCGGCCTAAAGTGACAGGAGGAGCGGGTATGTGAGCGGTCCTGTGTGCCCGGGCTGTGAGGGGAGCCCCGGGCATGTTCCCTACCGGAGCGGCAGCCCTGGCTTGTGTGTGACCGGAGCAGGCCGAGCTCCTCCGTGTCCGCGGCTTGTGTGTTTATTTACTGCCTCCACATAGTGACACGGGAGGCTCCGCTGCAGCCATGTTTGGTGTGGGCAGGAAGCGAAGTTTTACCTCAGTTTTGTGAAATGCGCTCAGATGTAAACAGCCTGTGAGGAGCAGTAGTGGAGGGCTGTCGTGGGTCTGTCACCCGTGGGGCACCCGTGTCATAACATTGGTAGAGAAACATGCAACCCTGACAGACCACGATCGTCGTTCTTCTCTTATGTACTAGTTGTAGCTGCAGGACAGTCGTGGGTTGTGTCCTCCCTGGGTCACTCCTGCTATCTGGGGAGAAGCTGACAGATCACGATCGTCCTCTCATTGATCAGCTGTAGTAAGTCCAGCACTGCAGGACAGTCGTGGGTTGTGTCCTCCCTGGGTCACTCCTGCCATCTGGGGAGAAGCTGACAGATCACGATCGTCCTCTCATTGATCAGCTGTAGTAAGTCCAGCACTGCAGGACAGTCGTGGGTTGTGTCCTCCCTGGGTCACTCCTGCCATCGGGGGAGAAGCTGACAGATCACGATCGTCCTCTCATTGATCAGCTGTAGTAAGTCCAGCACTGCAGGACAGTCGTGGGTTGTGTCCTCCCTGGGTCACTCCTGCCATCGGGGGAGAAGCTGACAGATCACGATCGTCCTCTCATTGATCAGCTGTAGTAAGTCCAGCACTGCAGGACAGTCGTGGGTTGTGTCCTCCCTGGGTCACTCCTGCCATCGGGGGAGAAGCTGACAGATCACGATCGTCCTCTCATTGATCAGCTGTAGTAAGTCCAGCACTGCAGGACAGTCGTGGGTTGTGTCCTCCCTGGGTCACTCCTGCCATCTGGGGAGAAGCTGACAGATCACGATCGTCCTCTCATTGATCAGCTGTAGTAAGTCCAGCACTGCAGGACAGTCGTGGGTTGTGTCCTCCCTGGGTCACTCCTGCCATCGGGGGAGAAGCTGACAGATCACGATCGTCCTCTCATTGATCAGCTGTAGTAAGTCCAGCACTGCAGGACAGTCGTGGGTTGTGTCCTCCCTGGGTCACTCCTGCCATCGGGGGAGAAGCTGACAGATCACGATCGTCCTCTCATTGATCAGCTGTAGTAAGTCCAGCACTGCAGGACAGTCGTGGGTTGTGTCCTCCCTGGGTCACTCCTGCCATCGGGGGAGAAGCTGACAGATCACGATCGTCCTCTCATTGATCAGCTGTAGTAAGTCCAGCACTGCAGGACAGTCTTGGGTTGTGTCCTCCGTGGGTCACTCCTGCTATCTGGGGAGAGGCTGACAGATCACGATCGTCCTCTCATTGATCAGCTGTAGTAAGTCCAGCACTGCAGGACAGTCGTGGGTTGTGTCCTCCCTGGGTCACTCCTGCCATCGGGGGAGAAGCTGACAGATCACGATCGTCCTCTCATTGATCAGCTGTAGTAAGTCCAGCACTGCAGGACAGTCTTGGGTTGTGTCCTCCGTGGGTCACTCCTGCTATCTGGGGAGAGGCTGACATCACGATCGTCCTCTCATTGATCAGCTGTAGTAAGTCCAGCACTGCAGGACAGTCGTCATTCTTCTTGTGTCACACACACAATCAGACCTCCATGAGTGTTTGTGTTTCATCTGTTGTTGCACTTCTTATGGCTTTTGTCTGGGCCAGCTGTGACCGGGCATGGCAGCACCCACATGGATGTGACCGGCAGTTTCCAGGATTAGTGTGCTCCGGACAGAAAATAAAGTTGCTGTTGGGAACAGTGCCCTGGTCTGATGTGTAATGGGACTGATCTGACACCGTGCACAGGAGGTCACTGACCCAGGTCAGATTTGATATCCCAAATTGTGCTTTTCACATCTCGGATTTACTGTATCTGCGACTTAGGCCTGTTTCACACATCAGTTGTTTGACGTCACTTGAAATCCGGCAAGAGTGAAAAAAAACAATCCGTTTCCGCTATGTAACAAACGGATGTACTGGATCCGTTTAGTGGATGGATCCTCCAGTGTATTAAATTTAAAGGAACAGATGCGAGAGAGAGATATTTTTGACGCTTCCAGAACGCCATTTAGGGTTAAAATGCATGAAAGGGAACGTTAGATTGTCCGTCTACTCCACCTGGCGGACACCAAAATCCAAACGGGTCCGTCAAAAAACGGATGCATCGGACGACCGTCAGTCAAAATCCACAGCTAATGCAAGTCTATGGGGTCAAAAAATGGATCCGCCAAAAAAATGACGGATCCGTTTTTTTTTTTTTTATAAAAAAGGCGGATTTTGACTGATGTCAAATAACTGAAGTGTGAAGCAGGCCTTATGCCTAAAGTTCTGGAAAAACTGATTTCTGGTGTGACACCCCCCCCCCCCCCCAATTGTTTCCATTGACTTTTCTTGAAGAAATAATGCTACAATGGCGTTGTTTATTATACTTTGTCTGATGTACACTAGTATCTTTTGTGTGGGTTTTTTTTTTTTTTTTTTGTATAGGTTAGTGTAGAATAATGCGTTATACCTTCCTGCCAAAAGTACACTCGATGTATACATTTTATTTACATGGAAGTCAATGGAAAATGTATGCAAGCGTCTGTGTATTGCAAACATGTGTAATCGTTATCTATTCTAGACCAGCAGGAAAAAAATGTCACACCTCCCATGTAAACCAAACCTGCCAACTATCTTTCAAAAATATTTAGTTTGTATAATTTTTTTTTTTTTGTAAATGAACTGATGATCTTATGTTAAAAGAAGAGGAGCATGCATTTCCAATATCTTTGTATCCATTTTTAATGCCTGTGTGTAATGTATCCATCAGGTGTGCTGCAAAAAATGTAAATGTGATATTTATTTCTGTTAAACCATTTTAATCCCTCCCCAACATGGTAAGCTTCCCTACTTTCTTCTTCCATACTTTCTTCTTCCATTTCTGCCTTTTGCATGTTTTTTTTATTCATTTATTTTTTTAACCCCTTACTGCCAGCTGACGGAATAGTACGTCAGCTGGCAGTATCCCCCGCTTTGAGGTGGGCTCCCGCAGCAAGCCTACCTCAAAGCTGTGGCATGTCAGCTGTTATCAACAGCTGACATGTCCCCGCAATAGGGGTTGAACGGAATCGCGACCTGCCCGCGCCTATTAACTAGATAAATGGCGCTGTCAAACTGATAGCGGGCATTTAACCCCTTTACCCCCAAGGGTGGTGTCATGATCTCAGTGTGGGTTTGACTCGCACACGTGGAGTTAATGTCTGGAACCAGTGCTGATGACTGGCATTTCTGGGGTTAAAGGTTTTGATCAAAGTGGGAGCCATTGACTCCTCCCCCCTCACTAAAGAGGGAATTCTCTTAATGTCTGACTTGTTTTCGCTCAAAGTGGGCGCTACTCATGTGGAAAAATTAAGTTGTTTGGTTCTGGACAATCTACCAGCAGGATTGGTGTTGGGCATGCCCTGGTTACGACGCCATAACCCAGTCATTTACTTGAAAACGGGGGAGATTGTTCAGTGGGGGTTTAATGATTCGATGTTGTGATAAGTCTGCACTATTGGTTGAACCTGTTACATCTGTATCTGTGTCATCTGTCGAGCTGGAAGGTATTCCGGAGTACCTGAAAGAATTTGAAGATGTGTTCTCTGAAAGCGAGGCCGAGACGTTGCCGCCACATAGACCCTTTGACTGTGCTATCGAGTTAGTCCCGGGGGCTAAATTGCCTAAAGCCCGTCTGTTTTATTTATCTGGCCCTGAGCGCTTGGCCATTAAAGATTACATTGCTGAGAGGCTTCGCAAAGGGCACATACGTCCCTCAGTTTCACCTGTGGCGGTAGGGGTTTTTTTTGTAAAGAAAAAAGATGGTGGTTTACGTCCCTGCCTCGATTTTTGTGAGCACAACAAGATTATTGTACGAAATACGTACCCCCTTCCGTTGATTCCCGATTTGTGTAGCCAACTTTCAGGGGCAAAATGGTTCTCCAAACTGGATCTTCGGGGGGCATATAATTTGATAAGGGTCCGGGAGGGGGATGAATGGAAAACCGCGTTCCTCACGACCGAGGGACTGTTTGAAAATGTAGTCATGCCATTTGGTCTTACCAATACCCCAGCCATATTTGAGAATTTCATCAACGTGGTATTCTCGGATCTCATTGGTCGTTTTGTTATTTACTTATACGATATTCTGATATTCTCTCCCGACAGCCAATCTCATCTGAATCATGTAAGAACCATTCTCCAAAGACTGAGGGAAAATCATCTGTTTGCCAAATTGGAGAAACGTGTGTTATTTGTTCAAGAATTGTCTTTTTTGGGATTAATTGTGTCCTGTGAGGGTTTTCGCATGGACCCCAAGAAGGTGCAGGCCATTGCGGATTGTGTGCAACCCCGAGACCTTAAGGGTCTTCAGCGCTTCTTGGGGTTCGTCAATTATTACTGCAAATTTATTCGGGGGTTTTCACAGGTGGTCAAACCACTCACAGATCTTACTTTTAAAGGTGCGGATGTGAGAAACTGGTCCTCGCTCGCAAGAGGTCTTTGCGACCCTGAAAAGAAGCTTTATGTCTGCTCCCGTGTTAGTACAACCAGATCCGTCCAAACCATTCGTCGTGGGGGTGGGGGCGGTGTTGTCCCAAGGGCCTGCCACTCTAACCAACCTCAGGCCATGTGCTTTCTTTTCCAAGAAGTTCTCTGCTGCGGAAAGAAATTACGACGTAGGCAATAGAGAGCTTCTTGCGGTCAAATTGACGTTTGAAGAATGGAGGCACTTTTTGGAGGGGTACGGGGGGAGGACGAATTCAGACAACTATTGGTCCTAATAAAATTGCTGTATTCCACACAGTGAGGCAAGGTACAAATACAATGTGATGAAAAGCCATAAAAATAGTAAAAACAGCGAATAAGGACACGGGGGGCCCTAGTAGCCAGAACTGCACATAAGTACATAAAGAATTACACAATAATCATGTATACCCAACAGTGTAATATCTATATATTCTGGTATTCATGCTGTACTAATGGGTAGACAGGTTGAGTAATAAAAAATCCAGGCAACAGTCAGGAAATATACATATACAATATGTGTAATACCTGGGCAAAGATGCAGCTGGCAGACACGGGGTCCTGTTGTCCGCCCCTTTTTGGAGGGGGCCAGTCACCCGGATACGGTGATCACGGATCACAAAAATTTGTCATACATTGAGTCTGCTAAAAGACTAACGCCCAGACAGGCCCGTTGGTCACTTTTTTTTTTTTTCTTTCCCCCGTTTTCACTTTACAATTACATTTCGTCCAGGGTCTAAGAATGTCCAGGCTGACGCCTTATCGCGCAGTTTTCAGCCGGTGTCGCCCCCTGAGCCGAGCCACCGTCCTCCATTCTTCACCCTGGGGTTGTGATAGCAGAGGTCTCGTCTGAATAGAAACAGGAGATTCAGGGGGCCCAGTCGCGGGCCCCGGTGGCCAAGCCGGAGGTGAAGTTGTTTGTCCCAGAGCAACTTCGCCTGAAACTCTTGCAGGAGTTCCATGAATCCAAGCTGAGTGCTCACCGTGGTATTTCAGCCATGCGTCTGGCGGTGGCTAGGATCCTTTGGTGGCCTACCCTTGGTTCGGACATAAAAAAAATTCATTGCTGGTTGTGGGGTCTGCTCTCGTTCTAAAAGCTCTCATAGCCTGCCGGCAGGGGAGCTGATGCCCTTGGCATTGCCCAAAAAACCATGGACTCGCTTATCCATGGATTTTGTTACCAATCTCCATCTAAGGGTAATACAGTGGTATGGGTAGTTGTTGACAGGTTTTCTAAGCAGGCTCATTTTGTACCCCTGTCCGCACTACCGTCAGCTGAGACGTTGTCCAGGTTGTTTGTGCAGCATGTGATCCGGTTGCATGGGGTGCCCCTGAATGTGGTGTCTGATCATGGTGTGCAGTTTGTGGCTAAGTTTTGGGGTGCTTTTTGCAAAAAATTAGGGATGTCTGTCCTTTTCGTCTGCATACCATCCTGAGAGCAATGGTCAGACGGAGCGCACTAACCAGTCCCTGGAACAGATCCTCAGGCGTCTAACCTCTGCTAGATAGAATGACTGGTGCGATGCACTGCCGTTAGCTGAATTTGCCTTCAATAGTCGGGTGAGTCAATCCACGGGTATGACTCCTTTTTCGATCAATTATGGGTTCAGTCCTCATTTTGGTGAGTTTTCTCGTTTGGACTAGGGGTGTCCCGGGGCTGAGGGCTCTGTTCAGCGATTACAGAATACGTGGGCAGAAGTTCAGCGGAGTATATCTAGGTTTCAGGGCAGGTATAAGTTTTTCATGGACAGGAAACTGTTGTGAGTTCATTTTTCCCTTCACTACTGAGGCCCGAGGAACTCCCTCTTCTGGTAAAGAAAGGTAGTGAGCCTGATTATCAAACACCTGAGTCTGATGATGATGACTGGCTGAGTGGCGTTACTTACTGGATATAAGGCTGCCGACACCCTTCTGCCCTGCGGGTGATTTCTCTGTGGGATCCTTGGAGACCAGTCTGAATTCCTGCTCCTCTAAAGCTAAGTTTTCTGCTCGGCTTTTTGCATTTGTGCTTAGACTTTGTTTTGCTTTGTTTTTCTGGATTTCTGCCATTCCCTGCTGGGGTGTGCTGATTTCCTTTAGCTCTGTCTTCTGAAAATACCTGAGTGCTGATTTAGTTTTTGAAGCCTAGCTGCTTCAGGGTCTTTTTCATATCAGCTTGTTGGCTATGTCTTTGATAGGGTTTTGGCAGATTGCAGACAGCAACCTTCCTTTCCTGTTCTGTTTAGCTAGCTTGGGCCCCATCGTTTGCTCAGCCTATCTTTCTATCTGTGCGAGTGTTTTTTCATCTTGCTTCACCGTCATTATATGTTGGGGGCTGCCTTTTACTTTTGGGTCTGCTCTGGGGCAGTTTAGATTTCCTTTTCTGTCTTTAGGCTATTTAGCGCTCCGGCTGTGATCGAGGGGTCTAGGGCATCGTAGGAACCCCCCACGGCTACTGCTAGTTGTGTTGATAGATTCAGGGGTCTGCAATCTGATAGTTGCCAACTTCTCTGGTTTTCTGGACGTAGCTTCTTTTTTTGTGTCTGCCTCCTACGGTGACTCAATCATAACAGGAAACGAACACCAGGGCCCACGTTTCAGGTTGGAGACAAGGTTTGACTCTCCATGCGAGAGGTTCCTTCAGCCAAGTTGGGGCCCAAATTCATTGGCCCATACAAGATTGTGGAAAAAATCAATCCAGTGGCATATAGGCTGTGCCTTCCACCCTCTTTCAAGATCCCTAACGTCTTCCACAAATCTCTACTGAAACCTTTTGAAGCAGTCCGGGGAGACTCCGAGTCCGCTGCTCCTCCTGTTTTGGTCGAGGGGCAGGTGGAGTACGAGGTTGGTCATATCGTAGATTCCAGGTTGGTACGGCGGTCAGTACAGTACCTGGTTCATTGGAAGGGGTATGGACCGGAAGACATGGCCTGGGTACCGGCCCAGTTGAAGCATGCTGATCGCCTGGTGCGGGCTTTCCATGCTAAGTACCCGGGCAAGCATGGGGGTCCAGAGGCCCCCTGTTGAGAGTGGGGTACTGTCATGATCTCAGTGCGGGTTTGAATCGCACACGTGGGGTTAATGTGTGGAACAAGTGCTGATGACTGGCATTTCTGGGGTTAAAGGTTGTGATCCCAGTGTAGGCTTACCTGCACACCTGGGGCTATGATTGTGGCCTCTCCCTGGTTCTGGGATTGAGGCTTCTTATAGCCTCAGGACGCTCCCATCCCCGTCAGTTATACTTTCGCCCTTGGCATTGTGTGGTGACCCCTGAGTATGTTTGTACTGTGTTCTGGTTGCTTGATTATCTGTGTACGACTCGGTCTGTTCTCTGGATATTGCTTTGGATTCTGCTTGGTACCTTCTATGTCTGTTTGGTTTTGACTTCTGCTTGGCCCTGACTATCCGTTCTTTCTCATCCCTGGTACTTTACTGATATCTCTGTGTATGACCTCCGTTTTGCCTGACTGAGTATTTCTGTATAGTGTCCTGCCATCTCTGAAAGCAGGACGCTAAGCCCCGCCCCCTTGCAGTCACAGGACCGTAGGTCCTGTGACTGCTTGCTAAACTTCAGCGTCCACAGGTCCTGTGTATCTGTACTTTCCAGCTGTACTCTGACCCCGGGCCCCCCTACAGTGCGGGTGAGTCCCTGCTCAGCGGAGGCTGCACGCCCGTGCTGACAGGATCCTGACAGGTGGTTTGCACGTTAATGACCGGGCCAATTTTTACAATTCTGACCACTGTCCCTTTATGAGGTAATGACTCTGAAACGCTTAATGGATCCCGGTGATTCTGACATTGTTTTCTTGTGACATATTGTCCTTCATATTAGTGGTAAAATTTAATTGATATAACGTGTGTTTATTTGTGCAAAAAAACCGGAAATTTGGCAAAAATTTTCAAAACTTTGCAATTTTCCAACTTTTAATTTTTATGCCCTTAAATCACAGCAATATGGCACACAAAATAGTTACATTAAGTCACATTTCCCATATGTTTAATTTGCATCTGCACAATTTTGGAACCAAAATTTTTTTTTTTTTTTTTTTTGTTAGGAAGTTATAAGGGTTAAAAGTTGACCAGTGATTTCTCATTTTTGCAACACCATTTTATTTTTACGGACCACATCACATTTGAAGTCACTTTGAGGGGTCTATATGACAGAAAATACCCAAAAGTGATACCATTCTAAAAATTGTACCCCTCAAGGTGCTCAAAACCACATTCAAGAAGTTTATTAACCCTTCAGGTGCTTCACAGGAATGTTTTGAATGTTTAAAAACAAATGAACATTTAAACTTTTTTCACAAAAAAAATTACTTCAGGTCCAATTTTTTTTTATTTTACCAAGGTTAACAGGAGAAATTGGACTGCAAAAGGTATTGTGCAATTTGTCCTGAGTACACTGATACCTGATATGTGGGGGGGACCACTGTTTCGGCGCATGGCAGAGCTCAGAAGGGAAGGAACGCCGTTTGACTTTTTCAATGCAAAATTGGCTGGAATTCAGATCAGACGCCATGTCAAGTTTGGAGATCCCCTGATGTGCCTAAACAGTGAAAACCCCCACAAGTGACCCCATTTTGGAAACTAGACCCCCCCCCCCTCCCCCAAGGAACTTATCTAGATATGTGGTGAGAACTTTGAACCCCCAAGGGCTTCACAGAAGTTTATAATGTACAGCCGTACAATTAAAAAATCATATTTTTTACACAAAAATGATCTTTTCACCTTCAATTTTTATTTTTCCAAGGGTAACATGACCCTAAAAGTTATTGTGCAATTTGTCCTGAGTATGCTGATACCCTATATGTGGGGGTAAACCACTATTTGGGCGTATGGCAGTGCCATTTGACTTTTATGGCTGGAATTGAGATTGGACGCCATGTCGCGTTTGGAAAGCCCCTGATGTGCCAAAACAGTGAAAACCCCCCACAAGTGACCCCACTTTGAAAACTAGACGCCCCCCCCCCCCCCCAAGGAACTTGTGTAGATATGTGGTGAGCACTTTGAACCCCCAGGGGCTTCACAGAAGTTTATAACGCTCGGGCGTGAAAATAAAAACAATCATTTTTTTCCACAAACATAATCTTTTAGTCTCCAATTTTTTTATTTTGCCAAGGGTAACAGGAGAAATTGGACCCCAAAAGTTGTCCAATTTGTCCTGAGTACGCTGATACCCTATATGTGGGAGAAGACTACTGTAAGGGCACACGTCGGGGCTCGGAAGGGAAGTAGTGAAGTCTTGGAATGCAGACTTTGATGGAATGGTCTGCAGGTGTCATGTCGTGTTTGGAGAGCCTCTGATGTGCCTAAACTGTTGAATCTCCCCACAAGTAACCCCATTTTGGAATCTAGACCCCCCCCCCCCCCCACGGAACTTATCTAGATGTGTGGTGAGCACTTTGAACCCCCAAGTGCTTTATAACGCCCGGGCGTGAAAATAAAAAAAATATTTTTGCCCCCAATTTTTTATTTTCCTAAGGGTAACAGGAGAAATTGGACCCCAAAAGTTGTTTTGCAATTTGTCCTGAGTAGGCTGATACCCCATATGAGGGGGTAAAACACTGTTTGGGCACATGGCAGAGCTTGGAAGGAAAGAAGCACCGTTTGACTTTATCAATGCAGAATTGGCTAGAATTGAAATCAGACGCCATGTTGCATTTGGAGAGCCCCTGATGTGCCCAAACAGTGGAAACCCCCCAATTCTAACTCCAACCCTAATGGGAAAATGGAAATAAATACTTTTTTTTTATTTTTTTTTTTTTTTTTTATTGTATTTTCCCTAACTAAGGGGATGATAAAGGGGCGGAATCGCATCGCGGAAAAAAATCGCCGCACGGTCATACTTTTGTGCGGAATCTTAAGGAATTGCCGCGATTCCGCACCCATAGGAATGCATGAGAACCGCTTACTTCCCGCATGTGGCTATGCCCACCACGCGGGAAGTTAAGCGTCTCATGTGCGGTTGGTACCCACGGTGTGGAGAAGAGGAGACTGTCCTCCAGGCCCTGGGTACCATACCCCTGTTAAAAAAAAAAAAAAAAAAAAAAAAAAAAAAATAGGGGTATATTTACCTTCCGGCCTCACGCGCTGCATTCCTGGCCTCAGCGTTCCCAGTAATGCCTTGCGGCACGGTCCTGTGATGACGTAGTTTCGCGTGACTCTAGCGGTCTCACGAGATCGCTATAGCAACGCGAGACCAACGTTATCAGAGGTCTCGCAAGGCATCACTGGGAACGCTGAGGCCCGGGATGGCAGCGCGGGACGCCGGAAGGTAAATATACCCCGATTTTTTTTTATTTTTATTTTTTTTTTTAGCATTTTTACATTCTATCTTTTACTATTGATGCCGCATAGGCGCCCTCAATAGTAAAAACCTGGTCACGCTTGTCAAACACTATGTTTGACGAGTGTGACCAACCTGTCAATCACTTTCCAAGCGATGCTTCAAATCGCTTGGAAAGTGCTTGAATATCGCACGCGAAAATCGCGGCATAATCGCGGTGAAATCGCGCGGAAAAAAACCGCACGATTTCTGGGAAGGAGTCCGGTTTTTAGTGTCCGGAATAAAACGCTACGTGGGCACATAGCCTAAAAGACGCTTTTTATTGTAAAAATAGTTTTTGCATCACCACATTTTGAGAGCTATAATTTTTCCATATTTTGACCCCCCCTGAGTCATGTGAGGTCTTATTTTTTGCGGGACGAGTTGACGGTGTTTACTGATACCATTTGCAGGCACGTGACATTTTTTGATCGCTTTTTATTCCGATTTTTCTTTTTTTTTTGGGACGCAGAATGAATAAAAACCAGTGTTTCATGAATTTCTTTTGGGGGGTGAGTTTACACCATTCCGCATGTGGTAAAATTGATAAAGCGTTTTTTTTTTTTTTTTTTTTTTAAAGGGTTCGCTAAAGGGGTTAACTAATGGGACAGTTTTATAGGGTGAGTCGTTACAGATGCGGCGATACTAAATGTGTACTTGTTTTTTTTCCAAAAAATGAACTTATTAGGGAATTTTTTTTTTTTTTTTTTTATAAATTTTTACACTTTTTTTTTACATTTTTTTTAATTCTTTATTTATTACATTGTCCCAGGGGGGGGACATCACTGTCATGTGTCAGATCGCTGATCTGACACGTCACACAGCGCTGTGACAGATCAGCGATCTGACAGGTGCTGCACAAGGCTTCCTCATGCCTCTCTGCAGGCACTGAGGAAGCCGCCTCCCTGGAGGCCCCCGGGGACCTGCAGGGAACGAGGCCCCCAGAGCAGCGCAGCACATTTCGCTGCTGCGGGGGTCTCAGGGAAGCATGGAGGGAGCCCCCTCCCTGCCGATGCTTCTCTAAACCCCTGGTACACTGCTATCGTGTTTGATCGCAGTGTGCCAGGGGTTAATGTGCCGGTGGCAGTCCGTGACCGCCCCTGACACATAGTGCCGGGTGTCAGCTGTGATCGCGATGACGTACTATCCCGTCCCTGGTCATAGGGTCCCGTGGACGGGATAGTACGTCAAATGTCAGGAAGGAGGAAGGGGTTAAATGCACTTCCGGACGTCGGTCCAAAAATACGTGCAGTGACGATCACCGTCACTTGATCGGGGGTCATTGCTGCGTTGCAATCACAACCAGATGTCTCCTCGAGACCTCTATGGTTGTTGATGGCAGATTGCTATGAGTGCCACCCTGTGGTCGGCGTTCATAGCAATGCTGTAATTCAGCTACATAGAGGTGATTATGCATCTCCTCTATGTAGCAGAGCCAATCATGCTATGGCAGCTTCTAGTCTCCTATGGAGGCTATTGAAGCATGCCAAAATTTAAAAAAAAAGTGCTTAAAAGTTAAAAAAAAAATAAAAAAAATAAAAAAAACAAATGTTCAAATCACCCTCCTTTCGCCCCAATCAAAATAAAACCATAAAAAAATGAAATCTACACATTTGGTATCGCCGCGTTCAGCTTTTCCCGATCTATCAATAAAAAAAAAAATTAACATGATCGCTAAACAGCGTAGCGAGGAAAAAATCAAAACGCCAGAATTACTTTTTTTTTTGGTTGCTACAACATTGCGTTAACCCCTTTCTTTACCGCCCCGAGGGTGGTTTTCACGTTAATGACCGGGCCAATTTTTACAATTCTGACCACTGTCCCTTTATGAGGTAATAACTCTGGAATTCTTCCATGGATCCCGGTAATTCTGACATTGTTTTTTCATGATGTATTGTAACTCATGTTAGTGATAAAATTTAATTCATATAACTTGCACTTATTTGTGAACAGAATGGAAATTTGGCGAAAATTTTGCTATTTTCCAACTTTGAATTTTTATGCCCTTAAATCAGAGAGATGTCACACAAAAAACATAATTAACATTTCCCTCATCTTTACTTTACATCAGCGCAACTTTAGAACCAAATTTTTTTTGTTGTTAGGAACTTATAAGGGTTAAAAGTTGACAAGCGATTTCTCATTTTACAACCTTTTTTTTTTTTTTTTTTTTTTTTCCAGGGACCACATCACATTTGAAGTCACTTTGAGGGGTCTATATGATAGAAAATACCCAAAAATGACACCATTCTAAAACTGCACCCCTGACGGTACTCAAAACCACATTCAAGAAGTTTAACCCTTCAGGTGCTTCACAGGAATTTTTTGAATGTTTAAAAAAAAAAAAAAAAAATCAACATTTAACTTTTTCACAAAAAAATTACTTCAGGTCCAATTTTTTTTTATTTTAACAAGGGTAACAGAGGAGACATTGGACTGCAAACATTATTGTGCAATTTGTCCTGCATACGCTGATACCCCATATGTTGGGGTAAACCATTGTTTGGGTGCATGGCAGAGCTCGGAAGGGAAGCGCCGTTTGATGCAAAACTGTCTGGAATTGACATCGGGCGCCATATCGCGTTTGGAGAGCCCCTGATGTGCCTAAAGTTGGAAACCCCCCCACAAGTAACCCCATTTTGGAAACTAGACCCGCCCAAGTAACTTATCTAGATGTGTGGTGAGCACTTTGAACCCCCAAGTGCTTCACAGAAGTTTATAACGTAGAGCAGAGCCATAAAAATAAAAAATCATTTTTCCACAAAAATGATTTTTCCCAATGGTAACAGGAGAAATTGGACCAAACAAGTTGTGCAATTTGTCCTGAGTACGCTGATACCCCATATGTGGGGGTAAACCACTGTTTGGGCGCATGGCAGAGCTTGGAAAAGAAGGAGCACCGTTTGACTTTTTCAACGCAGAATTGGCTGGAATTGAGATCAGATGCCATGTTGCGTTTGGAGAGCCCCTGATGTGCCCAAACAGTGGAAACCCCCCAATTCTAACTCCAACCCTAACCTTAATCTCAGCCCTAGCCCTAACCCTAATGGGAAAATGGAAATATACTTTTTTTTTTTTAAATTATTTTTCCCTAGCTAAGGGGGTGATAAAGGGTGGTTTGATTTACTATTTAGGGCGGGTTTTTATGTTTGGCAGCTGTCACATGCTAAAAGACGCTTTTAATTGTAAAAATGGTTTTTGTATCACCACATTTTGAGAGCTATAATTTTTCCATATTTTGACCCACAGAGTCATGTGAGGTCTTATTTTTTTGCGAGACGAGTTGACATTTTATTGGTACCATTTCCGGGCACGTGACATTTTTTGATCGCTTTTTAATCTGATTTTCCAGGTCACCACCTGACAGCACATTGGAGGACGTCCTTCTCATCCGTAGTGGGACAGGAAACCACGAGAGTTTAAAAGGATCCTCCCCTTCCCATCCCTCAGTGTTTTTCCTGTCCCACTGCGGATGGGAACTATGAGAACCTCGGTATCCGGCCTAGCCACCTCCCAGGCCCTGCAGGCGAACCCCCAGCCATCCAGGAAAAGACAGAGGGAGTCTGATACGTCATCGGAAGGCATTCTGTCCGACTCTGACGCAGAGGAAGAGGAAGACTAGAGAACACCCAGAAAGGGGGAGAAAATACTTGTTTTCGTCTGGTATAGCCGCGACATCGATAGCACGCTCCATGCATCTGTGGATAGATGACCTAGAGGAGCATCTGTCAGACAGAACCCCGAGGGAAACAATCCTAAAATCACTCCCCTTGCTTAAGTTGGCTACGGGATTCTTGGCCGACACCTCAGCAGAATCAGTTAGGTTCTCAGCCAGAAGCCAGTCCCTGTCCAGCACAGCCAGAAGAGCTATCTGGTTGACGAATTGGACAGGCGACATGCAGTCAAAAAATAAACTCTGCTCAATTCCTTTCTCGGAGGGGCAGGGTCTTCGGGCCCGTGCTCGACGACATTTTAGAGAAAGCGTCGGATGAAAAAAAGGGTTTCCCTGAGGAGAAACGTAAAAGATACCAGCCCTTTCGTAGGCCCCGATACAACCAGAGAGCGGACTACAGGGGGAAAGGTAAAACGGGTAGATGGAGCTTACCCCAAAGGAGGCGAAGGTAGAAATAGGAATAGAGATAACATCTTTTCCGGCCCAGGGTCCAGCTCCCGGAGGAAATGACGCCACCAGAGTAGGGGGGCGATTACTCAAGTTCCCGGGAGAGTGGCAAAAGGTCACCTCCAGCCCCTGGGTATTACAAGTCATCTCAAAGGGGTACAAAATAGAATTCAGCTCCCTACCCTCGAACAGACTTCTGGTGACCAGTTCACGCCTCAGTGCAGCTTCCCCAATGTGGTTGGACATCCAAGATCTCCTAGACATGGAAGCAATTACTCCGGTCCCCGCCCAGGAGGAAGGCAGAGGACACTACTCGAGTCTCTTTGCAATAAAAAAAATCCTCGGGGGAAACCCGAACAATAATAAACCTAAAACCTCTGAACAAATGGGTGTCTTACAGGCGCTTCAAAATGGAATCGAAAAGATCCACGATTCCCCTTCTGGGAAGGGATGTGGTAATGTGCACTTTGGATTTAAAAAACGCATATTATCATGTCCCTATCCACCCGGATCACCAGAGATACCTCAGGTTTGCGGTCGAAAGAGACGGTACAATATACCACTATCAGTTTCGTTGCCTACCCTTCGGCCTAGCATCGGCCCCGAGGATCTTTACAAAAGTAATAATAGAGGTAGTGGCCTACCTAAGGGCCCGAAATATCACGGTGGTCCCATACTTAGACGACTTCCTATTTATAGCCGATTCAGCAGCCCAGCTCAGGATCGACTGTCAATCCTCAATCTCCACGCTGCAGAGTTTAGGATGGATAATAAATTGGGCAAAATCAGATCTCATACCCAAACCCAGTAAAATTCCTGGGGGTCATGTTAAAAAAGGATGTCGTATCTACCAGCCGAGAAACAGACTTCAATGCCGAAGAAGATTCGTCAGTTCTCGAAATCAGGTATCGGTCAGAGATGCAATGAGGATCCTGGGGCTGATGACTTCTTGCATTTCCTGTGTCAGTTGGAGTCAGTTCCACTCCCGTGACCTCCAACACGCAATTCTAACATCCTGGGACAGAAGGCAGACTTCTCTGAACAGCAAGATACGGTTAACCCTCCGAGCCAGAAGATCGCTTCTATGGTGGACCATTCTGAGAAACCTAAAAAGGGGTGTCTCATGGGTTCAGTCCCCGGAGGTCGTAGTGACGACGGACGCAAGTCTATTCGGCTGGGGCGGACACGTCGCAGGAAAGTATTACCAGGGGCAATGGAGTCCAGAGGACAGCAGAAGATCCTCCAACGTCAGAGAACTACATGCGGTCTGGAAAGTGCTGCTTGTCGCCAGGTCCCACGTGAGAAACAAGCACGTCAAAGTCCTGTCAGACAACACCACAACAGTAGCCTTTCTCCGCCATCAAGGCGGACCAAGACATCCCACTCTTCAGGCCTTAGCAGATCAGATTTTCAGATGGGCAGAGAGGGAAGTCCTCTCAATCTCGGCTGTACATCTAGAGGGCTCTCGGAACCAGATCGCAGACTTCCTCAGCAGGAGAAGGGTAACGGCAACGGATTGGGAGCTCAACGACAATGTGTTCAGCAGCCTGTGCGATCGTTGGGGACAACCAGCGGTAGACCTGTTCACGGACAAAGAGAACGCAAAGCTTACAACCTTCTACTCCCTGAACCCCCTGGGAAATCCGGCAGGAATAGATGCCCTATCACAGTCTTGGAGCAGGGGTCTGTTGTATGCCTTCCCGCCCCTAGCCCTCATTCCACGGGTCCTCAGAAAAATCTGCGAGGACAGAGCCAGCGTTATATTGATAGTTCCCTACTGGCCAAGAAGAAGCTGGTTTCCCCTACTCAGGAAGCTAGCGGGTGAGGAACCCATTTTTCTACCAAGAAGGAAAGACCTCCTCCATCAGGGTCCGGTTCTGCATCAAAAACCGGAAGCTTTCCAGTTGTCAGCCTGGATCCTGAGCGGCAGGTCCTAAGGGCAAGAGGTCTATCGGACAAAGTCATTTCTACTCTACAAGCAAGTAGAAAACCCGTGACCGCGGCAATATATAATAAAATCTGGAAAAAATTCTGCAGCTTTTGTGGGGAGGAGACAGTCGGAACTGACCAGCGTGACATCCCGAAAATACTCGACTTCTTACAGGAAGGGTTCAGGAAAGGCCTTAGACCCAGTACTCTGAGAGTACAGATATCAGCCTTGAGTGTATTCTATGACACAGCCCTATCATCACACCCATGGGTAGCCCGGTTCTCGAGAGCGGTGCAAAGGCTTAAACCCCTAATTAGGAACAGCATACCACCTTGGGACCTTATCCTAGTCCTCAATACGCTTTGCAAACGGCCATATCAGATAGGGACAGAGATAAGTATTCGTAATCTCTCTCTTAAAACAGCCTTCTTAGTGGCAGTCACCTCAGCCAAGAGGTTAGGAGAACTGCAGGCCTTATCAACCCAGGATCCCTACTTACAGGTGTTTAGTGACTGGTTAGTGTTAAGACTCGACCCGGCCTTCCTACCCAAAGTCGTCTCAAACTCCAACATGAATCAGGAAGTAGTACTTCCTTCCTTTTTCCAGTCTCCCAAAAATAGCAGGGAAAAAAGCTACCATAGCTTGGATGTAAAGGAAACTGTGCTCAGGTACCTGGATGCAACCAGACCCTGGAGACAGGATAGTAATCTTTTTGTCCAGTTTAGAGGTCCTAATAAAGGGAAAAAAGCATCAAAATCGACAATAGCAAGGTGGATTAGGTCCACTATTCGCAAAGCCTACAAATCACAGGGTCAAAATCCCCCGGGGAACCTTAGAGCCCACTCAACCAGGGCCATGGCCGCTTCATTGGCAGAAAGGGAGGGCGCCTCGGTGGAGGAGATTTGCAGGGCGGCATCTTGGTCTTGTCGTAGTACTTTCTCCAAACACTATAAACGAGACATGGCATCCACACAGCAGGCATTTGGGAGAAAAGTACTCCATGCAGTAGTCCCGCCCTAGGACCAATATACTTTGGTACTACTCCAATGTGCTGTCAGGTGGTGACCTGGAAAACGGTAATTAGACCTACCGGTGATTGTGTTTCCAGGAATCCATCCTGACAGCACTGTTAGATCCCTCCCGATAATACTTTTCATACAACTGTGATGTAACATGTGTATAGAGAATGTTGGTTTAAATAAAATCTGTTTGCATCCATCCAGAGGTGTTACTTTGTGAAATCACTGAGGGATGGGAAGGGGAGGATCCTTTTAAACTCTCGTGGTTTCCTGTCCCACTACGGATGAGAAGGACGTCCTCCAATGTGCTGTCAGGATGGATTCCTGGAAACACAATTACCGGTAGGTCCAATTACCGTTTTTGGGACGCAGGCACTGAGAAAGCCGCCTCCCTGCAGGACTCCGTCGCCATATTGGATCTGGGGGCTTGCAGGGAGGAGAATCTTGGAGCAACTCGAGCACATCACGCTGCTCCGAGGGTCTTGGGGAAGCACGCAGGGAGCCCCCTCCCTGAGTGATTCTTCCCTATGCCCCTGGTACACTGAACATGTGCAGTGAATGATCTAACTTGCTAGTGCCTGGTCACCAAGACAAGTCACCATGGCGAAGATGGGGACCCCACAATGGTGTCGCGTGGTTTCCGATCCAAGGGCAGAGGGGCTTTCTTATCTCTACATGTTCTCTGAATGCTGCGATCTCACCGAATGAGCTGACACCCAGCAGCAATCGCCAGCGCACAGAAGAAGAAAGGCAAATTGGGCATAATTTCACACAAAAAATGGGCCTGTGAAAAACGTTGGCACCTTTCCAGAATTGTGGGTAAACGACTTTTCAGGACATCCCTTTTTGACAGCGCCTGAAGGTCCTCCTTTTTATCCTTATAGGGACAGGAAGCACAAGAGGTTAAAAGACCCCTCCCACCTATATCCCTCAGTGTTTTTCCTGTCCCTGTCAGGGGACACTAGAGAAGTGTTGGAAGAAGAGAGCTTCAGGATCGAGGTTACCTGGACGGACTCTGTGATATATGGGGGGGAGGGGAGGTGAAGGTTCAGCCTCTCTGTTCAGCGCCGGGATTCTCCCACTGCACGGGATGGATCTCAAGCCTTGTGTGGCGCTGTAGTTTCTCATTCAGACTCGGCTGCTGGGATGACTGTTCAGCACAGACTTGTGCTGCATATGTATTTACTGCTGGCCTTCCAGCTAAGCCTATGGTGACTACTAGTTTACACGTGCTGTGCTCTGGAGCCTAAAGCTGGAGTCACACTGCCGTATTTCTCATGCGATAATCGCATCACACTGCACGGACTGGCTGGCACCTCTCCTGACCATGATAGCATGATGAATTACTATGCAGCCGTCAAGCTCGGGTCAGGAGAGCTGACAGCCAGTGCGAGTTTTACAATGCGATTTCTCGCATGAGAAATATGCCAGTGTGTCTGTCCCCTTTGTCCAGATTTCACCCTACTGAGCATGTCCATGATATGGTGCCTTCCCATTGGTGCTCGGATGTCAGGTGCTCTGGTGATGTGGCAGCTTCAAATTAGTCCACAGGCAAGGTCCTGTCTGTCTGGACTTGAGCAAGGTATAAAAAGCTCTCAATAGCACACGAATGTGCGCTAGTATCATGTGTTGGTGGCTACTTTACCACACTGTGAGCATGTGTGCTGCTAATATCACTGCGAGTGTTGGTCTAGACAGGTAGTGTAGGGTGGGAACTCCCGTTTAAACTTGGCATCTGCAGCCGGTGTCCTCAGGCGCGCGTGCTAAAGCACACTGTGTCAGAGCGGGTTCAACCACCAGCTTAGTCTTCCTTGGGGGGGGGGGGGAAGTTATAGTGACCCCAATTAGTATTTTTCTATACGCCTGTGCAGTATAACAGGGCATAGTCCTTTTGCTTTGCTTCACAGTACCGCTCTGTAGTGTAAAAGAGCTTGTTACTTTGTGCTCGGTGCACACTGAGTGAAATTTAACTCGGTGTTTTCTCGCAGTCTTGCTCAATCATTGTGCTAGCTGCAGTATCTCTATCACCGTACAGTGGACCCCGGGTTTTGAACTCGCCTTATTATAATTTCATATTTGGTGCGTTCCACCAATCCTAACACTCTCCTTCCCCCTGTTAAGAGGTCTGCGACCGACATCTCCCGAAGTGGGGTTCCTCAGCCACAAACCAGTGGAGCAGGAAGAGCCTCTGGTTTTTGAGCTGCTTCCCTCCTGTTGGGGGCTCTATGCTCCATCGTCCATTGGTGGTGTGCTGCCTCTTCCGGGCACACCGCGCGGCATGATGAAGAGGTGCATTTCCGGTGACCATCACTGAGTCGAGCCGGCAGCTTACTTCCGGGCGGAGCGTGTATGCCACTGTGGAACTCAGATGATCCAAAGAAGCCCAGGTAATGTAAAAGTATTACCTTTTTGTTTTTGAGTGCCCACTGTAGACACACATCTAGGATAGGGATGGAGGAATCAGGCTGTTGCTGACACTCAGAAACAGCACATAATAATCGTGAGTAATGGATGAAGGTGTTTTTTGTTTTTTTTCTCCCCCCCCCTCGCTATGTGCCAGTATTCTTAAAGTGTCCTAAATTTATGAAAAAAAGCAACAGGGGAACCCCTGCTACATCAGTCCCTGCACCCAGGAGGGCTGGCAAGGTCTCAGGGAAATCTAAATGATGTCCATCTGCAGCATGGGCAACAGTTATGCGAGAGATGCACCACTAAGATCATTAGGGATGAACTGCCAACGTTCCTGTAAGAAATGAGGTTCATGATTCAATAGCAGGTTCAAGCCTCTATTTTCAGTCTTTCTCCGCCACAGACATCCCAACCAGGTCTACGTGCTAAGAGACCAAGATGGGATATGGAGCTAAGTTTAGAGGAGGAGCAACAATCCCTATAATCGAATTAAGAGGGAGAGTGAACCTCAGAACCCCCAGAGGAGGATTAAAGCTATCTTCTCCTCTGACACAGACGAGCTCCTATGTCAGGAATGCTATGCTGGTAGAGGAAGCTCAAAAAACACAGTTGATTCAGGACAAAATGTTTTGTAGGACTGAGATCCCAAAAACCATAAGGTTTTTCCAGTAAACAACCATATCCAGGCAATGATCCTGGAAGAATGGGAATACTGTGGGTGAAAAAGGCTGGTCATGCCCTGTGACTTCAGGATTAGCCTTTGAGCCTGAGGACATTAGCGACTGGAACATCGATCTTCGGGATTTCATCCCAAATTTTACAGTGGCTACTAAGACATCAATCCTGTTCGAAGATTCTTCAAGACTCAAGGAGCCCATGGACAGAAAAGATGACTGCCTTCTAAAAAGAGCCTAGGAAGCAACATCGATGATAATGAAGGCAAATATAGCTGCTATCTCAGTTGCTAGAGCCACTTATTTGTGGAGCACTTGAGCAACAAGAAGCCTAGGGAAGACATTTTGACTTCCTTCCGTTAATAAAATTAGCCACAGGTCTTATGTTGAATGCATCCGCAGAATCTCATAGCGGCTAGAAATAATTCCCGATCTAATGCAGCCTGTCAAGCCATTTCGATGAAGACCTGGTCAGAGGATAATCAATCCAAAAATAAACTTTGCTTCATTCCCTTTTCAGGGTTGAGAGTATTTGGGCCAGTGTTAGATGAGATCTTAGAGAAGGCCTCAGATGAAAGGAAGGGGTTTCCGGAAGATAAAGCCAGGAAGTTTCAGCCCTTTCAGAGATCCCGTCCTTCTCAGAGACCGGATTATAGTTTTAAAGGGAAAAAACGGGTAGGTGGTATCCCAAGGGGTGTAGGGGTAGAGCACCCATTCTCGGTTTAGGTCCAAGGAGACAATGACGCCAGTCGCGTAAGGGGTGAAGCTCAGGCTGTTTTCAGGAATCTGGCAGGACGTATCCTAGGACCATTGGACACTAAAGACAACCTCTGAGAGATATATAACAGAATTTATATGGCCACCGCCCGACCTATTTATGACACAGCCTCATCTTCTAAGGCCGGTTTCACATGTCAGTGTTTCCGGTACATGTGATGACAGTTTTCTCACGTACCGGGGACACTGACACACGTAGACCCATTCAAATGAATGGGTCTATGTACATGTCAGCGTGTTTTCACGGACCGTGTGTCCGTGTGCAAAACACACTGACATGTCTGTTTTTGAACAACAGCACGGATCACGCGGACCCGTACAAGTCAATGGGTCCGTGTAAACACATACAGCACACGGATGGTGTCTGTGCCATCCGTGTGCATTTTAAAAGTCATAGGGTCAACATTGAAACAAATTGTTTCAAAACACGGACAGCACACAGATGGTGCACACAGATGCCAAATGAATGTCACAAACTTACACATGGAAATATCTGGACATCTGAAACCGGCTAGGTCACCTATGTGGTTAGAACTTAAAAGACTTAGTAAAATCTGGCGTAATAGTACCGATCCTCAGAGGAAGGCTGCAGTCACTACTCGGGCCTCTTCATCATCAGGAAACCATCGGACGAATCCCTAACTATAATACATTTTAAAACCATTATACTACTGGGTAGAATACAAAAGATTCAGGATGGAGTCTATAAATACGAACCCTCTAATAAACAAGAATGCGGCTTATGTGCCCATTATACCTAAAAAAACAAACAAAAAAAAAAATTGAATATAACCACGTTCGCTCATCACTAGTAGCCAGCAATGAGTACGGGTCTAAATGTCATTGAATATCTGGAGAGATCTTAAATTGCTGTTTGGATAATGCACACTTCAAATATGAGCGATCTGGAACAGGTTTTTAGAAGATCAGCGGTCCAAACTTTCAGTTGAGAGGGGTTTAACCCCTTCACCCCCAAGGGTGGTTTGCACGTTCATGACCGGGCCAATTTTTACAATTCTGACCACTGTACCTTTATGAGGTCATAACTCTGGAACGCTTCCATGGATCCCGGTGACTCTGACATTTTCTCGTGACATATTGTACTTCATTTTAGTGGTAAAATTTCATTCAAATAACTTGTGTTTATTTGTGAGAAAAACGGAAATTTGGCGAAAATTTCGCAATTTTCCAACTTTGAATTTTTATGCCCTTAAATCACAAAGATACGGCACACAAAAAACTTGATAACTAACATTTCCCACATGTTTACTTTACATCAGCACAATTTTGGAACCAAAATTTTTTTTTGTTAGGAAGTTATAAGGGTTAAAAGTTGACCAGCAATTTCTCATTTTTACAACACCATTTTATTTTTACGGACCACATCACATTTGAAGCCACTTTGAGGGGTCTATATGATAGAAAATACCCAAAAGTGACACCATTCTAAAAACTGCACCCCTTAAGGTGCTCAAAACCACATTCAAGAAGTTTATTAACCCTTTAGGTGCGTCACAGGAATTTTTTTGAATATTTAAAAAAAAAAAAAAAAAAAAAATGAACATATAACTTTTTTTTCACAAAAAAAATACTTCAGGTTCAATTTTTTTTTTTAATTTTACCAAGGGTAACAGGAGAAATTGGACTGCAAAAGTTATTGTGCAATTTGTCCTCAGTACGCTGATACCTGATATGTGGGGGGGAACGACTGTTTCGGCGCATGGCAGAGCTCAGAATGGAAGGAGCGCCGTTTGACTTTTTCAATACAAAATTGGCTGGAATTCAGATCGGATGCCATGTCACGTTTGGAGAGTCCCTGATGTACCTAAACAGTGGAAACCCCCTACAAGTGACCCCATTTTGGAAACTAGACCCCCCCCCCCCCAAGGAACTTATCTAGATATGTGGTGAGAACTTTGAACCCACAAGGGCTTTACAGAAGTTTAGAACGTACAGCGGTACAATTAAAAAATCATATTTTTTCCACAAAAATGAAATTTTTCACCCCAATTTTTATTTTCCCAAGGGTAACAGGACCCTAAAAGTTATTGTGCAATTTGTCCTGAGTACGCTGATACCCCACATGTGGGGGTAAACCACTATTTGGGCGCATGGCAGAGCTCGGAAGGGAAGCAGCGCCATTTGACGTTTTTGGCTGGAATTGAGATCGGACATCATGTCGCGATTGGGAAAACCCCTGATGTACCTAAACAGTGGAAACCCCCCACAAATGACACCATTTTGTAAACTAGACCCCCCCAAGGATCTAGATGTGTTGTGAGCACTTTGAACCCCCCAGTGCTTCACAGAAGCTTATAACGCCCGGGCGTGAAAATAAAAAATTCGTATTTTTTCCACAAACATGATCTTTGTCACCATTTTTTTATTTTCCAAAGGGTACCAGGAGAAATTGGACCCCAAAAGTTGTTGTCCAATTTGTCCTGAGTATGCTGATACCCCATATGTGGGAGAAAACTACTGTATGGACACACGTCGGGGCTCGGAAGGGAAGCTGTGACGTTTTGGAATGCAGACTTTGATGGAATGGTCTGCGGGTGTCATGTGGGTTTGGAGAGCCCATGATGTACCTAAACTATTGAAACTCCCCACAAGTGACCCCATTTTGGACACTAGACCCCCCACGGAACTTATCTAGATGTGTGGTGAGCACTTGGAACCCCCAAGTGCTTCACAGAAGTTTATAACGCTCGGACGTGAAAATAAAAAAAATTATTTTTTTCCACAAAAATATTTTTGCCCCCAATTTTTATTTTCCTAAGGGTAACAGGAGAAATTGGACCCCAAAAATTGTTTTGCAATTTGACCTGAGTAGGCTGATACCCTACATGTGGGGGTAAAACACTGTTTGGGCGCATGGCAGAGCTTGGAAGGGGGAAGGAGCACCATTTGACTTTTTCAACTCAGAATTGGCTGGAATTGAGATCAGACGTCATGTTGCATTTGGAGAGCCCCTGATGTGCCAAAACAGTGGAAAGCCCCAATTCTAACTCCAACCCGAACCCCAACACACCCCTAACCCTAGCCCTAATGGAAAAATGGAAATAAATACTTTTTTTTTTTTTTTATTTTATTATTTTTCCCTAATTAAGGGGGTGATAACGGGGGGGTTTGATTTTCTATTTATGGCGGTTTTTATATTTGGCAGCTGTCGCACGCTAAAAGATGCTTTTTATTGTAAAAATAGTTTTTGCATCACCACATATTGAGAGCTATAATTTTTCCGTATTTTGACCCACCGAGTCATGTGAGGTCTTATTTTTTTGCGGGACGAGTTGACGTTTTTATTGGTACCATTTTTGGGCATGTGACATTTTTTGATCGCTTTTTATTCCGATTTTTGGGACGCAGAATGAACAAAAACCAGCGTTTCATGAATTTCTTTTGGGGGGTGTGTTTACACCTTCCGCGTGCGATAAAATTGATAAAGCGGTTTTATTCTTCGGGTCAGTACGGTTACAGCGATACCTCATTTAGGTCGGTTTTTTTATGTCTTGTCGGTTTTATGCAATGAAAACTATTTTATTTAAAAAATAATTATTTTTGCATCGCTTTATTGTGCGAGCTATAACTTTTATTTTTTTGCTGATGCTGTGTGGCGGCTCATTTTTTGCGGGACAAGATGACGTTTTCAGCGGTACCATGGATATTTATATGCGTCTTTTTGATCGCTCGTTATTACACTTTTTGTTTGGCGGTATGATAATAAATCATTATTTTTTGCTTTGTTTTTTTATTTTTATTTTTTAAGGGGTTCGCTAAAGGGGTTAACTAATGGGACAGTTTTATAGGGCGGGTCGTTACGGACGCGGCGATACCTAATACGTGTACTTTTATTGTTTGTTTTTTTTTATTTCCAAAAAATGGATTTATTGGGGGAATATTTTTTCTTTTTTCTAATTTATTTGGCAAATTTTTTTTTAATTTATTTTAACACTTTTTATTTTTTTTTAACTTTATTAAATAGTCCCAGGTGGGACATCGCTGATCTGTCACATCACAGATCACTGTGACAGATCAGCGATCTGTCACAGGCAGTGCAGAAGTCTTCCTCATGCCTGCGCTTTGCAGGCACTGAGGAAGTCAGCTTCCTGCAGGCCCCCGAAGGCCCCCGTCACCATCTTGGATACGGGGGCCTGCAGGAAAGGAGCCCCCCGCAGCAGCGCTGCACATTGCGCTGCCGTGGGGGGGCTCAGGGAAGCACGGAGGGAGCCCCCTCCCTGCCGATGCTTCCCTTTAACCCCCGGTACACCGCGATCATGTTTGATCGCGGTGTGCAAGGGGTTAACGTGTCGGGGGCGGTCCGTGACCACCCCTGACACATTGTGCCGGGTGTCAGCTGTGATAATCAGCTGACACCCAGCCGCGATCAGCGGCGCTCACCACGTGGGCGCCGCTGATAGCGGTAGACGTACTATCCCGTCCATGGGCATAGGGGCCCGAGTCCCATGGACGGGATAGTACGTCTGATGTCAGGAAGGGGTTAAAGCTTGTTGATGACTGTAGGACACAATCGATTGCAGTTATTTATTCCAAAGGGTATGAAGTCCAATTTGCCTTTTTTTTTTTTTTGCTGTTTAACCCCTTCACCCCCAAGGGTGGTTTGCACGTTCATGACCGGGCCAATTTTTACAATTCTGACCACTGTACCTTTATGAGGTCATAACTCTCGAACGCTTCCATGGATCCCGGTGATTCTGACATTGTTTTCTCGTGACATATTGTACTTCATGTTAGTGGTAAAATTTCATTCAAATAACTTGCGTTTATTTGTGAGAAAAACGGAAATTTGGCGAAAATTTTGAAAATTTCGCAATTTTCCAACTTTGAATTTTTATGCCCTTAAATCACAGAGATAAGGCACACAAAAAACTTGATAACTAACATTTCCCACATGTTTACTTTACATCAGCACAATTTTGGAACCAAAATTTTTTTTTGTTAGGAAGTTATAAGGGTTAAAAGTTGACCAGCGATTTCTCATTTTTACAACACCATTTTATTTTTAGGACCACATCACATTTGAAGCCACTTTGAGGGGTCTATATGATAGAAAATACACAAAAGTGACACCATTCTAAAAACTGCACCCCTTAAGGTGCTCAAAACCACATTCAAGAAGTTTATTAACCCTTTAGGTGCGTCACAGGAATTTTTTTGAATATTTAAAAAAAAATGAACATCTAACTTTTTTTCATAAAAAAAATACTTCAGGTTCAATTTTTTTTTATTTTACCAAGGGTAACAGGAGAAATTGAACTGCAAAAGTTATTGTGCAATTTGTCCTGAGTACGCAGATACCTGATATGTGGGGGGGAACGACTGTTTCGGCGCATGGCAGAGCTCAGAATGGAAGGAGCGCCGTTTGACTTTTTCAATGCAAAATTGGCTGGAATTCAGATTGGACGCCATGTCACGTTTGGAGAGTCCCTGATGTACCTAAACAGTGGAAACCCCCTACAAGTGACCCCATTTTGGAAACTAGACCCCCCAAGGAACTTATCTAGATATGTGGTGAGAACTTTGAACCCACAAGGGCTTTACAGAAGTTTATAACGTACAGCGGTACAATTAAAAAATCATATTTTTTCCACAAAAATGATCTTTTCACCCCAATTTTTATTTTCCCAAGGGTAACAGGACCCTAAAAGTTATTGTGCAATTTGTCCTGAGTACGCTGATACCCCACATGTGGGGGTAAACCACTATTTGGGCGCATGGCAGAGCTCGGAAGGGAAGCAGCGCCATTTGACGTTTTTGGCTGGAATTGAGATCGGACACCATGTCGCGTTTGGAAAACCCCTGATGTACCAAAACAGTGAAACCCCCCACAAATGACACCATTTTGGAAACTAGACCCCCTAAGGAACTTATCTAGATGTGTGGTGAGAACTTTGAACCCCCATGGGCTTCACAGAAGTTTATAACATAAAGCCATACAATTAAAAAATCATATTTTTTCAACAAAAATGATCTTTTCACCCTCAATTCTTATTTTTCCAAGGGTAACAGGACCCTAAAAGTTATTGTGCAATTTGTCCTGAGTACGCTGATACCCCACATGTGGGGGTAAACCACTATTTGGGCGCATGGCAGAGCTCGGAAGGGAAGCAGCGCCATTTGACGTTTTTGGCTGGAATTGAGATCGGACACCATGTCGCGTTTGGAAAACTCCTGATGTACCAAAACAGTGGAACCCCCCACAAATGACACCATTTTGGAAACTAGACCCCCTAAGGAACTTATCTAGATGTGTGGTGAGCACTTTGACCCCCCCAGTGCTTCACAGAAGTTTACAACGCCCGGGCGTGAAAATAAAAAATTCGTATTTTTTCCACAAACATGATCTTTTAGTCACCATTTTTTATTTTCCCAAGGGTACCAGGAGAAATTGGACCCCAAAAGTTGTTGTCCAATTTGTCCTGAGTATGCTGATACCCCATATGTGGGAGAAAACTACTGTATGGGCACACGTCGGGGCTCGGAAGGGAAGTAGTGACGTTTTGGAATGCAGACTTTGATGGAATGGTCTGCGGGTGTGATATTGCCTTTGGAGAGCCCCTAATGTACCTAAACAGTGGAAACCCCCCACAAATGACACCATTTTGTAAACTAGACCCCCCAAGGAACTTATCTAGATGTGTGGTGAGCACTTTGACCCCCCCAGTGCTTCACAGAAGTTTACAACGCCCGGGCGTGAAAATAAAAAATTCGTATTTTTTCCACAAACATGATCTTTTAGTCACCATTTTTTTTATTTTCCCAAGGGTACCAGGAGAAATTGGACCCCAAAAGTTGTTTTCCAATTTGTCCTGAGTACGCTGCTACCCCATATGTGGGAGAAAACTACTGTATGGGCACACGTCAGGGCTCGGAAGGGAAGTAGTGACGTTTTGGAATGCAGACTTTGATGGAATGGTCTGCGGGTGTCATGTTGCCTTTGGAGAGCCCCTGATGTACCTAAACTATTGAAACTCCCCACAAGTGACCCCATTTTGGACACTAGACCCCCCACGGAACTTATCTAGATGTGTGGTGAGCACTTTGAACCCCCAAGTGCTTCACAGAAGTTTATAACACTCGGACGTGAAAATAAAAAAATCATTTTTTTTCCACAAAAATGATATTTTTGCCCCCAATTTTTTATTTTCCTAAGGGTAACAGGAGAAATTGGACCCCAAAAATTGTTTTGCAATTTGTCCTGAGTAGGCTGATACCCTACATGAGGGGGTAAAACACTGTTTGGGCGCATAGCAGAGCTTGGAAGGGAAGGAGCACCATTTGACTTTTTCAACTCAGAATTGGCTGGAATTGAGATCAGACGCCATGTTGCATTTGGAGAGCCCCTGATGTGCCCAAACAGTGGAAACCCCCAATTCTAACTCCAACCCTAACCCTAACCCTAACCCTAACCCTAACCCTAACCCTAGCCCTAGCCCTAGCCCTAACCCTAGCCCTAACCCTAATGGAAAAATGGAAATAAATACATTTTTTTTATTTTATTATTTTTCCCTAACTAAAGGGGTGATAACGGGGGGTTTGATTTACTATTTATGGCGGTTTTTATGTTTGGCGGCTGTCGCACGCTAAAAGACGCTTTTTATTGTAAAAATAGTTTTTGCATCACCACATATTGAGAGCTATAATTTTTCCGTATTTTGACCCACCGAGTCATGTGAGGTCTTATTTTTTGCGGGACGAGTTGACGTTTTTATTGGTACCATTTTCGGGCACGTGAAATTTTTTGATCGCTTTTTATTCCGATTTTTGGGACGCAGAATGAACAAAAACCAGCGTTTCATGAATTTCTTTTGGGGGGGTGCGTTTACACCGTTCCGCGTGCGGTAAAATTGATAAAGCGCTTTTATTCTTCGGGTCAGTACGGTTACAGCGATACCTCATTTAGGTCGTTTTTTTATGTTTTTGTCGGTTTTATGCAATGAAAACTATTTTATATAAAAAATAATTATTTTTGCATCGCTTTATTCTGCGAGTTATAACTTTTTTATTTTTTCGCTGATGATGCTGTGTGGCAGCTTGTTTTTTGCGGGACAAGATGACGTTTTCAGCGGTACCATGGATATTTATATGCGTCTTTTTGATCTCGCGTTATTGCACTTTTTGTTTGGCGGTATGATAATAAATCATTATTTTTTGCTTCGTTTTTTATTTTTATTTTTTAAGGGGTTCGCTAAAGGGGTTAACTAATGGGACAGTTTTATAGGGCAGGTCGTTACGGACGCGGCGATACCTAATATGTGTACATTTATTGTTTTTGTTTTTTTTATTATTTTAAAAAAATGAATTTATTGGGGAATTTTTTTTTTTTTTTTTACTAATTTATTTGGCGATTTTTTTTTTTTTTTTAAATTTATTTTTACACTTTTTTTTTTAATTTTTTTTTACTTTATTACATAGTCCCAGGTGGGACATCACTGTCCTGTGACAGATCGCTGATCTGTCACATCACAGATCACTGTGACAGATCAGCAATCTGTCACAGGCAGTGCACAAGGCTTCCTCATGCCTGCGCTTTGCAGGCACTGAGGAAGCCAGCTTCCCCAGGCCCCCGAAGGCCCCCGTCGCCATCTTGGATTCGGGGGCCTGGAGGATAGGAGCCCCCCGCAGCAGCGCTGCACATTGCGCTGCCGTGGGGGGCTCAGGGAAGCACGGAGGGAGCCCCCTCCCTGCCGATGCTTCCCTTTAACTCCCGGTACACCGCGATCGCGTTTGATCGCGGTGTGCAAGGGGTTAATGTGTCGGGGGCGGTCCGTGACCGCCCCTGACACATTGTGCCGGGTGTCAGCTGTGATAATCAGCTGACACCCGGCCGCGATCAGCGGCGCTCACCACGTGGGCGCCGCTGATCGCGGTAGACGTACTATCCCGTCCCCGGTCATACGGGCCCGGGTACCGTGGACGGGATAGTACGTCTCATGTCAGGAAGGGGTTAAAATACACACCAGAAATCTTTATAACAAAATGTGTAATTGCAATAATTTTCTGTGAGAAATACTTGTTTTGCTGGAGCAATTTCAAGGGTGCCAACACTTTTGGCCATGACTGTGTAGGAGATTGTACAGGAAAGAGTTGGGCTCGCCATCGTCAGGCCATAATCCAGTAGTGAATTCTGCATGTGCATGCCAGTTCTCTAGGGAGAAATTAAAGGACTAATGGGCCAAGCACTGTGGCACATCGGAAAGCTGCATGAGGGCTGGAGAAAAATGACACCGTGGGCTGGAGGTTCCTCTGCCCATGAATTATATCAACATAGTCACTGGGGTGGACATATTAACAAATGTTACTATTTTGACATAAGTTTGGTTCCCATCATATTTGTAGTGAAATTTTGTAAATTTGCATGCCTTTCACTGGTTTTGAAAAGTGGTGAGGGGAAAAAATGGTTGGGGAATATATTTGAGTGGGCTTACTATCATCTGACAAATTTATTATTCCTACTAGAGGTGAGCGAAATTGATTTGTAGCTCTTTTGTTTTCTGTAGTAGCTGGACTGCAGCCATGTGAACTGCCTCCTATCTGCAGGCTCGTCTTTTAATTAGGCAACCTGGCTCAATTGTGTCATGCCGGCTATTCAAAGAGGAGCTAGTTTCTTAGGCCTGTTTCACACTTCCGTTTTTGTGTCCGCCAAACGGATCCGTTTCCGTTTTTTTGACGGAAACTGATGCAAACGGATCCGTTTTTTTAAAAACGGATCCGTTTTTTTGACGGATCCGCGGTAACCGTAATGGAAGTCTATGGGACAAAAAAAACGGATCCTGCAAAAAATGGCGGATCCGTTTTTTTACGGAAAACAACGGATTTTGACGGATTTGAAAAAACGGAAGTGTGAAACAGGCCTTAGCAAATAGAAGGTGGTTTGCAGGGCTCCTATCCCACAGACTACTGATGTGACCAAAGCTCCAGGATAGTACACATTTGTTCAGTTATTACGTACTAGTGAAATTTAATGCAATTTAAAATATATATATATATATATATATATATATATATATATATATATAGCCTTGCGACTTAATCGGCCCCCTGGAACTTTTCAACCTTTTCCCACATATCATGCTTCAAACATAATTTTTGGTGAAGAATCAACAAGTGGAACACAATTGTGAAGTTGAACGAAATGTATTGGTTATTTTAAATTTTTGTGGAAATACAAAAACTGAAACATGGGGCGTGCAATATCATTCGGCCCCTTTAACTTAACTTTGTTGCGCCACCTTTTGCTGCGATTACAGCTGCAAGTCGCTTAGGGCATGTCTCAGTTTTGTACATCGAGAGACTGAAATTCTAGCTTGGCAAACAGCTTGAGCTCAGTGAGGTTTGATGAGATCGTTTGTGAACAGCAGTTTTCAGCTCTTTCCACAGATTCTTGATTGGATTCAGGTCTGGACTTTGACTTGGCCATTCTAACACCTGGATACGTTTATTTGTGAACCATTCCATTGTAGATTTTGCTTTGTTTGGGATCATTGTCTTGTTGGAAGACAAATCTCCGTCCCAGTCTCAGGTCTTTTGCAGACTCCAACAGGTTTTCTTTAGGGGTGTGTGCACACGCTGCGGATTCTGCTGTGGATCCACAGCGCTTTTGGCCCTGCTAATCCGCAGCAGTTTCTGCTGCGGTGTACAGTAACATTATAACCTATGTAAAATGAATACTGCAGTGCAGACACTGCAGAATTTTCCGCGGTTTAAAATCCACAGCATGTCAATTCATACCCTAAGGGTATGTGCACACGCTGCGGATTGGGGTGCGGATTTGGCCGCACGGATTTTGTAAAATCCGCAGGTCAAAAGACCTGCAGATTGGCCTGCGGTTTTGCCCTGCGGGTTTTCATCTCCACAATGGAGGAGATGGCAAACCGCAGCGGAATCCGCAGAAAGAATTGACATGTCAATTTTCTGCTGTTTAGAAACTGCAGAAAAACCGCGCGGAAAAATCCGCACCGTCTGCACTGCGGATTTTAATATCCATAGGATATTATGGTACTGTACACCGCAGCAAAAACTGCTACGGAACCGCAGCAGAATCCGCAGCGTGTGCACTAGGGTGACCGGATCTCATATGGGGGGGAAAAATTGTCAGAATCTTGTTCGTCTGGACCCCACAAAACGATTCCCCTTTCCAGATATTGAGAGAGCCAAAATTTCAACTCGATCAAACGACGTTAACCCGTGCCGCTCGTCGCTCAAAGTTTGAAAAAATCCAAATTGAGGTATTTTAAGATTTAGGTATTTTGCATAGTCTGTTAGACTATAAAGAATGTGACAACAACATTGCAGAAATAGCCCTGACCAAATTTTCGAACCATTTGTGGTATTTGAATGCAGAGTTGGTGGGATTATCGTTTTTTGATCCCACCATTACAGACAATGAAAAGTTGTTAATGGCTAATAAATTGCTCAGTAGCACAGATGAACCATCAGAGCACGCTAACCTACATGAGTTGATAATTTTACATAGTTATCTAATCTATTCTAGAGCTTTTGTTTTGAAACGTCAGAATATAATGCTCGGCATTTGCTTACAACTTGCAGGACATATTGCTTTTGTTCTTCGTCTTTTGTCAGAAGGTCGTTAAAGTCTGTTACTTCCTACCTCTTTTAATTTTTCTTTCCTAACTTTTGGATTTACAACCCTAGCGTGCTCTGATGGTTCATCTGTGCTACTGAGCAATTTATTAGCCATTAACAACTTTTCATTGTCTGTAATGGTGGGATCAAAAAACGATAATCCCACCAACTCTGCATTCAAATACCACAAATGGTTCGAAATTTGGTCAGGGCTATTTCTGCAATGTTGTTGTCACATTCTTTATAGTCTAACAAACTATGCAAAATACCTAAATCTTAAAATGCCTCAATTTGGATTTTTTCAAACTTTGAGCGACGAGCGGCACGGGTTAACGTCGTTTGATCAAGCTCAAATTTTGGCTATCTCAATATCTGGAAAGGGGAATCGTTTTGTGGGGTCCAGACGGACAAAATTCCGACATCGATTTTTTTTTTTTTTTTTTTTGCGGTCACCCTAGTGTGCACACACCCTAAGAATGGTCCTGTGTTTGGCTCCATCCATCTTCCCATCGATTTTAACCATCTTCCATGTCCCTGCTGAGGAAAAACAGGCTCAAACCATGATGCTGCCACCACTATGTTTGACAGTGGGGATGGTGTGTTCAGGGTGATGAGCTGTGTTGCCTTTACGCCAAACATATCGTTTGGCATTGTTGCCAAAAAGTTGGATTTTTTTTTTTGTTGTTTCATCTGACCATCTTCCATATGTTTGGTGTGTCTCCCAAGTGGCTTGTTGTAAACTTAAACCCCTTCACCCCCAAGGGTGGTTTGCACGTTCATGACCGGGCCAATTTTTACAATTCTGACCACTGTACCTTTATGAGGTCATAACTCTGGAACGCTTCCATTGATCCCGGTGATTCTGACATTTTCTCGTGACATATTGTACTTCATGTTAGTGGTAAAATTTCATTCAAATAACTTGCGTTTATTTGTGAGAAAAACGGAAATTTGGCGAAAATTTTGAAAATTTCGCAATTTTCCAACTTTGAATTTTTATGCCCTTAAATCACAGAGATACGGCACACAAAAAACTTGATAACTAACATTTCCCACATGTTTACTTTACATCAGCACAATTTTGGAACCAAAATTTTTTTTTGTTAGGAAGTTATAAGGGTTAAAAGTTGACCAGTGATTTCTCATTTTTACAACACCATTTTATTTTTAGGACCACATCACATTTGAAGCCACTTTGAGGGGTCTATATGATAGAAAATACCCAAAAGTGACACCATTCTAAAAACTGCACCCCTTAAGGTGCTCAAAACCACATTCAAGAAGTTTATTAACCCTTTAGGCGCGTCACAGGAATTTTTTTGAATATTTAAAAAAAAAATGAACATCTAACTTTTTTTCATAAAAAAAAATACTTCAGGTTCAATTTTTTTTATTTTACCAAGGGTAACAGGAGAAATTGAACTGCAAAAGTTATTGTGCAATTTGTCCTGAGTACGCAGATACCTGATATGTGGGGGGGGAACGACTGTTTCGGCGCATGGCAGAGCTCAGAATGGAAGGAGCGCCGTTTGACTTTTTCAATGCAAAATTGGCTGGAATTCAGATTGGACGCCATGTCACGTTTGGAGAGTCTCTGATGTACCTAAACAGTGGAAACCCCCTACAAGTGACCCCATTTTGGAAACTAGACCGCCCAAGGAACTTATCTAGATATGTGGTGAGAACTTTGAACCCACAAGGGCTTTACAGAAGTTTATAACGTACAGCGGTACAATTAAAAAATCATATTTTTTCCACCAAAATGATCTTTTCACCCCAATTTTTATTTTCCCAAGGGTAACAGGACCCTAAAAGTTATTGTGCAATTTGTCCTGAGTACGCTGATACCCCACATGTGGGGGTAAACCACTATTTGGGCGCATGGCAGAGCTCGGAAGGGAAGCGGTGCCATTTGGCGTTTTTGGCTGGAATTGAGATCGGACACCATGTCGCGTTTGGAAAACTCCTGATGTACCAAAACAGTGGAACCCCCCCACAAATGACACCATTTTGGAAACGAGACCCCCTAAGGAACTTATCTAGATGTGTTGTGAGCGCTTTGAACCCCCAAGGGCTTCACAGAAGTTTATAATGCCCGGGCATGAAAATAAAAAAATCGTATTTTTTTCCACAAACATGATCAATTAGTCCCCAATTTTTTCATTTTCCCAAGGGTAACAGGAGAAATTGGACCCCCAAAAGTTGTCGTCCAATTTGTCCTGAGTACGCTGACACCCCATATGTGGGAGAAAACTACTGTATGGACACACGTCGGGGCTCGGAAGGGAAGCAGTGACGTTTTGGAATGCAGACTTTGATGGAATGGTCTGCGGGTGTCATGTGCGTTTGGAGAGCCCCTGATGTACCTAAACTATTGAAACTCCCCACAAGTGACCCCATTTTGGACACTAGACCCCCCACGGAACTTATCTAGATGTGTGGTGAGCACTTTGAACCCCCAAGTGCTTCACAGAAGTTTATAACACTCGGACGTGAAAATAAAAAAATCATTTTTTTTCCACAAAAATGATATTTTTGCCCCCAATTTTTTATTTTCCTAAGGGTAACAGGAGAAATTGGACCACAAAAATTGTTTTGCAATTTGTCCTGAGTAGGCTGATACCCTACATGAGGGGGCAAAACACTGTTTGGGCGCATAGCAGAGCTTGGAAGGGAAGGAGCACCATTTGACTTTTTCAACTCAGAATTGGCTGGAATTGAGATCAGACGCCATGTTGCATTTGGAGAGCCCCTGATGTGCCCAAACAGTGGAAACCCCCAATTCTAACTCCAACCCGAACCCCAACACGCCCCTAGCCCTAGCCCTAGCCCTAACCCTAACCCTACCCTAACACACCCCTAGCCCTAACCCTAATGGAAAAATGGAAATAAATACATTTTTTTTATTTTATTATTTTTCCCTAACTAAGGGGGTGATAACGGGGGGTTTGATTTACTATTTATGGCGGTTTTTATGTTTGGCGGCTGTCGCACGCTAAAAGACGCTTTTTATTGTAAAAATAGTTTTTGCATCACCACATATTGAGAGCTATAATTTTTCCGTATTTTGACCCACCGAGTCATGTGAGGTCTTATTTTTTGCGGGACGAGTTGACGTTTTTATTGGTACCATTTTTGGGCATGTGACATTTTTTGATCGCTTTTTATTCCGATTTTTGGGACGCAGAATGAACAAAAACCAGCGTTTCATGAATTTCTTTTGGGGGGTGCGTTTACACCTTCCGCGTGCGATAAAATTGATAAAGCGGTTTTATTCTTCGGGTCAGTACGGTTACAGCGATACCTCATTTAGGTCTTTTTTTGTTTTTGTCGGTTTTATGCAATGAAAACTATTTTATATAAAAAATAATTATTTTTGCATCGCTTTATTCTGCGAGCTATAACTTTTTTTATTTTTTCGCTGATGACGCGGTGTGGCGGCTCGTTTTTTGCGGGACAAGATGACGTTTTCAGCGGTACCATGAATATTTATATGCGTCTTTTTGATCGCGCGTTATTACACTTTTTGTTTGGCGGTATGATAATAAATCATTATTTTTTTGCTTCGTTTTTTTTTTTTTTATTTTTTAAGGGGTTCGCTAAAGGGGTTAACTAATGGGACAGTTTTATAGGGCGGGTCGTTACGGACACGGCGATACCTAATGTGTACTTTTATTGTTTTTTTTTTATTATTTCCAAAAAATGGATTTATTGGGGGAATATTTTTTTTTTTTTTTTTTTTTTTTTTTTTTTTTTACTTTATTAAATAGTCCCAGGTGGGACATCACTGTCCTGTGACAGATCGCTGATCTGTCACATCACAGATCACTGTGACAGATCAGCGATCTGACACAGGCAATGCAGAAGGCTTCCTCATGCCTGCGCTTTGCAGGCACTGAGGAAGCCAGCTTCCTCAGGCCCCCGAAGGCCCCTGTCGCCATCTTGGATTCGGGGGCCTGGAGGAAAGGAGCCCCCCGCAGCAGCGCTGCACATTGCGCTGCCGTGGGGGGCTCAGGGAAGCACGGAGGGAGCCCCCTCCCTGCCGATGCTTCCCTTTAACCCCCGGTACACCGCGATCGTGTTTGATCGCGGTGTGCAAGGGGTTAACGTGTCGGGGGCGGTCCGTGACCGCCCCTGACACATTGTGCCGGGTGTCAGCTGTGATAATCAGCTGACACCCGGCCGCGATCAGCGGCGCTCACCACGTGGGCGCCGCTGATCGCGGTAGACGTACTATCCCGTCCACGGTCATACGGGCCCGGGTACCGTGGACGGGATAGTACGTCGGATGTCAGGAAGGGGTTAAACAACACTTTTTATGGATATCTTTGAGAAATGGCTTTCTTCTTCCCACTCTTCCATAAAGGCCAGATTTGTGCAGTGTACAACTGATTGTTCCCCTATGGAAAGACTGTCCCACCTCAGCTGTAGATCTCTGCAGTTCATCCAGAGTGATCATGGGCCTTTTGGCTGCATCTGTGATTAGTCTTCTCCTTGTTTGAGATGAAAGTTTAGAGGGACGGTCGGGTCTTGGTAGATTTGCAGTGGTATGATATGCCTTCTATTTCAATATGATCACTTGCACAGTACTCCTTGAGATGTTTAAAGTTTTGGAAATCATTTTGTATCCAAATCCGGCTTTAAACTTTGCCACAACAGTATCACGGACCTGCCTGTTGCATTCCTTGGTCTTCATGATGCTCTCTATGTTTCAAACAGAACCCTGAGACCATCACAGAGCAGGTGTATTTATACAGAGACTTGATTACACACAGGTGGATTATATTTATCATCATTAGTCATTTAGGACAACATTGGATCATTCAGAGATTCACAATGAACTTCTGGATTGAGTTTGCCGCAATGTTCATAACAAGGCAAAACAAAGTCATATCTGGTATTTTCTGTGATTGAGAGTAAAGAAAACAAACGTCCTTGTGGGTGATCTGTGGTTAGAAGATAACTACGTAGTAGTAATCGAAAGTCTTTCATTTAGCCTGTGTTTGTGTCCCATATTAAGTGGATATGGTTGCCTTTTGGTGCTGAATGGGTTAACAATTCTATGCTGGTCAGAAATTTGCAGCTCCATTTTCAGCTGCTTCTGATCTTTTTATTACCTCTCCTGTTGTGAATTCTCTCTCTGGCTTCCCTGTGGTGATTACTGAAGGTGGTGAAGCTGGTCAGATTGACAAAGGCTTGCCACCTGATAATGAAGAAGACAATTAGAGATCCCTGCTGGCGATTTTCTTCCTGTGCCTTCTGATGTCTCCTGCTCTGTGCCTGCATGTTCAGCTAACTGGTTCATTTGCTATTCTGTTTGCATTTGATCTGGTTTTGTCTATCTCAGCTTTGTGCTGGTCAGCCAGCTCCGGCTGGGGCTGTTCTGAATCACTGCCCATATGTTACTGCTTGTGCCAGTTTGTTTTATTTTATCCCCTGTTATACTGGTCTCTTTTTGCTTTGCTTTCAGAATATACCAGAGTGCTGATATAGTGGGGGCGAAGTCGTGACACTAAAGTGTGTTTTTTTTTTTTTTTTGTTTTTTTTTGTGCATCAGACGTGTTGGACTTTTCGCAGGGCTTTTTGCGTGACTGCAGACAGTGTCTTTCCTTTCCTGTCCTGTCTAGTCAGTGTGGGCCCCATGATTTGCTTAGTCTATTTTTCTGCCTGCGTTTGTGTTTTCTCACCGACAATATAAGTTTGGGGTCTGCTCCGGGGCAATTTAGATTCCCCCTTTCTTGCTTTAGGCTTATTTAGTTCTCCGGCTGTACCGAGCCATCTAGGATCATCGTAGGCATGCTCCACGGCTACTGCTAGTTGTGTGGACAGGATCAGGGGTCTGCATCCGCTTAGTTACCAACCTCTCTGGTTTTCTGTGGCTTAGCTTGGGCCTGCTATCCTCGGTGCCCATTCATAACACTCTCCCTATAAAACCTGGCAACACTGTCTCTGCCTTGTCAATGAAAGCTTGCTTCCTAGCTCCTTGGGGACTGTGCTGAATAGCAGACCGTTGTTAATACTGGAGACAATTGTGTGCTGTTTGTGGGTGTATGCTTTCTTCATTGTCCTATTCCCGTTTGGCTGGTACATTCCTATCCTTCCCTATATACCTCTTTACATTTGGTGAATGTGTGTTTTTTTGCTTTCTGTTATCCCTGTTTTGTCTGTCTTGTTTGCTTTAAATTTGTGTCTCTTGCCTCATGGGGTGGGGGAGGGGACAGATCAGGGTTTAGCAGGAGCATAGTAAGGGTACTGTCACACTTAGCGATGTACCAGCGATCCCGACCAGCGATATGACGCGGTCAGGATCGCTGGTACATCGCTAAGTGGTTGCTAGTGAGCTGCCACACAGGCAGATCTCACTAGCGACATCGCTGGGGACGGGGGTCGCTACTTACCTGTCACACCAGGTGATCCTGCGTCCTCCCGCCCGGCTCCACGCGTCGCTCGTCGTCACAGCAGGAAGCGCCGCAGGAAGCTGACGACGAGAAACAGTCCTGGACGTTCTCGTGCGATCAGCGGGGGAGCGGGTCATAGGTAAGTATCAGACACAGCGATATCACTAGCAATATCGCTATAACGTCACTAGTTATAGCGATATCTCTTAGTGTGACATGCCCTTAAGGTCAGAGTCTTGCTGCACTGGGGTCCTGGGTTTAAATCCCACAAAGGACAACATCTGCAAGGAGTTTGTATATTCTCCTTGCGTGGGTTTCCTCCCACATTCCAAAGACCTACTGATAGGGATTCTACAGGGTGGGCCATTTATATGGATACACCTAAATAAAATGGGAATGGTTGACACAGATCGGTGTGCTGAATTTGCAGAATGGGCAATTCAAAAATTGGAACAGGATCCTCAGTTTACACAGAACATTATGTTCAGTGATGAGGCAAACCTTTTTGGGTGGGCCATTTATATGGCTACACCTAAATAAAATTTGAATGGTGACAGTTTTCTTGCATAGGGTGTTTTTGCATTGAAATCTGCTGCAATGACCCAGGTACTGTGTTCACCAGACATCAACACAATTTCTATCCACTCCTCACATGTTAACCTCTGCAACATGTCAATGGCTGTAAACAAAGAGAAACTTGTTAATAACTCGTGAAAGAATAAAGTTGCGTTAAAACCAAGCACACCATTGTTTTTCTTGTGAAATTCTCAATAAGTTTGTTGTGTCACATGACCCTCTTTCCATTGAAAAAAAAAATCTAAAGTTTGATCCAAAATGGCCGCCATGATGACCACCTATCTTGAAAAGTTTCCCCGCTCCCATATACTAATGTGCCACAAGCGGGAAGTTTATATCACCAACCATTCCCATGTTATTTAGGTTTATCCATATACATGGCTCATCCTGTACATTGGGAGCCCCAAAGGGCACAGTGTTGATAATGTATGTAAAGCACTGTGGATTTAATGGCGCTATATAAATGAGTAAAAAAATCTCGATCTACAAGTATACCATTGGAACAGGGATAGTTTGAGGGGGGGCCTTCACCGAAGACCATCACAGCGTGACATTAATTGATCACTGACATGCAATACCACTGCTCATTTGATGGGCTCCATTGGTTATGTGCTTTATGTACTGACATTACTGTTGACATGTAAGGAAGGCCAGTGCATGGCTGCAATGACCACTGGTACGTCTGTAGCAAATCTTCACTGTTTAAGACTTATACTTTTTCATCTTTAAAATGGCAAATATTATTCACTTGCACTACTGTATAATTACTTTTCTGAAATGTGGCCTGATTATAGGGAAACAAAGACAGACATAATGATATAAAAACCCCTACAGTAAATGGCATAGTGCATGAAAATAATGAACGGTATTTAACTTTTTTTTTATTAAAAAAATATGCAAAGGCCATCCCTTCTCATCACGGCAACTGTAATTGGGACTGTCCTAACTCTAATATTAAAAACCTTACCATTTGTTAAGCGACATGCATGTAGATAAGGGCTGAGACGGACTGCGACCAACTAGTGCATGCACGGTCAAGGGAGACCACCTCAATGATGCCCAGCTCATAAGAAAGGCAGGGCACAGCTTTTTTTATATGAACATGATACAATCGGACTTAAAAAAAAAAGCCTGTCACTTGCATGATGGATCTTGGCTGCGTGATTGCACTCGGGTATGATTTTTCTTGAAACATTCTCCAGCATTTTAAAGAAATCCTCATTTTACAAATCTTTACTCTAGGTGCTTGACGTAGCTCTCCCCATTTGTGTAAATCTGTGGCAGCGTCGGTCGGACTTTTTGTTTTTGGTTGTAGTCTTTTATTTTCTCTGACCATTGAAGTATTTAAAAAGACCTACCTGGGTACACTAGTGCTGCCCGTTTTACGGTCAGCATGAATCAACTGACAGGTTCTGTCTAAATTTTTTTTTTTTTTTTTTTTTTTTTGTTTAGAGTTTCAGCTGGGAGAAACCATAAAAAAATCTGTTTTTACTCAGTTCAGTACGGACAATTACCCCTTCAATGCGCCCCCCCCCCCCCCCCAAAAAAAAAAATAAATAAATAAAATAAATATTGAACGTGTATATACACTCCTAAACTTTGAAATTGCACTACCAAGAAATTTTGGAATTCTAAATATCAGAGAATCAATTCCATGTAAATGATATGCAAATGATGAATTTGATTTACATTATTTTGTGTGTTTTAGTATTGAGTATGAGTACCACAGGCAAAAATACACACACTTGCATGCTTTGACGTGCTATCACTAAGGTTATTAAAGGTTGTCTGAAGGAATGTTCTGCCGCTCTGCAATTACTTTGGCACTCAAATTGTCAAGATCCGCTACGGTCAGCTCTATTTGAAATTGCCATCCAATAATACCCCAGATGTGCTCAATGGAAGATTAGTCCGTAGATGCTGCAGGTCATGGTAGCACTTCTAGGCCACGTAATTACCATACTCGCAGTATCACAAACAATATGCGTCCTGGTGTGTTGAAAAACTGATCCTGGGACCTCTGTGAGATGCGGTCATATACTGCTGGTTCGTAGACAGTCAACGTTTACCTGGCATGAAGGTCTGGAGGAGGAGCTATTATGTTATGCTACCCCTCGCCATAATACTGGGATTAGGACCGATGTGATTCTTTCTCCTGAAGACCTTTTTCAAGGCGGCGTCTGTGGCTTCCAAATTAGTCTCCTGCTATCATTACGCAAAAGGGAAATTCGGGACTCGATGATTATAGACTTCAATTGCTGTTTTGCGTTGCCGACTGTTAGCTTTTGAAAATGGTGGAGTTAAATAATTGGAACACCTTAATGAGGGATCATCACGTCGGTCCTAAAACTGGGATTACAATGTGGTGCGGCATAGTGTACAGTATCCCGACCCACACTAGTTTACATTCCAGGTTAACATTGTCATGGAATCCGTGGTACGACTTTGTCTGAAGTGCCCCAATAGCTGTTTTTCAATCGAAGGCGGGGTGTGTGTTGCTCATGAGCCACCTCCGTAGCCTAATTGTGCTGCCACTGCTTTAGGCTGTGTGCCCACGTAGCGATTTTTATGCGTTTTTGCCACGAAAACGCTGCTAAAACGTTTAAAAATTGTGTACAGAACGCCCCCCATGCTTTCCTATGGCATTCCGCTCATGCTGCGCTAATGCTGCGCTTTTTTCCGCGGCGGAATCGCATCGCGGAAAAAATCGCAGCATGCTCATTCTTTTGTGCGGAATCGCAAAGAATTGCCGCGATTCCGCACCCATAGGAATGCATGAGAATCGCTTACTTCCCGCATGTGGCTATGCCCACCATGCGGGAAGTTAAGCGTCTCATGTGCGGTTGGTACCCACGGTGTGGAGGAGAGGAGACTGTCCTCCAGGCCCTGGGTACTATACCCCTGTAGAAAAAAAGAATAAAAAATAAAAAATCGGGGTATATTTACCTTCCGGTGTCCCGCGCTGCATTCCCGGCCTAAGCGTTCCCAGTAATGCCTTGCGGCAAGGCCCTGTAATGACGTGGTCTCGCGAGATCGCTATAGCAACGCGAGACTACGTCATCACAGGTCTCGCAAGGCATTACTGGGAACGCTGAGGCCCAGGAATGCAGCGCAGGACGCCGGAAGGTAAATATACCCCGATTTTTTTTTTTTTTTTTTTTTTTTTTTTTTAATATTCTATCTTTTACTATTGATGCCACATAGGCGGCCTCAATAGTAAAAACCTGGTCACACTTGTCAAACACTATGTTTGACGAGTGTGACCAACCTGTCAATCACTTTCCAAGCGATGCTTCAAATCGCTTGGAAAGTGCTTGAATATCGCACGCGAAAATCGCTCGATTTCTGGGAACGAGTCCGGTTTTTAGTGAGCGTTTTAAAACGCTACGTGTGCACATAGCCTTACTGGTCTTCCATCAAGCACAATTGCAAATGGAGCTTCCTGCGGTGAATGTTTATTTCTGCGCCCAAATTTATGCAGAGTTTCTCAGACAACCATTAATAACGTAATTGATGGCAAGTATGTACCGTATGAGTGTATTTCTGTGCATTGCGTGTTTTGGAAATGTTTCCATTATTTGATCGCTTGCATATCATTAAAATATCTATTGATCCTGTGTGTTATATTTTATTTATCGTACTTGGTGTTGTCTCAGTTGAGGAGTGTATAAAAAAAAAAAAAAATTGGGGCAGATGCAGGCAAGGTAAGAAAGCTTTGCAAAAAAAGCTGTAATTAATGGTCTAATTTTAATCAATTAAAAAAAAAATTAAAACTGATTTAATAATAGATGTGATCACACAATGCATGAAATTATCAATTCTAGGTACATTTGCAGCTCAACGTTGTTGCAGACATCTTGGAGAAATAACCACAGATCTTCTGTGTTTGTAAATGTGCACAAATCTTTCTGTCCCTTCAGGGCTATGTAGGGCCCATTATATCCCTTCCAGGATTCCTTCTAGAGCCATGATCTCAACACTGAATCTGTCTGGGATTACATAGAGACAGACATATCTGCGCATTCCTTTATCAACAGGTGAATTGTTGTTCCAAGTTTCATAGAGAACTGAGAGCCTTCAAGAATTTTGTTCAGGTTTACCTAGAAGAGATGACTCCTTACTGCTGTTTTGGAGGCGAAGGTTGGTCATACCAAATATTGAATTGGATTTAATTTCTTTTGTTTACTCGATTTGCATTTTTTTTTTTAATTAATAAAAAAAATATACTATTAAAATATTTAGAATTTTGAAGGCTTTCTCACTTTGCAGCATTTTTCTTGGTGTGTAATATGTGTTTTTAACATGTGTAAATGGTAACGTCTTTTTATATTGTCTCACTAATCTTCACATGCAGTTCTTGTATCACTCTCCCTTGTGGCTGACTACTTGGGGAATATGAGTAGATCAAGTTACAAAATACATTTCCAATTACCTTTTATTTTTACACCATAGACTTTGGGTCCAACCAGCCACTGGAGTATTCAATCACTGTAATTTATGCTGTCTCATATGATCATGACTCCAACTGGTTTCTGTGTTTTTATTTTTCTATTTTATCATTTTACTATATCAATCTAATAAATCTTGTTTGTCCCAGAGAGTCTGGTGAACCAAACCTTCTGTCTAAAGACCTTAAAATTAACCTGAAATAAAATTTCACTTCTAAAGCCATATGGTGGAATTAAAAAAAAAAAAAAATTAAAAATGTGCGCGCGCTGAGGAAAATTCTGCGCCAACGTGTTAGGGAGGGAACCTGTCAGCAGGATTGTGTACAGTAACCTACAGACAGTGTCAGGTCGTCACCGTTGGGGTGTGTGCACACGCTGCGGAATGATCTGCGGATTTAGCAAAATCCGCAGGTCAAAAGACCTGCGGTTTCACACCTCTACAATGGAGCAGGTGGCAAACCGCAGCGGAATCCGCACAAAGAATTGACATGTCAATTCTTTCTGCGTATTTGAAACAGCAGCAAATCTGCACGGAAAATTCCGCACAGTGTGCACTGTGGATTTCATTTTCCATAGACTAAAAGGGGTACTGTACAACCTGCACACTCCCTGCCTGTCTCCCTAGCCCTCATGCCCTGTACAAAGTTTTTCATTGCTTGGATGAAATAAGGCTTAGGAATATTGAATCAATGTGGTGAGTGCTGCATTATTTTCTTTGTTTATTAAAAATGATAATGAATATTATATCTTGGAAGAAAAACAAACCCCTTCTGCAGTCAGGCATCGGTGGCGCCTGCGCATGATCGCATATGTAATGTATTTTAATTTCTTTTGCCGTTCTCCTGATATTAAAAAAAAAAAAAAAAGCTGCTACTGCGGGCGCCATTTTCAAACGTGTGTGTGTATGTATGTGTGTGTGTGTGTATATATATATATATATATATATATATATATATATATATATATATATATATATATATATATATATATATATATATATATATATAGTCATGGCCAAAAGTATTGACACCCCTGCAATTCTGTCAGCTAATATTCAGTTTCTTCCTGAAAATGATTGCAAACACAAATTCTTTTGTGTTATTATCTTCATTTAATTTGTCTTAAATAAAAAACACAAAAGAGAATGAAGCAAAACATTGATCATTTCACACAAAACTCCAAAAATGGGCCGGACAAAAGTATTGGCACCCTCAGCCTAATACTTGGTTGCACAACCTTTAGCCAAAATAACTGCGACCAACTGCTTCCGGTAACCATCAATGAGTTTCTTACAATGCTCTGCTGGAATTTTAGACCATTCTTCTTTGGCAAACTATTCCAGGTCCCTGATATTTGAAGGGTGCCTTCTCCAAACTGCCATTTTTAGATCTCTCCACAGGTGTTCTATGGGATTCAGGTCTGGACTCATTGCTGGCCACCTTAGAAGTCTCCAGTGCTTTCTCTCAAACCATTTTCTAGTGCTTTTTGAAGTGTGTTTTGGGTTATTGTCCTGCTGGAAGACCCATGACCTCTGAGGTAGACCCAGCTTTCTCACACTAGGCCCTAAATTATGCTGCAAAATTTGTTGGTAGTCTTCTGACTTCATAATGCCATGCACACGGTCACGCAGTCGAGTGCCAGAGGCAGCAAAGCAACCCCAAAACATCAGGGAACCTCCGCCATGTTTGACTGTAGGGACCGTGTACTTTTCTTTGAATGCCTCTTTTTTCTCCTGTAAACTCTATGTTGATGCTTTTGCCCTAAAAGCTCTACTTTTGTCTCATCTGACCAGAGAACATTCTTCCAAAATGTTTTAGGCTTTTTCAGGTAAGTTTTGGCAAACTCCAGCCTGGCTTTTTTATGTCTCGGGGTAAGAAGTGGAGTCTTCCTGGGTCTCCTACCATACAGTCCCTTTTCATTCAGATGCCGACGGATAGTATGGGTTGACACCGTTGTACCCTCGGACTGCAGGGCAGCTTGACCTTGTTTGGATGTTAGTGGAGGTTCTTTATCCAACATCCGCACAATCTTGCATTGAAATCTCTTGTCAATTTTTCTTTTCTGGCCACATCTAGAGAGGTTAGCCACAGTGCCATGGGCTTTAAACTTCTTGATGACACTGCGCACGGTAGGCACAGGAACATTCAGGTCTTTGGAGATGGACTTGTAGCCTTGATATTGCTCATGCTTCCTCACAATTTGGTTTCTCAAGTCCTCAGACAGTTCTTTGGTCTTCTTTCTTTTCTCCATGCTCAATGTGGTACACACAAGGACAGAGGTTGAGTCAACTTTAATCCATGTCAACTGGCTGCAAGTGTGATTTAGTTATTGCCAACACCTGTTAGGTGCCACAGGTAAGTTATAGGTGCTGTTAATTACACAAATTAGAGAAGCATCACATGATTTTTCGAACAGTGCCAATACTTTTGTCCACCCTCTTTGTTATGTTTGGTGTGGAATTATATCCAATTTGGCTTTAGGACAATTCTTTTTGTGTTTTTTCATTTAAGACAAATTAAATGAAGATAATACCAAAGAATTTGTGTTTGCAATTATTTTCAGGAAGAAACTGAGTATTATCTGACAGAATTGCAGGGGTGTGAATACTTTTGGCCATGACTGTATGTGTGTATATATCTCTCGTATAAGCAGAGGCCCCTAAGTCTGCCACAAAAAACTGGGAAAACTTATTGACTCTAGTATAAGCTGAGGGTGGTGCTGCACAAGGGTTAATGGTCGAAAAAGATGCTCCATAGATAAAATACCCCCCATAAAATGCTGCGTAAGGGTTAATGGTGGCCCAAGAAGATGCTCCATAGATAGTTAGGTCCATATATATTTGGACAGAGACAACATTTTTCTAATTTTGGTTCTAGACATTACCACCATGAATTTTAAACAAAACAATTCAGATGCAGTTGAAGTTCAGACTTTCAGCTTTCATTTGAGGGTATCCACATTAAAATTGGATGAAGGGTTTAGGAGTTTCAGCTCCTTAACATGTGCCACCCTGTTATTAAAGGGACCAAAAGTAATTGGACAGATTAAATAATTGTAAATAAAATGTTCATTTCTAGTACTTGGTTGAAAACCCTTTGTTGGCAATTACTGCCTGAAGTCTTGAACTCATGGACATTACCAGACGCTGTGTCCTCCTTTTTGATGCTCTGCCAGGCCTTCACTGCGGTGGTTTTCAGCTGCTGTTTGTGGGCCCTTCTGCCTGAAGTTTAGTCTTTAACAAGTGAAATGCATGCTCAATTGGGTTGAGATCAGGTGACTGACTTGGCCATTCAAGAATAGTCCACTTCTTTGCTTTAATAAACTCCTGTTTTATGAATGGGTCACCGAGGAGGGAAAAAAGCAAGCTAAGTCTCAGAAAACCAGAGAGGTTGGTAACTATGCAGATTGCAGATCCCTGATCTTAACCACACAACTAGCAGCAGTCGTGGAGCGTTCCTACGATGGTCCTAGACGCCTCGTCACAGCCGGAGAGCTACAAAAGCCTAAAGCAGGAAAAGGGGAAAACTGCCCCAGAGCAGACCCCAAAGGAAAGACAGCCCCCCACATGTATTGACGGTGAAACAAGATGAAAACACAAACAAAGGCAGGAAAATAGGCTGAGCAAACGATGGGGCCCGACTAACTAGAAATTATAGGAAAGGAAAGCCACTGTCTGCAATCTGCCAAAAAACCCTACCAAAATAATCTCCAACATGTCTGATAGCAAAATTAACCCTGAAGTCACAAGACTTCTCCCACTACATCAGCACTCTGAAATATTCTGAAACAGAGCAAAAAGAGGCCAATCTAATAAGGGACAAAAAGGCAAATTGGCAAATACAGATAAATAGGAGTGGAAGTTCAGCATAGCCCCAGCAGGGGCAGGCTGACCACACAAGAAACTGAATTGACCAACAAGCGCAAGTGTGAACATTAGCAAAAAACAAACTTAACTTGAGAACACTGGAAGAGAGCTGAAGTCCAAGACCTGAGAAGCAGACTGAATCACCAGGATAGGGCGTCGGCTGTCTTATATCCAGTCTGATACTCCAGAGATCCAATCGTTATCTTCCTCATCAGGTGGCAGATCACTACCACTTAAACCAACCTCACTACCTCCTGTCACCACCAGAGGGAGAACAGAAGGAGAACTCTCAACTGGTGGAGCAGAAAATGAGCTCCTAACACTCGTGGGTTGCTTTGGCTTTATGTTTTGGGTCATTGTCCATCTGTAGTATGAAACGACCACCAATCAGTTTGGCTGGATCTGAGCACACAGTATGGCTCTAAATACCTCAGAATTCATTCGGCTGCTTCTGTCCTGTGTCACATCATCAATAAACACTAGTGACCCAGTGCCCCTGGCAGCCATGCATGCCCAAGCCTTCACACTGAATCCGCCATGTTTTTTTTTTTTTTTTTTTTAGATGATGTGGTATGCTTTGGATCATGAGCTGTACCACGCCTTCACCATACTTTTCTCTTTCCATCATTCTGGTAGAGGTTGATCTTGGTTTCATCTGTCCAAAGAATGTTCTTCCAGAACTGTGCTGGCTTTTTTAGATGTTTTTAGCAAAGTCCAGTCTAGCCTTTTTATTCTTGATGCTTATGAGTGGCTTGCACCGTGCAGTGAACCCTCTGTATTTAGTTTCATGCAGTCTTTTCTCTTTATGGTAGATTTGGATATTGATACGCCTACCTCCTGGAGAGTGTTGTTCACTTGGTTGGCTGTTGTGAAGGGATTTCTCTTCACCATGGAGATTATTCTGCGATCATCCACCACTGTTGTCTTCCGTGGGCGCCCAGGTCTTTTTGCATTGATGAGTTCACCAGTGCTTTCTTTCTCAGGATGTACCAAACTGTAGATTTTGCCACTCCTAATGTTGTAGCAATTTCTCGGATGGGTTTTTTCTGTTTTTGCAGCTTAAGGATGGCTTGTTTCACCTGCATGGAGAGCTCCTTTAACCGCATGTTTCCTTCACAGCAAAACCTTCCAAATGCAAGCACAACACCTCAAATCAACTCCAGGCCTTTTTTTCTGCTTAATTGAGAATGACATAACGAAGGAATTGCCCGCACCTGTCCATGAAATAGCCTTGGAGTCAATTGTCCAATTACTTTTGGTCCTTTTAAAAACAGGGTGGCACATGTTAAGGAGCTGAAACTCCTAAACTCTTCATCCAATTGTAATGTGGATACCCTCAAATGAAAGCTGAAAGTCTGAACTTCAACTGCATCTGAATTGTTTTGTATAAAATTCATTGTGGTAATGTCTAGAACCAAAATTAGAAAAATGTTGTCTCTGTCCAAATATATATATGGACCTAACTGTTAATACGGCCCATATATTGCTGTTGCTGCAATTAAAAGTAAAAAAAAAAAATGCCCACTAGTGATGAGCAAGTATACTCGTTGCTCAGGTTTTCCCCAGCATGCTCAGGTGGGTGTCCTCCGAGTATTTTGGCGTGCTCAGAGATTTAGATTTTGTGGCCTCATCTGCATGATTTGCAGCTGCTAGACACCCTGAATACATGTGAGGATTGCCTGTTGGGGATTTCCCACATACATTCACGATGTCCAGCAGCCGCAAATCATGCAACTGAGGTGACAAAAACTAATTCTCCGAGCATGCTAAAATACTCGGACACCCGAGCATACTTGGGGAAAGCCCTAGCAACGAGTATACTCTCTCATCACTATTTCTCACCTCTCCGTCGCTGGGGACCAAGTGCTGGTGTCGCCGCTGGCTCAGGCCCCCAACACTGGCAATGTTCACCTGTCCCCGTTCCATCGTCGCCCGCCGCTCTGTCTCCCAGGTCTCTCTGCAATGATGTTCAGCAGAGGGCGTGCACTGACTGCGTCATCGCGCCCTCTGACCTGAACGTCACAGACGGAGGACAGAGCGGCGTGCGGCAGAACGGGGACAGGTGAATATTGCACTGCTCCCTGTCCTCCCCTGTCATACTCGCCCCCTCATGGCGCACGGTCTCTGCAGCCCCCCTGCTTATCACATGGTCTCGGCACCGCAGCTCTTCCAGGTTTCAGCGGTCACGTGGTGCTGCTCATTAAAGTCATGAATATGTGCATATTTATGACTTTAATGAGCGGTACCAGGAAGAGCTGGGGTGCCGAGACCATGAAAGAAGCAGGGGGTCTGCAGAGACTGTGCGCCAGGAGGGGGGGTGAGTATGATCTCTGACACCCGCGCTCCCCCCCCCCCCCCCCCCCCCCCCCCGGTATATGACTCGAGAATAAGCCGAGAGGGGGACTTTCAGCCTTAAAAAATGGGCTGAAAATTTTGGCTTATTCGGGAGTATTTCCGATAGAATACCCGATGCATGTATGTAAATATAATATATATTTTCTAAGAACATGTATGTAGTTTATTTATGAAGATTTAAGAATAATGCAATGAAGAACTGTGGCTAACAGAACTTGTCTAGTAAACGTGACTGAACTATGTAGCACTATGACTGACAGAACTTGTTCAGTAAACGTGACTGAACTACATCACACTGGTCGCAGCCGGCCGGCCGCGACCAATCAGCGACGTGGGATTTCCGTTACAGACAGACAGAATTAGATGATTATGTAGCAGAGATGGAGATATATATATTTTCAAAAAAAATTTTTTTTAAGGAATATCAGGAAAACAGCAAAGTTATTAATTATAAACACATATGCGACAAGGCTGCCACCGCTGCAGAAGGGCTTTTTTATTTTTTTTTTTCCAATGTAAATATAATTATGTAAACTAGGGGGCAGGTTACTGAGGGATCATTGACGTGTCAGAAGCCATACAGATGAATAAGCAAAGCACCACATGAAGACCCCTTAAACCACCCCCCTCCCACTGGCCGCCTTGGATCATGAGAATCTCATTTTAACTGAAAACTACAAATAAAGATTAAACATGAAACCACAAGACTGATTTCATCAACCAAGTTATAATTGTAACGTCGCCGACGTGACACTGTAAGTTACTGTGCACAATCCTGCTGACAGGTTTCCTGACATTTGATGTACCGTATATACTTGAATATAAGCTGAGATTTTCAGCCCATTTTATTGGGCTGAAAGTCCCACTCTCGGCTTATATTCGATTCATATACCTGGGGGTTGGAGGGGGAGCTGGGATGTCACAGATCATACCCCCGGCGCGGTCTTTGCAGCCCCCCGCTTCTCCACGGTCTCCCTTCCTTCAGCGGTCACATGGTACTGCTCATTAAACTCATGAATATGCGCATATTTATGAGTTTAATGAGCGGTAACACGTGACCGCTGAAGGGAGACGTGGGAGAACGGGACTGCAGAGACGGCGCCAGGACGGGGTAAGTATAGGCTATATTCACCTGTCCCCGGTCCATCGGTGCTTGCTGCTGTCTGATGTGTCCTCTTGTCAGTGACATTCAGACAGCAGAGGACGCTGTGACGTGGTTAGTGTGCGCGTGCCCTCTGCTGCCTGAACGTCACTGACAGATGACGTGGCAGACAGCTGCGGCCGGCGAGCAGCGATGGACGCAGGACAGGTGAATGTCTCAGGTGCCGGGTCCTTAGGCAGCAGCGACACAGGCACCGAGCGACTGAGAGGTGAGTATGTAAATTTTTTTTTTATTTGCGGCAGCATATGGGGTCATAATGTATGGAGCATCTTATGGGGCACCATATTCTATGGAGCATCTTATGGGGCCATAACCTTTATGGAGCAGCATATGGGGCATGTTATTCTATGGAGCATCTTATGGGGCCATTATTAACCTTTGTGCAGCATTATATGGGGTGTATTTTGCATGGAGAATCTTATGGGGCCCATCATGAACTGTATGGAGCATTATATGGGGCTCCTGATTCAATATGGATATTCAGAAACATTTATCCTACTGATATCTCAAATAATTTTACTTTTATTGGTATCAATTTTTTATTTTTGAAATTTACCAGTAGCTGCTGCATTTTCCACCCTAGGCTTATACTCGAGTCAATAAGTTTTCCCAGTTTTTTTGTGGTAAAATTCGGGTGGTCGGCTTATACTCACGTTGGCTTATTCTCGAGTATATACGGTAATTATCATTTTTCTCTTATATTGACCCCCCCCTGTACTCGCTTCAAATGTGATGTTGTCCCTAAAAAAATAAATAAATAAAATTGGTTTTATAAATTGTTGGAAAAATAAGAAATCGCTGGTCAACTTTTAACCCTTATAACATCCTAACAAAAAAATTGTTTCCAAAATCGTGCTGTCAAGTAGACGTGTGAAATTTTGTTTAACTATTTTGTGCGATATGACTCTGATTCACAAGCACAAAAACTAAAAGTTTGAAAACTGCAACATTTTCAAAATTTTCCCAAAATTCCGGGTTTTTCATAAATAAACACAAGTCATATCAAATAAATTTTACCACTAACATGAAGTACAATATGTCACGAAAAAACAATGTCAGAATCAGTGGGATACGTTGAAGCGTTCCAGAGTTATAACCTCATACAGTGACGGTGGTCAGAATTGTAAAAATTGGCCTGGTCATTAAGTACTAATTGGCTCTGTCACTAATGGTTTAAGGTATCATTTGAAAAGGATGAAGCTCATATGGAACTCTGAAGTACAAAGTGTGTCTTTCTAGTTTCATTTGTGTCTCAAGGATCCTCAGACTTTTAAAGGGATTTTATTAAGTTTAAAGTTCTTAGAAAAAGCAAATCATTGCAAATCATTTGCAAACTTAATTATTTATCTGCTGTCATTCTCCTGCAATGAGAGCTTTTATTTGATAGTGTACAGCTTGCTTTCATGGGGCCTGACCTCTAGTGCCTAGCAGAGAGGAGAGTGTGCAGTAGTTAAATTCCAGGAGAAGGGTTAACGCTTAAGATCTGAGACTGTTCCCTATGGCACATTGATTTCTTTGCTGTCCAGAACTATGTGCTTGAATTATAGAAAACTTGTGGTGTTCTTTATAGTTATACTAATACCACAGTTCTATTCGCCAGAGCTGTCTCTCACTTGGTAGCGCCCGCCCGAACAGAAACCGGGAAGTAATGAACATGTAAAGGGGCTCCATTGCTCTAAACTGCTCAAGAGACCATTTGATAATCCCCGCATGGCTAAATGGTGGTAGCACCTGCGCAGTAGCATCTATCATATTTGTATTGTGTGTGTATGTATGTATATATATATATATATATATATATATATATATATATATATATATATATATATATATTTATTTTAAATACAATTTTTTTTTTTTTTGTCAAGCTATTTATATCATACTAGATTAAGGCCCGATGCTATCGCATCGGGAGGGTAGTGATGTAGCGTTGACCATGTGTTGTGCGGCACTGTGAGCAGCACACCTTGAGAAAGAGATGTGGTGAACAGCCATATAGGTTGAAGTGTGGTAGTAACTTGTTCCACATGCTGATGTGGAAGCATCCTGTTGTGAGTCTAATAATAATGATGAGGAAGAAGCCGTCTGTCGGCGGTGACGGCGTGCAGAGGCTTCTTCAGCCAATCTAATGGATTTAGAGTTAGGGGATTCGTGTGTGAGATGACGGCGTTTATAAGCCTTAGGCCGGGGTCACACTGGTGATTACATCGGATGAATGCAATGCGATAAATCGCATTGCATTCATCCCAATGTTATTCTATGGGACAGCTCCCATCATGCTATTTTTTATTTTTTATTTTTTTATCGGATCCGATCCTCGGACCGAGACAATCGCAGCATGCTGCGATAGTCACCGATTTTCGGATCGGATTCAACAATACAAGTCTATGGGGGCGAGAAAAAATGGGACTAAAAACGGACTAGATGTGTGACTTGCGATAAAATCGCACCCGGTGTCCTTTAGCCAAAGCCGGCAATTCTTCCAATACAGTAAAATCACAGAGACCGGTTAAATAAAGATTGAATATATCTAGATATATATATATATATATTTTATACATGTCAGATACATTAATAAATATATATATATATATTTATTACAAATTCATACAGTTCATCATAGCAGAATAGCCGCAGAAACATTTGCCGGCTTTTGTATAATTATTCTCCTGCCCGACATGAAATGACACATGGTTTACATATAGTTAACCATTTTATTTCATGTTTTGTTTTTTTTTTATGTCTATCACTATTAATTAGATGAGGGTTTGTGGTTAACATTTTGGAGTTGTAGGGGTTAATTCGTTGTATGAAATTACGGGGACTCCCTGCAGCCTCAGTGACGTCAGCAGGAGTCCCTGCAATTTAATACAACGAATTAACCCCTTAAATTAACCCCTACAACTCCAAAATGTTAACGACAAACCCTCATCTAATTAATAGTGATAGACATAACCATTTCATTTCATGGTTTTTTTTTTTTGTTAACTATATGTAAATCATGTGTCATTTCATGTCGGGCAGGAGAATAATTATACAAAAGCCGGCAAATGTTTCTGCGGCTATTCTGCTATGATGAACTGTATGAATTTGTAATATATAGATTAATGTGTCTCTATGACATGTCTAAAATATATATATTTAATGTGTCTAGATCTATTCATTCTTTGTGTGGGGAAACCTGTCATTGGGCTCCATTATATGTCCATTTAGCTACCCTGCTATCGTATCAATTAAGAAAAATCGCATCAAAAACGGATCAATGGTTAAGATACCTTTGTGCGATTGCGGACCGTTAAAATGGGACCCTTTTTTTAATGGTTGTGTGTGACTCCAGCCTTAATCTTGTCAAGGCGATGGTGTTTTTCCTCCAGGAGTCTCATTAGCATGGCGTTGTTTTTGACGTAGTGCTAAAGCGGCTTTCCTTTCACTGGCATACTTTTTGGTATGACTCATGTTGGCACAGGTAAAGGAGTCTACTTGGCAGTTATCTGGCAGTGAAGAAGGCGTCCTGGAGTATTGTAGTGTAAACAGATACTTATCTATAATAATAAATGCCCTAATCAGCTTCCGGTTGTAACAACTTCCGTCCAGTTGTAACCGTTGACGTCACCGCACACCTCTTTCCATTATTAACCCTCAACACACACTCCTCACATTTCACCATCTCCACTCACGTCCACTCACTCTTTCACTCCACATACGACCCCTTCTCTCACTCCGTCTCTCATACTCACGCCGTCATCACCGCTGATCCACGATCCCCGACATCTTCTTCCGCCGGCGCCATCCTGGATCCAGACGTCCTCCATGCCGGCGACATGTTCTTGCGGCGACGTCATCTTGCGTATTGTGAAATCCCGTGATACTCAAGATGGCGTAGCCGCAAGAGCATGTCGCCAGCGTGGATGCTGTCGGGATCCAAAAATGGAGTCGGCGAAATCTTGCGAGATTTCGCCGACGGCATCCACGCCGGCGACATGTTCTTGCGGCGACGCCATTTTGGATCGGCGAAATCCCGCGATACTCAAGATGGCGTCGCCGGAAGAACATGTCGCCGGCGAGGACGACGTCGGGATCCAAAATGGCGTCGGCGAAAACTCGCGAGATTTCGCCGACGTCATTTTGGATCCCGACGTCGTCCACGCCGGCGACATGTTCTTCCGGCGATGACATCTTGAGTATCGCGGGATTTCACGATACTCAAGATGGCGTCGCCGCAAGAACATGTCGCCGGCGTGGAAGGACGTCTGGATCCAGGATGGCGCCGGCGGAAGAAGATGTCGGGGATCGTGGAGCAGCGGCGATGACGGCGTGAGTATGAGAGACAGAGTGAGAGAAGGGGTCGTATGTGGAGTGAAGGAGTGAGTGGACGTGAGTGGAGATGGTGAAAGGTGAGAGGAGTGTGTGTTGAGGAGTGTGTGGGTTGAGGGTTAACATGGCAAGAGGTGTGATGCTATCGCATCCTCCCGATGCGATAGCATCGGGCCATAATCTAGTAGTACTTATAGTCTTCTTATAGAAGTGGGGTACAGCAACACAGGGCATATAAACAGCGTGAGATAAATGACTTATTAACTGGTGTAATTATGCAGAAGACTTAAACTGGGGTCCTCCTGTAGTTATGCTTAACGTTTGAAGAAACTGGTTCCTCCTAGTCGAGGCAAAATTGGCCCTGTAATTGCCCAGCAGTAGTTATGAAGTGGTAGAGGCAAATTGGCCCTGTAATTAGACACCGGCAGTGAACAGGCAGAGGAGCAATGAAACACGTCCGCACAGTAAGTCGGCGTGAGGTAAATGACGAAATTCCGCAGGATCCAAGATGGCGTCGGCGAAATCTCACAAGATTTTGCCGACGCCATCTTGGATCCCGACGTCGTCCACGCCGGCGACATGTTCTTGCGGCGACTCCATCTTGGATCGGCGAAATCCCACGATCCTCAAGATGGTGTAGGCGAAGTCTTGCGAGATTTCGCCGACGCCATCTTGAGTATCGCGGGATTTCGCCGATCCAAGATGGAGTCGCCGCAAGAACATGTCGCTGGCGTGGACGACGTCGGGATCCAGGATGGTGCCGGCGGAAGAAGATGTCGGGGATCGTGCCGACGGCGATCGTGGAGCAGCGGCGATGATGGCGTGAGTATGAGAGATGGAGTGAGAGAAACGGTTGTATGTGGAGTGAAACGGGGAGGACGTGAGTGGAGATGGTGAAAGGTGTGAGGAGTGTGTGTTGAGGAGGTGTGTGTGTGTGTGTGTGTGTGTGTGTGTGTGTTGCGGGTTAACATGGCAAGAGGCGTGCGGTGACGGCTGGCATGGTGAGGAAGGTGTGTGTTAGGAAGGTATATGGTGTTGGGCAGAAGAGGCACAGTCCTACCGCCAAAGGCAGCTTCTGTCTGGATGTGACGTCACCAAGTTACAACCGGACGGAAGCTGCTTAGCGCATTTATTATAGATGGTACAGTGTCGGCGCCTGCATGATGAATTGTGTGTTTTTTTGTTTTTTTTTTGTTTTTTTTTTTGTTTTTGTTTTTTGTGACTTATTGTACTTCATAATAGTGGTAAAAAATTTTTAATTATGACCTGCATTTATTTGTGACCATATCAAAAATGTAAAAAAATTTCAGTTTTCAAACTTTTCATTGTTATGCCCTTAAGTCAGATTATCAGTTATGCCACACGTAATAGTTAATAAATAACATTTCGCACATGTCTACTTTACATCAGCACAATTTTCGAAACCTATATATATATTTTTTTCTGTTAGAGGTTAAAAGTTGATAAGCAATTTACGGTAACATTTTTCCGCCAAAATTCACTAAACCATTTATTTAGGGACCACATCACATTTGAAGTGACTTTGAGGGGTCTATGTGACAGAAAATACCCAAAAGTGACACCATTCTAAAAACTGCACCCCCCTCAAAGTGCTGAAACCACATTCAAGAAGTTTTTTAATCCTTCATGTGCTTCACAGGTATACAGGAATTAAAGCAATATGTAAGGGAAAAAATGAACATCTTACTTTTTTTCTTCACAAAATGTTGTTTTAGTCCCAAATTCTTATTTTCACAAGCGTAACAGGAGAAAATGGACCCCAAAATTTGTCCTGCAATTTCTCCTGAGTACGCCAATACCCCATATGTGGGGGGGAAACTACTGTTTAGGCTCACGGAAGGGAAGGAGCACCTTTTTACTTTATGAACTCAAAATTGGGCTGGAATCGAGAGCGTACAGCATGTTGCTCCTGATGGGCCTGAAAAGTGGAACACCCCCCAAAAAAAGATCAGAGTCCTGGCTAAAAGTACGCACACTCTGGTAGTGGCCTGCACAATGCACACATGGAGATGGTGCAAAGGGGGTGAGAAGAAAAAGTAGGGAAAGTGCTAGAAAAAAGCGAGCATGGTTGCCGGTCAGTGATTGTGCATCACTGATCATCATGATCAGCGTTTGGCACATGGAGGACACACGCGCGAGTAAACTACCAAAAATCAAATGATCAAGTACTGATCTGCGCTCAGCGGCAAAAGGGGGGTGGGGAACAGTGGATTAGGAAGAATCGGGTGACGGGAACAGGTCAGGAAAGGATCAGGAACTTTTCTTTTTTCAGGAACAGCAGCAGTGATGGCACAGGCAAAATTGGTTTGTGCCAAGGGCGGGGGGGGAGATAATAATGAAGAGAAAAAAGGATTTTCCAGCTTCCAAAGAAATTCCAATTTATTGTAGATAAAACATGAAAAAATAGACAACAGTTCACATGGTGAGATAAGGCTACGCGTTTCGAACAGAACACTGTTCTTTCTCAAAGCTGCTCAATGCTGAGTAACTAACAGAATGGTTTTTAACAGGGAGAAATGCAAAGTACTACATCTGGGCAATAAAAATGAAAAAAGCATATATAGAATGGGAGGAATAGGGCTAAGTGACAGCACATGTGAAAAAGACTTGGGTATACTAATAGATCACAGACTGAATATGAGTCAACAGTGTGATGCAGCAGCAAAAAAGGCAAATGCAGTTCTAGGATGTATTAACAGAAGCATACAGTCTAGATCACGTGAAGTCATTATTTCCCTCTACTCCTCTTTGGTCAGACCTCATCTGGAATATTGTGTCCAGTTTTGGGCACCACATTTTAAAAAAGACATCAACAAACTGGAGCAAGTTCAGAAAAGAGCGACCAGAATGGTGACCGGTCTGCAAACCCTGTCTTATGAGGAAAGGTTGCAGGATTTGGGAATGTTTAGTTTGCAAAAGAGGAGACTTAATTGCTGTCTACAAATATCTAAAGGGCTGTCACATTGTAGAAGGATCAACTTTATTCTCATTTGCACAAGGAAAGACTAGAAGCAATGGGATGAAACTGAATGGGAGGAGACACAGATTAGATATTAGAAAAAACTTTTTGACAGTTAGAGTGATCAATGAGTGGAACAGGCTGCCACGAGAAGTGGTGAGTTCTCCTTCAATGGAAGTCTTCAAACAGAGGCTGGACAGACATCTGACTGGGATGATTTAGCGAATCCTGCTTTGAGCAGGGGGTTGGACCAGATGGCCCAGGAGGTCCCTTCCAACTCTACGATTCTATGATTCTATGAGAATAGCATGATTAAATACTTGCTGCAACCAATGAACACTGTGCAGCACTCACATGGTGAATAATTAGTGAATCACAAAAAACATCAATACAAATGCATACAAATTTACACATCATAACAAGGAAAAATGCATATAAAATACAATAAGTGAGTAAAGATGAAGGAAAAGAGAAAAAAAACTCTTTTCCTTATAAAATATACAAACCGATCTAGTAATGGAACATGATCTCCTTTCTTGCATTCAGACTGTTAGGATAACAGGTATTTAGACAAAATATCCAGTATGCTTCACGCATCATGGGCCGTCTTCTATTATCTCCTCCTCTTGTCGGTATATTCAGTCTCTCAATGCCAAAAACCTGAAGAAACGCTGTCTCTATGATGATGATTAATAAAGTGCTTAGATGCAAATGGCAGAGCGATTCCCACTAGTGGAAGAAACCATGTCAGTGATGTGTTCACGAATTTTTAACATGCGTGTGGTACAACAACCAACATAAAAGGCTGTGTGCACACGCTGCGGATTCTGCTGCGGTTCCACAGCGGATTTGGCCGCTGCGGGTCCGCAGCAGTTTTTGCTGCGGTGTACAGTACCATTATTCCCGATGGGAATAAAAAACCGCTGTGCAGACTTTTCTGCGCGGTTTTGAAACCGCAGAAAGAATTGACATGTCAATTCTTTCTGCGGATATATAAAGATCAATGTGTGTGTATATGTCCGGGATTGGCATCTGCACCGTTGCAGCTACAGTCACAAAATTTTGCACAGTCACATGTCTGGATCCCGAGAGCGTCATAGGCTATGTTGTGAGGTGAAATTTTAACCCCACGCGTTCCATTTCACCAAACAATTTTGCCTATTATTCTTACCATTTCTATGGTGTTATCGTCCTTCTGTAAAGCTGGAAATAACACAACTTAAGGGGGTTTTACACATAGCGATATCGCTATAATGTCACCGAATTTGTGACGTTATAGCGATATCGCTATGTGTGATACTTACCTCCGACCGGCTCCCCCGCTGTCCATCGCTGATCGCGCGAGAATGTCCGGCTCCATTTCTCGTCGGGCGCTTCCTGCTGGCGCCGATGAGCGACGCGTGGAGGCGGGCTGGAGGACGTCAGGTTCGCTGTGTGTGAAAGGTGAGTATCGTGCGCTGCGTCGCTGCTGCATCGCTGTGAGATCTGCCTGTTTGGCAGCTCACTAGTGATCATTTAGCGATGCACCAGCGATCCTGACCGGGTCATATCGCTGGTGCATCGCTAAATGTAAAGGGGGCTTTATTTCCGTGCTAACACAGACCACCCTCTGACACAGACTGCAGGGGGAGCCCAGTATCACACAGGATAGGATTAGATACATGGCTCAGCAGTCGGTATCACACAGGATAGGATTAGATACACGACTCAGCAGACGGTATCACGGGATAGGATTAGATACACGGCTCAGCAGACGGTATCACACAGGATAGGATTAGATACACGGCTCAGCAGTCGGTATCACACAGGATAGGATTAGATACACTGCTGAGCAGTCAGTAACACACAGGAGAGGATTAGATGCTCAGCACACAGTATCACACAGAATAGTATTAGATACACGGCTCAGCAGTCAGTATCACACAGGATAGGATTTGATACACAGCTCAGCAGACATTATCACACAGGATAGGGTTAGATACACAGATACACATGTTGTTTATTAAAAGGGTCTTGAATGAGTTGAAAATAAAATACTATCAATACTTGGATAATTGTTTAGTTAATTTGTGTTGCAAATCTGTAGTGTTGAATATATGATGTGAAATGTTTTTATGTGCAATATAATCATTATAATTTGTTATAACTAACCACAGTTGGTTACTGTGCCCAGGCAACACCGGGCTCTTCAGCTAGTCTACAATAAATTGGAAAATTGGTTTGACACCACGAGTCCCAGCAGATCTGGCAGCAGAATATCAGTGACCGCCCTGCAACATCTCCAAGCTGGAATGAGGAAGTGCAGGACTGTCACTGTGAGGACATTCTGCATCTTTTCACACTGATTGGTGCGATCAGACGATGATGCCGATCAGTGCTGGGGCAGCCGAGTCTGCAGTTTCCTGTTTGAGCACAGATCATATCTGGACTTCATTTCTGTCTAATGAAATTGCCTGAAACGCTAAAAAGCCAATCGCAGTAATCGTAGTTGCGGGAGGAGGGATGGGCAGCACCGCATGCCATGGCGTCGAGTCCCAGTGCCTTGTTGTCAGCAGGCACCTTCATGCGATCACAATACGTTTAGTCATGATAGCCGCATGGAACAGCATGACGTATATATACTTCATTGGTTGGGAAGTCCTTCCCTTCCATGACGTACAGTGGCTTGCAAAAGTATATATCCCCCATAATTCAAGTTTTGCTACCTCACAACCTGTAATTTTAACTGCATGCATGTTAGGCAATCCCTGCATGTGTTACAGTTGGCTAACAGCCACAAGATGTCAAGGTGCAGGGACTCAAACATATTATTCAAACACACTGAAGCCACCTGGTTAGCACTCCAAGCATGCTTGGATAACACCTTATTCGAGCACACTCGCTCATCACTAGTTCTGATGCATCACACGTCGGAATACAAAATTATTTAAACACAGGTTATAATGTAACAAAATAGGTAAGCCAATGGGGGGAATACTTTTGCAAACCACTGTGTATATATACGTCTAATGTTGTGAATGGGTTAAACAAAGTTTATGTACTGTATTAAAAATTACAGATGATGCATTCCCTTTTTAATATATAGGCCACACGCCTCTGAATCACAAGTTGTTCATGCGACCTGCAATGAAAGACACTTGACACTATGTCTTATGCACCACATCCAACCTGCTGATCCAGCTATTCAGGCTTCTGCACCCAGTTTCAGGCCTCAGAATGTGGCCTCCTCTGTGCTCTCTGCAGACTCTTACCAGCTGCACCTACACGATCTGTAATTAGATGATGGTAATAGGGTACAGACTCATCAGGAATAGCATTGTAGTGAGTGCAGTCAGAAGAGAGTTTACTTTTCTCAGAGGTTTCCCCTTCTTAGGAGTCTGGCTGAAATTATGAAAAGGCAAAATACCTGCCAGTGCTTGCAATATTTCAATAACACCTAAAAATGGGTGACTGGTTCTCTTAAACGTCCTTCCATTCCATTGTGAGGATATGGCCGCTTACTAAAAATTATAGGACAAATGGACGTAGAGCGGAGTCCACAGCTCTATGAGACAGACTTTTTTCTGCGCGGAACACCGGTTATGTCGATGATAGTTTTATTATACATTTTCTTGCTGTGTTTTACTTGCTCGTCGGTTCATCCTCAGGAATCAGTGTTCCATTCAGTGGCAGTAAGCAGAGGAAGACGAGCAGGCTAGATCTGATGTATACCTGAGGCCAGACAGTAGATTGCTAAAGGTACAGCTAGGTCCATATATATTTGGACAGACAACATTTTTCTAATTTTGGTTCTAGACATTACCACAATGAATTTTAAACAAAACAGTTCAGATGCAGTTGAAGTTCAGACTTTCAGCTTTCATTAAAATTGGATGAAGGGTTTAGGAGTTTCAGCTCCTTAACATGTGCCACCCTGTTTTTAAAGGGACCAAAAGTAATTGGACAATTGACTCCAAGGCTATTTCATGGACAGGTGTGGGCAATCCCTTCGTTATGTCATTCTCAGTTAAGCAGATAAAAGGCCTTGAGTTGATTTGAGGTGTGGTGCTTGCATTTGGAAGGTTTTGCTGTGAAGGAAGCAAGCGGTCAAAGGAGCTCTCCATGCAAGTGAAACAAGCCATCCTTAAGCTGCAAAAACAGAGAAAACCCATCCGAGAAATTGCTAAAACATTAGGAGTGGCAAAATCTACGGTTTGGTACATCCTGAGAAAGAAAGAAAAAGCACTGGTGAACTCATCAATGCAAAAAGAACTGGGCTCCCACGGAAGACAACAGTGGTGGATGATTGCAGAATAATCTCCATGGTGAAGAGAAATCCCTTCACAACAGCCAACCAAGTGAACAACACTCTCCAGGAGGTAGGCGTATCAATATCCAAATCTACCATAAAGAGAAGACTGCATGAAAGTAAATACAGAGGGTTCACTGCACGGTGCAAGCCACTCATAAGCATCAAGAATAAAAAGGCTAGACTGGACTTTGCTAAAAAAAAAACCATCTAAAAAAAGCCAGCACAGTTCTGGAAGAACATTCATTGGACAGATGAAACCAAGATCAACCTCTACCAGAATGATGGAAAGAGAAAAGTATGGCGAAGGCATGGTACAGCTCATTATCCAAAGCATACCACATCTGTAAAACACGGCGGAGGCAGTGTGATGGCTTGGGCATGCATGGCTGCCAGTGGCACTGGGTCACTAGTGTTTATTGATGATGTGACACAGGACAGAAGCAGCCAAATGAATTCTGAGGTATTCAGAGCCATACTGTGTGCTCAGATCCAGCCAAATGCAGCCAAACTGATTGGTGGTCGTTTCATACTACAGATGGACAATGACCCAAAACATAAAGCCAAAGCAACCCAGGAGTTTATTAAAGCAAAGAAGTGGAATATTCTTGAATGGCCAAGTCAGTCACCTGATCTCAACCCAATTGAGCATGCATTTCACTTGTTAAAGACTAAACTTCAGGCAGAAAGGCCCACAAACAAACAGCAACTGAAAACCACCGCAGAGAAGGCCTGGCAGAGCATCAGGAGGAAGCACAGCGTCTCGTGATATCTATGAGTTCAAAACTTCAGGCAGTCATTGCCAACAAAGGGTTTTCAACCAAGTACTAGAGATGAACGTTTTATTTACAATTTAATCTGTCCAATTACTTTTGGTCCCTTTTAAAAACAGGGTGGCACATGTTAAGGAGCTGAAACTCCCAAACCCTTCATCCAGTTTTAATGTGGATACCCTCAAATGAAAGCTGAAAGTCTGAACTTCAACTGCACCGGAATTGTTTTGTATAAAATTTGTCGTGGTAATGTCTAGAACCAAAATTAGAAAAATGTTCTCTGTCCAAATATATATGGACCTAAAGGCCCCGTCACACATAGCGATCTCGCTAGCGAGATCGCTGCTGAGTCACAAGTTTTGTGACACAACAGCTATCTCACCAGCGAGATCTCTGTGTGTGACGGCGATCAGCGACCGGCGGCCCCCCTGCTGTTATCGCTCTTGGAAACCTCTGGACATTTCTTCCATCGCTGGTCTCCCGCTGGCCAGCACGCATCGCTGCGTGTGACAGGCGGGAGACCAGCGATCAGCTGGTAACTAACGTACACATCGGGTATCCAAGGGGCGTGCGTCCCTTACAAATCCGATGTGTACGTTAGTTACCAGCGCGCTGATGCAGGGATGTCCCTTGGATACCCGATATGTATGTTGGTTACCAGCTCCCTGCATCAGCGCGCTGGTAACTAACGTACACAGCAACGCCGCGCGCTCGGCGTCGCTGTGCTGATCGCTGGTGAAGCTGTCTGTTTGACAGCTCACCAGTGATCCTGACACGTTGATATCGTTGTCGGGATCGCTGGTGAGTCGCTATGCGTGACGGGGCCCTTACTGTAAATGTAAAGCAATCGTCCTATCAATCCATTGTTCTACCAGCCTAGGCCCATTGTGTGGATGGAGATACTAGACCCAAGGGAGCTGTCACCACAGGGGGTCTCACATACAGTGCCAGGTGACGGATTATGCTTTGTTCTGTGAGCTAAAGAAAATTGTCTAAGAGGGAGGGGGAAAAAGATACCTGGGTTGAATCGGGCAGTTGTTGGAGGGACTTTGCTGGGAAAGTATCAAAGCTGGGGTGGATGGATGGATGATCTATGGAGTTTTGGAGCTTGATTTTTGGCTGAAGGGGGTATCCATGATCTACTGTCGTGATATCCATCATCTGGAGTAACATAGGCTGTGACTGCACACTACATCGGCTGGAGATACCAAAAGCTGTGGGCCAACCAAAAGTTGGGAGACAGTGAGAATCGCCTGATACGGGTGGAACTACCGATCTCCGATTGGGAACTTGTGGACTGAGGACATTGTATGTTGGCCATCTACATGGCTTTGTTGTACATTGATAACCTGCCTAGGTGATTTTTATAACCACAACCTCAGATCCTCACGCCATTGAATTCAATCATTCTGTAGCACTGCTTCAAGGTGCCTTTTTTGACTAACTCCGTTTTCCACTAGAGCTGGTGCCATATGGGTGAGCTTGGGGGAGTAAGGGGGTAAGAGAGTTATAGGGACAAAAAGTATTTGGATTCTTGTTGTTGTGGGTTTTTTTTTTTTTTTTTGTGGAATGCCTTCTGTTTAGAAAATGGAATATGCAATTTTGGTATAGGTGTAAAGTTTTTAATGAATTTTAATAATAAACTTATTAAACATATGTGGGGTTTGCTGATGAGTAAAATACTGTCGTACATGTACGCTATATGACTGTTAAAAGGAACCTGTCGGGAGGAGTTTGTACCCTAAACTAATAGTATGGCTCTCTTCATCTGCCTGGTTTCCTACAAGCTGCTTACTTTGCGTTTAAAGTTCTAACATGTCAATGCAAAGTGTGGACTGCATGGACATTTATATTTTTTATAGGTTGTCGTTAAGTAGTTTAAAGATGGCTCCTTTTGCCCGCTCTCACTTAAAATTCAGCAGGTACCAGCTGTACTATACAGCTAAAACCAATGTGTAACTGTTGTGGTCAAAACTAGCTCTTTTCCATGGTTAAACTGCCATGATTTTATCCATAATCTAAGGAGATGCCATGGTGAGTAGCAGCTTTGGCACCTAAGCTGGTTCGTCATGACCTGATTGCAGTATTGGAGCTGTCATCATGCCGATTAGTTTTATTCTCTTGGGAAGTGTGGATGAAGAAGCCAAAAAAAGTGTGTGTGTGTGGGGGGGGGGGGCGGGTGATTAAAAATTAAAGCCGTCACTCTTGGCCAGCCACCTACACAAAATACAGCTGTTTTCTGGGGGGGGGGGTCTCAGGAGTTGGTCTCTTAGCTTTCATTGCAACAAGTCATTACACGAGATAGAAAAGAAAAAAGCAGATTCTGTTGTGGATCTGAAATAAAACCTACAATTTATTGCAAATTTTGGTGCAGATTTCACCCTGTTAACAAGTGAAGGTCATCTTCAGCACAGGAATTATTTGCAGTGTGTGGATGACCTTTTTCAAATCCCATTCATTTTGCTGCTACTGGTTTCTGTTGCAGATTTGCCAGTCCCGAATCTAGATACAGAATCTTCAACATATCTGTAATGTGTGAACAATCACTTGGTCTTGCAATGTTGTATGTGATCAGACGATGCCTTTTAACGTGGCATTTTTCTCTTGTGGTCAGTGATTTGTTTTTCATATATCTGGATGCTTTTTATTGGTAAATGGGATATGTAACTTTATTATAGGTGTAAGTTTAATGGGGGGGGGGGGGGGGAATCTTCCTTGAGGGGCTTGAAGGTGCTAAGTGATGGCACATTTGCTTACAGTAGTGCCTAAGTTGTACAATTCTATAAATGTATGGTGTAACATGGTTGTCATGTTTTTACATCTTCAAATTTACCCTCTTGGATCTAATGACAAGGAAACTGCATCGTACAGATTTATTTTGTTTCCCAAGCCTACTTTTACCCTTGTTTAAAGAAAACTGTGTTGCAGTAAGCCCTTATCAATGACTTGCCATACATGTATGCAATATGACAGGTTCCTGTTAACAATCAGGGGAGTTTCTACCCTGAACTCGTGTTTTAGTTCTATAGGCTCGATCAGGGCCGGTTCCAGGTTTTCATGGGCCCCTTTATCACATACCATAAATCACGATGCATGGCAGAGAAATTTAGGTATAGTACAATGCCAAAGATTTTACTTCTTACATTACATGAGTGATATCTTTTGTAAATTCTAAAACAGGTCAGAGACTGGACATTATAGTTCTCCAAACAGTATTATGAACACCACATAGTGCTCCATACAGAATGGACCCCATATAATGCCCCATACAGAATAACCCATATAATGCTCTATACCAGGGGTCTCAAACATGCGGGCCGCATGCTGCCCCTGAGGCAGTCATCTGTGGCCTGCGGTGCACCATGTCTCACCCCCCTGAGGCAGGTAGAAGGGGGAATGCACGCAGCCATCCAGGAGGGTGACGATGGCTGTATTCTGTGCACAGGACCTGTGATGAGGTCTCAGGAGGGGGAGGAGTCGGGGGTCACATGATCAGGGTCCTCAGTGTATGCAGAACACTGCTGTCTTTGTGTGTGCTGGTTGTCATGATGCTGGCTGGGTATGTTTCTGTGTGGGGTCAGGAGCGGTTTACAGGGTGGATGTAGCAGAGCTGTGTGTATATGGAGCGGAGCTGTGTGTGTACCAAGACCGAGGTGTATGGAGTGGAGCCGCGTGTGTATGAGGTGTAGGGAGCAGAGCCGCATGTGTATGAGGTGTAGGGAGCAGAGCCGCGTGTGTACGAGGTGTAGGGAGCAGAGCCGCATGTGTACGAGGTGTGCTGAGCAGAGGTGTGTGTGTGTGTGTGTGTGTGTGTGTGTGTGTGTGTGTGTGTGTATTTTGGCATGGAGAGGGTTCCATTTGAAAGTTTGCACCAGGGCCCATAACTTTGTAGCTAAGCCACTGCTCACGCTAGAAGAGAGGAGGAGTGCGCCACCCCGTAGTGGCTGTGGCCCTGCGTGATGACATCCCTCTGGTGCTGTGCAATGACATCACGCCAGCGCGCAGAGTGTGGAGGCGTGACTACCCCCCCCATGCTGGATTTTGCAGGTGACTGTGGCTGTGCGTGTACAGCAAGATGATAGCGCCGGCTCACATGCAGAGCCGACACTATCATCCGCTGAGGTAAGCTGTACATTGCAGCTGACAACCTATTTGAACGGCCATGATCAGTATTAGCACCGATCGTGGCCGTTTAACCCCTTAGATACCGCTTTTAATTGAGACTGTATTAAATTTGAAAGGAATGCGGCCCGCCAACTTAAATTTTTTTCTTTTATGTGCGGCCCACTTACTCTGCCGAGTTTGAGACCCCTGCCCTATACCGTATAATGAGCCCCATGTATTGCTCCATTCAGTATTATGGGCACCATACATTGCTCCATACAGAATGATCCCCATATACTGCTATATACAGAATAATGGACCCCATATACTGTAATGCTCCATACAGAATAGTCCCTATATAATGGGCCCCATATATAATGCTCCCAACATTAAAAAAAAAATGGCACAGTACAAGTCTGTATGTGATGGCCACATTCCAATTAGACGTATCCAGCCTCGCTTAATTCCCTTTTTAAGTGAGGCCACATGTTTAGTAGGCACGTAACTGCATATTTGCGGACACATCACTGCCCACTCCTGGCTCTGGCATCGGAGAATCCTCACTGTGAGGATTCATGGGTCTGTAATCAGAGTACCCTAAAGTCAGAAAACCCCTTTGTTCTGCTGCGGATTTTCCAATCCCAAATCCAGATATAAAATCTGAAAATCCGTAATGTAAGACCAACCACTTACTCTTCAAAGTTTGTTTATGATCTGACAGTGCCTTTTTAAAAGTGACATTTTTTTTCTCTTGGTGGCTTAGTCACTTCTACAGAAAACTATGTAAACTTAGGCTGGTTTCACACTTGCGTTTTTTTGCGCTGCGTTTTTGCGCAAACATGCACATGCATTTTTTCCCCTATATTTAACATGGGTGTGCATTGTCATGCGTTTGTACCCGTTTGCATGCGCATGCTGTGCGTCCGACCTGTCTCAAAAAAACCGCTTGCGCACAGAATTCACCCAAAAACACATTAAAGTCTATGGGAGCGCTGACGTGCGCATGGTCATGCGCTCGTCAGTGTTTAAAAACCATGCGCAAAAAAAACAAAACGCATTAAAAACGCATGATGCGTTTTTTATGCGCATTTGCATTGCGCTCGCAGCGCAAAAAACGCAAGTGTGAAAGTAGCCTTAATGGGTGATTTATATTCCGTTTTCATAGAGGATAACTTCATCTTATTTAATATCATTAACATGCATATTGAATTGTCCTGTGACATGATTTTCTATCAATTTATTTAAAGGGAATCTGTCACCCCTTTTTTGAGATATCATATAATGATATCATTCAATTGTGTGTCACATAAGGATTCTCTTAGTACTTTTGCTTCCCCCTGACCCCGCACCTTTCATGCATAAATACCAGTTTATATCGGTTCAGATGTATGTAAGCTGCCGCTGTCCGGTCTGCTGGGTGGGGCTTATTCACCTGGTCCCCCCCCCCCCCCGTCTTGCTCTACGCATTTCTTCTTGTGTAAAGCAAGATAGGGGGGGAGCAGTTGAATAAGCCCCGCCCATCGGACCGGACCATGGCAGTTTACATACATCTGAACCGATATAAAAAAGGTATTTATGCATGAAAGGTGCGGGGTCAGGGGGAAGCAAAAGTACTAAGAGAATCCTTATGTGACACACAATTGAATGATATTATATGATATATCAAAAAAGGGGTGACAGATTCCCTTTAAGCTTTATCATGTTGCATTTCAAAAAAACATGGAAGTAGTAGCAAACTGTAGCACACTAATATGTATATTTAAAGGGGACCTTTTTACTGCTTTTTGCATGTTAGCTTGGCTACAACAGGATAAACGTCATTCTTACTTTTTTGTTCTCTCCAATGTGGAGATTTTGGCTTCCAAAGTTTTGGGCATCTAATAAGATAATGCCACCTTGGTCGAAGGTGAAATGATCAGAGGTCCTTCTTTAGGGTGTTTACTTTTACTCTTCGCCACGGCAGCACCCACTGGAGGTATCGGATCCGCCCATTTGGAACAGGAAACCCTACAGGAAAGATAAAAGGGGCGGTCCGCCTTTCCTCCTCAGTTTTGGTTTCCTGTCCCAAATGGAGCAGGATCCTGCAGGATCTTACCTGGGCCATGCATCCGCCTGTGCGGTCTCCTCGGGAACGGCAGGGGCTGCGGTCCGGAAGCAGCGTCGGGGGAGATTCCGTTTGACGGCTCCCCCCTTGTCTGGTGGCATAGTGGTGATGACCGGGTCCGGGGACGGCCGCCCGGTCTTACCAGGGACGGGCTGGTCCGGCATCCGGAGGCAGAACCCCCCCCCCATCGGTGGGTATACAGCGTGGGAGGTGAGGCCATGAGCGAGCGAACCGCGCGTGTGAGTAGCGGTGGCGCAGGAGCCGGCCGGCGCCCGACGCTCCTATACCCCGGAAGTAATGGTTGAACTTCCGGGGTAGGATGGCGATGACGTGGCGCATGCGCCCTGACACAGGGCGACTTCCGGGGGCACGACAGGAGTAAAGATAAAACAGCGCTGCAACGATGGAACCATGTCGTCCCCCGCAGAGTCGCAGACCCCAGCAGGGGATTCAGCTGGGGGCAACTCCACCAGGGACCGCAGCGCCAGGACAGAGACTGCCCGCAGGAGCGAGGCAGCAGAAACCCGATCCAGACCGTCTCAGCCATCCGACCCGGTATTAAGCTTCACTGGGTGAGTGTGCAAAGTATATACTCTACCTATTAAGCTAACCTCCTCCCCCCCCCCCCTCTCTTTACCTTTGACCTCCCACTTCAGTCAAAGAAGAAAGAAAAAACTAAACATAAAGAATGCGCATTATGTTCAGAGCCTCTCCCTGACTCCTACCCCAAAAAACTCTGCAAACAATGCATGAAAGAGACCAGGCAGGGGTCGACGATATCTTCTAAAGATATCCGAGCCATAATTAGGGAGGAAATACAAGCCATCAACCGCGCCAGCACTCCCTCAGAGTCCAGTCATAAGAAACAGGTCGTTGTTAGTTCAGAGTCAGAGGAAGAACAGGAGTTAAACTCAGGCTCTGCATTCACGTCTTCATCGTCATCCTCGGAGATGGAAGGACGCGCATGTTTTCCACTGGACAGCATAGATAACCTAGTAAAAGCGGTTAGAAATACTATGGGGTGTGAAGAGGAAAGGGGAGCCCAAACCGCGCAGGACATTGTTTGCGGGATTGGCAGAAAAAAAGAGGAGATCATTTCCGGTGATACCGGCAATTAAGGACCTCATCAAAAGAGAGTGGGAAAAACACGACCAGAGGGGTTTTCTCCCATCAGCCTCAAAACGGAAGTATCCGTTCACTGATGAGGACCTATTAAAATGGACTAAAATACCAAAGGTGGATGCCGTCATATCCTCCACTTCCAAACAGACCTCGATCCCGGTCGAGGACGCAGGATTGTTAGCAGACCCATTAGACCGAAAGGCAGAATCTTCGCTCAAAAGGTCCTGGGATTCCACCACCGGGGTAGTCAAACCCGCAATAGCCAGCACATGTACTGCTAGATCAATGCTGGTATGGCTAGATCAATTAGACCAGCAGATTGAGCAAAGAGTGTCAAGGGAGAAACTGCGTGCAGCCATCCCGTTGATAAGAGGTGCAGCTGCCTTTATGGCAGACGCTTCAGCGGACACCCTAAGACTGGCAGCGAGGTCGGCAGCCCTGGTGAATAACGCCAGACGCGCGCTGTGGATAAAAAGCTGGAAAGGGGACGCACAATCAAAATCCAAAATTAGTGCAACCCCATGCGAGGGTGAGTTCCTCTTCGGGAAAGCCTTAGACGAAATTCTCGCCAAGGCAAAAGAGAGGAAAAAGGCCTTCAGTGATTCTCCCATTCCGTTTTATAGGAAAACCTTTAAGAGACGGCCATTCGGGAGAAGAAGACAATCGGACAGAACGAATAGATGGGCCACGAAAGACGAAAAGCAGAAGGGTACCATCTTCAGAGGGCCAACATATAGGAGAGATAAAAATTAAGAGTTTAGACCCACCAGTTGGGGGTAGATTAAAATTTTTTTTTACCAAATGGGAACAAATTACGTTAAGCCCATGGATTTTGAACATAATCAAGGAAGGAATAAAGATTGAATTCCTTCAGATCCCTTATGAGTTCTTTGTTATAACTCGCCTTAATTCCTCAGTCCATCAAAAGGCTCTCGAAGACGAGATTCGAGTCCTACTAGCTAAAAAAGTTTTAGTTGACGTCCCTGAAGAACAACAGGGTAGAGGCTTTTACTCTCCCCTGTTTTTGGTTTCTAAACCAGATGGTACGTTTAGAACCATTATTAATTTAAAGAAGCTTAATTCATTTATAAAAAATTAGAACTTCAAAATGGAATCAATTAGATCCACTATAAAGCTGCTTTTTCCAAATTGCGTAATGGCAGGGATTGATTTAAAAGATGCTTATTATCATCTCCCTATTCACAATAGATTCCAGAAATACCTAAGAGTCGCAGTGGAAGTCGAGGGCAGGATTCGTCATTTCCAATACGCGGCCATGCCCTTCGGGCTTTCCACGGCACCAAGAATATTTACCAAGGTGATGGCAGAAGAGATGGCCTACCTTCGCCAAAAGGACACACTGATCGTGCCATATTTAGACGACTTCCTAATAATTGGGAATTCAGTCAAACAATGTACTGAACGCGTGACTGACGCAATCTCCTCTTTTCAGAGCCTTGGCTGGATCATCAATATCCAAAAGTCCAGACTCGATCCACAATCTCTCCAGACATTTCTAGGATTTCAACTAGATTCCTTGACCCAGAGATGTCTACTACCTCAGGTAAAAATCACCCTCACAAAACAAAAAATACGAGCAGCTATAGATAGACCACGTGTGTCCTTGAGAGGAGCAATGTCACTATTAGGATCACTAAATTCTTGCAGTCCGGTGGGCCCAGTACCATGTCCGTACGCTACAACACCAGATCCTCCAAGAGGATAAGCGACATAGTGGTCATTTACAGAACAAAATAACCCTGTCACAAGAAGTCTTGACTTCCCTAGAGTGGTGGTTAGATGATGACCATTTATGTTCAGGAGTTCCATGGGTTATAGTTCCATCCTGTATCGTAACCACCGATGCCAGTCCCCAGGGCTGGGGAGCCCACATGGAGAATGGGTTTCATCAGGGAAGGTGGAGTAGAGAGGAATGCGAGTACTCATCTAATTTAAAAGAACTGACTGCAGTGTTCTATGCTCTATACAACTTCCTTCCGCAGCTCCAACAGAAGCATGTCAGGATCCTATCGGACAACACCACCACAGTGGCCTATATAAACAGACAAGGAGGAACTCGATCAGAGACTCTGATGTCTTCAGCGGCAAGAATTTTAAACTTAGCAGAAAACTATTTTTTGTCCCTCTCGGCCCTTCATATCAGAGGCGAGAGCAATCAAAAGGCAGACTTCCTAAGCCGACACACTCTACGACAAGGAGAGTGGTGCCTCAATCAGAAGGTCTTCAGGGACATTGTAGCCTTATGGGGACAATCCGAGGTGGACCTTTTCGCCACAAAGGAGAACAGGCAGATAAAAACATTTGCCTCCCTATCTCCGTCAGATCACCCAGACATACTAGACGCCTTTCTAGCTCCATGGAATTTCAACCTGGCGTATGTGTTCCCTCCATTGATCCTCCTACCTCAAGTAATTCGGAAGATCAGAGACGACAAAGCAAGGATAATCTTAATAGCACCGTTCTGGCCAAAAAGACCGTGGTTTTCGTGGCTGCAGATTATGTCAATAACAGATCCTTGGGTCCTTCCTTCGACTCCCAATCTACTCTCCCAAGGCCCCTTTTTCCACCCTCAAGTGCTCAGCTTGCACTTGACGGCGTGGAATTTGAGAGGCAGTTACTGAGGACAAGAGGATTCTCTGAGTCTTTAATTACTACACTACTACAAAGTAGAAAACAGTCCACAACCCAAATTTACACTAGAATATGGAAAAAATTTCTTCAATTCCATACAGTACCTTATACAGCAGAAGTTCCGATAATCCCAATCTTGGAATTTCTGCAGAAAGGGAAAGACTTAGGCTTAGCAGTAAATACGCTAAGAGTACAAATATCGGCATTAGGAGCACTATATGGCCATAATATAGCAGGCAACAAGTGGATAACTCGATTCATTACAGCATGTGAACGAATAGCTCCAATCCACATACCCTCCGTCCCTACATGGGATCTAAATCTGGTCTTAAACGCCCTAACGGTAGACCCCTTTGAGCCGATCGACACAATACCCTTCAAATACTTAGCACTTAAAATGGCCCTCTTAGTAGCACTGACCTCAGCTAGAAGAGTGGGTGATATCCAGGCCTTGTCAATAGATCCACCTTTTTTCCAAGAATACCAAGACAGATTGGTATTAAAACCAGACCCTGCCTACCTGCCAAAAGTGGCAACAAAATACCATAGATCTCAGGAGATACTCCTCCCAACCTTCTATAAAAATCCCTCTACTCCGGAAGAGCAGAAGTTCCATACTCTGGACGTCAAAAGAACTGTCCTAAAATGTATTGAGAGGTCCAACAGTTGGAGGCAGAGTAGGGCCCTATTTGTTTCATTTCAGGGCTGTAAGAAGGGGTATGGAGTCACAAAGAGCACCATTTCCCGGTGGATCAGAGAGGCCATTCGTTTAGCCTACTCCGCAAAAAACGAAGATCCTCCAGGGAACATCAGGGCGCATTCCACCAGGGCAATAGCAACCTCTTGGGCGGAAAAGGGAGATGTTCCGATTGAAACTATATGTAAGGCGGCAGTTTGGTCATCCCCTTCTACCTTCTATAACCACTATAGACTCGATCTTTCATCAACCTCTCACTTAAGCTTTGGCAGGACTATCCTTGGCACGGTGGTCCCACCCAGGTGAAGGTCTCTGGAATCTCTCCAGTGGGTGCTGTCGTGGCGAAGAGTAAAAAGCCTGATTACTTACCGGTAATGCTCTTTTAATGAGTCCACGACAGCACCCGCTCACTTCCCCCCCTAAAGATATCAATAGTTAAAGTATATCAATCAAATAATGGATAAGAAAGATGTTAAAATAAGAGAACATTGCCTAATCCTTGGCAGTCCTTCTGGTACTCTGAAACGTAAAACTGAGGAGGAAAGGCAGACCGCCCCTTTTATCTTTCCTGTAGGGTTTCCTGTTCCAAATGGGCGGATCCGATACCTCCAGTGGGTGCTGTCGTGGACTCATTAAAAGAGCATTACTGGTAAGTAATCCGGCTTTTTTTCCCCTGTATGGCATTTGCCCATTCATAAGAAGGTAGCCTCAGACAGGGGGGAAAATATGCAAACTCCTCCAGAGACTGCCAGAAAAGGCATTTTCAAGGACCTAAACCTAGGAAAACTGCATTTTAGTCAGCTGTTCAGCCACATTTTCTTACTAAGACTTAAGGTTCTGTCACACTTAGCGATGTACCAGCGATCCCGACCAGCGATATGATGCGGTCAGGATTGCTGGTACATCGCTAAGTGGTCGCTAGTGAGCTGCCACACAGGCAGATCTCACCAGCGACATCGCTGGGGACGGGGGTCGCTACTTACCTGTCACACTAGGCGATCCTGACGTCCTCCCGCCCGGCTCCACGCTCGTTGCTCGTCTCTCCACAGGAAGCGTCGCAGGAAGCTGACGACGAGAAGCGGTCCAGGACGTTCTCGCGCGATCAGCGATAACCAGCGGGGGAGCGGGTCGGAGGTAAGTATCAGACACAGCAATGTCGCTAGCAATATCGCTATAACGTCATAAGTTATAGCGATATTGCTAGCGATATCGCTTAGTGTGACAGTACCTTAACAAAAGACTTTTGTTTTTCCTTAAGGCACGGTGTGTGAAATCAGAAATTTTCTATAACTTGCCCGAATTTCATGAACACCCTTTATAGAGTACTTGTCATTTTAATCTAATTTCATGAATCAATAATACTCATGAAAATATGAAAGTTTGTAATATATCTTATCGAAGTCAAAGAAATCTGCTGTCCTCCATGTCTGATCTTTCATTATCACAATACTAAATTTTGAGTAAAATTTTTCAGTAAAAACTGAATTTGGTGAAGCCCTATGCTTACATCACTGAGAAAGGAGATGGTATCTGCTGCTAAGATTCTCTTTAAATGGGAGAACGGAGGAGCTCTGTGCTTCTGAAAATGAATGAGCAAAGCGAGAAGCAGATTTCTTTGAGACAAATTAGAAAAGTTAATTTCATGTGTACTATTGATATTGAAATGTAAATTAAAGGAGGTTTACCATGAATAGATCTGGGAATAAAACAAGTTCCACAGTTGGTTGTATTAATAAAAATAAAATGTCCCTGTGCTGAGAATCTTATACATGTCCTCCTGCTGTGTACTGTGTAATGGCCGTGTCATGGTCTGATCATACCACAGCTCCTGGGCAGGGGTGGAAGCAAAAGTGTATACAGAAAGAATAGCATGCTTTCGCAGCTGCTGATTTCTGTAAGGAAATAAAACTCTGCCTGCCTGTTTAAAAACTTGTTTTACCTCCCAGAAAGCATCAGCTTTGATCCTCTGCTGTCCTGTCTGTATACTTTCTTTTGCATTCTCCCTTGCCCAGGAGCTGTGGTAGATCTGTCTGTTTCCCTCAGCACAGGAACTTTTTGCATAACTTAGAATAAAAAATAAGATCTATTAATTATGATTTTTTTTTTTTGCGGGAGAACCTCTTTAAAATGACAGTTCCTCGTGAATCTTAACAATCATGACTACATGTTGACTGCATGTCTTGCTTACTTTGATGTGCTGCTTTAGTATAGGTTTGGCATATGAACAGACTGGCCTATGGAAATATATATTATATCTGTTATCGGAAAATATCTATCTATTTTTTTTTTTTTTTCCAGCATTACCCATATTATTCAACATGAATGCGAAGGACTCTGATGAGCAGAACCCTGCATGCAAAATTATGACTTTCAGGCCAACAATGGAAGAATTCCGAGACTTTAACAAGTATTTGGTCTATATGGAGTCTAAAGGTGCACATCGATCTGGATTGGCAAAGGTAAGGTAACAGGGTAAATTAAAGGGTAACTAAACTTTTATCTATTTTTCATTCTATTCATCGTGGAAAGTTCTGAAAGTTTGTAATGGACTTTTCTTGTTGTTGTGCAACGTCTGTACTCCATATCGGTGTAATTGGTGTACGGATCCTGTCTGTAGATGAGGTGGTACATCAAGAGAATTTTTGCTGCTAAGCCAGGTAATTCTCTGACTTGATGTCTCCTCTGAGTGCTCTGTTTAGCTCTTTGTGTCCTGCAATCTGGCATCGCACCAGGAGTGTCCGATTCCAGCACAGAAGACGCACTCCTGTATTGCTGCAATCTCTCACTCACAATGTAGTGTTATTGGAATCATTTTGGTTTACATATAAGGGTTCATACTCTCATACGAGACACTCGGAAGAGTCTCACTCGTCAATACCTGGCACTGCCGCCGGCGCTTGGTAGCGGAGCATTCTGCTGCATAGAAATATATGCAGCTGAACGCTCTGATCCGAGTGCCGGGTATTGGCATGCGAGTCTCGTCCGAGTTTCTCACATGTGAGTATAAGGCTGAGTTCAGACGTTGCATTTTTTTGCGTTTTCGCAGCTGTTTTTAACGTGATTTTGCTGCGAAAACGCAAAAATAACCCAGCATCCCATGCAATCCTATGGGATTCCACAATGCTGTGCTATTGCTGCTGATTTCCCCGCAGCGGAATCGCATCGCGGAAAAATACGCAGCATGCGCATTAATTTTGCGCAATTGCGGCGATTCCACCCACATAGGAATGCATTGTTCTGCTTACTTTCCGCATGTCGCTGTGCCCACCACGCGAAAAGTAAGCAGAACATTTGCGGATGGTACCCACGGTCCGGAGGAGAGGAGACTGTCCTCCGGTCTCTGGGTACCATATCCCTGTAAAAAATAGAATTAAAATAAAAAAAATCGTCATTCTCACCTTCCGATGTCCCTCGCAGCGTCACCAGGCTTCAGCGATGCTGCCGGCAGGTCCCATTCCCAGTGATGCTTTGCGGCAATGACCTTTGTTAACATCGCGGTCTCGCGACATCATCAAAGGTCATTGGCGCAATGCATCACTGGGAGCGGGACCTGCCGGCAGCATCGCTGAAGCCTGGTGACGCTGCGAGGGACATCGGAAGGTGAATATAACCCGATTTTTTTTTATTTTTAACATTAGATCTTTTTACTACAGATGCTGCATAGGCAGCCTCAATAGTAAAAAGTTGGTCACCCTCGCCACTGTGTTTGACGAGTGTGACCAACCTGTCAATCAGTTTTCCAAGCGAATGGAATTCTCTCGGTAACTTCCGCAATGTGTGCACATAGCCTTAGCTCTTAGTCCAGTGGGGAGGAGTAAAAGTAAAACAGCAATTTTACGGGGGAAAAAAAAAAAAAATATTATATTATAATATAATATATTTTTTTGCTTTTATTTTTGCAGCGTGATGAGTAGTGTAAAATTTAGAGTTTAACCTTATTCTGTAGGTCAGACCGAATATGGCAATGTCACAGTTTTTTTTGACAAATGCATAAGGTTTATGCAAGGACTGAGTGTTTTCAGTGTTGTCCCTTATATTTCAAGACTTCTGTAATTTTCCCTGGCTGGTGGATAATAGCTTCTGGGGGTGAGTATGAACAGGGGGGAGGCATATTCACCTGTCCCTGCGCTCTGCTCTCTTGTGTCCTCTGCAGTGACATTCAGGTCATAGGGCGCAATTGCGCCCCCTGCCTGCACAGTCACTGCAGAGCCTGCAACGCTGATGAGCAAGGGGCAGCAACTGAGGTGAGTATACAGTGGTGTGTTTTTTTTTTTTGTTTGTTTTTTTTTGTAATGGAGGCAGCAGCAATATGATGAGGCCACTCGCTGTGCAGCATTATCTGGGGCCACTCGCTGTGCACCCTCGGCTTATACGCGAGCCAATAAGTTTTCCCAGTTTTTTGTGACAAAATTTAGGGGGGTCGTCTTATACATGGGTCTGCTTATACACGAGTATGTACCTTATCACTTTTTTTTTTTTTTTTTTTACTTGTGACATGTTGCTCCATCATGCTTAAAAAAAAAAAAAAAAAAAAAAAAAAATTGGTCATCACCACATTGCTCCTGGATTGTTGGTAGAACATTTTTTTTTTTTTCTTTTATTTATAGCGGTGTTATTGGGCAAAATTGTTAGTGAACCTAACACATGAATAGACTCAGGATGCTTTACTGTTGACATGATACAGGACTCATCTAAGTGCTCACCTTTTCTTCTCTGGACAATTATTTTTCCAGATGTCCATAACTGTATGAAGGAGGCTTGATCAGAAAAAAATTAACTTTTGCAAGAAGTACAAGGGTCTGACTTGGGGTATAGTTATTTTTTTGATGGAGCTCCCTTTAGACTGGGTGCAACATCTAGAAGATTGATTGTCTAGTGAGGAAAAAGCGCACGCTACTATGAATCTTGTGTTAAAGCACACTGAGACCATTTGTGTGGGATCGCTTTTCATCCAAGGGAGTGGCTGAGCTCCTCCCGAGAGCAATTTCTCCCAACCATCCAGGAGCAATTTGATGAAAAAACATTTTTCTTTCCTTTGGGATGGTGGGCCTAATTACAAGGGGCTAAAATGATGACTAAAGGTTCATCCACATGGACTAACCGGTGACACTAAATGATCGCTGTTCGACAGTTCAATAACCTATTTTCATAGACCGAACACATTAAATGATGTGCACTGAGCTATCTGTAATAGATCCCTCAAGTGCACATAGGCTGCTAATGTTCCAGGCAGTGGGAGTCCTACTTGCACAAGACGAGGAATTTGTCAAAAGCTTGAAAACTTCTGAAATGCTTATAATTGTACTTGAGTAACCATAGAAACTTCTTGCTAAAAAAATTTGAATACCCTGTAGCAGCAAACTTGGGGAAAAACAAAATTTGTTTCTGTCTCAGAACTTTTTGTCATAATTGTAGGTCACACTTGCTCAGTTTTTGAAGGAACTCTGCAGGGAATTTTTGGAAATATCTTGGAGAACTAACCACATACTGTATCTTATGTGGATGGAGGTTTGGTCAAATCTTTGTGTCTTCCATGTTATCCTAAACAGACTTTGCTGAGATCAGGACTCTGCGGGTTTTTACTTTTATAACTTCCAGGACTTTATTCTTCTCTCCATGATGGTTAAGTAGTCGCCTGTATTTCTCAGCATCGAGAACACCAAGAAATGGGCAACTTTGAGCATTGAGGACTGTAGGCTGAGTGGTTGCACAAGGAAGCTTAGTGCAGCAGATGCGAAATATCATGGATTGAAATTAGAAAATGTCCAGCAATGCCATCAGCTCAGAACTAGCAGCAACTAGTGGGGACCTAACCACACCAAGTCTTGCCAGAAGTGATCTTGGTGGTACAATTTCCTCCAAAAGCTATATTTTCCAGGACGTCCACCTGACAGCACTATGGAGGACGTCCTCCTCCTCCTTACAGGGACAGGAAAGCACACGAGAGGTTAAAAGGCCATGTCCCACCCCCTTTCCCTCAGTGTTTTTCCTGTCCCTGCACGGAGGGACACGCGAGAGCTTACCGGAGGGACCCAGGGGATCGTGCGGCCGGTCCAATCCTTCCCCTGTCAAGAGGTCCCGGAGCCGAAACTTCCCGGTGGGGAGTCCCTCGGTTCCAAAGGCCAGGAGCAGGACGGCGCTCCTGGAGGGAGCCGTTCCTCCCGGTGGGGGGGCTCTCGGCTCCAGGACGGGTCGGCTCCCCGCAGGCGGCTGGCCATGCGGGCACCGACAGAAGCGGGGCGGCGGGCCGAGCCCGCAGAACGACGCTGACGCTGGGCAGTGGAAGCCGGAGGGCTCGCGAAGAGCGCGGTCGCGCGCAGATGCCCGGCAGGAAGTGGAGGCGCGGCTTACCAGCGTCACATCCGGTGACGTCAGACGCCGGTTTCAAATCCAGGGCGCGCGCGCTCCTGGACCAAAGCCTTCTCCAGAGTCGTCACAGGCGGTTCCAGGCTGTGTGACTGCATCGGACGCCAGGGGATGGAAGGCAACACTGCATCTGGTGGAGGGGTAAGTGCGCATAGCGCAGACCACCCTCCCCACTCGTCCCCACAGCCCAGATCTGATGAGGTGCCCCTTATATTATTAGGAAAAGGGAACCCCGGCTGAGTCCCCCTCGGGAAAGGACCCGGCGAAAGCTACCGCCAAATCAGTCAGATGTCCGGTGTGCAGAGTAAAGCTGCCAGACACCTATAGCAAGACCCTATGCGGTGCCTGTACCTCCAGGGTCATAGGCGAGGAACAGCCATCTCTGCTTTCCGAAATGAGGTCGCTGATAAGGGAAGAGATTCAGGCCTCTACGTCCCGGCGTCGATCCCCCAGCCCTGGGCCAGGTCGCAAGCGTCCGAGGTGGGAACCAGTCCCAGTATCAGAGTCGAGCCCTAGCGAAGAATCCGATTTCCGGAACTCAGATCAGGAGGAAGAAGGCGAGATCCTGGGGGATAGTCAGGAACAGAACAGAAAGTACCTGTTCAGACTGGAGGATACGGACGAGCTGGTACACGCGGTCAGAAATACCATGCAGATGGAAGAAGTCCCTAAGCCACAGTCCAGACAGGACTTAATGTTTGGAGGACTGGTGTCCCGCAAACAGGTGGTGTTCCCTGTGAGCGAGCACATCAAAGCAATGATCCAGGAGGAGTGGAAGGAAGCAGAGCGTCGGTTGACACTCTCCCGAAACTTTAAAAATAGACTGCCCTTCGATCCCGAGGAAACTCGGGCGTGGGAAGAGGTCCCTAAGATCGACGTCCCGGTTGCCAAGGTTACGAAGAAATCGGCTATCCCAGCCGAGGACTCGTCCGGTCTTCGAGACCCAATGGATAGAAAGGCGGACGTCTTGTTAAAAAGAACATGGGAGACGTCGGCGGCCCTGATTAGAGCCAACATAGCAGCCACCTCGGTGGCCAGGTCTATGTTCCTGTGGTTGGGGCAGTTGGAGGAAAACCTAACCAACAAGACCCCGAGGTCAGAGATTCTAGCATCTCTTCCTCTTTTGAAATCAGCCACGGCGTTCCTGTCGGATACGTCGGCGGAATCAGTTAGGTTTGCGGCCAGAAACAGCTCCCTCTCTAATGCGGCCCGGCGAGCAGTCTGGCTTAGATCCTGGTCGGGAGATAACCCTTCTAAGGTCAAGTTATGTGCCATCCCTTTCTCGGGTCTGAGGGTGTTTGGTCCAGCCCTGGATAATATCCTTGAGCTGGTGTCTGATAAGAATAAGGGATTCCCGGAAGAAAAGCCCAGACGGTCCCAGTCCTTTCGGAGAGGCTCCTTCTTCAGGGGACAGTCAGAGTTTAGGGGCCGGGCGAGGTCTAATAGAAGCTCCTACAGAGGCTCCTTCAGCCAAAGTGGGAAGAGCAGAGAATCCCCCATTTGCATCGACATCTAGGTCGAGGAGACAATGACGCCATAGGCATTGGGGGGAGACTTCGCCACTTTGCAGCAAACTGGTCGCGAGTCACCAACAATCAGTGGGTTCTCAGAACCATCAGAGAGGGTTACAGGATAGAGCTCTATTCTCCTCCCCCCGACAGATATATTGCCCCCACTGTCGTCCAGGAGGACTCCGCAATGTGGTCGGATCTTCAGGACATGCTAGACTCAGGGGTCATAATACCAGTTTCACCATCAGAAAGAGGGAAAGGTCACTACTCTTCCCTGTTTGTAATTACAAAAAAATCCGGAGAGGCCCGCACCATCATAAACCTGAAGCCACTAAATGCTTGGGTCAGATACAGGAGGTTCCGGATGGAGTCAATCCGATCCGCAATTCCTCTGATAGACAGGGACGCAGTTATGTGCACCCTAGACCTAAAAAAGGCATATTATCAGGTTCCTATTCATCCCTCATCCCAAAGCCTACTAAGGTTTGCGATCAGTTCACCAGCCCGGACCTGCCATTTTCAGTTCCAGGGTCTTCCATTCGGGCTGGCCTCAGCTCCCAGGATCTTTACAAAGCTGGTGGTAGAGGTGGTGGCCTACCTGAGAGATCAGGGTATTGTGATTGTGCCGTACCTGGACGACTTCTTACTGGTGGCAAGATCCAAGGAAGCGCTCATCCGAGACAGGATCCGAACAACTACTGTGTTGGAGTTCCTGGGCTGGGTGATCAACTGGGAGAAGTCGGACCTCACTCCAAACACCAGAAAGGTATTCCTGGGAGTCCTCCTAGACTCAGCCGACAGAATATCCTGGCTACCCGAGCAGAAGCAGAAGTCCATTCAGGCCAGAACCAGAGGTCTGTTGAAGCGTCAATGCTCCATAAGGGAAGCAATGGAGGTCCTGGGCCTTATGACAGCCTGCATCCAGTGTGTCCGTTGGGCCCAATTCCACTCGCGGTTGTTACAAAGAGAAATTCTCGCGAGGTGGGACAGGAGTCAGGCGTCGCTAGACAAACCCCTAAGACTCTCTGGACGAGTAAAGGAGTCCCTTCGCTGGTGGTTACAGGCCAGGAATCTTCAGGTGGGCGTGCTTTGGACAACCTCTCCATACGTGGTAGTCACCACAGACGCAAGTGCGTGGGGATGGGGAGCCCACATAGAAGGGAAGATCTTCCAGGGGAAGTGGCCAGCAAGCATCAAGGCCAGATCCTCCAATTTCAAGGAACTCTTCGCGGTCTGGGAAGCGTTGCGGAGAAACCGGTCGGTACTAAAGAGTCGTCATGTCCGCATTTTATCCGACAATACGACGACAGTGGCATTCCTGAAACACCAAGGAGGAACCAGACATCAACCACTTCAGGCACTGGCGGAAAAGATATTCACGTGGGCAGAACGGACAGTTCGATCCGTGACCGCGGTACATCTAGAAGGTTCCCAAAACGAAGTGGCGGACTACCTGAGCAGACAACAGATCCACCCGACAGAGTGGGAACTGAACATAGAGATCTTCAACCAGCTTTGTCAGCGCTGGGGGAACCCCAGTATAGATCTCTTCGCAAGCCGCAAGAACGCGAAGGTTCCCAGATTCTACTCCTTAAATCCGATGGACCATCCAGAGGGCGTAGACGCCCTGAGTCAGACTTGGGGAGAATCCCTCTCTTATGCGTTCCCACCACTGGCCCTCATACCGGCAGTGCTCAGAAAGATACGCGAGGACCACGCAAGAGTGATATTGATAGTGCCATACTGGCCGAGGAGAAGCTGGTTTTCCCTTCTGGGAGCCATGGCAGTAGAAGATCCAGTCGAGCTGCCCTTGTGGAAGAACATCATCCACCAGGGCCCGATACACCACCCGGACCCAGCAAGACTCCATCTATCGGCTTGGATCCTGAGAGGGACATCCTGAAGGCAAAAGGATTGTCGGAGCAGGTCATATCCACCCTACAGGCCAGCAGGAAGCCGGTGACGTCGGCAATCTATCGGAAGATATGGAGGAGATTCTGTCTGGAGGGTGGCAGGTCCGAGCTCGTGGCAGGTACCCCGGATCTCCCTAACATACTAGGGTTCCTGCAGGCAGGCTTTAATAAAGGCCTCAAGCCCAGCACTCTAAAAGTCCAGGTTTCAGCTTTGAGCGCCTTCTTTGATTATCAGTTAGCTGCACATCCCTGGGTGATAAGGTTTATAAAAGCCACACAACGCCTGCGTCCCACGATTAGGCAGCTCACCCCGCCATGGGACCTGGGCCTGGTACTTCGGTTCCTCTGCTCGGACACTTTCGCCCTTAGTGAGAAGATACCCATCCGTGCTCTCACTCGTAAAACGGCCTTTCTAGTAGCCATTACCACGGCCAAAAGAATAGGGGAGATCCAGGCCCTATCCACTAAGGATCCATACCTCCAGATAAGAGAGGATAGTATAATCCTTAGGTTAGACCCGGCATTTACCCCGAAGGTAGCCTCCACAAGAAACCTGAACCAGGAGGTAGTGTTACCCTCTTTCTGTGATAATCCCCGAAATGAGAAGGAGCGGCGGCTCCACTCGCTAGACGTGAGGCGCGCAGTTATAGAATACCTAGAGGCCACCAATAGTTGGCGTATCGACCCGAACCTGTTCGTTCTCTTTGGTGGTAGGAATAAAGGGAAGAAGGCCTCTAAGGCGTCCATAGCGCGTTGGATTACCTCAGTAATCTCGGACGCCTACCAGGCTGAAGGCGCCAGCCCGCCTGATTCCTTAAAAGCCCACTCTACAAGGGCGGTATCGGCCTCATGGGCCGAGCGGGCAGGGGCGTCAGTTGATCAAATTTGTCGAGCGGCAACCTGGGCTAGTCTTAATACATTCTGCAAACACTACAAACTAGATGTGTTAGCTGGCCAACAAACCGCATTCGGGAGAAAAGTTCTCCAAGCAGTAATCCCACCCTGAGGAGGTGCTTTGGTACTCTCCATAGTGCTGTCAGGTGGACGTCCTGGAAAATAGGTATTAGACCTACCGGTAATGATGTTTCCAGGAGTCCATCCTGACAGCACGGGTAGTTCCCTCCCTGTTATGTTATACTATGTTGTATTATGTTATGTCATATGCTGTAATATGACTGTTTCATTAAACCGTTACTAGCATCATCCACCTTGTGGTACTTGTCAAATCACTGAGGGAAAGGGGGTGGGACATGGCCTTTTAACCTCTCGTGTGCTTTCCTGTCCCTGTAAGGAGGAGGAGGACGTCCTCCATAGTGCTGTCAGGATGGACTCCTGGAAACATCATTACCGGTAGGTCTAATACCTATTTTTGACATGGTAACAAGGATAAGTGATTCAACTGAACACTAAACATAGGAACTGGGGTGCAGAAAAATGGCAGTAGGTGTTCTGGACTAATGAGTCAAAATGTGAAATATTTGGCTGTATTAAAAGGCAGTCTTTTTTTTTTTTTTTTTTTTTTTGAATGGCTGTGAGCAATACAGTAAGGAGTATCTTCAGGCAACATTAAAGCATTGAATTGGGGATTTGATCAAGATTAATACTGTCCTAAATACTGAAAAATACAGGATGATATTTGTCAATCTTGCAGCGAGGCATGTAGCTGCTCAAAATTTATTTTCATACTAAAAAGGGGATACAGCAGCACTCTGTAGGGACCAACATATATGCAAATGAGATCTAAACTACATTGTTGCTGGAAAAAATGTACTTAGAAAAAATTAAGGTTCTTGGCACACAACTTGGCCTTCATGTGTGCCCATCAACCACGGCAAGGTGACCTTTCTCTGATGGGTCCTAACATCCTATACATGCCTCTCTCGGGATCTAAATCTTCAATTTTAAATGGGCAGGTGGGAACCCGCACTAATTTAACGCATTCCTTGGCTCCTCCCATCAGAACCTTCATTTTTGTTTTCTTTGTAAGTACTTCTTTTTAGAAGTATTATTATTTTTTTTTTTTTTTTTTTTTTTCTTGTATGTTGTGCAGTCATTGCATCTTGCACCTGTTCACCCTATATGGAGGTGCTGGTCAGGTTTTTAGTAACCCCTAAAAATACTGCCAAGTTGATTAACCCCTTCCTGACATCCGACGTACTATCCCGTCCATGGGACCCGGGCCCCTATGCCCATGGACGGGATAGTACGTCTAGCGCGATCAGCGGCGCCCACGTGGTGAGCGCCGCTCATCGCGGCCGGGTGTCAGCTGATTATCACAGCTGACACCCGGCACAATGTGTCAGGGGCAGTCACGGACCGCCCCCGACACGTTAACCCCTTGCACACCGCGATCAAACATGATCGCGGTGTACCGGGGGTTAAAGGGAAGCATCGGCAGGGAGGGGGCTCCCTCCGTGCTTCCCTGAGCCCCCCACGGCAGCGCAATGTGCAGCGCTGCTGCGGGGGGCTCCTTTCCTCCAGGCCCCCGAATCCAAGATGGCGACGGGGGCCTTCGGGGGCCTGAGGAAGCTGGCTTCCTCAGTGCCTGCAAAGCGCAGGCATGAGGAAGCCTTCTGCAGTGCCTGTGTCAGATCGCTGATCTGTCACAGTGATCTGTGATGTGACAGATCAGCGATCTGTCACAGGACAGTGATGTCCCACCTGGGACTATTTAATAAAGTAAAAAAAAAAATAAAAAAAAGTGTTAAAATAATCGCCAAATAAATTAGAAAAAAAAAAAAAATATTCCCCCAATAAATCCATTTTTTGGAAATAATAATAAAAAAAAAACAATAAAAGTACACATATTAGGTATCGCCGCGTCCGTAATGACCCGCCCTATAAAACTGTCCCAGCGAACCCCTTAAAAAATAAAAATAAAAAACGAAGCAAAAAATAATGATTTATTATCATACCGCCAAACAAAAAGTGTAATAACGCGCGATCAAAAAGACGCATATAAATATCCATGGTACCGCTGAAAACGGCATCTTGTCCCGCAAAAAACGAGCCGCCACACAGCATCATCAGCGAAAAAATAACAAAGTTATAGCTCGCAGAATAAAGCGATGCAAAAATAATTATTTTTTATATAAAATAATTTTCATTGCATAAAACCGACAAAAACATAAAAAAATGACATAAATGAGGTATCGCTGTAACCGTACTGACCCGAAGAATAAAGCCGCTTTATCAATTTTACCGCACGCGGAACGGTGTAAACGCACCCCCCCAAAAGAAATTCATGAAACGCTGGTTTTTGTTCATTCTGTGTCCCAAAAATAGGAATAAAAAGCGATCACAAAAAATGTCACGTGCCCGAAAATGGTACCAATAAAAACGTCAACTCGTTCCGCAAAAAATAAGACCTCACATGACTCGGTGGGTCAAAATACGGAAAAATTATAGCTCAATATGTGGTGATGCAAAAACTTTTTACAATAAAAAGCGTCTTTTAGCGTGCGACAGCTGCCAAATATAAAAACCGCCATAAATAGTAAATCAAACCCCCCGTCATCACCCCCTTAGTTAGGGAAAAATAATAAAATTAAAAAAAAGTATTTATCTCCATTTTCCCGTTAGGGTTAGGGTTAGGGCTAGGGTTAGGGCTGAGATTAGGGTTAGGGGTGTGTTGGGGTTCGGGTTGGAGTTAGAATTGGGGGTTTCCACGGTTTGGGCACATCAGGGGCTCTCCAAATGCAACATGGCGTCTGATTTCAATTCCAGCCAATTCTGAGTTGAAAAAGTCAAATGGTGCTCCTTCCCTTCCAAGCTCTGCCATGCGCCCAAACAGTGTTTTACCCCCACATGTAGGGTATCAGCCTACTCAGGACAAATTGCAAAACAATTTTTGGGGTCCAATTTCTCCTGTTACCCTTAGGAAAATAAAAAATTGGGGGCAAAAATATCATTTTTGTGGAAAAAAATGATTTTTTTATTTTCACGTCCGAGTGTTATAAACTTCTGTGAAGCACTTGGGGGTTCAAAGTGCTCACCACACATCTAGATAAGTTCCGTGGGGGGTCTAGTGTCCAAAATGGGGTCACTTGTGGGGAGTTTCAATAGTTTAGGTACATCAGGGGCTCTCTAAACGCACATGACACCCGCAGACCATTCCATCAAAGTCTGCATTCCAAAACGTCACTGCTTCCCTTCCGAGCCCCGACGTGTGTCCATACAGTAGTTTTCTCCCACATATGGGGTATCGGCTTACTCGGGACAAATTGGACAACAACTTTTGGGGTCCAATTTCTCCTGGTACCCTTGGGAAAATAAAAAAATGATGACTAAAAGATCATGTTTGTGGAAAAAATACGAATTTTTTATTTTCACGCCCGGGCATTATAAACTTCTGTGAAGCACTGGGGGGGTCAAAGTGCTCACCACACATCTAGATAAGTTCCTTAGGGTGTCTAGTTTCCAAAATGGTGTCATTTGTCAGGGGTTTCCACTGTTTTGGTACATCAGGGGTTTTCCAAACGCGACATGGTGTCCGATCTCAATTCCAGCCAAAAACGTCAAATGGCGCTGCTTCCCTTCCGAGCTCTGCCATGCGCCCAAATAGTCGTTTACACACACATATGGGGTATCAGCGTACTCAGGACAAATTGCACAATAACTTTTAGGGTCCTGTTACCCTTGGGAAAATAAAAATTGGGGTGAAAAATTTCATTTTTGTGGAAAAAATATGATTTTTTAATTGTACCGCTGTACGTTATAAACTTCTGTAAAGCCCTTGTGGGTTCAAAGTTCTCACCACATATCTAGATAAGTTCCTTGGGGGGTCTAGTTTCCAAAATGGGGTCACTTGTAGGGGGTTTCCACTGTTTAGGTACATCAGGGACTCTCCAAACGTGACATGGCGTCCAATCTGAATTCCAGCCAATTTTGCATTGAAAAAGTCAAACGGCACTCCTTCCATTCTGAGCTCTGCCATGCACCAAAACAGTGGTTCCCCCCCACATATCAGGTATCTGCGTACTCAGGACAAATTGCACAATAACTTTTGCAGTCCAATTTCTCCTGTTACCCTTGGTAAAATAAAAAAAATTGAACCTCAAGTATTTTTTTTATGAAAAAAAGTTAGATGTTCATTTTTTTTTAAATATTCAAAAAAATTCCTGTGACGCACCTAAAGGGTTAATAAACTTCTTGAATGTGGTTTTGAGCACCTTAAGGGGTGCAGTTTTTAGAATGGTGTCACTTTTGGGTATTTTCTATCATATAGACCCCTCAAAGTGGCTTCAAATGTGATGTGGTCCTAAAAATAAAATGGTGTTGTAAAAATGAGAAATCGCTGGTCAACTTTTAACCCTTATAACTTCCTAACAAAAAAAAATTTTGGTTCCAAAATTGTGCTGATGTAAAGTAAACATGTGGGAAATGTTAGTTGTCAAGTTTTTTGTGTGCCGTATCTCTGTGATTTAAGGGCATAAAAATTCAAAGTTGGAAAATTGCGAAATTTTCAAAATTTTCGCCAAATTTCCGTTTTTCTCACAAATAAACGCAAGTTATTTGAATGAAATTTTACCACTAACATGAAGTACAATATGTCACGAGAAAACAATGTCAGAATCACCGGGATCCATGTAAGCGTTCCAGAGTTATGACCTCATAAAGGTACAGTGGTCAGAATTGTAAAAATTGGCCTGGTCATGAACGTGCAAACCACCCTTGGGGGTGAAGGGGTTAAAAGCTTTCTTCAGCATAATGGAAAAACAAGAAGTCTTGGAAGTGATGATATGGCCCACCGCAAAACTCTGACCTCTGCATCATCAAAGTCTGTCTAGGATTACATGAAGAGAAACAAGGATTTGAGCCAGCCTACTTCCTCAGAAGATCTGTTGTTAACTCTACAAGATGTTTGGAACAACCTCAATGCCGAGTTGCTTCAAAAACTGTATGCAAGTGTACCTAAAGGAATTGATGGTTTGATGCGGTTTTGAAGGCAAAGGGTGATCACACCAAGTTTTCAGATTTGTTTTCTGTTTTTCTATTCACTAAGCGTATTTTTATCAATTAAATGTAATTAATAAAATTTTTCTCTTAAAGCATTTTACGTTGCAGCATTTTTTCACACTTATGTAATTTATCTTATGATATAATATTTTTCATTTTTAAGGTGATTCCCCCAAAAGGATGGAAGCCCAAGCGTCATTATGATGATATTGATGACCTTGTGATCCCTGCTCCAATTCAGCAGATGGTGACAGGCCAGTCTGGCCTCTTCACTCAGTACAATATTCAGAAAAAGCCAATGACTGTGAAAGAGTTCAGAAGACTGGCGAATAGCGACAAGTATGTAAAAGTCTTTGACATAAATTAATATTATGACCTTGTCTTCTCATCTGGTCTCTGCTGAGAATCAAGCCAGGATTTGTTCTATTTAAAGCAAAAAATGTATTCAATGAAACTGTGTGCTTTTCTTTCAATAGCATGTTTGATCATAGAATTAATGATTCAGAATTACTAATGTCTTTGCACTTAGACCTTGGTGAAAAATGTGCTTTTTACATACTTTTTAAAAATTAGTTGGTTTAGAATGAAAATGGTTGTTTTAAAATGCTTCAACACAAGCTTAAATTCAGGTGCAAAAAGGTGGAACAGCATATGGCAAACGTGTGTTTTTTTTTAAAGAATCAAAGTAGATTCAGGGCAGCTGAGAGACACGTGCCGGAGTATCTCTCTGAAAGGAGTATGCGTCGTCTGGATGTGGAGCACAGTCGTGTGTGTGTGTGTGTGTGTGTGTGTGTGTGTGAGCGACCAGCGACAGAGTGTCAGTCTACTGGGGAAGCAGAGCAGGCTGGAGGGGTCTTAAAACTGGGAAAAGTCTGCACAAGGCATGCCGAGAACCACAAGTATCAGTGGTTGCTATGGAAAATGGTTGTCTTCTTTAACCGAGCTGGGGCTAGCTCAGGCATGTATGAGTACCCCAGGGTCTGTTCTGTTTTAGTTAGCACCTATACAAGGCTAGGAACTTATGTTTGAGTTGGCTTTGGTGCTGTGCAACCTGTGAAAAGAAATATAAATAAAAACTGCACGTATTTGGATCAAAACTACATTGCTTGTGTGAACACTACCCAAGGCCTAGCGCCTACCCGAGAAAGTGAAACCCTACTGTATATATGTAGCATAATAACATAGTAACATAATTATTAAGGTTGACGGAAGACTTTAAGTCCATCTAGTTCAACCCATATCCTAGCCTAACCTGACCTAACATGTTGATCCAGAGGAAGGCAAAAAAACCCCACGTGGCAAACAAAGCTTCACATTGGGGGAAAAACTCCTTCCCGACTCCACATAGGGCAATCAGACTAGCTCCCTGGATCAACACAATATCATGGAAACTAGTGTATTATAACCTGTAATATTATACTTTGCAAGAAAAGCATCCAGTCCCTTCTCAAATTTTAGTAGGGAATCACTCATTACAATATCATACAGCAGAAAGTTTCATATTCCATAGTCTCACTGCTCTTACAGTAAAGAATCTGCGTCTGTGATTATGCTTAAGCCTTCTTTCCTCCAGACGTAGAGGATGCCCCCTTGTCCCCGTCACAGGTCTAAGAGTAAAAGGATCATTAGAAAAATCTTTGTACTGTCCCCTCATATATTTGTACATTGTAATAAGATCACCCCTTAGGCTATGTGCACACGCTGCGGATTCACCTGCGGGTTTTTCCGCGTGGATCCGCAGGTAAGTGACCTGCGGTTTGACACCTGGACAGTGGAACAGGTGCCAAACCGCTGCGGAATCCGCAGAGAGAATTGACATGCTGCGGTTTGTAAACCGCAGCAAAACACCGCAGCGTGGGCACAGCGGTTTTGAAAACCCATAGGATAGCATGGTACTGTACCATGTCTGCAGAACTGCTGCAGATCTGCAGGGCCAAAAAATGCTGCGGAACAGCAGAATCCGCAGCATGTGCACATAACCTTAGGCTATGTACACACGCTGCGGTTTTGTCTGCAGCAGAACTGCAGCAGTTCTGCAGACAGTGTACAGTAGCATGTTATCCTATGGGATTTACTTTCTGTTGTGCACATGCTGCGGATTTTTAACTGCGGAAAAGCTGCGGTTTTGAATCCGCAGAAAGAATTGACATGTCAATTCTTTTCTGCGGATTCTGCTGCGGTTTACCATCTCCTCCATTGTAGAGATGATAAACCGCAGGTCATTTTACCTGCGGTTTTACTTGCGGTTCCGCAGATAAAAAATCCACAGACCAATCCGCAGCGTGTGCACTTAGCCTTAGCCTTCGTTTTTCCAAACTAAATAACCCCAAGTGTAATAACCTGTATTGGTATTGCAGACCCCCTAGTTCCCTAATAACCTTGGTCGCTCTTCTCTGCACCCGCTCCAGTTCAGCTATGCCTTTCTTATACACCGGAGACCAGAACTGTACACAGTATTCTAAGTGTGGTCGCACTAATGACTTATATAGAGGTAAAATTATGTTCTCCTCATGAGCATCTATGCCTCTCTTAATGCATCCCATTATTTTATTTGCCTTTGCAGCAGCTGCCTGACACTGGCCATTAAATGTGAGTTTGTCGTCCACCCATACACCCAGGTCTTTTCCAGTGACAGTTTTGCCCAGTGTTTTATAATTAAGCACATAATTCTACATCTTATTTCCTCTACCCAAGTGCATGACCTTACATTTATTCCCATTAACACTCATTTGCCATTTATCAGCCCAAGCTTCTAGTTTACATAAATCCTCCTATATTATAAAATTGTCCTCCTCTGTATTGATTACCCTGCAGAGTTTAGTGTCATCTGCAAATATTGAAATTTTACTCTGTGCCCCCTACAAGGTCATTAATAAATGTTAAAAAGAAGCGGACCCAATACTGACCCCTGCAGTACCCCACTGCTAACCGTGACCCAGTCCGAGTGTGCTCCATTAATAACCACCCTTTGTTTCCTATCCCTGAGCCAGTTCTTAACCCACTTACATAATATGAGAACAATGGGGATATAATATGTGTATCGCCCTTTTGTGTGGCACCATATCAAAAGCTTTCGAAAAGTCCATGTACACCACGTCCACTGCATTTCCTTGGTCCAGTCCGGAACTTACCTCTTCATAAAAGCTTATCAGATTAGTCTGACAGGAACGGTCCCTCGTAAACCCATGTTGATATTGGGTCATGAGGTTATTCTTCTTCAGATAATCCTGTATAGTATCTCTTAGAAAACCCGCCAGGATTTTACCCACAGTTGAGGTTAAGCTCACTGGCCTATAATTTCTAAGTTCAGTTTTTGTCCCCTTTTTTGAATATTGGCACCACATTTGCTATACGCCAGTCCTGTGGTACAGACCCTGTTATTATGGAATCTTTAAAGATTATAAATAATGGTCTATCAATGACTTACTTAATTCCTGCAGTACTCGGGGGTGTATCCCATCCGGGCCCGGGGATTTGTTAACTTTAGTGATTTTTAGCCACCGACATACTTCCTGCTGGGTTAAGCAGGTGACATTTAATAGAGAATTTTTTTTATCACTGATCATGTTATCCATCATGGGATTTTCTTGTGTAAATACTGTTGGAAAAAGTCATTAAGCATATTGGTTTTTTTTATTCCACATTCATCATTTCACCCAGACTATTTTTAAGGGGCCCAACATTATCATTTTTTTAGTTTCTTAACTAATTATGTAGTTAAAGAATATTTTGGGATTATTTTTACTTTCTCTGGGAGTGAGTCTCTCTGTCTCAATCTTTGCTGTCTTGATTTGCTTTTTACAAAATTTAATTTTCTGTATTTATTTAACGCTTCATCACTATCTACTTGCTTTAATTCTTTAAATGCTTTATTTTTGTCACTTATTGCGCCCCTTACAGCTCTATTTAGCCATAGTGGTCTCCTCCTATTTCTCGCATGTTTATTGCCATACGGTATATATTGTGCACAGGTCCTATTCAGGATGCTAATAAACGTCTCCCATTTTCTTTGTATATTTTTATGTCTCAGTCTTGGTGCAGTTAACTGGGACGATATCCTATCTCTCAATATCGCCGCTGTGCCCTGCCGGTACCGGCCCAGATCGGTGCTGTAATAGCACCGATCCTAGGACAGGCCCAGCAGGGCCTGCAGGAAGTGGTTGGCGCGATCGATTACATCGGCGATCGCGGCAGCCACAGGGCACAGCTGCGGTCACGCTGTGACCGCTCTGTGCCCTGCTGATGACCTGGCCATGACCTGCCTAGGAGTCGGAGCTGTGAGCTCCGATCCTAGGCAGTTACCATGGTCACCAGGCAGAGCAGGGATTGGTGGGATCGATGTAATCTGCGTGGATGAAGTCCTTGGTCCATTTTAAGGGCAGGCTCAGATTCTGTCAATACCTACCCAGTAAGAGGGCCAGGTACGGAATCAAACTCTATAAGCTGTGTGAGAGTACCTCAGGGTACACCCACAGGTTTAGAGTGTACAAAGGAAAGGACACCAGGATTGAACCCAGTGGGAAAATTGTGTGGGATTTGGTGCACCCACTGCTAGATAAAGGTTATCACCTCTACACTGATAACTTTTATACCAGTGTCCCACTCTACAAATCCCTCTCTGCGCGAGGTACCGCAGCTTGTGGTACTGTCCGCAAAAATCAGAGAGGCCTCCCGAAGACACTACTTGGGCAGATGCTCCGAAAAGATGAGAGCAGGGCCCACTGTAGCGACCACCTGCTGGTGGTCAAGTACAAGGACAAGAGGGATGTCCTTCTCTTGACCACCATATACGGTGATGGCAGCGCCCTCAGCACTGTACTGGGTACCTCTGCACAGATCAGCAAACCTGAAATGTGTGCTGGGGTACAATAAAAACATGGGGGCGTTGATCGCTCCGATCAACTCCTCCAACTGTACAATGCATTGAGAAAGGCCAAGGTGTGGTACAAAAAGCTGGCCGTGCACATCGTCCAGTTGGCAATGCTCAACGCATTCCTTCTGTCACAATGTGCATGCCCCAGCGATACGTCCTACCTTGAGTTCCAGGAGGTAGTGGTTAAGGCCCTGATGTTTGGCACTTTGGAAGGAGCGGGCCCCAGAACTTCTGGAACTGAAGGTGCTCGTATTGTACCAGGTCGGCATTTCCCGGGGGAGGTCCCGCAAACTGGAAAAAGAGGTAAATTGCAAAAAAGCTGCTGTGTGTTACAGAAACGGAATACGCAAGGATACCATTTATCAATGCGACACCTGCCCCGAAACACCTGTCCTGTGTATGAAGGATTGCTTCAGATTGTACCACACCTCAATGCACTACTAAATTACTTTACCGGAAACATTAGATTAGTTGGGGCACATCTAGATAAGTTTCCAAAACAATGTCACTTGTGGGACAAATTGGACAACTTTTGGGGTCCAGTTTCTCCTGTTACGCTTGGGAAAATTAAAAATTGGGGACTAAACGATTATTTTTTTGGGCACAAAATAGGATTTATTATTTTCATGCCTGGGCAGTATAAACTTTAGTGAAACACCTGGGGGTTCAAAGTTCTCACCACATATCTAGATAAGTTCCTTAGGGGGTCTAGTTTCCAAAATGGGGTCACTTGTGGGGGGTTTCCACTGTTTGGGCACATTGGGGGCTCGTCAAACGCAACATGGCGTCCAATTTCAATTCCAGCCAATTTTAGGTTGAAAAAGTCAAATGGCGCTGCTTCCCTTCTGAGCCCTGCTGTGCGCCCAAACAGTGGTCCCACCCCACATATAGGGTATCAGCGTGCTCAGGACAAATTGGACAACAACTTGTGGGGTCCAATTTCTCCTGCTACCTTTGGGAGAATAAAAAATTGGGGACTAAACGATCGTGTTTGTGGAAAAAATATGAATTTTTATTTTCACGCCCGGTTGTTATAAACTCCTGTGAAGCCCTAGGGGGTTCAAGGTGCTCACCACATATCTAGCTAAGTTCCTTAGGGGGTCTAGTTTCCAAAATGGGGTCACTTGTGGGGGGGTTTCCACAGTTTGGGCACATTGGACACCATGTTGCATTTGACGAGCCCCCAATCTCAATTCCAGCCAATTTTAGGTTGAAAAAGTCAAATGGCGCTACTTCCCTTCCGAGCCCTGCTGTGCGCCTAAACAGTGGTCCCCCCCCACATATAGGGCATCAGCGTGCTCAGGACAAATTGGACAACAACTTTTGTGGTCCTATTTCTCCTGTTACCCTTGGGAAAATTAAAAAAATTGTTGCTAACATCATTTTTGTGACTAAAAAGTTAAATGTTAATTTTTTCCTTCCATGTTGCTTCTGCTCCTGTGAAGCGCCTGAATGGTGAATAATCTTCTTGAATGTAGTTTTGAGAAGCTTGAGGGGTGCAGTTTTTAGAATGGTGTCACTTTTGGGTATTTTCTGCCATATAGACCCCTCAAAGTGACTTCAAATGTGTGGTGGTCCCTAAAAAAAAAAAAAAAAAAAAAAAAAAAAGTTTTGTAAATTTTGTTGTAAAAATGAGAAATTGCTGGTCAACTTTTAACCCTTATAACTTCCTAGCAAAAAAATTTTTTTTTCCAAAATTGTGCTGATGTAAAGTAGACATGTGGGAAATAGTTTAAGGGCATAAAAGTATGAAAATCGCAAAATTTTCAAAATTTTCGCCATATTTCCGTTTTTTTCATAAATAAACGAAAGTTATAGCAAAGAAATGTTATCACTAAAGTGAAGTACAATATGTCACGAGAAAACAGTGTCAGAATCGCCTAGATCCGTTGAAGCGTTCCAGCGTTATTACCTCATAAAGGGACAGTGGTCAGAATTGTAAAAATTGGCCCGGGAATTAACGTACAAACCACCCTTGGGAGTGAAGGGGTTAAGGACCTTCCACCTACCTCTAAGTTTGTCATTTGTGCCATTGTGCACCATGAGGGATGGGTCCTCACCAGCACATCCCAGTAATCTGTCAACCCGATCAGCGATGTGTTGGACTCGAGTGCCAGGTAGAAAGCACACTGTTTCGATGATCCCTGTCTTTGTGACAGATTGCCCTATCTGTTCCCCTAATATGGAGTTCCCCTAATAGAGTCCCCCACTACCAGCTCCTGTCTGGCCTGCCCTGCTCTCCTATTTCCCCCCTTACTGGACAAAAACCAAGCAACTGAAAAAAAAACAAACAAAAAAAAAAAACGACTAAAGTCCTAAGTTATGAGTATAAAATTTCAAATTTTGTTAATATATCAGGATTAAAAATGGTATGTGATCACAATTTACATAAAAAACAATACACATCTGTATGCCATAACAAATGGGGCCCAACAGATTAGAAATATAAAGAGGACATGGATATCATAAAAATTACCAGGATATACAAAAATTTGACAACATATGTATATGATAAAAACTATGATAAGATAGATTTATTGCTTTATTGAGATATAGATAGATATATATATATATATATATATATATATATATATATATGTTAGTAAAAGGCTTTTATTGTATTATTATACTTAAAAAAATAGTGCAAAATTTAGTGCAAAAAGGTGTAAAAAAAAAAAAAAAATGCACCACTTAGTATAAGTATGAGAGCAAAACAATTGCACAATTTGTAGTGAATGAAAACCACAAAAAATAGTGAGAGTGCAAAAAAACAAAAACACCACTAGGTGCAAAAAAAAACAAAAACACCACTAGGTGTCAGTATATCCAAGGGAAAAACCAGTATACTATGTTAATATCATTATATACTGGGTAAAAAAAAGTAAAGGAAAATGTATAAAGATATAATGCTGAGTGTCAGTGTGTCCACATCTACTGTTCATGGACCAGGAGCGGGTAAAAAAAGTAAACACAGGTAAGTATTATAGTATTAGTACTGGCGTATGACTCACAGGATTAATGTCAGCTGCTCCTGGTCTCCTGGGCCACTCCCAATGCACGTTTCTGCATGCAGCCTTCGTCAGGCTTCCCTTACTGGAGCAGACACTCTTCCGGCTTTCAGAGGACATGCCTTGCTGCAGCAGTGCTACCCCTGTACTGACACTCCCCTCATCCGCCAACTTGGCAAACTTATTGGGGTGTGCCAGATCAGTAATAGCCTCTCTGGCGCTCTTCCCTCTACCCCGCCTTCTGTCACCCAGCTAACTGCCTCACTGTCCTGCAGCTCCATACTACCGTCCTCCCCCACATGTATCCCATTGAGCAGAAGACTCCTTTCCATATGGTCTATAGATCTCAGTGTTGCCAGCTGCACACTTAGATCCAGTATCTGGGCTTCCAAATGCACAATGTGCTCACATGTCACACAGCAGTATGCACCCTCAACGGGCTGTTCAAGGATTGCATACATGTGGCAAGATGTACACTGGATGGCATTGGCACTAGTGGAGCACATCCTAATGGGGATTGCACCAGACAGAAAAGATAAGTAAATATAAATAAAAAGTATTAATAAGATATAACAGCAATTCAGTAATGCCTCCCTTGGAAACTCCTTGAATCACAAGTCGCACTCTTATCTCTTGCGCTCCGGTCACTCGGCTCGCTCACACTCGCTAAGCAGAAGATTTAGGCTATGTGCACACGCTGTGGTTTTTGCTGTGGATCCGCTGCGGTTTTGGCTGCTGTGGATCTGCAGCAGTTCTGCAGACAGTGTACAGTAGCATGTAAATCTATGTGACTTAAAAATCCGCAGCATGTGCACAACAGATTGTAACTGCGGAAAAGCTGCGGTTTTGAATCCGCAGAAAGAAATGTCACTGTTTTTCTTCGGATTCTGCTGCGGTTTACCATCTCCTCCATTGTAGAGGTGATAAACCGCAGGGGAAAACCACAGGCCAATCCGCAGGTAAAACTGCAGGACATTTTACCTGCGGTTCCGCAGATACAAATCCGCAGTGTGTGCACATAGCCTTAAAGATATATATATTTTTTTTTCCCCCTCTGCAGCAATCCACCCTGCTGTTCAATGCACTTCCAAAATGTAAATATATACACATACACACATTTACATGCATAAATTGTGTAATGAGAAATGACACAGGGAAAAAGTATTGAACACATGAAGAAAGAGGTGCGAAAGTCATGCACCATCTGAAATCTATTAATTATGAAGCAATCCTGACACTGGTGAATGTTCCAGTGAGCACTGTTGGGACCATAATCCAGAAGTGAAAAGAACATCTTTTCACCATAAACTGACCTTGACCAGGTTCTCCCTGCAATATTTGAGACAGAGGAGTGAAAATAATTATCAAGAGTTGTCCAAGAGTCAAGGACCACCTGTTGAGAGCTACAGAAAGACCTGGAATCAGCAGGTACAATTATTTCAAAGAAAACTTTAAATAATACCCTCAACTTCTGTAGCCTTTATGCACTCTCACCACTGAATACTACATTGCTGAGCAAAAGACCTATTTTAAAATGCATTTAAAGTTTGTTCAACATTCATACAATCCTAAAATACTGGGAGAATTTAGTCTACGGGACACGATTAGACAAAACTTTGGCCCGCAGCCCCCAATGCCCCTCTTAGCCGCTCAGCCCTGTTCTGCAAAAGCCAGCTTCTCCACCATGACAGAAGATCAGCTCTCCACCCTTCTGTCAAGTTCACACCTCACCACTTGTGCCCTCGACCCACTCCCTTCCCACCTCATCCCTAACTTGGCCACAGTCTTCATCCCATCTCTAACACACCTCTTCAACCTTTCACTTACAAATGGTGTCTTTCCCTCATCCTTCAAACATGCCTCAATCACACCCATACTCTGTGTCCAACTATCGCCCGATATCTCTTCTCCCTTACGCCTCAAAACTACTGGAACAGCATGTATATCTTGAACTGTCCTCCCACCTCTCCTCCTTTTCCCTCTTTGACTGGTTACAATCTGGCTTCCGACCGCATCACTCAACTGAAACTTCCCTAACTAAAGTCACTAACGACTTACTAACCGCCAAGAGCAAGCGACCCTACACTGTCCTCCTTCTCCTGGACCTGTACTCTGCCTTCGACACCGTAGACTATTCTGTCCTGCTACAGACTCTCTCATCTCTTGCCATCACAGACTTGGCCCTATCCTGGATCTCATCTTACCTAACAGACCGAGCATTTAGTGACTCCCTGTCACACACCACCTCCTCACCTCGCCCCCTGTCTGTCGGTGTTCAAGGCTCTGTCTTGGGACCCCTACTATTCTCCATCTACACCTTCGGCTTGGGAGAGCTCATAGAATCCCACGGTTTGCAGTATCACCTCTAAGCCGATGACACGCAGATCTACCTATCTGGACCCAACCTCGCCTCCTTACTGACTGAAATCCCACAATGTCTGTCTGCTATCTCAGCCTTCTTTTCTTCTCGCTTTCGCAAACTGAACATGGACAAAGCAGAATTCATCATCTTTCCCCCATCTCACTTTACCCCACCACCAGACCTATCCATCAATGTCAATGGCTGCTTTGTTTCCCCAGTCCCGCGCGCTCGGTGCCTTGGGGTGATCCTCGACTGCACTCTTTCAAACCACATATCCAAGTGCTCGCCTCCTCCTGCCGCCTCAAACTCAAAAATATTTCCCGGATCCGCTCACTCCTCAACCACGAAGCCACAAAAGCACTGGTGATTGCTCTTATCTCCCGCCTTGGCTACTGCAAATTCCTACTCTCTGGCCTCCCCTCTAGCATTCTGGCACCACTCCAGTCCATCCTACACTCTGCTGCACGACTAATCCACCTGTCTCCCCACTATTTCCCCCCCCCCCCCCCCCCCCATGCCAGGCCCTTCACTGGCTTCCTCTTGCCCAGAGGCTCCAATTCAAAACCCTAACCATGACATACAAAGCCATCCAAAACCTGTCTCCTCCATACATCTGTGACATGGTATCCAGGTACCTACCTGCATGCACCCTTCGATCGTCTCAATATCTCCTTCTCTACTCTCCCCTTATCTCTTCTTCCACAACCGCATACAAGACTTCTCCCGTGCTTCTCCCATACTCTGGAACTCTCGGCCGCAACACATCACTCTCACCACCAACGGAAACCTTCAAGAAGAACCTGAAGACCTACCTGTTCTGACAAGCTTACAGCCTGCAATGATCCTCGGTGTACTGAACCACCGCACGACCTGCTCTACCCTCTCCTACTGTATCCTCACCCATCCCTGTAGACTGTGAGCCCTCGCGGGCAGGGTCCCCTCTCCTTATGTACTTGTGTGTCCCTTGTCTTACACATGTTTATTATACTTGTCTATATTTCCCCTTTTCACATGTAAAGCGCTATGGAATAAATGGCGCTATATAAATGCATACTAATAATAAAAGGGGCCCCGTCACACATAGCGACTCCACAGCGATCCTGACAACGATATCAACGTGTCAGGATTGCTGGTGAGTCGCTAAATGATCGCTGGTCAGCTGTCAAACAGCTTCACCAGCGATCAGCACCAGCGACGCCGAGAGCGCGGCGGAGCTGTGTACTTTAGTTACCAGCGCGCTGATGCAGGAAGCTGGTAACTAAGGTACACATCGGGTTTCTAAGGGGCGTGCGTCACTTAGAAACCTGATGTGTACCTTGGTTACCAGCTCCCTGCATCAGCGCGCTGGTAACTAAGGTACACATCGGGTTTCTAGGCACAGCGTGCCCCCTTAGAAACTCGATGTATACCTTAGTTACCAGCTCCTGCTCGCTGGTCTCCCGCCTGTCGCACGCAGCGATGCGTGCTGACCAGCGGGAGACCAGCGACCCCAAAAATGTCCAGGGCTTTCCATCAACAATCAGCGATACCGGCAGGGGGGCTGATCGCTGTCACACACAGCGATCTTGCTGGTGAGATCGCTGTTGTGTCACAAAACTAGTGACTCAGCAGCGATCTTGCTAGCGAGATCGCTATGTGTGACGGGGCCCTAAGTCAGATGAGACCGAAATTATATTCTTTGAATGCCATAATATGCAACAAGACAGGTTATTACACTTGGGGTTATTTAGTTTGGAGAATCGAAGGCTTAGGGGTGATCTTATTACAATGTATAAATATATGTGGGGACAATACAAAGACCTTTCTAATGATCTTTTTACTCTTAGACCTGTGACGGGGACAAGGGGGCATCCTATACGTCTGGAGGAAAGAAGGTTTAAGCATACTCACAGACGCGGATTCTTTACTGTAAGAGCAGTGAGACTATGGAACTCTCTGCCATATGATGTTGTAATGAGTGATTCACTACTAAAATTTAAGAAGGGACTGGATGCCTTTCTTGAAAAGTATAATATTACAGGGTATATACACTAGTCTCCTTAATATTGCGTTGATCCAGGGAGCTAGTCTGATTGCCGTATGTGGAGTCGGGAAGGAATTTTTTTCCCCAAGGTGAAGCTTACTGTTGCCACATGGGTTTTTTTTGCCTTCCTCTGGATCAACATGTTAGGGCAAGTTAGGATAGGATATGGGTTGAACTAGATGGACTTAAAGTCTCCCTTCAACCTTAATAACTATGTTACTATGTTTGGAGATCAAAGGTACTGAATGTCCCCTCCTCAAGCAACATACCAATAGAAATTTGGAGGTGGGAATATTATGGTTTTGGGAGTATTTTTCAGCATACCACACTGGGCAAGGATGAATGAACAAATTTACCAAGATGTTCATGATAAAAATCTGCTGGACATTTCAGCGAGATAATGTTTCTGAATGCACAGCCAAGGAAACTCATTTGGTTTCAGAGAAAATAAATTTGCTAGAATAGTTCAGCCAATCATGGTGCTCAAAACCACATTCAAGAAGCTTCTTGACACTTCATTTTTTTCTTCCACAATCCATCAATTCCTGTGAAGCACCTGAATACTTTTTTTTTTTTTTTTCATAAAAGCTTTCCTTTTTAGACCTATTATTTATTATTTTTTTTTATAACTTTTGCATGAGTAAAAGGAGAAAATGGGCCATACGATTTGTTGTGCACGTTCTCATGAGCATGCCGATACTCTATATGTGGGGGGGGAAAGCCACTGTTTAGGCACACAGCAGAGCTCGGAAGGGAAGGAGCGCCTTTTGACTTTTTGAATGTAAAATTTATTAGATTAATTAGTGTTTGGAGAACCCCTGATGTGCCTAAACAGTGAAAACCCCCCACAATTGACACCATTTTGGAAACTAGACCTCTTTGGCAACTTATCTAGATGTGTATTGTATATGTGGTCGAAAACTACTTTTGAGGAACAGTGCAAAGCTCAGAAGGGAAGGCGAGCCATATTACAGTGCAGACTTTGCTTCAATGATTTGAGGGTGCCATGTCACATTGGCAGAGCCTCTGAGATACCAGAACAGTAGAATTTCCCCCCCCCCCCACCACCCCACATGTGACTCCATTTTACTAACTGCACCTCTCAATGAATTCATCTAGGCGTGCAATGATCATATTGATACCACAGGTGTCACAGAATTTTATCTCATTGGGCAGTGAAGAAAAAATAATTTTACATTTTTACCACTAAAATGGTGTCATTTTACATTTTCATACTTGGAGATGGGTACATGCGGAAAGTAAGCAGAACAATGCTTTCCTATGGGTGCGGGATCGCCGCGATTCCGCGAAATTAATGAGCATGCTGCGTTTTTTACCGTGAAGCAATTCCGCCACAGTAAAAACCGCAGCATTAGCACAGCATTGCGGAATCCCATAGGAATGCATGGGATGCTTATTTTTCGCGGCAGAATCGCACGGTAAAAACCGCAGTGGAAACGCAAAAAACGCCACGTGTGAACCCAGCCTAAGAGGTCTTCGGTGGGAGAAGAGGTGGGACGAAGACTTACAGCGGCCAGGCCTGAATGAGGAACAGTGTGAATACAAATAGAAACTGAAAAGTATGGAAGCAGAGGTGATTCTTTTGCAGACGGAGCTTGCTGCTGCAGAGTGTGCTAAAAGACAAGCACAGCAGTAAAGAGAAGAACTGGCTGATGTGATTGCCAACAACAGAGGTGAAGGTGCTCTGGCTTTGAAAGAAAAGAGGCGGTTAGAGTCTCATATTGTTCAGCTTGAAGAAGTAGAGGAAGAACACGGCAACGTTGAATTAGCTAATGACAAGCTGAGAAAGGCCACACTTCAGGTTGACCAGATGGATGCTGATCTGAAGACAGAACATAGTAATGCTCAGAAGAATGAGAGTGCCTGTCAGCAATTAGTTCGCCAGAATAAGGACTTAGAAGCAAAGGTTGCACTACTGGAGGAACAGCTTGATGCAGAAATTAAAGTGCGACAATCTGCTAGCAAACAAGTACGTCGTACGTAGAATAAAACTGAACGTTGTATTAAGGCAAATGGATGATGAAAGGCGTAATTCTGAGCAGTACCAAGACCTGGCGGAGGGAAATGATGTGCGTTTGAAACAGTTGAAACGCCAGGTGGAAGAAGCAGAGAAAGAGGCTCAACGTGCCAATACGTTGCACCGGGCACGTTGCACCGTAGATTACAGTGTGAACTGGAGGTTGCTACAGAGACCGCAGATGCAAAGAACTGTGAGGTTAATGCACTGAAAAGTAAACTTAGATGTGGTGGGGTACCATTTGTTACAAGACGCTTAGATAGAGAAAGGATGGTGACTAACCAGTGTCTGACGACGCAGACAGACTGTGACTGGAGGGTCAAAGCCAATGACCGATATTCTGACCGCTGGAGGCGGGGGAGGTCTAACGTAGGAACGAGGCCATATGACAGATGGAGACGGTTCTCTCGACCTGAGGGCCAAGGTGTAATGAGTGCCCGGTCGCGAGACCCTGGTGTAATGTTGTGTGTTCAACCCCACAAGTTTGAACAGAGGGGGAAGGTATGTGGTGTAGTAACCACTGAGTCCGCTAGGGGGCGCTGTGTAGATGTCCCAGGAGAAAGGATGAATGGCAGAATACTGAATGGCCGTTATGTATCTCAAAGTGGGTGGCTATGGACCATGTGATGTGGCCAGGGTAGGTCACATGGGGGTGAATGCTGGGACCTGGTTGTTCCAGTGTGGAAGGTCCCGCTGAGATGGGGCTTCCTGCCTGACAGCACTGTGTGGATGCTGTGTTTTAATGGCTGCAAGTGCCTGAGAGTTCCTTGGAGGGAATGAATGTCTGCAGTATGGAGAAGCACCCATGTGAGAACCCTGACAGGGTGAGATTTAACTGTGAGGCTGAAAGGCCTGTGTATTGGACATTGCTAACAGAGTGAAGCTCTGTCATGGACGCTGTGCCGTTTATATATTGCTGGTCATGGTTTATGATGTTTAATAAACCGCATTGACCGTTCTGAGTTTATGGAAAACCTGTGCCGAATCTGATTTTATGACTGCCAAGCGAGTGATCCCCTACTTAAATGACAGTGCTACTTCACAATATATATAAAAGTATTGACACCCCTGTAATTCTGTCAGATAATACTCAGTTTCTTCCTGAAAATGATTGCAAACACAAATTCTTTGATATTATTATCTTCATTTAATTTGTCTTAAATGAAAAAACACAAAAAGAATTGTCCTAAAGCCAAATTGGATATAATTCCACACCAAACATAAAAAAGAGGGTGGACAAAAGAATTGGCACTGTTTGAAAAATCATGTGATGCTTCTCTAATTTGTGTAATTAACAGCACCTGTAACTTACCTGTGGCACCTAACAGGTGTTGGCAATAACTAAATCACACTTGCAGCCAGTTGATATGGATTAAAGTTGACTCAACTTCTGTCCTGTGTCCTTGTGTGTACCACATTGAGCATGGAGAAAAGAAAGAAGACCAAAGAACTGTCTGAGGACTTGAGAAACCAAATTGTGAGGAAGCATGAGCAATCTCAAGTCTACAAGTCCATCTCCAAAGACCTGAATGTTCCTGTGTCTACCGTGCGCAGTGTCATCAAGAAGTTTAAAGCCCATGGCACTGTGGCTAACCTCCCAAGATGTGGACGGAAAAGAAAAATTGACAAGAGATTTCAACGCAAGATTGTGCGGATGTTGGATAAAGAACCTCGACTAACATCCAAACAAGTTCAAGCTGCCCTGCAGTCCGAGGGTACAACAGTGTCAACCCGTACTATCCGTCAGCGTCTGAATGAAAAGGGACTGTATGGTAGGAGACCCAGGAAGACCCCACTTCTTACCCCGAGACATAAAAAAGCCAGGCTGGAGTTTGACAAAACGTACCTGAAAAAGCCTAAAACGTTTTGGAAGAATGTTCTCTGGTCAGATGAGACAAAAGTAGAGCTTTTTGGGCAAAGGCATCAACATAGAGTTTACAGGAGAAAAAAAGAGGCATTCAAAGAAAAGAACATGGTCCCTACAGTCAAACATGGTGGAGGTTCCCTGATTTGGGGTTGCTTTGCTGCCTCTGGCACTGGACTGCTTGACCGTGTGCATGGCATTATGAAGTCAGAAGACTACCAACAAATTTTGCAGCATAATGTAGGGCCCAGTGTGAGAAAGCTGGGTCTTCCTCAGAGGTCATGGGTCTTCCAGCAGGACAATAACCCAAAACACACTTCAAAAAGCACTAGAAAATGGTTTGAGAGAAAGCACTGGAGACTTCTAAGGTGGCCCGCAATGAGTCCAGACCTGAATCCCATAAAACACCTGTGGAGAGATCTAAAAATGGCAGTTTGGAGAAGGCACCCTTCTAATATCAGGGACCTGGAGCAGTTTGCCAAAGAAGAATGGTCTAAAATTCCAGCAGAGCATTGTAAGAAACTCATTGATGGTTACTGGAAGCGGTTGGTCACAGTTATTTTGGCTAAAGGTTGTGCAACCAAGTATTAGGCTGAGGGTGCCAATACTTTTGTCTGGCCCATTTTTGGAGTTTTGTGTGAAATGATCAATGTTTTGCTTTTTGCTTCATTCTCTTTTGTGTTTTTTCATTTAAGACAAATTTAATGAAGATAATAATACCAAAGCATTTGTGTTTGCAATCATTTTCAGGAAGAAACTGCGTATTATCTGACAGAATTGCAGGGGTGTCAATACTTTTGGCCACGTGTGTGTGTGTGTGTGTGTGTGTGTGTGTGTGTGTGTGTGTGTGTGTGTGTGTGTGTGTGTGCGTGTATATATATAATATATATATTCTCTCTATCTCAATAAAGCAATATTTTTTTCTAGGCAATTGAGGTGTTCTCCCATATGTGGGCATGATCTTTTTCTTTGTTTTAATTCTATGTCTTTTGCATACCCATGGTGAACCCTCTTACTGACATCTGACTAGTGGTGCCCTCCACTCACTTCATACTACTGTGTAAGTGCCCTATGTTTCCATTGACAGATGATGGACCTGAGTGGCAGGTGTGAATTCTCATGCAGTTTCCCACAAAACACAAGCGTTTTGCAAGCTCCTCTCCTCCAGACCCTGGGTACCATCCGCACATGAAGCGCTCACTTTACACATGGTGGGCATAGCCACATGCGTAAAGTGAGCGTTTCATTGCAATCCTATGGCCAGGATTCCGCAAAATTAATGGACATGCTGTGGATTTTTCCGCTATGCGATTTCGCAGCGGAAGAATCCGCAGCATTGGCACAGCAACTGTGGGATTGCATGGTATGCGTTTTATTAGCTTTTTTTAAGCGTTTCCGCAGCGGCGGAAATGCTTTAACGCAACGTGGGCACACAGCCTAAGGTTTCCATATAAATCTGAGTGACGTGACAGATGAGACCCCCGAGTGACCCATTCACGAGTGAGGCAGCAGAATTACTCTGGCCTCTGTTCAGCATCGTCCTTTTCACAAGTGCACAAAACTGTGGCCGATGGCGCTTTAGTCTTTGCATCAGTACAATTACAGTGATACCCCATTTATATCGTGTTATTTATTTATTTTTTTATGTTTTTGGCTTTTACCCAATAAAAAATATTTTTTTTTAATAGGAAAAATAATTATCTCCAGTCACCTTCCACGACAGTCACCTTGGGAGGATTTCTCCCCGCCCTAATGGGAGACAGGAAACACAAAAGAGGTTAAATATCCTCCCCTTCCTGCTACCTCCATTGTTTTTCCTGTCCCCCAGTGGGGCATGAAGAGGTTCTTTAGAGGTGCTGTGCGGCCGGCGAGTGGAGCTCCTAAGAATGTGTTTACCAACGCCGGGCAGCCGAGGTTGAGAGCTTGGCTCTCCTCCTCAGTTAGGCTGCTCCCGTCTCCATGATGCATGTGACTCGGGACCCCCTTCCCGCCCCTCCCATGCCTCCTCGGGAGGTAATGCATGGCGGAGATGTGCAGCCGGGGCCTCCTGTAGCTCCCCGGCGTCGTCCTCCCGCCATGCGCTGGTTTCGGGGTCCGCGCGCACCGGAAGTGACATTGGCACGGACTGCCGGTTTGCGTCCTGATGCGTTCCACGCTGGAGCACACGCACTTCCAGTCCAGCGGTCTCTGGCGCTGAAGCCACGATGGGGGTCATTCCTTGTGGTTCCTCCCTGTGGACCCAGAGGAAGGAGGGGCACACAATGACGCTAGACCTCGAGCTCTTCATATCCTCGTCAGGAACCTCCATGTAAGACGCAGTGTCTGTCTCTTGTGTGACGGGCGACAGTTCTGACCATGGACTGCGACAAACCTCCTTCAGCTGCGTCTGCAGAGCCCAGCGTTAACCCTCCTACTGTAAGTAGCAGGGTTGGTCCCTCACTGTCCAGACCTTCTTTAGTCTTATGGGTCATTTAGTATACCTTCTCTCTCTTCCTAGGGAGAAAATGTCTCTGCCCCAAAGAGTAAACCCAGCTGCAAGCGTGGTGGTTGTGGTTCCAGGCTTCCCTCTGCTTACAAGAAGAAGCTATGCCAACCTTGCACGGATGACATACGTGCCGAGCAGACCTCCCTCCTGGACAGTATTAAAACAGTCATTAAGCAGTCCCCGGTACCACATCCTCCTCTCCCTAAAACGAGGAAGATGGCACCGGTAGAAACCGACACAGACTGGGGTGAAATTCATACCTCAGGGTCAGAAGATGTGTGGGAAAATGAGGGCTCCACTTCCACCCCTAAACCTGATAGGAAAAAATATTATTTCTCTTCTGAAGACATGGAAGAGCTAGTTTCCATGGTAAGAAACACCATGGGGGTTGAAGAGGAGGAGGTGAAATACTCAGTCAAAGATGAGATGTTTGGGGTGCTGAAACCCAGAGATAAGGGAGGTTTTCTTATTCATGAGAACGTGCAAAACCTTATCCTTTAGGAGTGGGCTTCCCCCAAAAAAGGACTTGGCATACCCTCAGAATTGAGGAATTGCTTTCCCCTTGACGGAGACAACTCTATTTGGGAGATTCCTAAAGTGGACATCCAGGTTTCCGAAGTAACCAAGAAGACGTCTCTTCCTTTCGAGGATTCTTCCCAATTGAAAGATCCTATGGATCGTAAAATAGAAAGCCATCTAAGAAAGGCTTGGGAGGCCTCAACTAATTTGCTCAAAACAAATGTGGCCTCTACATGCATCACCAGAGCCCTGTTTCTCTGGCTTAGCACGTTGGAAGAGCACCTTTCTCAGGGAACTTCCAGGGATGAGATTCTGGATTCCCTTCCCCTTTTCCAAAAGGCGACAGGCTTTTTAGCCAATGCCTCGGGAGAATCGGTGCGAGTTGCGTTTTTGGCTGAAATCATAGGGAGCTGATATTACCTCCAAAACTAAACTTTGTGCAATTCTCTTTCAAGGACACCATGTTTTTGGGCCAATCCTGGATGATATCCTTGAAAAAGCTTTGGATAAGAAAAAATTACTTCCCGAGTAGAAAACCACTAGGAGACGTTTTTTTTTCATCGCCCACGTGGGCTGCCCTCCCAGAAGGAGTTCAGGGGAAAGGGCAAGACTGGACGGTGGAGCTACCCAAAGGGTGGTAGAGGCAAGAACATCCGTGTCACTCAACGACAAACAGTGACTCTCCGGTGGGGGGGGGGGGGTCGACTCTCGCATTTCCTCGTCCGGTGGCAGTCCATCCCCACAAATCAGTGGATTCTCCACACCATACGAGACGGGTTGGAGTTCAAAAGCCCCCCCCCCCCCAGTGTCTGAGATTCACCCTGTTACAGTCTCCAGATCTCCAGGATGCATTGCTTCTACAGTTACAAGATCTACTGCAAGAAGTAATTTCATATGTACCACAGCAAGAGATAGGCAGAGGCTACTATTCTCGCCTAATGGCTCAAGAAGGTCCCTTGCTCCTTCCCCAAAAAGCCGACCTCCTTCATCAGGGTCCCTTACTGTACCCAAACCACAACAGGCTGAACCTTGCGGCTTGGATACTGAAGCAAACATCTTAAAAACTAAGGGTCTCTCGGACAGAGTAATTCAGACCCTCCAAAAAAGCGGGAAGCCGGTAACCAACGCCATTTATCGCAAAGTATGGAAGAAATTATCTTCCTTGTGCCTTCCTAACACCCCTGATCCCTTCCATCCCAACATCGCTCAAATCCTAGACTTCCTCCAGAAGGGGTTGGAGTTTGGGCTTACCCCAAGCACACTGAAGGTTCAGGTCTCTGCTCTTAGCTCCTTTTTTGATCAGGACCTAGCCAGACATCTTTGGGTCAAAAGATTCATGACCTCTGCAAGCAGAATACGTCCTAGACTTCCCAGTCCCGTTCCCCCTGGGATCTAAATTTAGCGCTCAACAGTCAAATTCAGGTCCAATTTGATCTTTGTCTACAATATCTTTGAAAAACCTAAAATGTTTTCCTTGTGGCAATTACCACGGCTAAACGCATAGGAGAATTTCAGGCCCGGTCTGTACAAGAGCCCTACCTATCTCTGAACTCTGATAGCATAGTTTTACGTTTGGACCCCTCCTTTATGCCCAAAGTTGTCTCAGACTTTCATAGGGGTCAGGATATTGTGTTGCCCTCATTTTGCCCGAATCCTTCCAATGTGAAGGAAGAAAATTTCCACACTCTGGATGTCCGCAGAGTGGTCCTCCATTACCTTGAACAGACCAAGGTTTGGAGGATTGACCAGAATATTTTTTTATTCGGACTCCCATGACAGCACCACGAGAGAGGGGATCCGCCCTATAGGAACAGGAAACCTACAGATACAAAAGGGCGGCACCTCTCCCACGCATCAGTTGGTTTCCTGTTCCTGAGGGGACGGGATCCTACAGAAGACCGGATCCCAGGCCGGCCAGCCGATACAGGTAGCGAGGGGGTCTCCTACCTCGGCCTGGTGCGGATCTCCTGGAGGACGCCACGGTGGACCAGGATGGGTGGCACGGCGGTGGCGTGTTCAGCAGGGAGCGGCGTCCGGAGGATGTCCGTCTCCGAGGTTAGGCCGCCGCCGGTGAGTATGTTCCCCCCGGGGGTTCCCGGCTCGCAGGTACGGCGGCAGCGCGGCTGCAGGGGGCTGTGACCGGGTGGCGCTGCTTCCGGAGCTCCCGGACGTCCCGCGTGACTTCCGGTCTTTCCCGGGGTAGCGGTGACGTCAGGGGGCGGGCGGAAGATGCACTTCCGGGTCGGCGCGCCACTGTGCATGCGCGAAGAATCCAAGATGGCGGCGCCCATCGGAAACACCGATAGCGTCGGCTTTCGGGCCGGGTGCGGCGCCAGCTGGGGTAGGGAGCCCTGTTAGGGGGGAGGGGCGCGGCCTGGATACTGCTGACCGGAGGAGGGGTATTTAGGCAGGACCCTGGCAGGGTACCTTGCCTTGGCCACATTATTACAAGCAGCAGCATACAGCAGCAGCAGTGGTAATGGAGAGTGATCGAGAGCAACACCAGCAGCAGCGGCAGAAGCAAGGGCGACAGCAGCGGCAAGCATCACTGCCGCCCCTGGATGACCTTCGGCAGGTCAAACAGAAAAAGGTGTCCCGTGACAGTAATGAGCGGGCGGGACGAAGTGACCAGTCCACTCGTAAGATCTCATCCAGGCAGACAGGAGCATCGACTGAGAGAAATCCCCCTCATTCTCCGGTACTTGATTGTGGCACTGGTAAGTGATCTTTGTGAAAGTTCACTCAGTGACGGGACCCCCCTTCTGTGTTTTTTTCTAGGGGAAAAAGGCTACAAGTAAGACTAAACATAGGGAATGCGCACTCTGTGCATGCCCATTACCGGACCAATGCCTCAAAAAATTGTGCCCCCCCCCTGTATTCAGCAGACGGTGGCAGAAGAGTCGCCCGCGGTAGCGGCGAGTTTAAGGGACATTGTCAGGGCAGAAATGAGGGAAACCCTAAAGTCCTTGTCCCAGCCGGAAAGTCTAAGGGGCGAGGTCCCGGTGGAGTCCGATTCCTCGGTAGAGTGGAGAAAAAGCAGAGACTCCCAGGCTTCATCTCCCTCGTCCTCCTCAGGAGAAGAGGACTCGGGGCGATTTTGTCTGCCTCTTGACCGGGTAGACAAGCTGGTCAAAGCAGTCAGAGGGACAATGGAGGTAGAGGAGCCTAAGCCCCAATTATCCATGCAGGATGTCATGTTCTGTGGGCTGGAACATAGGAAGCGGAGAGTCTTCCCATTAAATCAAAAGATCCAGGATCTGATCCACAGAGAGTGGAAAAAACCGGATAAAAGAGGGTCGCTACCACCAGCCCTCAAACGCAGATACCCCTTCGACGATCCGGCAGTGAATACTTGGGACAGAGCCCCCAAATTAGACGCAGCCATTGCAAAGGCATCGAAAAGATCCTCTCTACCCTTTGAGGACATGGGATCCCTTAAAGATCCCCTAGACAGAAAGGCAGATACTTTCTTTAAAAACACCTGGGAAATGGCGGCCGGGTCCTTAAGACCAGCAGTGGCATCAACGTGCACGGCCAGGTCCAGGATGGTCTGGTTGGACCAGTTGGAGTCACAATTAAAACAGGGTACATCAAGACAGACAATTCTTGGGGCCCTACCAACCATCCAAGAGGGAGCAGCCTTCCTAGCAGATGCCTCAGCGGATGCAGTGAGAATGGCCGCCAGAGCAGCAGGTCTCTCTAATGCAGCTCGTAGAGCCCTGTGGCTAAAGTGCTGGCAGGGAGACATTCAGTCCAGGGCAAAGCTCTGTGCGATTCCATGTGAGGGCGAATATTTGTTCGGCGCTGTCCTAGACGAGCTGCTTGAGAAGGCGGGGGACGACAAGAAAAAATTCCCAAACCTTTCGTCTGCGTCCTACCGTCGTCCATTTGGTAGAAGGAGATTCGGCCAGGGGAGAAGGCGCAACTCTTCGCCTATTAGAGATCGCCCCAGATGGGAAGACAGAAGGAGAAGAGGTACGGGCTATATGTTCACACGCTCGTCGAGAGATCAAAAGAGATCAAATCAATGACTAGCAATTCCCGTGGGGGGTAGACTGTCATCCTTCTTCCCGGCATGGTCACAGATTACAAATAGTGACTGGGTGCGCAAGGTAATATCCACCGGGCTTAGATTGGAGTTTACCCAGGTCCCGCGGGATACCTTTAAACTAACCCCTTTAAGATCTTCTCCTCTCGAACAAGCGGCTTTAGAAGCGGAAGTCTTGAGCCTATGCCAGAAAAATGTCCTGGTAGAGGTTCCAGAAGCTGAAAGAGGAAGAGGGTTCTACTCTCCCCTGTTTCTAGTCCAGAAACCTGATAAGACATTCAGAACGATTATAAACCTTCGTTTCCTTAACGAGTTTTTGATTAATCGTACATTTAAGATGGAGTCCATTAATACAACAATAAAAATATTGTTTAAAGGTTGTTTTATGGCAGTCATAGTTTTGAAAGATGCGTACTATCATGTACCTATCCATACAGACTTCCAGCAGTTCCTGAGAGTGGCGGTTTCAGTAGGTGGCACAGTGCGTCATTATCAGTATAGAGCCCTTCCCTTTGGTCTCTCAGCAGCACCCAGGGTATTTACAAAGATAGTGGCCGAAGTTATGGCTCATTTACGGGAGTTTGACGTCTTAATCATCCCATATTTAGATGATTTCTTGATTGTGGGAAAATCGGTGGGGCATTGTAGATCCCAGATAGAAAAAGCTAAATCCAGATTAGAAAACCTCGGATGGATTTTAAACTACGAGAAATCCCGACTCCAGCCCTTAAAAATACAGAAGTTTCTAGGCTTATTACTAAATTCAGAAACTCAGCAGTGCCTGCTGCCACTAGATAAATTGCAAAAGATACAGGAGCAGGTTCTTCGGGCAATTGATAATCCGTCTATGACCCTCAGACAGGCCATGTCCCTGTTAGGCTCTCTAACTTCATGCATCCCAGCAGTCAGGTGGGCACAATTCCATACTAGAGCCCTTCAGAACGACGTCCTGGTTAATAGCAGGGCCTTGGAAGGCTCCTTACAAGGTCGAGTGTTGCTAAGCCCCTCAGCTGTTACATCGCTTAGATGGTGGCTCGATAGCGAGAACCTAGCATCAGGGGTGCCCTGGATAACACAGATAACCCGTATTATAACCACAGACGCTAGTTCCTTCGGTTGGGGAGCCCATATGGGGGACATAGTGGTACAGGGACATTGGGATTCTGATTCTGAAATCTCATCCAACCAGAGAGAGCTATTGGCGATAGAACGGGCAGTCAAGAAACTCATTATGTACCTACAGGGCCATCACGTGAGGATACACTCGGACAACCAGGTAGCGGTAGCATATGTCAACCACCAAGGTGGAACCCGCTCCAGCGCTCTGATGCAGATAACAGAACGGCTCCTTCAGATAACAGAGAGAAATTTTCTATCTTTAACTGCGCTCCACATCAGCGGAAAGGACAACGTAAGAGCAGACTTTCTAAGCCGCAAGACTCTAAGGCAAGGAGAATGGGCTTTGAACAAAGATATTTACCACCAGATTGTCCGCAGATGGGGTCAGCCAGAGGTAGACCTCTTTGCCACCAGAGAAAACAGAAAGAAAAATCGTTCTGCTCTCTGAACCCCAGGGAAAATCCCCTGGCGGTGGATGCCCTCCTGATAAGATGGGACTTTTCTCTGGCATACGCCTTCCCGCCATTGAATCTTCTTCCTCTGGTAGTCAGGAAGATCAGAGAGGATCAGGCACAAGTCATACTAATTGCCCCCTTTTGGCCCAGGAGGACCTGGTTCGCATGGTTGAGGACCATGTCGGTATGCGATCCCTGGGTACTGCCGAACCTTCCAGATCTCCTCTACCAGGGGCCAGTCAGCCACCCACAAGTAGCGGGACTTCATTTGACGGCGTGGTGTTTGAAAGGTCACTATTAAAGGATAGAGGGTTCTCCAAGAACTTAATTGACACCCTCCTAAAGAGCAGAAAATTAACTACCACTAACATCTATGCTAGGACCTGGAAACGATTCCTGTCCACCTTTCACTTTGACGTCAGAGACGGAATTCCCACGAAACATATTCTGGAATTTCTCCAGAAAGGTTTCGAGTTGGGTCTCTCCACAAGTACGTTAAAAGTACAAGTTCCAGCCTTAGGGGCCCTGTTTGCAGGTGATATTGCAAAAAATTATTGGGTAGCAAGGTTCATCAGAGCAGCGGCCAGATCGAGACCTATACACAAAGACAGATGTGTGCCGTGGGACTTAAACTTAGTCCTTACAGCCATGACGGAAAGTCCGTTTGAACCTTTAGATTCTGCCTCACTAAAGGTTATATCTCTTAAGACAGCATTTCTGGTAGCGATAACATCCGCACGTAGGGTGAGCGACATACAGGCACTTTCCAGATTGCCCCCTTACACAGAGTTCTTGCAAGATAGAGTAATCCTAAGGCCAGATCCAGCATACCTTCCCAAGGTAGCAACACAATTCCACAGGACACAGGAGATAGTTCTGCCTTCCTTCCTCCCTAATCCAACCAACCCTAAAGAGCAAAAACTTCAGGCATTAGATATTAGGAGATGCTTACTTACATATTTAGCAGCCACGGATCCTTGGAAGGAGAACGCATTATTCCTATCCTTCCAAGGTCCCAGGAAAGGATACAGAGTATCAAAACGCACGTTAGCAAGGTGGATTAGGGAGGCTATCTCTCTTGCCTACACAGCAGGTGGCGGCCCAGCTCCACAGAATCTGAGGGCGCATTCTACTCGGGCCATGGCATCATCCTGGGCGGAAAGATCTGGAGTATCAATTGATCAGATATGTAAGGCGGCCACCTGGTCATCTCCTTCCACCTTTTTTAACCACTATCGGTTAGACATGGGTGCCTCCTCAGACCTCACCTTCGGGCTAAGGGTGCTGCAGGCTGTAGTCCCTCCCTAAGTTAGTTTACATCTCTGTAATTCTCTCGTGGTGCTGTCATGGGAGTCCGAATAAAGTATTAAGTTACGTACCGGTAACGGTATTTTTCGGAAGCCCATGACAGCACCCTTAGTTCCCTCCCTTGTTCACGTATAGAGGTGCACTCCTTTAGAAGATTGTTCATAAAATTACCTCATGTGGGAGATGGTGTAAAATAATTCTGGTAAATAGGGTAGATAGGTTGTATATATTATATGTTGTGTACTAACCATGGTAGCCTCTCAAGCTCTGTAATCCAACTGATGCGTGGGAGAGGTGCCGCCCTTTTGTATCTGTAGGTTTCCTGTTCCTATAGGGCGGATCCCCCCTCTCATGGTGCTGTCATGGGCTTCCGAAAAATACCGTTACCGGTACGTAACTTAATACTATTCAGTTTTCTGGCCAAAATAAAGGAAAGAAAGCAGCAAAAAGCACAATTGTGAACTGGCTCAAACAGGCCATCTGTCTGGCCTATTCGGCAAAGGATCTCTCTCTCTCCTCCTGCTTCGCTAAAGGCTCACTCCACTCGATCAGTCTCTACATCATGGGCAGCGAGAGGAAACGCTTCATATGAGCAGATATGCAGAGCCGCCACCTGGTCTCCTGTGCATACTTTCACCAGACTAATTTCCCTCCCTACCTGATGTTCTTATGGGATGATTCCTGCACTTTGGTGGTAACTATACATGCTAGTGTGTCCAGAAAAAACACTGGAGTTAGCAGGAAGGGGAGGGTATTTAACCTCTTTTGTGTTTCCTGTCCCCCATTAGGGCGGGGAGACATCCTCCCAAGGTGACTGTCGTGGAAAGTTCCTAGAAACCGAATTACCGATCAGACTAATTCTATTATTTTTGCATCACTCCATTCTGAGAGCTATCCCTTTTTTGTTTTTTTTTTTTTGTTTTTTTTTTTCTCCCGCTGACTGAGCTTTATGGCTGTTTTTTTTGTTTCTTTGCGGGACAAGATGATTTCAGCAGTACCATTTTTATTTACATTCGTCTTTTTGATTGTGTTTTATTGCACTTTTTTGTTATGCGGTATGATTGATCCCTTTTCGACATCAGGCGTAATAGTACGCCGATGTTGGACACCCTCCCTTTGACGTGAGCTCTGGCGCTGAGCCCATATCTCTTCCGGCACATGTCAGGTGTTTTGAACAGCTGATATGTTCCTCTAACAGCCGCGGGTGGAATCACGATCCTCCTACAGCTGTTATCCCGCCACGTGATCGTTGGTCACCGGTGGGTTGGCATGACAATCAGAGGTCTCCTCCTGCAGACCTCTTTGGTTGCCATAGCCAGATTGCTATGAGTGCCGCCCTATGGTTGATGTTCATAGCAAGTCAGCAATTCTGCTACATACAGGTGATCTGATCATTTCCTGTATGTAGCAAAGTGATCGGGTTATGGCAGTTTCTAGTCTCCCCTGGAAACCACTAAAGCATGCCAAAAGTAAAAAAATCAAATATATATAGATAGATAGATAGATCTCTCATAAATTCAAATTGCCCTCCTTTTTGCCCCACTCAAGGTAAAACAAAAACAAGAAAATCAAACCTACACATTTGGTATTGCTGAGTTCAGAATCGCCGGATCTATCAATATAAAAAAAGATTAACCCGGTCGTTAAACGGTGTAACGAGAAAAAAGTAAAGATGCCAGAATTAGTTTATTTTGGTCACCAACACCAAAATGGTATCATTAAAAGCAACAGCTCGGCGCACAAAAAAATAAGCCCTCCCCCAACCCGAGATCATGAAAAATGGAGACGCTACGGGTATCGGAAAATGGTGCAATTTTTTTATTAACTAACTTTAGAATTTTTTTTTCCACCACTTAGATCAGGGGGTCCCCAACCTGTAGCTCGGGAGCCACATGTGGCTCGTGGTCCCATAAATTGTGGCTCGTGACTGTCTGCCAGCTTGGTGCATTAGGTCCAGGTCTAGCGATCAGGTATGATGAGTACATCTCAAAATGGTGAATTTTGTGCGTAGCCCTGCACAGAAGAGCAGATCTGGATGCAGATATACTGGTCTTGGTGGTTTAGGCTATGTGCACACGCTGCGGATTCACCAGCGGATTTTTCCATGCGGATTCGGAGGTAAAACCGCAGGTAAATTGACCTGCAGTTTTACCTGTGGATTGGCCAGCGGTTTTCCCCTGCGGTTTGACACCTGGACAATCTTAGACTTTCATGGTACTGTACACTGTCTGCAGAACTGCTGCGGATCCGCAGAGGCCAAATCCACTGCAGATCCGCAGCAGAATCCTCAGCGTGTGCACATACCCTTAGATGATTTAGGTATGGTACGCTGGAGGATAGTACTACCAGTTAGAGGAGGTGCTCAAAGCTGGATGTCACAGTATGTTGGGAGTCCTTGATGGGAGAATACTGAATGGGGGTACTGTGGGAACCCCTGGATCTCGGTGTACTGCTTTGGAGTGATTTCTGTGGAAAAGCTTTGGTTATCATTATACCTGTAATGGGGGCTTTGGTTGACACTACTTTGAAGGGGGTGGGAGCTGGATGTGGCTCGCTCCCCTCTCTGTGCTGAATGTGGCTCGTGACCCTCTGTCTAAGCTGAATGTGACTCAAGGTCAGAAAGGTTGAGGACCGCTGACTTAGATGAAAAAGAACCTAGACATGTTTGGTGTCTATGAACTCGTAATGACCTTGAGAATCATAATGGCAGGTCAGTTTTAGCGTTTAGTGAAAATGCAAAACCAAAAACAGTTGTGGAATTGCACTTTTGTTTTTTTTTTCATCGCTCTTGGAATTTCTTTTTTCCCCATTTTCCAGTACACAATATTTTAAAACCAATGGTGTCGTTCAAAAGTACAACTTGCCTTGCAAAAAACAACCCTCACATGGCCATTTTCCCCAAAAATGTTATGGCTCTGGGAAGAAGGGGAGCAAAAAACGAAAATACCTCCGGTCATGAAGGGGTTAAGCATAGTTTTTTTTTCCCCCTCGTGTTTGTGGGTTTTTTTTCTTACTTTTCTACGTTGTCCCTGGATGGAGCATCACTGTATAGCAACAGGTCGCTGATGTGATACTCTGCAATACTTCAGCACTGCAGGGCCTCAGAGCAGCGTTTGACAGGCAGGGGAGGAGGTGTCAGCTTCTGCTCTTAGCAGGTGCTCACAAGTAGAGATGCGTGAATATGCTTGTAAATGATCACTGAATCCCAATTTGCCATATTCATGCCATATTGGTACCCCATTCTTTCCAAATTTATGTTTGACGATCGTTTCTGAACATATTTGCTCGTTTCTACTCCCATGGACTCTAATGGCGCTCGTAATCCGAACCGAATATTGAAAAATTTGCTCAGCTCTATTCACAAGCCACAAAACCCTGAAGGACCCCAGGGCTAACATGCGGCCGGGGGTCACCGTGTTGACCATCAGCAAAATGCGATCACATCGCGTTGTCGATGGGAGCTGATAGGGAGCCTACTCCCTGTGTGATGCTCCTCGATGACACCGTCCCTATTGAGAGCAGCATCAAAGGGGTTAAACGCCTGATCGGTCCTATAGCCAACTGTGGTCGTTGCTGCAGGATGTCAACTCTTACATAGAGCTGGCAATCGATTGCGGCGGCGCTTAGCATGAGCCCCGCGATCGCAGCATCGTACATATACTGCGGTTTGAGGGATGCAGCTCCCGCAGCGCTGTATATGTATGGCGCATGTTGGAAAAGCGTTAAACTGTACTAATCCCAACTGCCATGCTAATGTGAGGAGACCAAGACATTATGGTTTAAACTTGGGGAAAAGTTTAAGACTAATTTTCACCAAAAACACATCAATAAGACCAAATACCTGAATACTTTTTTTTTTTTTTCTTTTACTGCTTTTTTGCACTTGCTCATTGCTTTCTATGGGTGAAAAAATGCTGAAAGTGACCTGCTGCAGTTTTCAAAACCGCAGCAGTTTTCCAAATCTGTCAGAAAGTTTTTTGTTTTTTTTTGTTTTTTTTTTTGTTTGTTTTTTTATGAGTATGAGTCTTCTGAAATCTCACTTTGCTGGTACTGTGAAATGCAACTTAAAATTTACAAACAAAAAAGGAAAAATGTTTAACACTTTTCATAAATTAACACCCCAAAACAGTAAATAAAGACGCATTGGAAAGAACCTATAAAAATGCAGTTAACATGTTACTTTATGATGATCGGTTTATGATTTCTATAAACATTATGAAATCTTGCTTATACACATTTTGGCTTGTCTTGCAAAAAGAAAGATCTTATGCAAGTATGCCTGCGTACCAAATTATGTTATTGCTATGAATGTGGAAAGGCGAAAGCAAAATCTTCTGGCAAGTAACCACCCATATTTTCCAGCAGTGAAAGGGTTGACTTATCATTGCACTTTTCAGAATTCGCTGTCTAGTGTGTGTGTGTACATGTATAATAATATTTTTGGCCATTAAATGACTTGTACCCTGCTTGTTTAGCAGTTTTTAACTGTGCAAGTGAAGCCACAATTTTAAGATGTCTGTGCAAATTGGTCCGATCTCGATTTGCAGTACGCAGACTGTCCTTTGGTCTCCTGATTTGTGTGTGATCGCCTCACAGAAATACATAAAGCTGTTGTTTCGGTCGGGAGACCCACGGCCAGTCCTTGTATTGCGGTCCAAGATCTGACCAATTTGCACAGGTCTGCCTTTAGTGTGTATTCTGCCGTATGGGTTATTTATAAGTGTGGACAACTCAATAAGCACTTATGCCCTGGTAAAATATTGGGAGGTTGTCAAGGGCAAAGAGAAGCTGAATCAAGTCTATAATGACTAATTTCAAAATGCAAAGGAAAAAGATATGGTAGGTTTCCCCTTTTATGTTCAGGTATGCAATGTGTGGAATAATCCGTCACATGTATCAGCCTTACAATTTGTGTGAAAGAGAAGATACAAGTTAGTGAAGGTTGGCCACAATTTTTGCAAATGAATGATAGGACAGGAGTCTTAAAATTATATGATTTTTAAAAGTTATTTTGATTCTGATGTGTTTTCAGATATTGTACTCCAAGATACATGGATTATGAAGATTTGGAAAGGAAATATTGGAAAAATTTAACTTTTGTTGCTCCTATCTACGGTGCAGATGTAAATGGAAGCCTTTATGATGAAGTAAGTTATTGACTTTATACTTTATTTTAAAATTGAAATACATACATACCTAAGTTACAAATATTTTATTTGTGTATGTTTTGTTTTGTTGCTGATTTTATCACTAATATAGTACCAACATATATTGTACATCGAACATTTGAATTGTAATATTCTGCAAAGAGAATCTGACAACACAGTGTAACATTTTACATGAGGAATAAGGGCTATTCTCGTAAGGGATTAACATCTTAACATCTTTTAAAGGGTTTTCTAATGTTCAGTAACAAGGTATTCCCATGTTGTTAATTTGTTTTAGTTATACAGTATGAAAATAAACAAGTTTGCTTTTAACTTGCTTTTTCTTCTGCTTTCATTCACCTGCTGTGAAAGCTTTTATTTTTCATAGTGCCTAGCTTGTATCCAAGGAGCTCAGCCACTAGAGTATGTTGACCAAGTGTGCTCAATATTCATATTCCAGGTGCGAAGCTAACTCTTGACATCCCAATTGGCTCTCTTCAGCCAGCTAATTTCTATAAAGCAGTTAGGCACCTCTCACCTCCTGATAGGGCTCTTGGCAGTCCTGTAGAATCAGAATCCTGGGGCATCCACATCGGCAGTTTCAAAAACAATTCTCATATTCACGGCTCCCACTTTCCTGAGCCATGTGTCCTTTTTTTTTCTTTTTTTACCATTTTTTCATATAGAGATAACTGTGTAGACTCCGGTCAAAAACTGACAGACCTCTAATGTGTTGTAGCCGGATGGAGCTCTTGACCACAACCATCACTCAAGGAGGAGTCCCCCACCTCGCCAAGGAATCAGGAAATAATCTAACTGCAGAGCTGTGGCATGCTCAAGAGATAACTTAAGAATACCTCTTTCCGACATATAACGTACCAGTACACCATATTTTGCGGTATATGTACGCCATGGCAATTATCCATGCACAGTAGCTGTGCCAGCACAAGCACCGCTGGGAGCTTCTCTACAGTGATAGCCAAGCTCCATCTGTAACAGCCCGCACCACCTCAGGCTGTTTAACCCTCTAAATGCTACGTTCAATGTTGACTGCAGCATTTAGAAGGTTAGGAAACAGAAGGGGCTCTCTCCAACCCATCAGCGTCCCTGCAACGCAGGTCTGTTTCCCATGACCGCAGGAGGTTTAATAATGACCTCCTAATCTGATCGCTACGATGGCTGTTAGACCATGCCAAGAGCAAGGTCTAAAAGGTGTTTTGTCAGGGTGACACTGACAGGTGTAATGCATTGCAGTACACGTGCATTGCAATGCAGTAGACTAGTGATCAGATTATTAAACGTTAATATCCCATAGCGGGACTAAGTAAAAAATTAAAAAATTATGCCCTATTGATCACAACACGGAGGACCGTGCGACACAGCAACAACTACGTAGGAAAACAAACGTCCTCCAACAGCTGAATACAAAAAATACTCTTTATTGAATTAAAAACAAGTTCATATAAAATACTGGAGATGTAAGCAACTACAGAAAATGGGGAAAAAAAGCAAACACTGGATAAGTAAAATACAAAAGTTTGGAAAAATACAACTCAGATTGCGTCAACCACTATGTTTTTAAGAAATTGCCTAAAGGTAGCACTTAATTCATCATATAAAGTGCAAATGCAAAATTAATTGTGCTGCACAACAGAATACATAATGGTAAAATAACTAATAATACCGGACATTGCTGAAGTTTTGTTTCTGATCATCTCTATGGAGAAAAAATCCCTCAATGAGAATAAATGGTGAGTAGTATATAGAGAGGGCCAGAAACAAATGGTGCACATCATAACTCAAGATGTAAATTTGAAACAGCAAGATGTTAGTTGCCCAGAGTTGAGAACCATCCAGTGTACCCCTTACACTGGATGGTTCTCAACTCTGGGTAACTATTACATCTTGAGTTATAATGTGCATCATTGGGGTTTCCTTGTAAATCTCTGAAATAGATGTTTTAGCCATAGCCCCCCACAGAACATTCCTTTATTGAGGCAGATTGTCACTTTGGACTCTATGGCCTATGATCCGGCGATGTCTGTCTTTCTAGGTGTGCATACAAGTGCAGTTGACTATAGTTTTGTGCACCTGTGGGGGGGGAGGGGGGGGAAATATCCTTCCACAACCTTCTCACAATAGTTGGTTGGAATTTGGGCCCATTCCTCCTGACAAAACTGGTGTAACTGATCCAGGTTTGTAGGTCTCCTTGCTTGCACCTGCCTTTACAGCTTTGCCCATAAATTTTCAATAGTATTAGTATCTGGGCTTTGTGATTGCCACTCCAAAACATTGACTTTGTTATCCTTAAGCCACTTTTACTATTTTGGCAGTAGGCTTCGGGTCATTGTCCATTTGGAAGTCCCATTTCCGCCCAAGCTTTAACTTCCTGGCTGATGTCTTGAGATGTTGCTTCAGTATTGCCATATAATCTTCTTTTCTCATGATGCCATCTATATTGTGAAGTGCACCAGTCCCTCCTGCAACAAAACAAGCCCGTTAATAAGCCCCTATTGTTTAAATGCTTAGGAAAAGCCTAGAAAGTCCGTGGGATAGAAAAATAACAGGGGTGTGCCCTGTGTAAAAACCCCTAGCGAAGGATTGGCAGAAGGACCTATGTTCCAACTGCATCCATAGGACCATTGTGGAAGAGACCCCCAGATTTGCAGCTAGCCTTCGATCAGTTATCAGGTTGGAGGTGGAGTGCTCCCTTAAGTCGCTACTGAAGAAAGGGAGGAAAAAAGTTAAGGATCTTCCTTCTAATTCGTACTCCTCTTCACCCTTGTCTCAGGGCCTAGCCCATCTTGAATCTCCATCTTCCTCTTCTTCGGACAGTGATACGGGGGTAGGCAATGTTTCCCTATAGAGAAAACGGATGGTCTGCTTAAGGCCATTAGAATGACTATGGACCTGAAAGAGGAGAAAATGACTAAGTTGCTGGGAGGATTACAGGAAAATAAAAACGGACCTTCCCAGTCAGTGCCAAATTCCAGGCTCTCATTAATAGAGAATGGAGGAGACCGGAGAAGTCAGGTGCCCTACCCTCCTCCTCTAAAAGGATGTATTCTTTTGAAGAGATGGACACAGAAATTTGGGACAAGGTTCCAAAAATTCATGCCGCGGTATCCAGGTCATCTAAAAGTTCAGCGCTACCCTAAGAGGACTCAGGGGTACTCGGGGACCATTGGATAAGAAAGCGGACACTTACCTGAGGCACACATGGGAAGCAGCAGCTGGGGGGCTAAAGCCAGCAATTGCTGGAACTTTTTACGGCACGTTCAATGATGATCTGGCTGCAGCAACTCAAGGAGCAACTCTCAAAATTTTCTCTCTCGCTCCCTTTATATCAGACATGTATTTGTTACATGGGGCCGCAGCTTTTTTGGCAGATACATCTGCTGATTCTAGGAGACTGGCGGCTAGAGCAGCTGGATTATCGAAGGCGGCATGGCGTGCGTTATGGCTCAAAGGATGTCCAGGAAACTTACAATCTAAGATTAAGCTGTATTCGCTACCCTGTGATGGCCAGTTTCTATTGGGAAAAAATCTGGATGACATTCTAGAGAAAGCGAGTGATAGGAAGAAGAGCTTTCCCAGGTTCTCAGGGGATCAGAGAAGGCCGTCTTTTCGTAGGAGAAAATTCAGCAGAGGTCGTCCTCCGGGAGGACAGGGGGAAAAGAGGAGTCCGGATTCATGTTCGGCGGCCCCTCCTCTACAGCCAGAAAATCCTCACAATGACCCCAGAACTCCTGTGGGTGGGAAGCTTTCACTTTTTGTTCAGGCCTGGGAAAACTTCTCCAACACCTGGGTTCTGAACATTGTTTTGGCGGCTGAAAGAATTGTCTTTTCAGGCCTTCCTTCACTAACATTTTGTGATATCCCCATCAGGAAGGGGTTGGAAGAACAGCTGGCCCTAGATACAGAGATCCCTGAGCTTGGTGGACAAACAAGTTCTGTCCGAGGTTCCGCGCGAACAGAAGAGGAGGGGGTGTTCACCCCTCTTTTTAATAAAAAAAACCAAAACAAAACAGATGGCTCGTTCATAACTATTACAAATCTCAACATTCTCAATCATTGGGTGAAAAATCACACCTTCAAAATGGAGTCAGTGACTACAGCATAAAGCTTCTCCATCACGATTGTTTTATGGTGGTAACTGATTTAAAGGATGCGAACACATCTCTATCCATCCAGGTTATCAAAAATATTTGAGGGTGGCCCTATTCATCCAGGGTAGTCTCAGACATTTTCAGTTCAGAGCCCTTCCTTTCGGCTTATCAATAGCCCCGAGAGTATTCACCAAGGTCATAGCGGAGATGACAGCCTTCTTCCGAATCCAAAACACGGTTATAGTTCCCTATCTTGATGACTTTCTGATAGTAAGAGGATTGGAGGATCACTGTGCGACAGTTAAGACAGGTGTCAGAGACCCTACAAGAACTGGGTTGGATGATTAATACCCAGAAGTCAAAATTACAACCCCTAAAGGTGCAGACTTTCTTGGGTTTTATCCTGGACTCCGAGCTACAAGCTTGTCATCTACCCAAGGACAAAATAGAGAAGGTGGTAAATCTCACCTTGGCAGGCATTGAGCAACCACAAATGTACCTAAGAAACGCAATGTCCCTGTTGGGAACCCTAGCATCCTGTATCTCAGCAGTCAGATGGGCACAATTCCATACCAGACATCTGCAATGGGAGATCCTGTCAACACAGAAGTTAAAGGGAATCTGTCACCTCATTTTTGCGCTGTATGTAAATTAGTTGGGTCCGGTCCAATGGGTGGTGTTTTTGCTCCTTCCCTCCACCCCTCCTTGGCCGCTGTATGCAATATTTCAGGTAATTTCCGTAGTTCTCGTCCATATTTCGCCCCTGCACATTGCAATCTCCACTCGCGCGTGCACAGTGTGCTTTGCTCAACTGCGGGCAAAGCTGAAAAGCATTAGTGCGCATACGTCGGTGAACTATGTCCCGGAACACAGAAATGGGAGTGAAATACTTCCAGGACATAGTACTTACGGCGCATGCGAACTACTTTTTTCTGGTTTTGCCCGCAGTTGGACGAGAATATGGAAATTACCTGAAATATTGCGTACAGCGGCCAAGGAGGGGTGGAGGGAAGGAGCAAGAAACGCTGCCCATTGGACCAGACCCAACTAATTTGCATATAGCGCGACAATGAGGTGACCGATTCCCTTTAAGAGGGTGTTTAGACGGGAAGGTAAAAATTTACATGGGGGTCAGGCACTCTCAGATTGTGGTCGGACAGGACAAATCTGACATCAGGGGTTCCTTGGGAAACATCGGTATGCAACGTGATCCTAGCAAATGCAAGTTTCTCAGGGAGGGGGGCAGACCTGAGAGGTCAAGCAATTCAGGTGTCTTGGGGTTCTCAGGAGCTGGGGTCATCCTAGAACGTAAAAGAACTATGGGCAGTGAGTAGGGTCCTAAAGTTTGTTCCTCTCATCCAGGGCCGCGATGTCCAAATTATGTCAGACAACCGGGCCGCAGTAGCATGCTTCCATCGCCGGGGAGAACAAGGTCATACTCCCAAATGGAAGCCGCCAACAACATTTTCAAGTTAGCGGAACACCACCTCTTTTGCCTTACAGCACTATGCATAAAGGGGGCAGAGAACATCGAAACAGACTTCCTAAGCCACAACAGGCTAAAGCAGGGGGAATGGGCCTTAAACTTCAGTGTTTTCCAACAGAGAGTCTGCCTATGGGGAATCCTGGAAATAGATTTATTTGCCAACAAAAGCAACAGGAAAGTAAAAAGGTTTTGTTCACTAAACCCAAGGGAAAGGCCATTCGTGGTAGACTCCCTACAAATTCCTTGGAACTTGCGCATTTCCTCCAGTAGCCTTGATTCCAACAGTAGTCAGGAAAATCAGAAGGGATCAAGCGAGAGTGATTATGATTCCCCCATTCTGTCCGAAAATAACTTGTTTCTCCCTATTACGCATAATGTCGCTGTCAGATCCATGGATCTTGCCGGAGATTCCAGATCTCCTCAGCCAATATTCCATGCCCAGGTGAAGGGGTTCCATCTTGCGGTGTGGAATTTGAGAGGTCACTTCTGAGTAATAGGGGGTTCTTGCCAGGCCTAGTTTCTACTTTGCTAAAGAGTAGGAAACCTATAACTACAAGGATATACAGCAAAACGTGGAGTAAATTCCTAGGGTCCTTGGGGAAACCGTTAAGCCAAATTCCTCCGATCGGTCCCATTTTTGAGTTTCTACAGTAGGGATTAGAACTAGGGACTAGCCGTTAATACCTTTAACATTCAGGTCTCTGCTTTGGGTGCATTATACAATTGTAACCTGGCGGCGAATAGATGGGTGGCAAGATTCATAAAGTCCTGCCATAGGTCTAAACCAATCCCGATTCCAAAAGTTTAATTGTGGGATCTAAACAGTATTAGAGGCCCTTACAAAGGAACTGTTTGAGCCCATACATGACTTGTCTATAATACCTCACCCTCAAAACAATTTTTTATTGATTACTCTTACATCAGCCCGTAGGGTGAGTGATTTGCAGGCCTTCTCTATAAGTCTGCCGTATATGCATGTATGAGGATAGGATTGTGTTGAAAACAGACCTGGCATATCTGCCCAAAGTAGTCTCTAAGTTTCATCGATATCAAGAGATTTTCTTTCCTTCCTTCGGTAAACCAGGGGAAGAGTCCTGAGGAGATCTCTTATCCCAGAAGGCACTGGGAATATGCAAATGAAAAGTCTCTGTGAGCTCAACGATCACTGGATTTTGGCCGTTGCAGCTGAGAAGAGGAAATCAATAAACCGCACGCCTAACGGCGCGCAGATTTTGGCTCATTTTTCATCGCATTGAAATCTCTGACAATATGGAAGAGGCCAGGAGCCATTTGGTGAGCTGCATTTCTTGCTACATGTTCACAGACTTACCAGTGGAGAAGCCAAACTTCACATGCCACAAATGCAAGCTTGTGTCCCTGTTGGAGGAAAAGTTGCAAAATCTCGAAGAGAGGTTAGCTACATTTAAGATCAGTAAGGAAGGTGAAGAGTTCTTAGAGCAGAATTATCTCTTCATGTTACAGAAAGAGAAGAAATTCGAAGTGCACCTGAAGAAACAGAGGAATGGAAACATGTGACCCAGAGAAGCAGGAGGATCGGGAGGCAGTCAGCGCCCATACTGCTAAGGAACCAGTATCAGGCTCTTAGGCAGGAGAACGATGAAGAAATAAATCAGGATAAGACTCTGCCCACCAACAGCAACCTTGTACGCCTTCAGAATCGTCCTGGATGGAGAAAGAAAAATGTTGTGAAGAAGAAACAGAGTGGTGGTCATGGGGGGGATTCCCTGTTGAGAGGAACAGAGGCCGCTATCTGCAGACTGGATATACAGTGGGGAAAAAAAGTATTTAGTCAGTCAGCAATAGTGCAAGTTCCACCACTTAAAAAGATGAGAGGCGTCTGTAATTTACATCATAGGTAGACCTCAACTATGGGAGACAAACTGAGAAAAAAAAATCCAGAAAATCACATTGTCTGTTTTGTTTTCGTTTTATTTGCATATTATGGTGGAAAATAAGTATTTGGTCAGAAACAAAATTTCATCTCAATACTTTGTGATATATCCTTTGTTGGCAATGACAGAGGTCAAACGTTTTCTGTAAGTCTTCACAAGGTTGCCACACACTGTTGTTGGCCCATTCCTCCATGCAGATCTCCTCTAGAGCAGTGATGTTTTTGGCTTTTCGCTTGGCAACACGGACTTTCAACTCCCTCCAAAGGTTTTCTATAGGGTTGAGATCTGGAGACTGGCTAGGCCACTCCAGGACCTTGAAATGCTTCTTACGAAGCCACTCCTTCGTTGCCCTGGCAGTGTGCTTTGGATCATTGTCATGTTGAAAGACCCAGCCACATTTCATCTTCAATGCCCTTGCTGATGGAAGGAGGTTTGCACTCAAAATCTCACGATACATGGCCCCATTCATTCTTTCATGTACCCGGATCAGTCGTCCTGGCCCCTTTGCAGAGAAACAGCCCCAAAGCATGATGTTTCCACCACCATGCTTTACAGTAGGTATGGTGTTTGATAGATGCAACTCAGTATTCTTTTTCCTCCAAACACGACAAGCTGTGTTTCTACCAAACAGTTCCAGTTTGGTTTCATCAGACCATAGGACATTCTCCCAAAACTCCTCTGGATCATCCAAATGCTCTCTAGCAAACTTCAGACGGGCCCGGACATGTACAGGCTTAAGCAGTGGGACACGTCTGGCACTGCAGGATCTGAGTCCATGGTGGCGTAGTGTGTTACTTATGGTAGGCCTTGTTACATTGGTCCCAGCTCTCTGCAGTTCATTCACTAGGTCCCCCCGCGTGGTTCTGGGATTTTTGCTCACCGTTCTTGTGATCATTCTGACCCCACGGGGTGGGATTTTGCGTGGAGCACCAGATCGAGGGAGATTATCAGTGGTCTTGTATGTCTTCCATTTTCTAATTATTGCTCCCACAGTTGATTTCTTCACTCCAAGCTGGTTGGCTATTGCAGATTCAGTCTTCCCAGCCTGGTGCAGGGCTACAATTTTGTTTCTGGTGTCCTTTGACAGCTCTTTGTTCTTCACCATAGTGGAGTTTGGAGTCAGACTGTTTGAGGGTGTGCACAGGTGTCTTTTTATACTGATAACAAGTTTAAACAGGTGCCATTACTACAGGTAATGAGTGGAGGAAAGAGGAGACTCTTAAAGAAGAAGTTACAGGTCTGTGAGAGCCAGAAATCTTGATTGCTTGTTTCTGACCAAATACTTATTTTCCACCATAATATGCAAATAAAACGAAAACAAAACAGACAATGTGATTTTCTGGATTTTTTTTTCTCAGTTTGTCTCCCATAGTTGAGGTCTACCTATGATGTAAATTACAGACGCCTCTCATCTTTTTAAGTGGTGGAACTTGCACTATTGCTGACTGACTAAATACTTTTTTTCCCCACTGTAACTTCAAGAGAAATGTGCTGTCTTCCAGGTGCAAAAATTAAAGATGTGTCTGACAGGTTATAAGGATTCTTCAGACCTACAGATGACAACCCATTCCTGCTAATACATGTGGGGACAAATGACACCGTGAGAAACTACCTGGAAACCATCTGCAGTGACTTTGAAAACTTAGGTAAGAAAGTGAAAAAACTGGGAGCGCAGGTGGTCTTCTCTTCCCATTCTCCTAGTGGATGGCCATGGAACAAGGAGGTGGAATAAGATTCTGCAGGTGAACAACTGGCTACATCGATGGTGCCGTCAGCAAGGTTTTGGTTTTCTGGATCTCGGAGTGAATTACCTGTACGATGGACTACTTGCTAGAGATGGGTTGGACCTTACGAAGACTGGAAAACATGTATTTGGAAGTCGCCTTGCTACACTTGTAAGGAGAGCTTTAAACTAGAACAACATGGGAAGGGAAGCAAAAGGCCAGACAAAGCCATACACCTGACAAATGCTATTGAGAACTCTTCCATTAGAAGTGGAAAGGAAGAACAAAGACAAAATAATCTAAATAATAAAAATATTGGAGAAAGAGAAACCAATAACAAACTAAAATGTTTCTATACTAATGCACAAAGCATGGGCAACAAACAAGGAGAACTGGAACTACTAATGCAGGAAAAGAAATATCATGTCATTGGAATCACTGAAACTTGGTGGGACGATACACATGATTGGAATACACGGCTAGGAGGATACAACTTATTTGCAAGAAACAGACTTCATAAACGAGGAGGAGGTGTCGCATTGTATGTTAGAAACGCGTATATCTGCACAGAGATCCAAGCTTCAGAGACTGGGATTTCAGTGCAAACTGTTTGGGTAAGAATACAAGGACAGAACAATGGAACGGTCACCATTGTAGGCATTTACTACAGACCGCCTGTGCAGGCTGAAGATATGGATGAACTCTTTATGCATCAAATGGCCAAATTCTCCAAAAAATATGACACAGTTGTCTTGGGAGATTTCAACTATCCAGACATTTGTTGGGAAACTCTCTCAGGCATAGCTAACAGGTCAAAGAAATTCTTATCCTCTGTTGCTGACAACTTTATCTTCCAAAAGGTAGGGGAGAAAACAAGGGGATCTGCTACCTTGGATCTATTCCTCATAAACAGGGAGGAAATGGTTGAGGAGGTGAAAGTGGCTGGGACATTAGGAGGTAGCGACCATGCTATTTTAGAATTTTGGATACCTAAAGGAGGAAGACTTGTGAAGACTCAGACGTCAAGGTTAGATTTCAGAAAGGCAGATTTTAAGGGATTCAGAAAGAGAATTGGAGGGATCCAATGGCTGGATGTCCTTAAGGACAAAAATGTCCAGGAAGGATGGGAAATCCTGAAAAAATGAAATTCTCAAAGAAAAGAGGGAAGAATAGGAGCATTTAAGGAAACCAGGATGGATGAACACAGAACTTAAGCACATGCTAAAAAGGAAGAAAGAAATGTTTATAAAATGGAAAGAGGGAGGCATATCTAAAGAAGAAAATAATGCTGTCTGCAGAACCTTTAGGGCACAAATCAGATTATCTAAAGCTGACAATGAATTGAGGCTTGCAAGAGACGTCAAAAGCCATAATAAAGGATTTTGGGGATATGTCAAAAGTAAAAGAAAAGTCAAAGATGCTATAGGATTTTTACAGGATGAAAATGATGAAATGGTAAGACAGGATGTTGAGAAGGCCGAACTCTTAAATTCCTATTCTGAATCTGTTTTCTCTCAGAAAGGAAATGTAACATCAACTGTTCTTCACTGTCCTATTAAGGGACTAGAAGAATCCAGGATATCTATAGACAGAAAGATAGTGAGGAAACACTTGGCTAAACTAAATGAATTCAAGTCTCCAGGTCCAGATGAATTACACCCCAGAGTACTGAAGGAGATAGCAGAAGAAATTTTTGAACCCCTCTCCATAATCTTTGAAAATTCTTGGAGAACAGGAGAAGTCCCAGAAGACTGGAGAAAAGCAAATGTTGTTCTTATATTCAAAAAGGGGAAGAAGGTGGACCCAAGCAACTATAGGCCGGTGAGTCTGACTTCTATACCAGGAAAGATCTTTGAACAAGTTATTAAACAACATGTATGTAAGTACCTGGATAAGAAGGAAGTGATTAAAGAGAGTCAGCATGGGTTTGTAACTAATAAGTCATGTCAGACTAACTTAATTTCCTTCTATGACTGAATCACTGATTGGGTGGATCAGGGAAATGCTGTAGATATAGTATATCTTGACTTCAGCAAAGCATTTGACAAAGTATCTCACACAATCCTTATTGAAAAAATGACTAAGTATGGAATGGACAAGGCAACTGTTAGGTGGATTCATAACTGGCTTAGTAATCGGACCCAAAGAGTGGTTGTAAATGGCTGCACTTCCAGTTGGAAGAATGTCTCAAGTGGGGTACCACAGGGCTCTGTCCTGGGCCCTGTATTGTTCAACATCTTTATCAACAATTTAGATGAAGGAATTGAGGGTAAACTGATTAAATTTGCTGATGACACAAAGCTAGGAGGGATAGCTAATACTAGAAGAGAGAGAGGATTCAAAAAGATATAAATAAATTAGAGCAGTGGGCAGCAGCTAACAGAATGGGTTTTTAACAGGGGAAAAATGCAAAGTACTACATCTGGGCGATTAAAAATGAAGAAAGCATATACAGAATGGGAGGAATAGGGCTACGCAACAGCACATGTGAAAAAGACTTTGGTATACTAATAGATCACAGACTGAATATGAGTCAACAGTGTGATGCAGCAGCAAAGAAGACAAATGCAATTCTAGGATGTATTAACAGAAGCATACAGTCTAGATCACGTGAAGTCATTATTGCCCTCTACTCCTTTTTGGTCAGACCTCATCTGGAATACTGTGTCCAGTTTTGGGCGCCACATTTTAAAAAAGACATCAACAAACTGGAGCAAGTTCAGAAAAGAGCGACCAGACTGGTGACCGGTCTGCAAACCCTGTCTTATGAGGAAAGGTTGCATGATTTGGGAATGTTTAGTTTGCAGAAGAGAAGACTGAGAGGAGACTTAATAGCTGTCTACAAATATCTCAAGGGCTGTCACATTGTAGAAGGATTATCTTTATTCTTATTTGCACAAGTAAAGACTAGAAGCAATGGGATGAAACCGAATGGGAGGAGACAGATTAGATATTAGAAAAAACTTTTTGACAGAGTGATCAATAAGTGGAACAGGCTGCCACAAGAGGTGGTGAGTTCTCCTTCAATAGAAGTCTTCAAACAGAGGCAGGACAGACATCTGTCTGAGAGGGTTTAGCGAATCCTGCTTTGAGCAGGGGGTTGGACTAAATGGCCCAGGAGGTCCCTTCCAACTCTACGATTCTATGATGCTACACAAAGAAGCAGTGCATTTTTAGGTGTGCATTAAAATACATCCACAGGTGTGTCTCTAAGGCTGGGGTCACACTTGCGAGGTGTGATGCGAGAAACTCACGCAAGTCTCTTGCATCAATACCCGGCGGGACTGGAGTGTGCGGCAGCACGTATTTCTATGCAGCTGCACACTTCGGTCCAGAGTGCCGGGTATTGATATGAGAGACTTGCGTGAGTTTCTCGCATCACACTCGCAAGAGTGACCCCGGCCTAACTCAGATGTTGCCAAAAAAATAGACTCTTCCAAACACCTGACCTCATCATATGGGCAGTCCAGAATTGTTTAAAGGCATAGTAACCTTAGTGTATGTAAACTTTTGACTTTGCAGTAAGCAGTAAAAATGCCTGAAAACATTGTCTGTCTCATTATTCTGGCATTTGGCAAATATTAATAATTATGGTAATCCTAGTTGACCTAAAATGGGAAAGGTTTATTCTGATTTTTTTTTTCAGATATTGAGAAAAATATGCATATGTGTCTTTTTATGTAGTGTATGTAAACTTAACTTCCAGCTTCAACTGTAAATAGATTTTTTTTTTTTTTTACACTTTTGAACAATAAAAACTAATTTATTACAAAAATATTAATTTTCATATCTCTATTTTGAGAGCTATAAATTATAAAAAAAAATTCGCTGCTGATTAAGCTGTATGGCAGCTTGTCTTGGTAGGACTAAATTCCTTTTTCATCCATAGTATTTTTTTTTTTTTTTTACTGACATTAGACTTTTTGATCGTTTTATTCCACTTTTATGTTCTGCTGTTTGATGAAGAGTTTTTTGCCACTTTTATTTTTTATTTTTTTTACAGTGTTCATTTAAGGGGCGTACTAGTGTGACAAGTTTATAGGTCTGATGTTCCGGACAGGGGGGATACCAAATGTGTCTTTTTTTTTTTTTTTTTTTTTTTTTTTTTTACGTAAATATACCTAGTTATTGGTAAATATTGTTTCTTTACTGTACTTAGTCCCTCTATGAGACTTTAACTCTTATCACTCTGATCACTAATATAATGCATTGCAATACAGCAGCACTGCAATGCATTATACTTATTCATTTTACACTGACCGCCTTTTAGACCATGCTCCTTGCATGTCTAAACAGGCCATCATACTGTAGCTGGCAGACTTGTCGGTCGTCATGACGACCTTGGGTTGCCATATTAATGATCGGCAGCCCTCTGTCGCAGGGGGGGAGCCCCTTCCCTCGCCTAGGCTCCCTAATGCTATGATCTGGATCGTGACATTAATGTTAGTCAAGGGTGATGCGAGACCTCGCAGTTCCTGCAGGCTCATGTGCGGGGACAGCTCCTGTGCTAAGCACAATTGTCATGACTCAGCTCTACATCATGGATTGGGACACCCTTTGTTACCATAACATATAGGTACATCAAAGGTCTTGAATGGCTTAAAGCTTGAGATAGAAAAAGCTTAAAACTTGAAATGATAGAATTCCTATGGTTGGAGGAATCTTCTTGCCAACAGGTTGAACCTGAAAAATTGTTGAAAATGTAAATGTTGGATTAGTCTCCAATACTGTCTTTGAGACTGTCATGTACATGGACCATCTTTTGGAGAGGTCAACATTTTCCTACAAATGTTCAGTCTTTGAAAGTTGCAAATCTGTGCCTGCAATTTTCTTATGCTTATATTTTGTTTAAGAATCCCTTTTCAGTTCAGAGGTTTGTGCGCCTTTTTTTCATTGAATGAGTCTGTGAATTTGATTAATTTCATAGTAAATCTTAGTCATACTCAGAATCTAAATCCATGTTAAGTATTTTTCTCACCCATGACAGCACCACGGAGAGAGGGGATCTGCCCTTCAGGGACAGGAACCTACAGATAAAAAGGGCGGTACCTCTCCTCCGCCTTCAGTTGGGTTCCTGTCCCTGACGGAGGGACCCACAGTACGGCGTACCTGTTTGGAGCCGGGGCCGGCCTGTCCGGGGATCGGCAGCGGGGAGGCCCCTGTCGCTGCAGGTGCGGTGCCCGAAGCCGCCACCGCCGGGGCCGATGCGGGCTGCCGAGTGAGCGGGGGGAGGCGCCGGAGTCGCCGCTCCGGAGAGGAGATCGGGGCTCTGCGGGGCCCGATGGAAGGGTGCAGCGCCACGGTACGGAGAGTACCAAGATGGCCGCTGCCCCGGAAGTAGAGAAGACGACTTCCGGGTCCCGGGACCAGGCGCATGCGCAGGAGCGCGATCCCCGTCCAGCGCGTGCAGGGGAGAGCGGTGACGTCACGGGGCGGTAAATTTAAAAGTGGTGAGGCGCAGAAGCTCCTGGCTGGAAGCGATCCTGATCATGGAGGATAGTGACCAGCAACAGGAGCAGCATGCCAGGCAGCAGCTGAAGCAGCAGCACCACCAACACCACCACCGACAGAAGGAACGAAGCATGGAGGGCCGTTCCAGCAGTCACTCCACGCGGCGTAGTACGTCAGCAGCAAGGAGCAAGACGCCACCAGGAGATCAGCCTATACAGGACCTGACTCCGTCTCCCGAACCGGTACCTGCAGCCGCGCGCCTTTTTGGGGTAAGTGATCTTCGTGAATGTTCACCCGTGGTAATACAATCCCTCTCCCTTATTAGGGAAAAAAAGGCAAAAAAGAACAGGGAATGTCCCACTTGCACTAAACCCCTACCGGTATCATGGGAGAATAAAACTATGCGAGTCCTGTACAAAAGAAATTGTTTGTCAGGAGACTCCGGATTTCGCATTTGACCTAAGGGCCGCAATTAAATCAGAGGTTCAGAGTGCCCTCGAATCCCTTAAACATAAGGATAAAACGAGGAAAAAAGACGCGGTAGAAACCTCCCAGTCAGATTCTTCCACATCGGGAGAAATCTCGTCTAAATCCTCAGAATTCGGCTCCTCATCCTCAGACGAGGAAACAGGAGGACGCCATTGTTTTCCCCTAGAAGAGGTAGACAAACTAGTGAAAGCTGTAAGGTCTACCATGGGGGTATTGGACCCGAGGCCGGATAAAACAGTCCAGGACATAATGTTCGGGGGACTAGGCCAGAAAAAACGGAGAGTTTTTCCGCTAAACGAGATTGTCAAGGGTCTAATCAAAAAAGAATGGGATAAGCCAGACAGAAAAAATACTACTGTCCCTTCCCTTAAAAGGAAATATCCCTTTGAGGAGGACGCAGCTACGTCTTGGGATAAAGCCCCGAAACTTGATGTAGCAGTCGCTAAGGCATCCAAGAAATTCGCCCTTCCCTTTGAGGACATGGGTACCCTCAGGGACCCCCTAGATAAAAAGGCGGATACCTTTCTAAAGGGGGCTTGGGAGTCGGCAGGGGGTAACCTCAGACCAGCGATAGCGGCGACATGTACCTCAAGAGCCCTAATGGTATGGGTAGACCAACTTGAGAAACAACTGAGGGAAGGGACACCTAGAGATAAGATCCTAGATTCTATCCCAGTAATAAGGGGAGCTGCTGCATTCTTAGCGGACTCATCGGCCGATTCAATCAGGCTATCATCCAAAACGGCAGCACTTTCAAATGTGGCCCGAAGAACTCTATGGCTTAAAAGTTGGCCAGGGGACCTACAGACCAAGATGAAACTGTGCTCAATCCCCTGTGAAGGAAAATTCCTTTTTGGGGAAACGTTAGACGACATCCTCCAGAAAGCAGGGGATAAGAAAAAAGGATTCCCAAATTTAGGGCCAGCGGCATTTAAGAGGCCCTTTCGAAATAAGAGGTTTTTTCAGAGAAGACCACCAAGGGAACAAAAGTGGGATGACAAAAGAAGAGATAGAGGCTTCTTCTTTAATAACTCTCCCCGGGACAAAAAGCCCTCCAAGTGACAGTACGCCCAGGGTGGGGGGAAGGTTGTCCTTTTTCCTTCCAGCCTGGAGGAGAATTTCAACAAACCCCTGGATAATAAACCTAATCCAGGAGGGCCTAAGGATAGACTTCCTCTCTCTCCCGCCTCAAAAATATGTAACAACGCCGCTGAGATCCAGTATGCGAGAACAGGAAGCGCTAGAAAGCGAGGTCCTAGGCCTAGTGAAAAAAGGAGTCCTCCAGGAGGTTCCCCGGCAGGATATGGGCAAAGGGTTCTACTCCCCCCTCTTTCTAGTGACCAGACCAGACGGCACCTTTCGTACTATTATAAATCTGAAAAAACTAAACAAATATGTCAGGAATCAGAGCTTCAAAATGGAGTTGATCAAATCTACCACCAAAGTCCTGTTCCCAAACTGCTACATGACGGTGTTGGACCTCAGCGACGCTTATTATCACGTCCCCATCCATCAAGACTCCAGAAAATATCTAAGGTTAGCCGTCTCAATAAAAGGCAAAATGAAAGAATTCCAGTACAGGGCCCTGCCGTTCGGGATATCGATAGCTCCGCGAGTATTCACCAAAATAGTAGCGGAAATGATGGCTCATATGAGAGAACAAGACATAATAATAATCCCGTATTTAGACGATTTCCTAATAGCGGGCAGCTCGTCTCAAAAATGCAGGGAACAGAGAGACAGGGTGATTAACACTCTACAAGACCTGGGCTGGCTTCTAAATCTAAAAAAATCAAGATTGGAGCCCAGCAGGGTACAGGAATTCTTGGGCCTAACATTAGACTCAAACATTCAGTAGTGTCGCCTCCCAGACCGCAAAAAAGAGAAGATCGCTCAAATTACAGCAAGAGCAATCCAAAATCCCTCCATGACACTAAGGAAGGCTATGTCACTGTTGGGTTCCCTATCCGCCTGCCTGCCAGCAGTTCAATGGGCTCAGTTACACACAAGAGATCTCCAGTGGGACGTATTGGCCAACCAGGCATCAATAGGGGGACACCTAGAGGGTCGTATTACCCTAAATTCAAGCACTATTCATTACCTAGCTTGGTGGCAAAGCCAGGAGAATCTGTCCAAAGGGATCCCCTGGACAACAAAGATAACACACATAGTGACAACGGATGCCAGTCCCTCAGGATGGGGAGCACACATGAACAACGAGGTGGCTCAGAGCGTATGGGGAAATCAAGAACTAAAAGCCTCCTCAAATCAAAAGGAGCTTCTAGCAGTAGGCTATGCGTTAACACACTTCCTACCCCTACTCCGGAATCACCATGTCCGCATCCTTTCGGACAATCGAGTCACAGTAGCCTATATAAATCATCAGGGGGGAATCAGGTCCCAACCCCTAATGGACACATCCGCCAAAATCCTCAAACTGGCGGAGGCAAACCTGCTATCTCTGACAGCCATACACATCCGCGGTACAGAGAATCAGAGGGCAGACTTTCTGAGCCGCACCCAGTTACGACAGGGGGAATGGGTACTAAAGCAGTCCATTTTTCGGCAGATTGTAAAAATGTGGGGGACCCCAGACATAGATCTGTTCGCCGATTTCAAAAACAAAAAAGTAGACACCTTCTGCTCCCTAGATCCCAGGGGGAATCCTCTATCTCTGGACGCATTTATGCTCCCATGGACACAGAGTCTATCATATGCCTTTCCCCCAATCATGCTCATCCCAGCGGTCCTAAAGAAGGTCAGGGAGGACAGGGCAAGAATGATACTGATAGCCCCCTTCTGGCCCAAAAGAACCTGGTTTTCCTGGCTAAGAATGCTCTCAGTAACCGACCCTTGGATCCTACCGGATCTCCCGGACCTGCTATCGCAGGGCCCAGTGCTACATCCTCAGGCACCAAACCTCCATTTAACAGCATGGAATTTGAGAGGGCACTGATGAGGGAAAGGGGATTTTCAGAAAACCTGATAACTACACTACAAAAAAGTAGGAAACCAGTTACGATGAGAGCTTAAGGTAGAACATGGAAAAAATTCCTATCCACTTCTGGGTCAAAGGTTCAGGATGGGGTTCAGATTGATAAAATCCTAGAATTCCTACAAAAGGGCCTAGAACAGGGTCTGGCGGTCAACACGTTAAAAGTACAAATAGCGGCATTAGGCACCCTCTATAACCATGATGTGGCAGGTGACCCCTGGGTAGCACGGTTTATTAAAGCCGCAACCAGATCTAGGCCAATAATCAGTCAAAGATTACCCTCATGGGACCTGAACCTTGTACTTTCAACACTGACAGGCCCTCCATTTGAACCCATTCACTCGGCAACCCTAAGGATCCTATCACTCAAAACTGTGCTTCTGGTGGCACTAACATCAGCCCGAAGAGTGAGCGATATTCAAGCCTTGTCAGCAGGGCCTCCTTTTACAAAAATTTTAGATGATAGAGTCATCTTAAAACCTGACCCAGCCTATTTACCTAAAGTGTCATCACATTTGCACAGGTCCCAGGAGGTAGTCCTTCCTTCCTTCTGCCCAAATCCAAAAAATAAAGGGGAAGAAAAATTCCATACTTTATATGTTAAAAGGTGCCTAGTACAATACTTAGAGGCCACCAAAAAGTGTAGGAAGGAAGGGTCTCTCTTTGTGTGTTTCCAGGGTTCTCGGAAGGGGCTCAAAGCATCCAAGAGTACCCTGGCAAGGTGGATAAGGGATGCGATCGCCCTAGCATATTCATCCAGCGGAAATACCATCCCAGAGGGGCTGAGAGCTCATTCCACAAGGGCAATGGCGACCTCATGGGCTGAAAGATCTGTAAGGCGGCCACCTGGTCAACACCACCTACCTTTTTCAAGCACTACCGCCTAGATCTAGCCTCTACGTCTGACCTGACCTTCGGGAGAAGGGTCCTTCAGGCGGTGGTCCCTCCCTAAGCTACCAATCTCTGAAATTCTCTCCGTGGTGCTGTCATGGGTGAGAGAGAATAGCTTAGTTACTCACCGATAACGGTGTTTCTCGGAACCCATGACAGCACCCGCTTATTCCCCTCCCCTTCACGAGTATGGTGAGCACGTTTTACTGTTAGTAGAGTGTTTCCGTTTAGGCACAGTGCTTTGATAAGTAAGCAGTATTATAATGTTGTGTATATATTTCTGTTTAACTAACCTGGAGACCCTCTGATGCTCTGTAACCAACTGAAGGCGGAGGAGAGGTACCGCCCTTTTTATCTGTAGGTTCCTGTCCCTGAAGGGCGGATCCCCTCTCTCCGTGGTGCTGTCATGGGTTCCGAGAAACACCGTTATCGGTGAGTAACTAAGCTAATCCTGCATATACCTCTGGCCAGTTTTAAAATATGGGTGGATAGGGATAGCCATATATCAAACCATATATGTGTGTGAAAAGACCTTCTCTCCAAAAAATGTGGCTCATTTTGCAGACTGCATGCTTGTCCGTCTGAACATGAGCAAATCTGGGATCTAGTGTTTGTCCAGTCAGTGTGGCACACCAAAGATTCTACCAAGATGGCTCAGTTTTCTAATGTAGGGTGAATATGTGAGTGAAATTCTCTACATCCTTTATCCTTGTACAGAAATCTCTTGATTTTCAGCTTATGCTGCAGTCTGTATTTTTGATGGGATAAAAGTCTTTAAAACCAAGGTGGATCACCATGTATGCGCGCGCTATGTGTTAAGTTAAATTACATATATCATAGAAAAAAAATAATAATAAAAAAAATATATATGTGTGTGTGTGTGTATATATAATATCTCATGTAGTGGGTTTTTTTTTTGTTTTTTTGCTTCCTCTTTATGGTGCATTACTATTTCTCCACATGGTGGCTCTCTTGCATATTTGAATACATTCTAAAGACATGCTCAAGGGAAACTTTGCCATGTTCATTTTATTTTGGACGCACAATCATTTGCATAATAAATGTCACTTTTGAGCAGGAATTTTCTAAACATTTATCTAAATGCAGATGCCACAGACAGCAAGCAATTGCTGAAGTGGGTGTGTGTATGTTGACAGTGGAGATACACTACTGTTGCCTTTTCACATCAAGCTGAATGAATGAATCTCAGGAGACCGTCAGATATGTGCTGTATGTGTATCCTACTAGGAATGTACGGTACTTTTACACTCAAATAGACCAACTTTTAAGCATTTTTTTTTTTTTGAGACCCATCTGACGTTTAGTTTTTCTAAGCCTGTTAGTATTGTTTTGTTTTTACATGATTTACTAAATCAGTGGAATCCTGTTTTACTTTTTATTTAGATCAAAATCTTTTAAAATAATTAAAATGTGAATATAAAGAGCCTGGCTGCATTATATTTAAAAGTGAATTGCACTTTATCCAAAAGTCTCATAAGTCAATGGTACAAACATTGTAACATATCTTGCCAGAGAGTGAGCCACACCTTCACATCCTCACTGCCTTATGAATAGGGATGAGTGAATATTTCAATGTTTTGGATTATGATCGCCGAATTTGCAATATTCGCCGATTTTTATTCGTCGAGTATGTGCAGAACACCATTCAAGGCAAAACCAAAATGCGCACACACACAACACCTTCAAATGGGCCAAAAAGCTGTCAAAACACATCAAATAAGGGACATAGTCATATGTTAAAGTTTGGGCACCCCTTTTAATGTTAACCTTTTTTCTTTATAACAATTTTGGTTTTTGCAACAGCTATTTCAGTTTCATATATCTAATAACTGATGGACTCAGTTATATTTCTGGATTCAAATGAGGTTTATTGTACTAACAGAAAATGTGCAATCTGCATTTAAACAAAATTTGACCAGTGCAAAAGTATGGGCACCCTTATCATTTTCTTGATTTGAACACTCTTAACTACTTTTTATTGACTTCCTGAAGCACTAAATTGGTTTTGTAACCTCATTGAGCTTTGAACTTTATAGCCAGGTGTATCAAATCATGAGAAAAGGTATTTAAGGTGGCCACTTGCAAGTAGTTCTCCTATTTGATTCTCCTATGAAGAGTGGCATCATGGGCTCCTCAAAACAACTCTCAAATGATCTGAAAACAAAGATTATTCAACATAGCTTTTCAGGGGAAGGATACCAAAAGTTGTCTCAGAGATTTAACCTGTCAGTTTCCACTGTGAGGAGCATAGTAAAGTGGCATCAATTCAAAACAGTAGAAATGTTATGGGAACCTACACCTGTTACCCAGCAGATGGAGACTGTAACAGGCAAGGTGGTGGAACTACTGTGCCCTGTCCCTGGAAAGCCTGGAGGGGAGGGGCTTAACTAGATGGCCTACCAAATCCCAACTCTGATAAGTGGCAGCAGGCGAAAAATGTGACACAAGGAGGTGGCACAAGGTGCTACTCCAGGGCTGACCTACAGAGGGTGGCAGCTGACCCCCTAGAGTGTGTAGGCTGCTATGGCCCGAAGGAGGGATTTAGAATGCAGGCAAAGCACTGTAGGGACATTGGAACCACAGGGGTACAGATGGGACCGGCTGAGGAACAGTAAAGCAATGGCAGGTGTAGGCTGGACCAGCTGATGGACAGAAAAGCACAGACAGGTACGAGCAGATGGGTACAGGGTAGCAGATGGCGGACCTGGGGAACCTGACAACTAGCAAGCATGCAAGGCAAACAACCTCGCTCCGGCATCTTCATATTGGAGGAGCCTTAAATAGGTGTTGCCCAGCTATAGGCTGGGAAGACCTTAGGTTGATGCAGGCAGTCCCTTTAAGAGGGAGCTAACTTGCTCGCTCCCTAAGCATAGTGACCAGGCCTACAATTGTACCTTGGGGTTTACAGAAACATAGGAGGTGAGATAAGGAGGTGGTTTGTGAGTGGTAGACACTGAATATCCTGTCTGTTATGTGCGAGGAGATCCAACAAAGGGCCAAGTCTGTAATGGCAAGAGATCATAAAGTCTGTAGTAAGAGCGAATGGTCCACTATGCCAAAGGCAGAATACAGGTCCAGGAGAAGGAAGAGGACAAACTAACATCGCTTTGATTTGGTGAGTAGTAGGTCGTTGGTGACTTTAGTCAGGGCAGTTTAAGCGAAATGGTGCGGTCTGAAGCCAGATTGCAAGTGGTCAAAGAGGGAGCAACAGGAGAAGTGAGGGGACAGTTTAAAATGGACGTGGTGTTCCAGTAGTTTGTAGGCATATGGGACAAGTGAGATGGGGCGATAGCGAGACACAGAGGATGGGTTAAGGTAGGGTCTTTTGAGGATGGGTGTGATCGAGGTATGTTTCAATCAGGAGGGGAAGACACCAGTTAATGACAGCTTGAAGAGGTGGGGTTAGGCTTATCCGAATAGCTGCATCGGGTACCTGGAGTGCTCCCGATGACCAGCTGTTCGGCGCCGCAGCTGCACGGTCAAGTCTGTGTGACAGTCATAACACATGCATGGAGAGCCTGTTTGTTGTGACTGTCACAGTCGTGACACATGCAGCTACGGCGTCGAACAGCTGATTATTGGGAGCGATCCAGGTTCCCGATGCAGCTATTCGGTAAGCGCTATAGCTATTTGGATATGCACTTATCCGAAGCTATTTGATCACCCCTAGATGAAGACTGTGGTAAGGTTTGGAATGAGGTGGGACATTATTGGGCCAAGTTCACAGGTGGTGAGGCAAAGTCTTCAGCTGAGAGGAGCGGGAAGGGAAGAGAATTGAAAGTACTGAATAGTGATTTGGAGTTGAGAGACAGGTGTGATATGAGGGGTGAGAAGTCAGTTTGTTTTGCTGCAGTGAGCAAATGCACAGTATTTTTTACAACTTCTGTTGTTACTCTACAAGCTACTCCATTCTTTCTTTGGCATCTGCACAGCGGTATGCATTGTAGATGAGGGCCAGAAAGAACGTGCTCCAGTAGATGGAAAGCACTGCATCAAGTGGCCTCTCCTTCTCTTCATCCATCTTTACATCACACACAGTACAATCCTCAGAGGTAGCACCCCAATTACCCTTGTTTTCCCCCACGTCACAACTCTCCAAGCGCCTAACTGACTGTTGGGAACCGCAGTTGGCTGAGTCTGCAGATCTATTCACACATGGTATGCCAAAGGCATTGGAAGTGTGCTTCAAAGATTCACAGTCAAGAGTAGGAAATCATCTGCAGCAATGCTCAAATTTTTTTTTTCAGCTTGATCCAGTTCCAGACGAAGTAGGGTCTGAGCAGAGTCTAAACCGTTGTCAACAGACGTTAACCACGGTGGGTGGAGGTGAGCCGTTTGTGACGAGACTCACATTCTTGAGCTGCCCGCGGACTGAACTATGCTGTCATTACAGGAAGAGGAGGCGGTTGACTCTCAGGGCGAGGAGTGGGAGAACATACTTTTTTTTTTTTTTTTTTTTTATAAACGACAGAGTAGAATTAAGAAAAAAAATGCAACAATTTGTCTACTACATGCATGAACTGGCACATGCGCAATAAACATTTTTTAATCTGGGATTCTCACTGTGCTAAAATGCAGACTTGCGGGCCTCGCCAACCACCGTCCATCCCATCAACCGCATCTTCTGAATCTTCCTCCTCCCTCTCCATGGCAAGTGTTGTCACACAGGTCTTCAGCCTCAGAACCTCTACTTGTTTCCCCCTACAGTTCGGGTGACTGAGAGCCTGTCAGCTGATACGGAAGTGGGCACGCCTGCTGTTTTTGTCTTATCTTGCATACCAAGCAAACCATATCTTTCTCAATCCACTGTAACATCTCAGTCCAGCAGCTTGTCGTGTTCACCCTACTCCACCCTGTGTCAGCACAGCAGCGTGCCCTCTTTTGTGCAGTTGTGCTCACATAAAAGCTTCTTTCCTCCTACATATGGCAAAGCTAACAGTTTGAACTTCACTAACTTCAATCTACTAATAATAACCTTTTAATTTATATATCGCAAACATATTCCGCAGAGCTTTACAAGTCAGCAGCAGTTCATATAAAAGTCATAAGTTACAAACTTTAAGATAATCAAACAATTAAAGCAAAAATAATGACACTGTTCTTCATAGCTTACAGTCTGCAATGAGGTGGGGGTGACACAAAGTATAGGTGCTTATTTATAATGATGGTCCAACAGTCTTGAGGAAATGGGGGGTAGATAAAGGCTGCATGAGTCTTTTGGGTGTGGATGAGTTGGATGGCAAATTATGTTTAGAGAAGTAGAGAATAGGCTATATATAAAAAGGACTTTGATTAGGTAAAGTGATAGGCCACCCTAAACAGATGTGTTGTTAGGGAGAACCGAAAAATGTCTAAGTTGTGATTATAGTCCTAATTTTGTGGGGGATAAAGGGTAAGAGGTGAGTTATCTATGTAGGAGATTGAACTGCTGGACAAAGACCAGATCTGGGGTGTTACCGTTTTTGTGTGTCAGAGGTTGAAAGTTGTGAGAGTCCACTTGAACTGGTTAGAAATTGAAGCTGGGATGGAGGTGGGGCTGTTGAAGTCTCCTAGTATAAGGGTTGGCAATTCCGAGGACATGAAGGAGTGTCAGCAAGGCAGAAAAGTGGTCAAGGAAGTGAGTGGGTGAGCCTAGGGGACGGTATATGACCACTACTTGGAAGGTGAAGGGATGGAAGACTCTGATGGTGTTAACCTACGAAGAAGAATGGCGTCCAATGGGCCTATATTTTTTATAGCTTTAAAAAAAAAACAAAAAAAAAACAGGATTGTTGGTGGCAGCAAGGAGTGTGGGGTTATCATGGAGTTACCAATGATCATAAGTACACCTATTTCATGCATTCTAATATGGAGCTGGACAAGCCATCTGCTCACTATTAGGGTCCTGTAAATTTAGCGATGCACCAGCGATCCTGACCACGATACGACCCGGTCAGGATCGCTGGTGCATCGCTAAATGGTCGCTAGTGAGCTGCCAAACAGGCAGATCTCACCAGCGACGTAGTGGTGGTCATTACTTACCTGTCAGACGCGGCTATGAAGACGTCCTCGTCGGCGCCAGCAGGAAGCCCAGCAGGAAGCCGCCGACAAGAAACTGCCCAGGACGTTCTCGCGCAATCAGCGATAGACAGCGGGGGAGCCGGTCGGAGGTAAGTGTCACATATAGCGATATCGCTAGCAATATTGCTGCTGCGTCACAATCGGTGACGCTTAAGCGATATCGCTCGCGATCTCTCTTGGTGTGAAGGGGGCCTTTAGTTTTCCGAGAAATAATTATTGTGGACCGCCTGCAGCCTCCTTGAATGATCATCGACCAATCATGTCATTGTCTGGATGATGTGGGCCAGCTGAGAGCTCTTTGAAACAAAGCTCACAGCAGTTTTCTACGTGACTGATGGCCTGTGAATCTCTGTGATTACTGCATGGCCATTCCAATCTGTTGTCAATGAAAATGCAACCTTTCCGCCTTGTGGATACAGACTGTTTCCGAAAGCTGATGGCTGTCGCAGTCCCTCAGTACCAGTTGCCCAGTCACCATTACTTCTCTAAGAAAGATGTGCCTATGCCACACCAGCATATCACAGACATAATTACCCATTCCCTGAAAAATTCTGTCTGCCAGGGTGCATTTCAACACTGACACGTGGACGAGCAAGTATGGACAGGGGCATTACATCTTTCTGACTGGGCACTGGGTGACTCTGGTGGCTGTGGGTGCAGTCGTGGAAGGGGCGCTCCATAACTCTTGGAATCCCCAAGGCTTGCAGGGCGCTTGGGGATGGAGAACTAAACCACTACACACCATAAGATGGATAACTAAACTACTAGACAAGAGGGGTTAGAAAACTAAACTAATACACACCAGGGGATGGAGAACTAAAGCACTAGACACCAAGATGTCACTATACAACCCTGGAATCCCCAGGGTTTGCAGAACAAACCTCTTTATGTAACAGTTTCTGCAGTGATTCTGTCTCCTTCACCTCTTCTAGGGCCTCCGCCTGCGCCCTCAACCTCTGCCTTAATTAAACACACGTTCCAACACTGCAGAGAGAATCCCTCCCCTCCACCTCTGTACTGTGCAGCCAGGGCTCACTGCAATCAGGCATTGTTAAAATTAATATGCCTTGGAGACCGTAGTCATCAAGATTTGTGGACAGCTATTCAGGCCAAGTTTGAGCAATGGCTGTCTACACTCAACCTGGAGCCAGGGAAAGCCTTTTGCGATAACTGTGCAAACCTGGTGGCGGCCTTATGCTGGGGAAGAGTCACACGTGCCTTGCATCCTCATCCTGATGGTACAACAATTCCTACGCCACTGTCCTAGCCTGGAAGCGCTGCTGCAGAAACCACTATCGTTGTATGCTCACTTCCACCATTCCTCTTAAGTGGGTATAGAGATCTTTCGGACTACCGGCTAACCGACTGATATGCGATGTGACCACTCCGTGGAATTAAACTCTGCACATGTTGCAGAGACTGTTCAGTATGACATTTTGCATAGCCTGGCACAACACAGTACGGACGTGGTGCAGTTCACACTTCGGAAGTGGACACAAATGAAGGACCTCTGCACCCTTCTGCACATTTTCAAAATGGCTACTAAGATGGTTAGCGGTGATGATGCTATCATCAGCATCACTATTATTGTCATCTATATGCTGGAGCACACTTTTAAATAGTCTGGGTGAGAAGGTGGTGGTGGTCCTGAGGGAAGAGAAGGAAGCCTTAAGGGTAAACAAAATCTGTAAGTTCAGGTCTGTCATGTTACAGGTGGTTGCCATTTGAGGAACAAATGAAGAAGGACAAGGCAAAGGACGAGAAGGAAGAGGTGATGGACACGCAACAATTAGAAGATGAAGACCATGTTTCCCTCTCTGTGGTTTCCAGAAGGCGATGGAGGAAGAAAACTTGTGTTATCCCTCCACCATCAGACTGTGGACTTGGACCTCATGAACGAGATCGACCGATGAGCGCTTTCTTGTAGCATGATCTGCAACATTGTTACCAATATAGTTATGGTTTGAAATATTGCTGACTACTGGGTTTCCAGTGTGTTCTATTCCTGATACAGAAGTAAATGTTTCCGGTTGTCCCACCCCCCGTAATGGACGCGCCCATGCTGCAGTATCATCAAAACATGCTTGAAGACCATCTTGAAAGTGGTTTTCCCCAGGACGGCAGTGAGGCACACAGTTTGCATTGCGGTGATAGCTTCCAACCCCAGGAAGGTTGCGTTTTCAACGCAAAAACATTAGCAGCCTTGCAGCACTGGAGTCCTGTATTCCAACCCTGCAAAGGACTGCATCTGCAAAGAGTATGTATGTTCTTCCCGTGTTTGCGAGGGTTTCCTTCCAGTACTTGCTTTTATACCCACATGCCAAAGACTTACAGATAGTAAATTTAGATTGAGTCCCAATGGTGACCGTGCCAGTAATGTCAAGAAAGCGAATGTTGAATAATTGGCGCTATATGTGATTAAAAAAAAATTTAATTTGAAATTGATGCTCAGGCACACTAAAGTGGCACTAATATCCATTTCGTAGACTACTATTGTCAGAAAAATCTAGGGATCGTAACACGGGTAGTTGACTCAAAGGTGGTGGTGGGCTGACGGTATCGGAAGCCTACTGCTATAGGAAACGCACATGGAGACCCAACCAGGAGTCTACACGCTTACAAAAATTATTGGCAGACACCAAGAAAGTGACATCATTTTCACCACGGTAGAAATAGTATAATAGGGACCGACAGGTCTTTTACTATACCCAACCCAGGGGATGGACACCCAACCAGAAGTGTTCACATTTCCACAAATTGGTGTTAGCATCTGCAGCAGTAACAGCAGGCACAACAGCCCCACTAAAGATATCGCACACTGCAATTACGAGAGAACAATGCAGCACACTACTAGCTACAACATCCAGTAACAGAAGTTGTCAGTTGTCTCTGGATAGGACGTGACGTTGTTGGTCCATTAGAGCTTTCCCAAACATTACCAACTACCCCACATACACCTTGAATACCAAGCCTAATCCCCCTTCCACCACGACCTTGCTTTTTCCCAGTCATGTCGCTCAGACAGTATCCTAGGCGCACAGTATTGGCAACTAAAAATTAGATTTTTTTTACTCTACACACAGCTGAATTTCAGTGGCACGAAATTAGGTGAAATATGGCGTGCTGAATCGTGTTAGTCACAGGTTAAAGAACTTTCAGTGTGGATTAGGGCTGTATGACAAAAGATATGCCCCAAACAAATTTAAAATTGGATCTCCCCTACTGTATGACTTTAGTAACAGAAAAAAAAATGGTTTTAATGTGTATGAACAAAAGGAAATTTTCTGCTCACCCCTCTTCACTCCTTATCACACCTCCGACGCACGGAAACACCCTGACCCGGGTGTATAGTGCATGCACAACATAGAAAAAGATTTTCCAGCGTCTCCAGGAGATAAAATAACAATTGCTTTATTGAAAATATAAAAGGGGAGCACTTTCCTACGCGTTTCACCCTGAAAGGGCTTAATCATGGAAAGCTTTTTTACTCTACACACAGCTGAGTTTCAGTGGCACGAAATTAGGTGAAATATGGCGTGCTGAATCGTGTTAGTCACAGGTTAAAGAACTTTCAGTGTGGATTAGGGCTGTATGACAAAAGATATGCCCCAAACAAATTTAAAATTGGATCTCCCCTACTGTATGACTTTAGTAACAGAAAAAAAAATGGTTTTAATGTGTATGAGGCCTGTATAATGTAGAAGGTAGGCTCAAAATAATTTCAATCTTGGCTGATGTGTCACGTTTGCAAAAAAAAAAAAAAAAAAAATGTGCAACAGCTCTGCACGCAAAACAATTTCAACTCCACTAAATGACAAGGTGGGATATGGTGGGCTGTATCTCGTTTAGCAACAGAGAAAATTATATTTTTTTTAATGTACTTGAGCAATTCAGACAGTGGAATTTCACCGCCACTAAATCACAACTGCCCCTATATAAAAAAAAAAAAAAAAAAAAAAAAAAATTCCATGTACAACAGCTCAAATCACAGAACAGTGTCACCACACTACTAAATGACAAGGTGGGATATGGTATGCTGTTACACATGTAGCAAGTGAAAAAATGAGCCTGGCATGAAAAAATATCTGCTGGAACATCAGTTTCACAGCCACACCGGACTCTAGGTAGCTAAACTAACTAATAAACAACCGCCTAGCTAACTACCTGAAATCTAGCTGCTAACAGTGCCAGCATCAGGAGCAGCCTCTCTGCGCTGTTAGGCTGTGTGCCCACGTAGCGATTTTTAAGCGTTTCTGCGGCGTTTAACGCGCGATAATGCCGCGGAAACGCTTAAAATAAGCGTTCCATGCATTTGTAATAGAAAACGCAAATGTTGTGCCAATGGTGCGTTTTTTACCACTGCGGAATCACTTAGCGGTAAACGCAGCATGTTCATTAATTTTGCGGAATCGCCCGCGATTCCGCATACCATCAATTATATGAGCAAAAACGCATGTCAAAATGCTTGACAATCGCGTCAAAAGCGCGTGTCAAAAAGCGCATGCGATTTCCCTGGCAAGGGCATGCGTTTCTGCTCAGGAAAAAATCGCTTGAAAATCGCTGCGTGGGCACATAGCCTTAGTGCCAAAATGGCGCTAAAGCTAGATGTCCTCTCTTTATATGGAGAGGGAAGTTTGATTTCAGCAGCCAATGACACAAGCCGTTGTGTCATTACATTGTGGATGTTTTCTGCGCCCTGATTGACTAGCCGCAGTGTGCACACATAGTGTTAGAAGAAAGAAAAAATTCTGTTTACAAGAACGCTGCGCCTGTGAGCTCTGCACACCCCTCCCCTCATCAAACACGTGCCCCACGCTCATGATACACCACCATTATCCTTGCTAATGTGCTGAAAATACTTTAGTGGCAACACAAATATTTTCCTGCAGTTTTTACTGATTGTTTCTGATTTTTTTTCCCAATCTTAAAACATTTTGCTTGTGTTTCTGATCACGAGTCCAAACATGCCTTATTTGTGCCAAATTTATGTTCGCTCATCACCACAAATGAACTCCTCACTCCGGTATGAACAATTTGATCAGGTTTTTTTTTCCTCCAAGAATATGCTGGATGCCAGTGTTTTGGGGGGCATATTCCCTTTGAGCTTCTGTGAACAGTTGTTTGTTTGCTTTTTGTTAAATGCAAACTTTGATCAAACTTTTGCATGAATCAAAATCAATTGTTTAAGCAAATATATTGAAAGAACTCTGCTTCTTCCTCCACTTATGAGCCACTTTCCCCCCACCACCTGCCTCCTGAACTTGTCATAGAGCTTTGGGGTTTAGCATTGTATAGTATAAGAAAATAAGCAGGGGCAGACACAGAATGATTGTACAGAGCTGAATTCACATCTTCAAGAATCGATATTGGTGTATAATCCTCTCCATGATTCTGTCTGTGTGCTAACTAAGGAATGAAGAGCAGCAATTCCTCTGTGTGCATTGCTGTGTAAGGCCCCCTTCAAACTTCATTGTGACCAGTACGTGTGGTGACCGTTTTCAACACATTGGAGAAACTTCCACACGTAGACCTATTAAAATCTATAGGGCTGCGCACATGTCAATTTTTTTTATTTTTTTTCTTGCAGCATGGCTTGTACTGGAATAGAATGCAGGATAGAAATAGTACCTGTTTAGGTGTTAGATGTGCAAAGATGGCGATAGATAGCCAGGTGGAAATTCGTGCGAGATGTAATTAGTGCCCCGTGTGTGCATTTGACTGTACTTGTATTCCACTAATAAATTATTTGAAAAAGACATGGGTTGCCACCTATTTTTGATAACCAGCACAGGTAAAGCAGACAACTGTGGACTTATGTTATCAGGCTGGGAAGGTCGATGGTTATCGGACCCTTCCCAGCCTAAAAATACCAGCCTGCGCCACCCAGAGTTGGCACATCCCATTACATGCACCAATTCTGGTGCTTTGCCCGACCCTCCTTGATTTTCCCTGCTGTGTTGTCAATCTGGATACTCTTTTTGGAGGTTGATGTCAGCTGTGTAATTTCATCTGGCATCAAGCCTAGGGGTTGGTAATGAAGAAGCTTCTATCAGACACCCCCATTACTAACCCAGCAAGTTAAAAGGAGAAAAAAAAATAAAAACACCATGGTTCATCAATTTATTAAAACAAAAAAAGCCATGCTGGTCCAACGTAGTCCATGGATTCCGATGTAGTCTGCAAAAGGCAACATGAAAGACATAAGAAGAGAGAATTTGATAAAGACAAGAGAGAGAGTCCCTCATTCACCAATTTATTAGATCCATTGGAATCGCCTGCAGTTCCAATGTAATCCAAGGTGATCCCATGACGTCCACTGATTCTCTATTAAAACCTATGGCACCTCTTTCTGAGGTCAGGTTGTGTTACACGAGACCCATCAGTAATGTTACTAACATAACTGCTCTCGCCAGGTCATTCAGAGGGCTGCCTGACCGGGAGTGACTTATGGAGCGAGAGTAGTGATGACAGTAACATTACTAATTTTATCTCTCACGCAACACATGCAGGGATTTCCTGTTTTCTAGGCAATCCCTGCATGTGTTGCTGCTGTTAAATAAGCTGCCAAGCATGCAGCCGCGGAGACTCTAACATATTATTCGAGCGCACCAAAGATACTCTATTGGCACACAAGCATGCTCAGAAAACAGCTTGTCATAGCACGTTCGTTCATCACTAATATCTATCTAGATATTTGCACATCTAACACCAAAAGATCTGTCATTTCTCTTCTGCATTCTTTTCCAGTATGTTTCACACATACTTTTGAGCAACGAAAATATGTAGCGTTCAAAACTCATTGTGGGATCTTAAAAGGAATCTGTCACCTCATTTTTGGCCTATGAGATGCGGCCACCACCATCAGGGGCTTATTTACAGCATTCTGTAATGCTGTAGATAAGCCCCCGATGTAACCTGAAAGATAAGAAAAACGAGTTAGATTATACTCACCAGGGGGTCCGGTCCGATGGGTGTCGCGGTCCGGTCCGGCTCCTCCCATATTCTAGTGATGACGTCGTCCTTTTTTTTTTTTTTTTTTTAAAACCAGTTATTTTTATTTAGGCTTCAAAAGATTTTAAACAATAAACAGTGGATATCAATATACATGTAACAATTCACATATCTTGTAATAATACAATCAAAGCCATCCCCCCTCCCCCAATACTCCTTATGCCGGGTATACTTGAGAGTCTTAGCAATCATATCACCGCCATCCAAGCGGACCATATTTTTTCGAAAGTTCTTTCACCATGCCTACGCCTGTAAATGCTTTCCTCTAAATGCATTACCGTACGTGTCTGAGCAATAAATTCCCTCCTAGTGGGGGGTTCCGAATCCTTCCATTTTCGTGCTATTAGTTTGCGTGCCACATACAGCAACCTCGCTATTACCACCTTGTAATGTTCTGAGACAGGTATCCCATCCACCTCCCCCCAAAACACACAGCACCGGATTCCTGTCGAGCGTACATGCATAAGCTCTCTCAATTTTGTTGATAACGACCAGCCAGTATGCCACCAGCCGCGGACACGACCACAACATATGTAACAGTCCGGCCTGGTCTGTGCCACATCTAGGGCAGCTAGAGTCTCCCCTCAAGCCCGCCTTGAATAGGACCAGCGGTGTTTTGTATGTTCTATGTATTACATATAATTGGGAGAGCCGTGCCTGCTCGCGTAGAGAGATCTTCGGGACATATTCAAGAATAGCCTCCCATTGTTCTGTTGTGAGGGTACCCATTTCCCTTTCCCATTTACTCTTTGCAGTGAGGTGATTGTCCCCCGGATAAGAGTGTAGTAGATCATGATATATGCTCGATATAACTCCCCTCCTCCCTCCCTTCATACACACAAAGTCTAGTACAATGTCGCCCTGAACCGTCATGGCTCCCAATCTACACTGTGCCCTCCAAGCATGTCGAAACATATAGTATTGAAAGCCCCATACCGAAGGCAAATCCAATTCCTCTCTCAATGTCTCAAAGGTCTTCAGGTCTGTTCCACTCTGCAGCTGGCACACATATCTCACTCCTTTCGCCTTCCAGTTGCCCATTTGACGCAGCTTATTAAGTTCTGGCAGATGCTCATTGTCCCACACCGGTGAGTACCTAGTCAGCTCATCCACCCCTCTGATCCTTTTAATGGTGTCCCATACCTTCTGAATCATGCCTATGGTAGGATATGGTGCTCCCAGTTTCTTAAAGGTACCATCCTCTAGACCCTGGATAAGTGGGTGTCTCCCCATCACATGTACCAGCACCCGGTGAGCTGCTCCTCCACAATCAAGCTCTCTCCATCCCCTGACATGCTGGCCCTGTACTGCCAAGAAATGGACCCATGGACTTGGTGCGGCCAGTCCTCCCTCTTCCTTCCCTTTTTGCAGAGTTCCAAATTTAATCCGTGCCTGCCTCTTGCCCCATATCAAGGATCTGAAGATAGAATCAATGCCCTGAAACCTTTTTTTTTGGTAGCCATATCGGCGAATTGTGCAAAACGTGCATTAGTTGTGGCATAAGGACCATCTTAATCAGGTTAGTTCTACCCGTTACCGTTAAAGCCAATTTGCACCATGCACCTATTTTCCCTTTGAATTTCTGTAGCAGAGGAACCAAATTCAGATCCGTGAATCGGGACAGTGGAAGAGCTACCCATATCCCTAGGTATCTAAACTGTGAAACTAGCTGGAGTTGTTTCCCCCTCTCATCTATCTCCTCCGCTTCTATTGCTCTATCCACAGCCGTGACATAAGACTTGTGCCAATTTATCTCCAGTCCCGAAATGCTCCCAAATTGTTTAATTACATCCATCGTGCACCCCAGTGTCTCTCCTGCACTTTCCAAAAACAGGAGGTCGTCGGCATACAATGATATTTTTTCTTCCTGCTTCCCAAATTTAAATCCGACCACTCCCCTCTCAGCTCTGATCTTGGCCGCCAGGGGCTCCACTGCCACCGCAAACAATAGCGGGGACAGCTGACACCCCTGCCTTGTGCCCCTATGCAAGTCAAACATCCCGGACTGTTCTCCATTCACCTTAACTACCGCCTTTGGGGATGAGTACAATAACTTCACCCTGGCCATGGATACGGGGCCGAATTCCATCAGTTCCATGATTTTCCTTAAGTATTGCCATTCCACGCTATCAAATGCTTTTCTAGCGTCCAATGACATCACTATTCTCCTGCCACCATTATCAGCAGGCAGTTGCATATTAAGAAATAATCTTCTTAAGTTAACAGCCGTGGAGCGGTTAGGCATAAAGCCCGACTGGTCCTCGTGTATAATGGTATGTGCAACCCCGGTGAGCCGGGTGGCCAGGATCTTAGCGAGTATTTTGACATCCGTTGTCAACAACGAAATGGGCCTGTACGACTCCGCATCCATGGGATCTTTTCCCTCCTTCGGCTCCTGCACAGGTGTACTTTATCTGCCCTGTTGAGGGCAGAATAAATACTGCAGTGCGCAGGGAAAGGTCAGAGAGGTCTGGCGCCTGCGCACTGCAGTACTTTACTCTGCCCTCAACAGGGCAGACAAAGTACACCTGCACAGTAGCTGTGGCAAAAGTAAGGAGGAGGACGTCATCACTAGAAGATTGGAGGCACCAGACCGCGACACCCATCGGACTGGACCCCCGGGTGAGTATAATCTAACTTGTTTTTCTTATCTTTTAGGTTACATCGGGGGCTTACCTACAACATTACAGAATGCTGTAGATAAGCCCCTGTTGGTGATGGCCGCATCTCATAGGCCAAAAATGAGGTGACAGATTCCCTTTAACCTAAGAAGACTGCGGTGACAACGGCCTTTTTTGGGTTAAAAGCATATGAACGCAGCCCAACACAGGACATTTGGGGAAAAGATCCACTACATCCGATTTGTGCTCAGTTGATGATTCTGTATATTTAATTCTTAACTTCTTAAAATCCATTTCTGCTGGGATTCAAACTTGGGAGCTGTTTTTATGAGAGGCAGAAAGATTAAGACTGGTTAGATGAGCATATGAAATATTGTCTCCTTTTTCATCCGTATTATCGCTTATGTTGCATCTGTGTGTTGTCTGTATGTATGTTGACATTTGTATGGCATGTGTTATTGTAAATCAACACTTTTAAAAAAATTTTCAAGACCCAATATAGTTTCCTGTGTTAATTGCAAAGTATTCATAAAAATAGGTGCAAATATCAATTATCTGTATCTCCTATATCACCGAATGTTCACTAATGTACAGTTTAGGCCTCGGACTGCCCACTAACATACAGCCCAAACCTATAATCACCTCTTTCCCTGCCGAGTGCCATATATAGTCTAGGACACTAAGCACCACTTTTGTAAAGACCAGGCCTCTAATATGTTTGTGACAGTCCATTAATGTATAATCCAACTTCTAAGCACCTCTGTGACAGCCCAGGAACATACTATTAAATCTTATAAGCACCTCTGTGAGAGTCCACTAATATACAGTCCATGCCTTTAAGCACCTCTGACGGTCCACTAACATATCGTCAATACTTTTTTAAGCACTTCTCTAAAAGACCACTAATGTACAGCCTTGGCCTCTAAGTACCTCTTGGGTTACTCACAAACATACAATTCTCACTGATGGATCATTAACGTACAGTCTTGGCCTCTAAGCACCTCTGTGAGATTCCATTAACATACAGTCCAGACCTCTTGGAACCTCTAGAACTGCCAAATAACAGCTCCATGCAACAGAGTCTGAGCCCTTCGCTTGCCTGGTTTCAAGTTGACATAATTTTAAAAAATAAAGTAAGGTGTGTGTGTATATATAGCTTGCCAAATAAGCCAGGACCCGCACAAATTCGCTCAACTCTAGTCTTGGTCTAGCCTTTGCCAGTGCGTATCCATCATAAACTTTACAGCTCCAAAACAAATAGAGCTTTTCTCCAGCCAGTACAAACGAATAACATAAACCATCCTTCCAGGTGCAATGAAACACAGTAAAGCCCCCGTCACACACACCGATCTCGCTAGCGAGATCGCTGCTGAGTCACAAGTTTCGTGACGCAACAGCGATCTCACCAGCGAGATCGCTGTGTGTGACACTTATCAGCGACCGGCCCCCCTACCGGGTATCGCTAATCGTGCTGGAATGGCCAGGACACTTTATCGTTGGTCTCCCTCTGGCCAGTACGCATCGCTGCATGTGGCAGGCGGGAGACCAGCGATCAGCGAGCTGGAGCCTGGTAACCAAGGTAAACATCAGGTTTCTAAGCACTGCGCGGCGCTTAGAAACCCGATGTTTACCTCGGTTACCAGCTCCCTGCACCAGCGCGCTGGTTTTTAAGCACCGCGCAGCGCTTAGAAACCAGATGTTTACCTTGGTTACCAGCTCGCTGGTTTCTAACATACACAGCGGGTAACTAAGGGACGTGCGTCACTTGTTACCCGCGTGTCGCTGGTGCTGATAGCTGGTGAAGCTGCCTGATTGGCAGCTCATCAGCGATCATGTAGCCACACACCACCGATCCTGACAAGGTCATATCGTTGTCGGGATCGCTGGTGCGTCGCTATGTGTGACGGGGCCCTAAATGTGGCAGCCTCACCAATCTTGCTATTCCAGACAGTATCAACTCAAATAGTGTAAATGCGTTTATCAAACAAACACGCCTTTGTTCAGCTCCAGCCCAAACTGAACTCTGCTGAGTTAACCCAGCTGCTGATATTAGGCCTGGAAATGATGAGCTGTATTACGGGAACAATCTTTCCCTGCCCAGACTCTTTTGGTTGCTCCTAAATCGTGGATCCAAAATCCAGTGAAATTAACTCTCTCAGTAACCTAGTGTCACTGGCCCAGACTTTACATTACCGGAGCTATCCACTTTGGTGACGCACATCTTGCCATCCATAGCCTTACCTTGTGGTTTGTGTGTGTACATTTTAGTTACTGTCCGTGTTAATTAAATTTGGAACTTTACCTGTAAATGAATACTTTTGTACACTGTTCAGGGATGTACAAGCACATTTTAAGTAGTTGGCCTTTTTACACATTAAATAACCTTCTCTGTAGAAATGGTAGGAGTCATGGAGAAATATATAGTGAGGTCCAGATATATATTTCGACAGAGACAACATTTTTCTAATTTTGGTTCTAGACATTACCACAATGAATTTTAAACAAAACAATTCAGATGCAGTTGAAGTTCAGACTTTCAGCTTTCATTTGAGGGTATCCACATTAAAATTGGATGAAGGGTTTAGGAGTTTCAGCTCCTTAACATGTGCCACCCTGTTTTTTTTTAAGAGGGACAAAAAGTAATTGGGCAGATTAAATAATTGTAAATAAAATGTTCATTTCTAGTACTTGGTTGAAAACCCTTTGTTGGCAATGACTGCCTGAAGTCTTGAACTCATGGACATCACCAGACGCTGTGTTTCCTCCTTTTTGATGCTCTGCCAGGCCTTCACTGCGGTGGTTTTCAGTTGCTGTTTGTGGGCCTTTCTGTCTGAAGTTTAGTCTTTAACAAGTGAAATGCATGCTCAATTGGGTTGAGATCAGGTGACTGACTTGGCCATTCAAGAATGTTCCACTTCTTTGCTTTAATAAACTCCTGGGTTGCTTTGGCTTTGTTTTGGGTCATTGTCCATCTGTAGTATGAAACGACGACTAATCCAGTTTGGCTGCATTTGGCTGGATCTGAGCACACAGTATGGCTCTGAATACCTCAGAATTCATTTGGCTGCTTCTGTCCTGTATCACATCAATAAACAGTAGTGACCCAGTGCCACTGGCAGCCAAGCATTCCCAAGCCATCACATTGCCTCCGCTGTGTTTTACAGATGATGTGGTATGCTTTGGATCATGAGCTGTACCATGCCTTCGCCATACTTTTCTCTTTCCATCATTCTGGTAGAGGTTGATCTTGGTTTCATCTGTCCAAAGAATGTTCTTCCAGAACTGTGCTGGCTTTTTTAGATGTTTTTTTTTTTTTTAAGCAAAGTCCAGTCTAGCCTTTTGATTCTTGATGCCTATGAGTGGCTTGCACCTTGCAGTGAACCCTCTGTTTTCCCTTCACACATGACAGCACCACCTGAGAGAGGGATCCGCCCCGCCAGGACAGGAACCTACTGAGACATAAGGGGTGGCACCTCTCCCCCGCTTCAGTTGGGTTCCTGTCCTGGAAGGAACCCCACTGTCGGCGGTGCCTGTCATGGGCGAAGAAAATGGACCCAGCCCCATCCCGGCGCAGGAAGAACAGGTGTCTCACCTGCAGCGCCGGCCGTCGGGTGCTGGATGTGCAGTCCCCGGGCCCTCCGGGGTTCCGGGTTCGTGCGGGCGTCGGTGGGATCCCCGGGGTCTGCGGGAAGCCCCCACCGCGCCGCCTCCCCTCGCGCATGCCGCATCTCGATCCCCATAGCAGGGGAGAGACGCTGGCTTCTTCCGGCCGCTGACGTCAGTGGCGCATTGCATGCTGGGTGCGCCGGCTGACGTCAGAAGGGTGACTGTTTAATGGCGCCGGGTGCGACGCCGGCTTTCTAAAGCAGGCGGCTGGCGGCCGCAGGGGGGAGGGGAGAGACTCTCACCTGAGCGGAGGCGCGGTATTTAAAGAAGGAAGGCGGCAGCAGACGGCGGTGCAACATGGAGTCAGAGCAGGAACGTTCAGCGTCCCTGCCTCCCTCTCAGCCCTCTGGCAGAAAGCATGGAAGCCATTCCAGCAGCAGTCGCCCCAGCCGCAGGTCGGGGGATTCAGCAAGATCCAAAGAACGCAGGTCGCGTGCCCCGACGCAGCCTCCGAGTCCGGTACCCTTGATTTCGGGTGGTGAGTGATCTTCGTGAATGTTAGCATTTATGTTAATAGGGCTTCTGTTGTATGCTTCACCCTGTAGGAAAGGCCTAGGAAAGCGGGAAGCAAGAAGAACAATAGGGATTGTGCTATATGTAAATCTCCCCTAGCAAGAGATTGGCAAAAAGATCTCTGTGCTGCGTGCATTCAGCGGACTATGGCGGAGGAAGCGCCTAGTTTCGCAGCCAATCTGATATCTGCCCTAAAGTCAGAAATCGAAGGCTCAATTAAGTCCCTATTGAAAAAAGGGAAAAAAACCAGGAAGGATCCCCCTAGTTCCCCCTCGGATTCCGTGTCAATGTCATCTCAGGCGGAAAAATCATCCTTCTCAGACTCCTCAGACAGCGACATGGGGGGTAAACCATGTTTCCCTGTAGAAGACACAGACGCCCTCCTAAAGGCCATCAGAGCTACAATGGGCCTACAGGAAGAAAATGCGGCTAAAACCCTAGAGGATATTATGTTTGGGGGGCTTCAGGAGAGGAAAAAACGGACCTTTCCGGTAAACGAGAAGATCCAGGCACTTATTGAGAGAGTGGAAAAAGCCCGAAAAATCGGGGGCCCTTCCATCTACTTCCAAGAGACGATATCCCTTCGAGCATAAGGATGCAGAGATATGGGACAAAATCCCCAAAATAGATGCAGCGGTGTCCAGATCCTCCAAAAGGTTGGCCCTGCCCCTGGAAGACGCAGGGGTTCTTAGAGACCCACTAGACAAAAAGGCGGACTCATATTTGAGGCATGCATGGGAAGCGACAGCAGGAGGACTAAAACCGGCAATAGCGGGTACGTGTACGGCACGCTCCCTCATGATCTGGCTGCAGCAGTTAGTAGAAAAGCTGGCTTCAAGGGTCCCAAGAGAGAAAATCTTATCGGAGATGTATCTCTTGCACGGGGCAGCAGCTTTTTTGGCCGATACCTCGGCGGACTCTATGCGGATGACAGCCAGGGCAGCGTCACTATCAAATGCTGCTAGACGCGCATTATGGCTTAAGGGCTGTCCGGGTGACCTTCAGTCCAAGGCCAAATTATGCTCTCTCCCCTGCGACGGTCGATTCTTGTTTGGCAAGAACTTGGACGATATACTGGAGAAAGCAGGCGATAAGAAAAAAGGCTTCCCCAGATTTCCTATGGATCAGAGGAGACAGCCCTTTCGGAGGGGAAGATTCAATAGGGGGCGCCCTCCCGCTGACAGGAGAAGATGGGAGGATAAAAAAAAAAAATCGGGATTTATGTTTGGTGGAGGTACCTCCACCTCAAAAAAGTCGCCACAGTGATGCCAGTATTCCAGTAGGGGGGGAGATTGGCACTCTTTTTCCAAACCTGGGAGAAGATCTCCTCCAATGCCTGGATTCTAACCATCCTAACAGAAGGCCTGAAAATTCCCTTCATCCGTCAGCCAAAATCTGTGGTCGTCGTCACACCCATCAGGAAGGTGACCGAAGAGCAGGTGGCCTTAGAAACAGATCCTGAGCCTGATAGACAAGCGGGTACTCTCCGAGGTACCACGCCTACTGGAAGGGAAGGGGTTTTATTCACCCCTTTTTCTGATAAAAAAAACCCGATCAAACATTCAGGACAATCATAAATCTCAAACGGCTCAATCTATGGATAAGGAACTCGACCTTCAAGATGGAATCAGTAACTACGGCGGTGAAGCTGCTACACCAAGATTGCTTCATGGCCGTGGTCGATTTAAGGGATGCGTATTATCACATCCCTATCCACCCAGATTACCAGAAATACTTGAAGGTAGCACTTTATATTCAAGGCACGCTAAGGCACTTCCTTTTGGCATATCTATAGCCCCGAGAGTTTTCACCAAAGTCATAGCGGAAGTGACTGCCTTTCTCCGGATTCACGACACGGTCATAATACTATACCTGGACGATTTTCTCATAGTAGGCAGCTCAGAGGACCACTGTACAGCGCAGTTGACCCGGGTGATCAACACCTTGCAGGAATTAGGGTGGATAGTCAATTTCAAGAAATCAAAATTGCAACCCCTAAAACAGACCTTCCTAGGATTCGTACTAGACTCAGAAAAGCAAGAATGTCTGCTCCCAGAGTCCAAAATAGAAAAGGTGCAGAATCTGGCCTTCACGGGCCAAAACCAACCACATATGACTTTAAGAAGAGCAATGTCCCTGCTAGGCACCCTAACATCCTGTATTCCGGCGGTCAGGTGGGCTCAGTTTCACACCCGGCAACTCCAGTGGGAGATACTAACAGCACAAAGATCGCTAAGAGGGCGTTTAGAAGGAAAGCTGGAGCTTTCCTTAAAAACCAGAGACTCTCTCAATTGGTGGCTGGACAAGAAAAATCTGACCTTGGGAATACCGTGGGACAGACAGATGTCAGATATAATCTTAACAGATGCAAGCTCCTCGGGGTGGGGGGCACACCTAAGGGGCATCATAGGTCAGGGTTCCTGGGCGCGTCAAGAAAGGGAAGCATCCTCCAACCTGAGAGAACTGTGGGCAGTGAGCAAGGCCCTAAGTCACTTCATTCCGCTACTCCAGGGTCGAAATGTACACATCATGTCAGACAACAAGGTAGTAGTGGCATACATCAACCACCAAGGAGGGACAATATCACACTCCTTAATGGAAGCGGCGACAGACATTCTGAGCAGAGCAGAAGAGCACCTACACTCCTTGACAGCCTTACATATAAAAGGGGCAGAAAACATAGAGGCAGACTTCTTGAGTCGCAATACCCTGAAGCAGGGTGAATGGGCGCTAAACCGGTCCATTTTTCAAAAAATAACTCAGCTTTGGGGGAAACCGGTGATAGACCTCTTTGCCAACAAACACAACAGGCAAACAGAAAGGTTCTGCTCTCTAAACCCGAGAGAAAATCCATGGGCAGTGGTGGACTCATTGCACATCCAGTGGAACTTCAGGCTAGCTTATGCGTTTCCCCCAGTGGCTCTGATCCCAACAGTTGTCAGGAAAATCAGAAACGATCAGGCCAGGGTGATTCTAATAGCTCCATTTTGGCCAAAAAGGCCCTGGTTTGCTCTGCTACGAAGGATGTCCCTCTCCGATCCATGGGTTCTACCAGAAATCCCGGACCTACTAGCTCAAGGTCCAATATTCCACGCTCAGGTCAAAGGATTCCATCTGACGGCGTGGAATTTGAAAGGTCGCTTTTAACGGATAGAGGGTTCTCCCCCGGGTTGGTGGCTACCCTGCTAAAGAGTAGGAAACCAGTGACGACTAACATCTACGGCAGAACATGGAATAAGTTCCTGCAGTTCTTAGGTAGGCCGTTAGGCAAAGATCCCCCGATTAATGCCATCCTGGAGTTCTTACAATCGGGGTTGCAGATGGGGTTAGCAGTGAACACACTTAAAGTTCAGGTGTCTGCACTAGGGGCGCTCTACAATTGCAAATTGGCATCAAATACATGGGTAGCCAGATTTATTAAATCCTGCCATAGAGCTAGGCCTATCCCAATACCCCGGATAGCCCCCTGGGATTTAAACCTAGTGCTAGAGGCCCTTACAAAAGATCCGTATGAGCCATTACATCAGCTACCCCTAAAGTTTCTGACCCTAAAAACAATCCTGTTAGTGGCCCTCACGTCAGCCCGCAGGATAAGCGATTTATAGGCTCTCTCAGTAAATCCACCTTATACGCAAGTCTTTCAGGATAGGGTAGTGTTAAGAACAGACCCCGCTTATCTGCCCAAAGTAGCATCAGACTTCCATCGGGGCCAGGAAATTGTCCTTCCATCTTTCTGCGAGAACCCAAAAAATCTGGGGGAGGAAAAGTTCCATAATCTGGATGTTAAGAGAGCTCTAGTAGAATACATATCTATGACTAGCCAGTGGAGGAGGTCCCAGTCCCTATTCGTAGCTTTTCAGGGTGCCAGGAAAGGCTATGGGGTTTCAAAAGGGACTATTGCTAGATGGATTAGGGAGGCCATTAGTGTAGCCTACACAGCTAGTGGTATCCCGATTCCTGACGGCATCAAGGCTCATTCCACCAGAGCCGTGGCGACCTCCTGGGCCGAAAAAGCAGAGGTATCGATTGAACAGATTTGTAATGCCGCTACCTGGGCCTCACCTTCAACCTTCTTTAAGCACTATAGGTTGAATCTATCCTCCTCTGCTGACTTAACCTTTGGTAGAAGGGTGCTGCAAGCGGTGGTCCCTCCCTAAGGTGTTTCGAATCTCCAAAAATCTCTCAGGTGGTGCTGTCATGGGTGAAGGGAAAACCACCATGGTTACTTACCGGTAGCCGGTTTTTCCGGAACCCATGACAGCACCCGTATATTCCCCCCCCCCTTTTCACCATATGGGTGTGCACTATTAGTAGGGTGTTTTTTGAGTGTTGTTGTGTTGGATTAAACATGTAACTAACCGGGAAGTCCTCTCAGTGCTCTGTAACCCAACTGAAGCGGGGGAGAGGTGCCGCCCCTTATGTCTCAGTAGGTTCCTGTCCTGGCGGGGCGGATCCCTCTCTCAGGTGGTGCTGTCATGAGTTCCGGAAAAACTGGCTACCGGTAAGTAACCATGGTGGTATTTACTTTCATGCAGTCTTCTCTTTATGGTAGATTTGGATATTGATACGCCTACCTCCTAGAGTGTTGTTCACTTGGTTCAATGTTGTGAAGGGGTTTCTCTTCACCATGGAGACTATTCTGCCATCATCCACCACTGTTGTCTTCCGTGGGCGCCCAGGACTTTTTGCATTGGTGAGTTCACCAGTGCTTTCTTTCTTTCTCAGGATGTACCAAACTGTAGATTTTGCCACTCCTAATGTTGTAGCAATTTCTCGGATGGTTTTTTTTTTTCCTGTTTTTGCAGCTTAAGGTTGGCTTGTTTCACCTGCATGGAGAGCCCCTTTGACTGCATGTTTCCTTCGCAGCAAAACCTTCCAAATGCAAGCACCACACCTCAAATCAACTCCAGGCCTTTTATCTGCTTAATTGAGAGTGACATAACGAAGGGATTGCCCACACCTGTCCATGAAATAGCCTTGGAGTCAATTGTCCAATTACTTTTGGTCCCTTTATAAACAGGGTGGCACATGTTAAGGAGCTGAAACTCCTAAACCCTTCATCCAATTTTAATGTGGATACCCTCAAATGAAAGCTGAAAGTCTGAACTTCAACTGCATCTGAATTGTTTTGTTTAAAATTCATTGTGGTAATGTCTAGAACCAAAATTACGGTAGAAAAATATTGTCTGTCCAAATATATATGGACCTAACTGTGTGTATATATGTGTGTGTGTGTGTGTGTGTAATATATATATATTATAAAAATTTATGTAGGTTCAAGTGTTTTCTTTGATTTCTTGTGTCAAACTAGGTAGACAGAACATAGTAGTTGTACAGTTTTATTTTCAGAGATGAGTAACAGGTGACTCTTGGAATCTGTTTTGTGATAAATGTCATGTCAAACAGTATCTAGTCTTTCATGAGTATGTCATTGCACGCTCTGCACACACAGTATCTTACTGCTGTGCTTATCGGTTTCAACATTAATTATACCCTTTATCGAATGCATCAAATTTAATCTTGAAGTTGGGGTATACCAGTGTCAAGTAAGCTGATAAGTAAAGGTCTGAAGTTTTATCAATGATCTAATGTAAAGCGGAATCCATATAGACTTGTGTGTGTATATAAGCACTCCATAATTCTGCTTCATAACCTTTTTTTTATGCTTGCTGCCAAACCTGCATGTTATGGAAACTGCACTACGTATATCTATATAAACCACTCTAAAAAGTTGATTCTGCATCTGGCATGAAAATAAACAATTATTCTTTATTTTGTGGTACTGAATCCAGTGAGGACACTGACTTGAAAGTAGGATTTGTGGCTTAGAGCTTGGGGGTGGTGGATGAGTACCACTTGTCCACATGTTCCTGATTCGGTAAGATGTGTGCGCTTAATGAGTCAGGAACGTCTGACTAGAACATGCTCCCTCATCAAGACTGGCGCGAACATTGCATGTCTTCATGAGTCAATTCCCTAGCTTCTGCTACTATTGAATTGCTGTGCTATTTCTGAATTGTGTATTATCTACCCTAATATGGTTTCCCTAAAAGTATGTTTTCACATTCAGGTTTTGCCGCAGGTTTTGAATCCCAAGTCAAGAGTGCATTAAAAAAGGAGAAGCTTCACTCTTTTCTTCACAAATATTTTCCATTAATAATCCATTCTTCGTTTTGGCTTAAAAAACTTAATTAAATATGGAAAAATACCCTAATACTAACCCCATTCCATATTCTCTGCTCTGACTCCTATCTAAAAGACAGCTTGTGATAGTTCAGTGATAGAACTTCTGTTCCTAATTCACACTGCAGTCTGTGTATTTTTATATAGTGCAGCTTAGACCTGTATGTGTTGCTTGTGTTGGGTTTCTTCCTGTCAGCTCTTACAAGCAGGAGGCAGGTAAGTGCAGCATAAAGCTGCATCTTATAGAAATGCTCCAGAACATCTGCACACAGTACACGCAGAAATAAACTGATCCATTGCTCCAAATCCTGTGGTGCTCAGTCTTTGTTTTCACTGAATCATGAAATTATTTCTCTAATTCTAGGGATCTCCTGAAAGAGGCCAGTGCTTGATGAAAAATCTTTAGTTTTTACTTTTATTTAAAGTGTACTATAGCTAACATCTTCATTTGAATGCACATGTAAAAAAAAAATGCAATATTATGCATTCTAAATATGTGAATGCAATTTTTAATTTGGGGTGATAAGTAAGAAAGCAGACACTGCCAGTTGAAAGTGTGGATTGAAGACTGTCATGATATAATATTCACAAGAAGTTGTATCCCATAAATACTTTCTCATGTTGTATTTTTATTTTTGCCGCAGGAAATTGATGAATGGAATATTTCTCGTCTAAATACCATTCTAGACGTTGTAGGAGACGAATGTGGGATTTCAATAGAGGGAGTCAATACCCCTTATCTCTATTTTGGGATGTGGAAAACTACATTTGCCTGGCATACTGAAGACATGGATCTTTATAGCATAAACTACCTCCATTTTGGTGAACCCAAATCATGGTAAAATCCAAGGACAAATTTGTGTGTCTGTATAATGTTAATAATGAAAGTGGAGCTCAGTATCTGAGAATAGGGGCACTCTTTTGGAACTTAAAGGGGGCGTTTCAGCCTCGTATATTTTTATGAATAAACTATTTGGTCCAGTATGTACATTCAATCTTTTATTCTTCTGTCGTTGTGTGCAACTGCATAATCTTCCATGCCAGCCAGCTCTCTTCTAGTGCAGTAAAAAGCTGGGACGGAGGAATCTAATGTCACTTGTGTGCAACTATTCTAGCAGTCAGTCTGTTACAGTAGCGGCATTCAGCTTTAAATTAGGTTTCTCCTTCCCAGCCAGCAATGTAAAGTGGGTAAGGAAAGTATTCAGACCCCTTTAAATTTTTCACTGTTTAATTGCATCAATTTGGTAAATTCAAAAAAGTTAATTTTTGTTCTCATTAATGTACACTGCACCTCATCTTGACTGAAAAAAAAACAACCCAGAAATGTAGACATTTTTGCAAATTAACCCCTTCATGACCCAGCCTATTTTGACCTTAATGACCAAGCCATTTTTGTGCAATTCTGACCAGTGTCCCTTTATGAGGTTATAACTCAGGAACGCTTCAATGGATCCTAGTGATTCTGAGATTGTGGTTTTTTTTTTTTTGTTTTTTTTTGTGACATATTGGGCTTCACGTTAGTGGTAAATTTAGGTCGATAACTTTTGCATTTATTTGTGGAAAAATCAGAAATTTGGTGAAAATTTCGTAATTTTAAAATTTTTGATTTTTTTTTTTAATTCTGTTAAACCAGAGGGTTATGTGCCACAAAATAGTTAGTAAATAACATTTCCCACATGTCTACTTTACATCAGCACAATTTTGGAAACAAATTTTTTTTTTTTTCTTTTTGTTAGGAAGTTATAAGGGTTAAAAGTTGACCTGTGATTTCTCATTTTTACAACAAAATTTACAAAACTATTTTTTCTTAGGGACCACCTCACATTTGAAGTCACTTTGAGGGGTCTATATGGCAGAAAATACCCAAAAATGGCACCATTCTAAAAACTGCACCCCTCAGGCTACTCAAATTTACATTCAAGAAGATTATTAACCCTTCAGGTGTTTCACAGGAACTAAAGCAACGTGGAAAGAAAAATGGACATTTTATTTATTTTTTTTCACAATTTTCTTTTAGCCTCAGTTTTTTCATTTTCACATGGGCAACAGGATAAAATGGATCCTAAAATTTGTCGGGCAATTTCTCCTGAGTACACCGATACCTCATATGTGGTCATAAACCACTTTGAGGGTGCACTGCAGGGCTCAGCTGGGAAGGAGTGCCATTTCACTTTTTGAATGGAAAATATGCTGGAATATTTAGTGGTTGCCATGTCGCGTTTGGAGAGCCCCTGTGTGCCTAAACATTAGAGCTTCCCAACAAGTGACCCCATTTTGGAAACTAGACCCCCCCCCCCCCAAGGAACTTATCTAGATGCATAATCATCATTTTGAACCCCCAAGTGCTTCACAAGTTGATCCGTAAAAAAAAGTATTTTTACTCTTCGCCACGACAGCACCCACTTGGAGAGAGGGATCCGCCCATAGGAACAGGAAACCTACAGAGATAAAAAAGGGCGGTCCGCCTCTCCTCCTCAGTTGGTTTCCTGTTCCTATCGGAACCACAGGATCTCTACAGAAGACATACCTGGGCCAAGGAACCGCCTGTGCAGTGTCCGTGTGAACGGCAGGGGTTCCGGTCCAGAAGCAGCGTCGGGGGAGTGCTGGAATCCGGCTCCCCCCTCGTCTGAGAGGGTGGCAGCGCAAGAAGAAACACCGGTACCGGGTGGAGCCGACCGGGGGTTTTCTTATATGGATACACGTCACCGGGATTTTGGAGGCAGCCATCCCGGTCCGTGTGGGAGTGCGGAGCCGAGATAGAGAAGCTATCTCTGGCGTTCTGAAACAGCGAGGATGCAGGTACAGCGCTGGGAAGAGGTAAGGAGGAACTTCCGGGTTACCGGAGGTTCCTCAGCGTGTAGCGCATGCGCGGTCTTTCACAGCCGCGCGATACCAGCAGAGGAGCACTCCCCGCCCCCTCCAGGGAAAAAAAAAAAGGGACATGATTTAATATAGCGGCGCTGGACGGTGTTTCCAGGCCGGGCGCAGGCTAATGAATGCACCGGAAGCAGGCGCACCTGGGAGGGGGAGGTACCAGGTATTGAAGGGTGGCATAAAAAACCGAGGGGGATAGTGATAGAGCGTGCAGACATGTCTTCCCCAAGACAGGACACGCATCCCCAGGCAGGTGATACAGCGGCAGCGGAACGGCGAGGCTCCTCGGATAGGAGCCACAGAAGTCATGCCAAAAGAACCCCTTCTCAGCCTCCTGAACCGGTACCTACAGCTTCTCTGGGTGAATGGACGACTCTCTGCCTATCAAGCTGTTAAAGAACCTATCTCTCGCTCTCGCTCTCCCTCTCTCTCCTCTGCTATGTCCACCATAGGCTAAAAGGAAGGAAAAATCAAAAAACAAGGAATGTGCCCTCTGTACACGTCCTTTACCGGACTCTTATACAAAGAGGCTGTGCAAAAAATGCATTTCTGAAAATACAAAACAGGCTTCAACATCAGCCACAGACATTAGGGCTATAATAAGGGAGGAACTACAGGCCCTAACCCAGTCTAGCGGCATATCTAAGAAAACTAAGGCTAACAAACCAACGGCAGTTAGCTTAGATACAGATGAAGACGAAGCAGTAGTCTCTGACAGCTCCAATACGTCTACATCATCCTCTTCCTCTGATATGGAGGGTCGTTCATATTTTCCGTTAGAGAACATGGACAACTTGGTGAAATCTGTAAGAAACACCATGGGTTGCACAGACACTAAGGAGCCACAAACGACCCAAGAGATTATGTTTGCGGGATTGACAGATAGGAGGAGGAGGGTTTTTCCCATTATACCGGCAATAAAGGCATTAGTGAAAAAGGAATGGGAGAAGCAGGATCAGAGAGGTTATCTTCCCTCGGCTTCAAAAAGAAGGTATCCCTTTAGCGATGAGGAATTGTTAACGTGGTCTAAGGTCCTGAAGGTCGACGCGGCAGTTGCCTCAGCCTCAAAGCAGTCGGCCTTACCAGTAGAAGACGCAGGGATTCTAAAAAACCCCCTGGACCGGAAAGCGGATGCCTCACTAAAGAGAGCATGGGAGGCAGCCACGGGCACGTTTAAGCCGGCAATAGCCAGTACGTGCACAGCTCGCTCTATGCTGGTCTGGATTGATCAGCTAGACCAACAAGTGGAACAAAAAGTCTCCAGAGACAAGCTACGAGCAGCCATACCACTGATTCGTGGAGCAGCGGCATACATAGCAGACGCATCAGCCGATTCACTACGCATGGCAGCCAGAACAGCAGGCTTGCTTAATAACGCCAGACGAAGCCTATGGCTTAAAAGCTGGAGAAGTGACACCCAATCCAAGGCAAAGCTCTGTGCCATACCTTGTGAGGGTGAGTTTTTGTTTGGAAAAGCGTTGGATGAAATCCTTGCTAAAGCAAAAGAAAGGAAAAAAGGGTTCCCTAACCCCTCTCTCCCATTTTATAGGAGAGCGTTCAGGAGACGACCATTTGGTAGGGGAAGAACAGCAGAGAATCAGAACCGCTGTGCCACGAAAGAAGGGAAAGGAAAAGGTGCTATGTATAGAGGATCCTCCTTCCGCAGAGATCGGAGCTAAAGAACCAGTCCCTCCAGTAGGAGGGAGACTAAAATTTTTCCTTCAGGAATGGGAGAAAATCACGACCAGCCCTTGGGTCCTGGGCATTATTAGAGAAGGACTAAAATTAGAGTTCCATCATGTGCCCCGTAACTCAGTCATCGTAACATCCTTTAACTCCCCAGTCCAACAGCGGGCCTTAGAGACTGAAATTTTCAGTCTTCTGGACAAAAAAGTCTTGGTCCAGGTGCCAAAAGGACAGGAAGGGAGAGGATTTTACTCCCCTCTCTTTCTGATACCTAAACCCGATGGCTCCTTCAGGATGATAATTAACCTGAAGAAACTGAATACTTTTGTAATAAATCATAAATTTAAGATGGAGTCTATTAGATCCGCAATTAAGCTCCTTTTTCCCAATTGTATGATGGCAGGCCTGGATCTGAAAGATGCCTATTATCATCCCATCCATTACAGATTCCAGAAATACCTTAGAGTGGCGGTCTTTCTCGAGGGCACCATAAAACACCTTCAGTTCACAGCCATGCCATTCGGCCTTTCCATCGCTCCAAGAGTCTTTACAAAGGTGATGCTGGAAGTCATGGCTTTCTTACGCCAGAAGGACACGCTGATAGTACCCTATTTGGATGATTTTTTGATAATAGGTAACTCAACTAAACAATGTAATGAACGAGTGGCTGATGCAATCTTATCCCTACAGGCTCTTGGTTGGGTAATAAATTTCAAGAAATCCAGAATCGAACCACAATCCGTTCAGTCCTTCCTGGGTCTTCAGCTAGACTCCATAAGCCAAAAATGTCTGCTACCACAGGTAAAGATTACAACAATTAAAACGAAGGTCAGATTAGCGATAAACGAACCACACATGTCGTTAAGGGATGCAATGTCCCTCCTGGGGTCCCTCACTTCCTGCATCCCGGCGGTTCGGTGGGCCCAATTCCATACAAGAGATTTACAGCATCAAATCCTCTTGGAGGAGATTCAGGACCAGGGGAATTTAAGTAAAAAAATCACTTTATCTCAGAGAGTCCTAACCTCCCTAACATGGTGGCTAGACGAGAATAACTTATCGGGAGGAGTACCATGGGTAGTAACACCCTCCCGTATAATTACTACTGACGCCAGCCCCACAGGATGGGGAGCCCACATGGGAAGCACCTTCACCCAAGGCTTATGGGATATAAGGGAAGAGCACGATTCTTCAAACTTGAAAGAGTTAAAAGCAGTGGGTCATGCATTATATCATTTTCTCCTACAGTTACAAGGAGAGAACGTAAGAATCCTGTCAGACAACACCACAGTGGTCGCATATCTGAACAGGCAAGGCGGGACTCGATCAGTCGCATTAATGTCTTCCGCAATGAAGATCTTGTCTTTAGCCGAAAAACATTTTTCATCTCTCTCAGCCCTCCACATAAGAGGAGAAGACAATGCGGAAGCGGATTTTCTAAGCCACCATACACTGCGGCAAGGAGAGTGGTGCCTGAGCCGGCAAATATTCACAAACATCGTGTCACTATGGGGCCTTCCCCAGATAGATCTCTTTGCCACCAGGAAAAACAAGCAAGTGCGAAGATTCGCCTCTCTGAATGTGACAGACAGCCCATAAGTCCTGGATGCCCTCCAGGCCCCATGGCGGTTCAAACTGGCATATGCCTTCCCCCCAATCATACTACTACCGCAGGTGATCAGGAAGATCAGGGCAGAGAAGGCACGAATAATCTTAATAGCACCATTCTGGCCCAGAAGACCGTGGTTTTCATGCCTGCGGGCAATGTCAGTGACCGACCCTTGGGTGCTTCCTTCAACCCCCCGGCTACTCTCGCAGGGGCCATTCTTCCATCCTCAAGTGGACAATCTCCACTTGACGGCTTGGAACTTGAAAGGGAAATTTTGAGGGCAAGAGGTTTTTCGAAAGGGCTAGTCAACACTCTCCTACAAAGTCGGAAATTGTCTACAACAAAAATTTACACCAGGGTGTGGAGAAAATTCCTAGAGTTTCACACAGCCCATGATTCCAGAGAAATTCCAATAACCGCAATCCTAGAATTTCTACAAAAGGGAAAAAATTTAGGACTATCTGTTAACATTCTAAAAGTCCAGGTGTCGGCTCTAGGGGCCCTCTATAGTTATAATGTGGCAGGAAATAGATGGATTACCAGATTTATCTCGGCCTGTGAGCGGAGCGAACCAGTACACATACCTAGGGTCCCTCCTTGGGACTTGAATCTGGTGCTGGGGACCCTTACACGTGCTCCGTTTGAACCATTAGACTCAATATCCCTTAAACACCTATCTCTCAAAACAGTACTGCTAGTTGCACTAACCTCAGCCAGAAGGGTTAGCGACATACAAGCACTATCGATAGAACCCCCTTTCCTATTAACATTCCAGGATCAGCTAATATTAAAACCAGACCCCTCATACTTACCAAAGGTAGCAGGGAAGTTCCATAGATCACAAGAAATCCACCTCCCCTCATTTTTTAGTAACCCTTCTACTCCAGAGGAAGAAAAATTTCATACGCTAGATGTTAGAAGAGCAGTATTACAATACATCGAGAGATCTAGCAGCTGGAGGAAGAGTAGGGCTCTATTTATTTCCTTCCAGGGCCAAAAGAAGGGATATGAGATCACAAGGGGTACCCTGTCACGATGGATCAGAGATGCGATCAGCCTGGCATACTCCGCGAGCAATGAAGATCCCCCGGAAGGTATCAAGGCACACTCCACCAGAGCAATGGCTTCTTCTTGGGCAGAGAGGGGAGATGTCGCAATTGAGTCTATATGTAAGGCTGCTACTTGGTCAACGCCCTCTACCTTTTATAACCACTATAGACTGGAGTTATGCTCATCCGACCTAACCTTTGGTAGAGCGGTCCTCGGCACGGTGGTCCCTCCCAGGTGAAGGTCTCTGAAAGTCTCTCCAAGTGGGTGCTGTCGTGGCGAAGAGTAAAAAGCCGAATAACTTACCGGTAATGCTCTTTTAATGAGTCCACGACTGCACCCATTCACTAACCCTCCCTAGAAGTTAACATAAATAAATAAATATATATATATATATATATATATATATATATATATATATAAAATATATATATATATACACACCATCTTAGTTGTAGAAATAGAATGAGCATATAGAATAATATAATGGCCTAATAATTGGCGGTCCTCCGGGTACTCTGAAATCCAACTAAGGAGGAGAGGCGGACCGCCCTCTTTTATCTCTGTAGGTTTCCTGTTCCTATGGGCGGATCCCTCTCTCCAAGTGGGTGCTGTTGTGGACTCATTAAAAGAGCATTACCGGTAAGTAATCCGTCTTTTTTCACAAAAATTTTCTTTTAGCCTCAGTTTTTTCATTTTCACATGGGCAACAGGATAAAATTTGTTGGGCAATTTCTCCTGAGTATACCGATACCTCATATGTGCTCATAAACCACTGTTTGGGTGCACGGCAGGGTCTGGAAGGGAAGGAGTGCCATTTGACTTTTTGAATGGAAAATTAGCTCCAATCGTTATCGGACACCATGTCGCGTTTGGAGAGCCCCTGTGTGCCTAAACAGTGAAAACCCCCCACAAGTGACACCATTTTGGAAACTAGACCCCTTATGGAACTTATCTAGATGTGTAGTGAGCACTTTGAACCCGCAAGTGCTTCACAAAAGTTTATAACACAGAGCCGTGAAAATAAAAAATATTTTTTTTTCCTCAAATGATTTTTTAGCACACTATTTTTTATTTTAATATGGCTAACAGGAGAAATTGGACCCCAAAAGTTGTTGTCCAGTTTGTCCTGAGTATGCTGGTACCCCATATGTGGGGGGGAACCACTGTTTGGGCACACAACAGGGCTCAGAAGGGAAGGAGCGCCATTTGACTTTTTGAAATGACAATTGGCTCCAATCGTTAGCGGACATAGTGTGGTGTTTGGCGAGCCCCTGTGTGCCTAAACATTGGAGCTCCCCCACGAATGACCCCATTTTGTAAACTAGACCCCTTATGGAACTTATCTAGATGTGTGATGAGCACTTTGAACCCCCAAGTGCTTCACAAAAGTTTATAACGCAGAGCCGTGAAAATAAAAAATAATTTTTTGAGGAAAAAAAAATATTGATTTAGTGCGCAATTTTTTATTTTCGCAAGGGTACCAGGAGAAATTGGACCCCAAAAGTTGTTGTCCAGTTTGTCCTGAGTGCGCTGGTACCCCATTTATGGGGGGAACCATTGTTTGGGCACACGTAAGGGCTCGGAATGGAAGTAGTGATGTTATGAAATGCAGGCTTTGATGGAATGGTCTGCGGTCATTGTTACGATTGCAGAGCCCCTGATGTGCCTAAACAGTAGAAACCCCCTACAAGTGACCCCATTTTGGAAACTAGACCTTCCAAGGAACTTATCTAGATGTCTGGAGAGCAAACAGGAGAAATTAGACTCCCAAAGTTGTTGTGCAATTTTTCCTGAGTACGCTGATATCCCATATGTTGGGGTAAACCACTATTTGGGCACATGTCAGGGCTTGGAAGGGAGGGAGCATGAGGAATGGAGACATGTGACCCAGAGAAGCAGGAGGATCAGGAGGCAGTCGGCACCCATACTGCTCAGAAACCAGTACCAGGCTCTCACGCAGGAAAACGATGAAGAAATACATCAGGATAAGACTTTGCCAACAAACAGCAACCTTGTACGCCTTCAGTGTCCTCCTGGATGGAGAAAGAAAAATGTTGTGAAGAAGAAACGGAGAGTGGTGGTCATGGGGGATTCCCTGTTGAGAGGAACAGAAGCCGCTATCTGCAGACCGGATATAACTTCAAGAGAAATGTGCTGTCTTCCAGGTGCAAAAATTTAAAGATGTGTCTGACAGGATATCAGGACTCTTAAGACCTACAGATGACTACCCATTCCTGCTACTACATGTGGGGACAAATGACACCGTAAGAAACGACCTGGAAACCATCTGCAGAGACTTTGAAGACTTAGGCAAGAAAGTGAAAGAACTGGGAGCGCAGGTGGTCTTCTCTTCCATCCTCCCAGTGGATGGCCATGGAACAAGGAGGTGGAATAAGATTCTGCAGGTGAACAACTGGCTACGTCGATGGTGCCGTCAGCAACGATTTGGATTTCTGGATCACGGAGTGAACTACTTATACGATGGACTACTTGCTAGAGATGGGGTGCACCTTACGAAGACTGGAAAGCAGGTATTTGGAAGTCGCCTTGCTACACTTGTAAGGAGAGCTTTAAACTAGAACAACATGGGAAGGGAAGCAAAAGACCAGAAAAAGCCATACACCTGACAAATGCTATTGAGAACTCTGCTATTAGAAGTGGAAAGGAAGAACAAAGACGAAAGAATCTAATTAATAAAAATATTGGAGAAAGAGAAACCAATCACAAACTAAAATGTTTCTATACTAATGCACAAAGCATGGGCAACAAACAAGGAGAATTGGAACTACTAACACAGGAAAAGAAATATGATGTCATTGGAATCACTGAAACTTGGTGGGACAATACACATGATTGGAATACAAGACTAGAAGGATACAACTTATTTGCAAGAAACAGACTTGATAAACGAGGAGGGGGTGTCGCATTGTATGTTAGAAATGCGTATATCTGCACAGAGATTGAAGCTTCAGAGACTGGGAGTTCTGTGGAAACTGTTTGGGTAAGAATACAACGACAGAACAATGGAAAGGACACCATTGTAGGCATTTACTACAGGCCGCCTGTGCAAGCTGAAGATATGGATGAACTCTTTATGCATCAAATGGCCAAGTTCTCCAAAAAATATGACATAGTTGTCATGGGAGATTTCAACTATCCAGACATTTGTTGGGAATCTCTCTCAGGCAAAACTAACAGGTCAAGGAAATTCTTATCCTCTCTTGCTGACAACTTTATCTTCCAAAAGGTAAAGGAGAAAACAAGGGGAACTGCTACCTTGGATCTAATCCTTATAAACAGGGAGGAAATGGTTGAGGAGGTAAAAGTGGCTGGGACCCTAGGAGGTAGCGACCATGCTATTTTAGAATTTTGGATAACTAGAGGCGGAAGACCTGTGAAGACTCAGACGTCAAGGTTAGATTTCAGAAAGGCAGATTTTAAGGGATTCAGAAAGAGAATTGGAGGGATCCAATGGCTGGATATCCTTAAAGACAAAAATGTCCAGGAAGGATGGGAAATCTTGAAAAATGAAATTCTCAAAGCACAGTTGTTAACAATTCCGAAAAGAGGGAAGAATAGGAAGCATTTAAGGAAACCAGGATGGATGAACACAGAACTTAAGCACATGCTAAAAAGGAAGAAAAAAATGTTTATAAAATGGAAAGAGGGAGGCATATCTAAAGAAGAATATAATGCTGTCTGCAGAACCTGCAGGGCACAAATCAGATTAGCTAAAGCTGAAAATGAATTGAGGCTTGCAAGAGATGTCAAAAGCAATAATAAAGGATTTTGGGGATATGTCAAAAGTAAAAGAAAAGTCAAAGATGCTATAGGATTTTTACAGGATGAAAATGATGAAATGGTAAGACAGGATGTTGAGAAGGCTGAACTTTTAAATTCCTATTTTGCATCTGTTTTCTCTCAGAAAGGAAATGTAACATCAACTGTTATTCACTGTCCTATTAAGGGAATAGAAGAATCCAGGATATCTATAAACAGAAAGATAGTGAGGAAACACTTAGCTAACCTAAATGAATTCAAGTCTCCAGGTCCAGATGAATTACACCCCAGAGTACTGAAGGAGATAGCAGAAGAAATTTTTGAACCCCTCTCCATAATCTTTGAAAATTCTTGGAGAACAGGAGATGTGCCAGAAGACTGGAGAAGAGCAAATGTTGTTCCTATCTTCAAAAAGGGGAAGAAGGTGGACCCAGGCAACTATAGGCCGGTGAGTCTGACTTCTATACCAGGAAAGATCTTTGAACAAATTATTAAACAACATGTATGTCAATACCTGGATAAGAATGAAGTGATTAAACAGAGTCAGCATGGGTTTGTAACTAATAAGTCATGTCAGACTAATTTAATTTCCTTCTATGACGGTATTACTGATTGGGTGGATCAAGGAAATGCTGTAGATATAGTATATCTTGACTTCAGCAAAGCATTTGACAAAGTCTCTCATACAATCCTTATTGAAAAAATGACTAAGTATGGAATGGACAAGGCAACTGTTAGGTGGATTCATAACTGGCTTAGTGATCGGACCCAAAGAGTGGTCGTAAATGGCTGCACATCCAGTTGGAAGAATGTCTCAAGTGGGGTACCACAGGGCTCTGTCCTGGGCCCTGTATTGTTCAACATCTTTATCAACAATTTAGATGAAGGAATTGAGGGTAAACTGATTAAATTTGCTGATGACACAAAGCTAGGAGGGATAGCTAATACTAGAGAAGAGAGAGAGAGGATTCAAAAAGATTTAAATAAACTGGAGAAGTGGGCAGCAACTAACAGAATGGTTTTTAACAGGGAGAAATGCAAAGTACTACATCTGGGCAATAAAAATGAAAAAAGCATATATAGAATGGGAGGAATAGGGCTAAGTGACAGCACATGTGAAAAAGACTTGGGTATACTAATAGATCACAGACTGAATATGAGTCAACAGTGTGATGCAGCAGCAAAAAAGGCAAATGCAATTCTAGGATGTATTAACAGAAGCATACAGTCTAGATCACGTGAAGTAATTATTTCCCTCTACTCCTCTTTGGTCAGACCTCATCTTTAATATTGTGTCCAATTTTGGGCACCACATTTTAAAAAAGACATCAACAAACTGGAGCAAGTTCAGAAAAGAGCGACCAGAATGGTGACCGGTCTGCAAACCCTGTCTTATGAGGAAAGGTTGCAGGATTTGGGAATGTTTAGTTTGCAAAAGAGAAGACTGAGAGGAGACTTAATAGCTGTCTACAAATATCTAAAGGGCTGTCACATTGTAGAAGGATCAACTTTATTCTCATTTGCACAAGGAAAGACTAGAAGCAATGGGATGAAACTGAATGGGAGGAGACACAGATTAGATATTAGAAAAAACTTTTTGACAGTTAGAGTGATCAATGAGTGGAACAGGCTGCCACGAGAAGTGGTGAGTTCTCCTTCCATGGAAGTCTTCAAACAGAGGCTGGACAGACATCTAACTGGGATGATTTAGCGAATCCTGCTTTGAGCAGGGGGTTGGACCAGATGGCCCAGGAGGTCCCTTCCAACTCTACGATTCTATGATTCTATGACTTTTTGAACGCAAACTTGGCTGGAATCAATGGTTGCCCCATGTTGCGTTTGGAGACCCCCTGATGTGCCTAAACAATGGAAACCGCTCAATTCTAACTCCAACCCTAACCACAACACACCCCTAAATCCCAACCCTAACCTCAAACCTAACCCTAATCCCAACCCTAACCCCAACACACCCCTAACCCTAATCCTAACCCTAATTCCAACCCTAACCCTAATGGAAAAATAATTTTTTTTTTTTTTTTATTTGTTCCTGCCTATGGGGGTGATAAAGGGGGGGGTAATTTACTTTTCATTCTATTTTGATCACTGTGAGAGTTTATTACAGTGATCAAAATGAATGAATGGGATCTGCAGCCGGCGGGCACACAGAGCATGCGCCCGCCATTTTCCAATATGGCGGCGCCCATATTCTGGGACCGCGGGAGCAATAGCGGCACTCGCTAGCATTGGGGGGTGGGAGGGGAGGTAATCGGAAGGCGGAGGGAAGGCAGGGGGAGCAGATGATAGCGGTGGCACATCGCCGCTGTCATTCAGTGGCTGGGGGCAGATCGCCGCTGTTAACCGGTGGGGGGGTTGGATCGGTGTCACCAACCATGTCCAATGCTACTGCAGCATCGGCCATGGCTGGATTGTAATATTTCATGAATTTTCATTGATGAAATGTTACTATCGCGCTGATTGGCTGTTTCACTTTTAACAGCCAATCAGTGCGATCGTAGCCACGTGGGGGCGAAGCAACGCCCCCTGTGGTGAAGTACAAAGCCCCCTGTATCTGCGGGTCGGATGACCTTTCAGTGACCCCGGTTACCCGACCCGCAGGGGGGCTTTAAAGTCATGACGCCACATAGGCGTCACTGGTCATAATGGCACAGGTTTTCATGACGCCTATGTGGCGTCATTGGTCGTGAAGGGGTTAAAGATAAACTGAAATATGACATGGTCATAAGAATTCAGACCCTTTGCACAGTATTGAGTAGAAGCACCCTTTTGAGCTAGTACAGCCATGAGTCTTCTTGGAAATGATGTAACAAAGTTTTTCACACCTGGATTTGGGGATCCTCTGCCATTCTTCCTTGCAGATCTGCTCTAGTTGCGTCAGGTTGGATGGTGAACGTTGGTGGACAGCCATTTTCAGGTCTCTCCAGAGATGCTTAGTTGGGTTTAGCTCAGGGCTCTGGCTGGGCCAGTCAAGAATGGTCACAGGGTTGTTCTGAAGCCACTCCTTTATTTTAGCTGTGTGCTTAGGATCATTGTCTAGATGGAAGGTGAACTTTCGGCCAAGTCTGAGATCCAGAGCACTCTGCAAGAGGTTTTAATCCAGGATATCTGTGTACTTGGGCACATTCATGTTTCCTTCAATTGCAACCAGTCGTCCTGTCCCCCTGCAGCTGAAAAACACCCCCATAGCATAGCATGATTCTGCCACCACCATGTTTCGCTGTTGGGATTGTATTGCGCAGGTCATGAGCAATGCCTAGTTTTCTCTACACATACCGCTTAGAATTATCACCAAAAAGGTTCATCTTTGTCTCATCAGACCCGAGAATCTTATTTCTCATAGTCTGGGTGTCTTTCATTTGTTTTTTAGCACACTCTATTCTGGGCTTTCTTATGTCTGGCATTGAGGAGAGGCTTCTGTCGGGCCACTCTGCCAAAAAGGCCTGACTGGTGGAGGGCTGCAGTGATAGTTGACTTTGTGGAACTTTCTCCCATCTCCATACTGCATCTGTGTAACTCAGCCACCGTGATCTTGGGGTTCTTATTTACCTCTCTCTCACCAAGGCTCTTCTCCCACGATTGCTCAATTTGGCTGGACGGCCAGGTCTAGGAAGACTTCTCGTGGTCCCAGACTTTTTTCATTTTTAAGATTATGGAGGCCTTTGTGCTCTTGGGATCTTTGAGTACTGCAGAAATTCTTTTGTAACCACCTTGGCCAGATCGGTGCCTTGCCACAATTTTGTCTCGGAGCTCCTTGGCCATTTCCTTTGACCTCATGATTCTCATTTGGTCTGACATGCACTGTGAGCTGTGAGGTCTTATATAGACAGGTGTGTGCCTTTATCAAGTCCTATCAATTTAATTAAACACAGCTGGACTCCAATGAAGGAGTAGAATCCTCTCAAGGAGGATCACAAGGAAATGGACTTAAATGAGTGTCTGAGCGAGCAAAGGGTCTGAATACTTATGACCATGTGATATTTCAGTTTTCTTTTTTAATAAATTTGCAAACATTTCTTTATTTCTGTTTATTTTCAGTCAAGATGAGATGCAGAGTGTACATTAATGAGAAAAAAAATGAACTTTTTTGAATTTATCAAATGGCTGCTATGAAACAAAGAGTGAAAAATTTAAAGGGGTCTGAATACTTTCCTTACCCACTGTATATTCTATCGCTTGCTTTTTATGGAGCTAAAAGAGTCAGCCGAGACGGAGGATAAATCTTTTAAAGTTGCGTGCAGCTATATCGACAGAAGACTAATTGTTGACTGCGCATGTTCGACCACATATCACTTACACATAAAGAGCCAAAAGCCAGGCAGGTTTACTATACAGGCAACATCCTAATGAGAAAAGATAATGCACAGTTATAAGGCCATGTGCACACGATGCTGATATCCAGCGGATCCGCAGCGGATTTTACCGCGCAGAAACATTGCATATCCGTATTGTGATGTACAGTACCATTAAAAGCAATGAAAAAAAAAAACGCTGTGCAGACGCTGCTGATTTTTCCGCACGGTTTTCCTGCGGTCCAAAATCCGCAGCATGTTACTACTTTTGTGCGGTTTTCCACCTCCCCGGTCTCCAAATCCGCAGGGGGAATCCGCAGTGGAAAACCGCACAAAAACCGCAGGAAAAATGGAAGAAATCCGTAGGAAAAATGCAGGTCATTTGACCTGCGGATTTCTTCCATTCTGCGCGGAAAAATCCGCAGGGCTAAAAAGTCCGTCTGTACTCAGCCTTAAGCTATTTATTATTTAATCGGAGTGGATTGAGAAAGGTCAGCAACACAATTCTCTTTGAATATAAATATGATTTAGACACAAGCTTTTAATGTGAATTTGATTCATGCAGGCAGTCAGGTGGGACAATGCAACTTGGGGGACTAGTCCAAGAGGCTGGCCCCAAGAGGCGGTCTCCATTTTAGTAACCGCTCGTGTGTGTGAACTTGTCACTCTTAAAGAGTTGTGCAGGTTTCTTTTTTTTTCTAAAATGTTACATTGTTTCAGAGTTCATTTTGAATGACTGACTCAGATTCTTGCTTCCTGTGGTTCAAGCAGCGTGAATCAGTTTCCCTAAAATTCCCTGGAGTAGATGTTCTGCAGTGGCAATCTGTCATGGTACCAGTGGCAAGTTGACTCTAGATGCAGCTTGGACGGTTTCTGTATAACTTGGCACCTTGAAGAAGGTCATAAATGCACTGCGCCATCTGAACTGTGCAATATGTAGATGAGTAGATATACAGTGTTTGTTTTTTTACTACAAGTATGATTTCACCCTAAATATTAAATTGTATTATGTCCTCCTGCTTTGGGAACCATACAGCTTTCTCATTCCTAAATTGCTCTTTTTTTTTTTCTTCTAATTTTTCTATACTGGTGGACATTTTGGTCTGATTGTTCTCCACAGATATTAAAAATGGCCTCTGCATTATTTGCTAAGATTTACCCATTCCTTCAAGAGTCAATGTTATTGGGGATTTGGAATATATTGTGACCTATTTTGTATTTCTTTGTAAAATGAAAAGTCCCTGTATTGATCTGGCTAGGTTAAGCATTGTTGTAATCTCTTGCTAGATTGTCACTCCTTTCAACACATCCTTGACATGCAGCAGTGCTTCACATTGACTCTCTCATTCTGTAGCATTGTGTTTCTGCTGAAGGTTTTCTTTCCTTCCTTTTAAGATTTTGCCTTTCCATTTATTTTGCAATGTTTTGGCTCTGTAGAACATCATTTCCTTTAGAATAGTTCCTCATGGTGCTTTTACTCCGTCTGTAACGTACAAGACAGGCCTCAAATTCTCTAGGTGCTTGGACGACACTCTCCATCTACAGTATGTTCAATCTATTGATTTCCCATCTGAAAAATTCAACTGATGCACACACGCTTGATAAAACCTTTCTGTAGGCGAGCCTTTTGATTTTATTCAAGGGTAAAATTATTGTGAAATAGCTCTGCCTAGTACCGTGCATCCCGCCTGCTGAGGGAACACATTTTGAGATGTGACACGTGCTGTTAGGTCTTCTTAACGATCTGGCACAAATAAATTAGCTTTCCCTCTCCTACAAACAATGAAATAGAAGCAGAAATAATCACAGGAGACTAGAAATGGTATTTTGGTTATTTTCTAGGAGTTTATAATAGAATAATATAGTTTATCTTATAGAGAATGGAATAACAAAAATGGAACATTTAAAATTGTTTACTGTTCACATAGATTATAATTTTTTCATTGACATAACTATGACGGCTTATTTTTTGTTGCATGAGTTGTATTCATCAGTGGCGTAATTTTAAACTACATGCAAGCTAATGCTTAACTTTTAATTCTTTATGGAAGAAATGGATAAAACAGAAATTCTTCTGTTGTCTTTATGACATTTTATATAATTTTATATGTAAAGCTTCTCTTTTGCTGCACAAATAAGTGTTAACTTTGCTCTGTGGGTCAGTATGATTATGGTGATTCCAAATTTATAGTTTTGATTTTATATTTGTATTATGTTTGTCTGATAAATATGGTTTGAAACAAAATTAATTTAGTTTATTTTTTTTTTTTCCTCTTTTTGTCTCCTAAATTTTTTTTTGGTCAATTGAGCAGTATGAGGGCTTTTTTTTAAATCTCATTTTAGAGTACATGTGATTTTTCTAATCACGCCAAACATAGCGTGGTTTTTAGTGATGAGCGAGTATACTCGTTGCTCAGGTCATCTGAGTATTTTGGCGTGCTTAGAGATTTTAGTTTTCGTCGTCTCAGCTACATGATTAGTGACTTGTAAACAGGCTGAATACATGTGGGAATTCCCCAACAAACATCAGTATTAGTAAATGTCTGATGAAGAGACCTGAGTCGTCTCGAAAGCTTGCAATTTGTTACCATCTTTTCAGTTAGCCATTAAAAGGTATCAACCACTGAGGACTCTCAATCCTGATTATTCTTCTATCTACTGGCTAACCCGGTACAAAGACATACATCTTTCCTGTACCCTCACAAACAGGCATTCCACACGTATTCAGGCTGTCTAGCAGTCGCAAATCATGCAGATGAGACAACGAAAACTAAATCTCTGAGCACACCAAAATACTCGGAGGATGCCTGAGCATGCTCGGGAAAACATGAGCAACGAGTATACTCGCTCATCACTAATAGTTTTCTATTCATTACGGCATGTAAAAAGTTAATTGATTTGCTGCAGAACGCTACAGCGCTCGCTGTCCGCTGCCAAGTCTGTGCTAGCGGTGAGTGCTGTTAGACAGATGGACCCCAGGATCTCATCTCTTTAGGACCTGAAAAGGTAACATAGTGATGGGAGCTGGTGAAAATTGGTACTGAAGTGATGAAAGAAAGTTTGCTGGAGGAGAACAATTGGACTTGGCACTAAATTAAGTAGTATAAATGAAAAATAAATATGCATAGAAGATATGCAGTAGGTTTTCAATTTCAACTAAGACATGTAATCAGGCGAGCCAAGAAATCTCTGTTAAGGAATACGTTACATATCCTAATAAATTATTTTTATTTACTAATACGTTTTTTCCTTTACTCAAAAAGGTATTCTATACCACCAGAGCATGGAAAGAGGCTGGAAAGACTGGCTCAAGGTAAGCAATATTCCTTCACTGCACATAAGTGTGTATGAGTGCTTATTTGTATGTATAATTTGTACTTTTGTAATTGTTTTATCATTTTTATTTTTAATTTTGATGTATTTCTCCATATTAATATTTAATGTACTCTATCAGAAAACCATTTTTACCCTCTCCTTGTGGCTGTTTATTTTTTATGATTACGGTAACTTGCTGCCTCCTAATGTCGAAGATGTGTGTCTTTGCTGCACAGTTAGGCTAGGTTCACTCAATGCAACTGCACTGTTTTTCGCCACGACTTTCCAAAGACCTATGTAGAATGGCCATGTTTTAACTTCATTTTTTTTTTTTTTTGTCAAATAATTTTGCAGTTACCATCATGGCTTTGCTCTTGTCACACCTGTCCGAATTAGAGATAATTTGCATCTGTTGACTTATTATGCACCGAGCAATACAAGGAAGGGAAGCCTTATTGTGGTATTCACTTATCACTGGGGATATTCCTTTACCCAAGCACAAATGTTCTCGCATTCAGAAATACGCCAGCTAGTTAACCAACAAAAGGAATTAAATAGGTTTATTAATCCCTTTTTGACTGTGCAATTTTACATTTTTTTTTTTTTTTTTTTTTCCCTGTTTCAGAGCCATAACTTTTTTATTTTTCAACCAAAATAGCTATCTGAGGGCTTGTGTTTTGTGGGACACGTTTTACTTTTGAATGAGACTATTCATTTTATCATGTAATGTACTAGAAAGTGTGGAAAAATATTCCGAGTGCTGCGAAAAAGCTATACTGTAAAAATGATTCGCCAGGTCAGTTTGATTACGGAAATACCAAACATGTATAAACTAGTTTTTTAACCTCTTAACGATTGCCAATACAACTTTTAACGGCGGTTAAGGGGCCTTATTCCTCAGCGCCGCTTTTTAACGGTATCAGCTCCGGCTGGTTTTGCAACTGATCGAAGCTGATTAACCCCTTAAATACCGCTGTCAATCGCAACAGTAGTATTTAAGTTGTTTCAAGGGGGTCACAAGATCCCCTTAGTAACGTTTGGACCCCTGCAGTGAGTCGAGGGTCACAATAGTTACAATGGTACCCTGAGATCATATAATGATCCCAGAGTATGGTAGCCTGTAAGATCCAGCTATAAGCTGAGTTTCACAGGCACAGTCAGTGACTCACTGACAGGTGTCGTGAACTGCGGTGTATAATACCAGCATTCAGAAAATAGAAAAAAAAAAAGCACGCATATCACAAATAGCCGTTTCGATGCTCAAAACGCAGCGTTTGTGATAAAACAAAAATAAACAAAAGTACTCATAATTGGCATCGCCGCATCCGGCCGGAATGACCCGATCTATAAAACTGGTACGTTACTCATTCAGTATGGCGAACACCGTAAAAAAAATAATACGCCAACAATGTCACTTTATCATCATAGTGACTCAAAAAAGTGAATAAAATGCAATCAAAAATTTGTATTTAAAAAACGAAAAAATTGGTATAAATTAAAACGCCAAATCAAGCCCGAATATGGCTCATTCAGCTAAAAAAATAAGTTGCAGCTCTCAGAATATGATGATGCAAAAGCAAATTCATTTTTGTAAAATATTGTTTTTAGTTTGTAAAAATGGCAAAGCATAGAAAACCAATATAAATCTGGTATCTCTGTAATCGTACCTAACCAACGAACAAATCGGTCTGATCACTTTTACCGCACGGTGAACAGCGCAAAAAAAATATATAAAATAAAAACAATAACTGAAGTGTGAGTTCTTGTTTATTCTGCTGGAAAAATCTGAATAAGTGATCAAAAATATTGTGTGTTCCAAAATGGTACCAAAAAAATCTTCAACTCGTCACGCAAAAAAATAATTCCTTATACAACTCTGTTCGCCAAAAAAATAAGTTATAGCCCTCATATGGCGACGAAAAAACTACTTTTTATTTAAAAAAAAAAAAATAATCAAAGCATTTTTACTGTAATAGCAGGCGCAAAACATAAAAATCTAGATTTTATTAATCTGGTATCGCTGTAATCGGGTTGACCGGAAGAATAAAACTGCGTTGTCACTTATACCGCAAGGTGATCTGCGCAAAAATAAAAAAAAACTATTCTTGTATTGCTGTCTATTTTGTTCATTTTGCCTCCCAAAAATCGGAATAAGGTTGGGCTCACATTTATCCTTCACTCTCCACTGAGTGGTTATGTCGGTGTTTCAGTGCAAATTCCCCAAAACCGCAATTCAGGCAACACTCCCAATTAAACCACTCGCATATGACGCAGATGAGCAACGTTGGACTGGTCTGTGTTATGACGGTGTTCCATCATTTTAGGTGTCTTTTTATCGCACGAGTGTAGGCAATCACAGATCTGTGCACGCCTAAAAAGATGGATACTCCCATCTGCCGCTCCTGCTCTCGCTGTAATTAGCGGCTGTAGGTGTTGGATGATGGGAGTGGTTGTCCCATCATCTGACACCAGTGGCTGGAGGTAAAGTTTATACCTCCGATCACAGCTGAGCGCTCCCGCTTTCTTTTGACAGCATGGGAACCGTGGCTATCTAACCGGCGGGGATGATTTCCCCGCCGATCAGAGGCGATGTTTGCCGCGCTGTCATGCACATAACATCGCAGCAAATACCAGAACCAGGGGGGGTAGCCTTATACGGCAAGTACAGTTGGGTCCATATATATTTGAACAGACAGCATTTTTCTAATTTTGGTTCTAGACATTACCACAATTAATTTTAAACAAAACAATTCCGATGCAGTTGAAGTTCAGACTTTCAGCTTTCATTTGAGGGTATCCACATTAAAATTGGATGAAGGGTTTAGGACTTTCAGCTCCTTAACAAGTGCCACCCTGTTTCTAAAGGGACCAAAAGTAATTGGACAATTGACTCCAAGGCTATTTCATGGACAGGTGTGGGCAATCCCTTCGTTATGTCATTCTCAATTAAGCAGATAAAAGGCCTGGATGTTGTGAGTTCATTTTCCCCTTCGTCACTGAGGTCTGGTGAACTCCCTATTCTGGTAAAGGAAGGTAATGAGCCTGATTATCAGGCACCTGAGCCTAATGATGATGACTGGCTGAGTGGAGTCACGGACTGGATATAAGGCTGCCGACGCCCTTCTGCCCTGCGGGTGATTTCTCTGTGGACTTCTAGGAGACCAGTCTGATTCCTGCTCCTCTAAAGCTAAGTTTTCTGCTTTGCCTGTTAGCATTTGTGTTTTGTTTTTGTTTGCCTTGCTTTTCTGGATTCTGCCATTCCCTGCTGGGGTGAGCTGAATCTCCTTTTGCCGGTTGCTCTGTCTTCAGAATATTCCTGAGTACTGACATAGGCTTTTTGAAGCCTAGCGTCTTCAGGGCCTTTTTCACTGTCAGTCTGTTGGCTCTTATTTTCATAGGGTTTTTCACGGATTGCAGACAGCAGCCTTCCTGTCCTTTCCTATCTAGTTAGCTTGGGCCCTGTCTTTGCTCAGTCTATCTTTCTGTCTGTGTTAGTGTTCTTTCTTGCTTCACCGTCATTATATGTTGGGGGCTGCCTTTTGCTTTGGGGTCTGCTCTGGGGCAGTTTAGATTTCCCTTTCTGTCTTTAGGCTATATAGTCCTCCGGCTGTGATCGAGGGGTCTAGGGCATCGTAGGAACCCCCCACGGCTGTTGCTAGTTGTGTTGATAGGTTCAGGGGTCTGCAATCCGATAGCTGCCAACTTCTCTGGTTTTCTGGACTTAGCTAGCATTTCTGTTTTTGCCTCCTACGGTGACTCATTCATAACACCTGGAGTTGATTTGCGGTATGGTGCTTGCATTTGTAAGGTTTTGCTGTGAATTAAACAAGCTGTCAAAGGAGCTCTCCATGCAGGTGAAACAAGCCATCATTAAGCTGCAAAAACAGAAAAAACCCATCCGAGAAATTGCTGCAACATTAGGAGTGGCAAAATCTACAGTTTGGTACATCCTGAGAAAGAAAGCACTGGTGAACTCATCAATGCAAAAAGACCTGGGTGCCCACGGAAGACAACAGTGGTGGATGATTGCAGAATAATCTCCATGGTGAAGAGAAACCCCTTCACAACAGCCAACCAAGTGAACAACACTCTCCAGGAGGTAGGTGTATCAATATCCAAATCAACCATAAAGAGAAGACTGCATGAAAGTAAATACAGAATGTTCACTGCACGGTGCAAACCACTCATAAGCATCAAGAATCAAAGGCTAGACTGGACTTTGCTAAAAAAACATCTAAAAAAGCCAGCATAGTTCTGGAAGAACATTCTTTGGACAGATGAAACCAAGATCAACCTCTACCAGAATGATGGAAAGAGAAGCATGGAGAAGGCGTGGTACAGCTCATGATCCAAAGCATACCACATCATCTGTAAAACAAGGCGGAGGCAGTGTGATGGCTTGGGCATGCATGGCTGCCAGTGACACTAGGTCACTAGTGTTTATTGATGATGTGACACATGACAGAAGCAGCCGAATGAATTCTGAGGTATGCAAAGCCATACTGTGTGCTCAGATCCAGCCAAATGCAGCCAAACTGATTGGTGGTCGTTTCATACTACAGATGGACAATGACCCAAAACATAAAGCCAAAGCAACCCAGGAGTTTATTAAAGCAAAGAAGTGGAATATTCTGGAATGGCCAAGTCAGTCACCTGATCTCAACCCAATTGAGCATGCATTCACTTATTAAAGGCTAAACTTCAGGCATAAAGGCCCACAAACAAACAGCAACTGAAAACCACCGCAGTGAAGGCCTGGCAGCACATCAAAAAGGAGGAAACACAGCGTCTGGTGATGTCCATGAGTTCAAGACTTCAGGCAGTCATTGCCAACAAAGGGTTTTCAACCAAGTACTAGAAATGAACATATTATTTACAATTATTTAATCTGCCCAATTACTTTTGGTCCCTTTAAAAACAGTGTGGCACATGTTAAGGAGCTGAAACTCCTAATCCCTTCATCCAATTTGAATGTGGATACCCTCAAATGAAAGCTGAAAGTCTGAACTTCAACTGCATCTGAATGGTTTTGTTTAAAATTCATTATGGTAATGTCTAGAACCAAAATTAGATAAATGTTGTCTCTGTCCAAATATATATGGACCTAACTGTATATCCCAAACTCTACATTTTAACTGGAAAAGTTGGGGGTCGTCTTATACGCTGGAAAATACGATACACTTTGCAGATCGTGCTATTTAAATAAAGTTAATGCTGGATTCGGCATTCTGTTTTTTTCTGACCTGGTTTATGAGCTCCTGGGGGAAAAAACCTTTACATCCAAGTGTGAACCTAACCTTTTTTGCATCTGAAGATCTTTTGAGTCCCAGTATATGTTTAACACTTTTTCCTAATACTTTCAGGCAAACAACAAAAGAGGGGATTCAAATGTATTTCAAGCATTTTCTTTTTTTGATAACATTGTATGATGGTGTCCAAATTTTCCCTATCACAAAGTATAGTGGCCTCCAAAGTTACGTCCTCACATAGTATGGTGGCCTTCATAGCTAAGGCCGCCTCCCCAGTTCCCCTCGCTCAGTGTGATGGCCTCCACAGTTCCACCTTACACAAAGTATGTTGGCTTCAGCAGATGGTATAATGTCTCCACACAGTATGATGTCTGCCACAGCTCCGCCATATGACATGATGCCACCGCAAGTCATGACTGAAAAAAATTATTTATTCAAAAGAGTCTGTGAACACAGAATGACTCTTCAAACTAAGTGTAAGTTCTTGATGCACCCTTGTTGGCCAAACATTTAAGTGTACCTTCTCACTTAATTATTTTCTTTCGATCTCCACCTTTCTCTGGCTGTATAAAGCCAGAGCTGTCAATCAATGAAGGGGGGACGGGTGGAAATATAGGGTGGGAAAGTGAACTTAATTATTTGGCCATGCCAAGGCTCAATCGAGCGCAGGTACATGATTTGAACAGTCATTTTTTGCTGACTTTTTGAAAAAAATTGAAAGAAAACCTCTCCCATTGTTCTGGCTCGCTGCTCCAATCCTATGGACTGAGGCTGCATGCAGCAAGTGTGTTCTAGTAACCTCATCTTGCCTGCACACTGAATCTCCGATGCAAAGGCTGAATGGTAAATACAATGGTGGAATAAGGAACCTGTTGTCACGGATTTATCGCGACCGAGAGGTGCCAGAAGACCACAGCTTCTGTTTTCACACACTGATTAGAAGCACTTCCCCTTCAAATTAAATTGTGCAGGTTTCTGTTAGGAGTGCAGGGGATAAACTGTTAAGCTCAGTCTGTGAAGCCCCCATGGATGATCTCAGATGTGCAGTATTGGCCATTTCCCTCTGCTATATATGCTCGTCTCTGGCAATCTGTATTGCCAGTGTTGTTATTGTATGGTCTGGCGTGGAGCGTAGGTGTCTGATGGTAGAGGCATTTGGAATGTTGTTATGCAATTGTTGCTTGGTGTTTCTGCTGTGAGCGATCTCCTCATCCTCTCCTATTTGGTTTTCCTTCCTTTTTCTCCCCGTTGTAACGGTCTGTGAGTGCATATTTGTATGTTTGGTATTTTAAATTATCCCTCTATGTCCTCCGTTGTTAGTGTGGTTTGTGTATTTCCATACACTTTTACTACCCACTTCCCTGGATGGGGGAGGGGGACAAATATGGTGCTGATTCAGCAGGTTAGCAAGCTACGAGGCCCCTGCGTCTTCATCGGAATAATCTGGGGAGTTGGGATAGCTAGGACGCCCCTATCATTGGTGACAGTGAAGGAGCCAGTGGCCATGTGTATTCAGACAACAGTTGATACCTGTTCCAACAGAATGTACATCCTGAGGAAACAAATGCTGTTGAAATTGGAATGATTGCCAGAAGGGGCTAAGTGCTGTGTGGTTTGCCCCTATGATAAGCTTGGTTCTGATGCAATGTCTGTGTAGTAAGCTTGGTTGTGATACCAGGTCTACATAATAAGATGGTACTCTACTGTATCTAAGTAGCGTCAGATATTTGTTAAAGATGCTTCTATATAGACCCTGTCGGGTATATTGGAAGGGCCTCCACTCCTCAACCCAGTGGCTTAGAGTCAAAGAGCATTGTAAAATGATTCGGGGCTGAAGAATCCACTAAGCAGCAATCTGTGCTTTTTCTACCACTGCTAGTGGCAAAGTTAGTGCATAGTTCCCCCAACAACTGGAAGCTAAGCTGACTGATTCAGCATTTGCGGTGGAAGAAGCCCTTGCTGTTCAGTGGATGATCCAGATTATTTAGTAGTTGTAGGGAAACACTAAATTTTCCATGCTTGTTTGATCTCTCTTCGTGTGTGTGTGTGTGTGTGTGTGTGTGTGTGTGTGTGTGTTTGTTTGGTTTTTTTTTTATAGCAGGACTTGCTAATATAGTAACTTTGTACTGAATTCTACTGAATTTCTATGTTTTAAAAATTTATTTTCTTTGCCACGAAGTATACATTTCCACTGTATTCTACAGCTAAAGAAGTGCAAGAACATGTACCTTGGCATACAGCAGTTTCTTCCTAAATATTAAAAGCGAACCTGTCACCAGGCTTGACCAATATGAGATACGGCCACCACCTTTCAGGTCTGATATAATGCTATATATCTGCCCTAGCCCGACTTGAAAGATAAGAAAAAGTTTTATTATACTCGCTTACGGGGCAGTCCTGTCCAAGGGGTATTGCTGTTCTTGGTTCGGAGCATCCCTTCTTCTTGCAATGTCATCCTCCTTCTTACTTTGTGTGGTTGACTTGTACCTATGACCTTCAAACAGTCTCCCCAGCATCGTTCTCTTGCGCAGACTAACTTCTATGCCCTTACTCTTTCACCTTTCCTGGTGCCTGCGCACTGCAGTACTTTCTTCTGCCCTCAACAGGGCAGATAAGTACCCCTGCAAAGGAGCATGATGCCAGTTAGACTGTGTGGATGATGTAGAACGTGTCATCCACACGAAGCAGCATGGAGGATGACTTCATCTCAAAAAGAAGGGAGGCACTAAACCAAGACAAGTGACACCTCAGGACTGGATCGCACTGCAAATGAGTATAATAAAAGGTCTTTTTCTTATCTTTCAGGTTAAGTTGGGGGTAAGTACTGCAGTGCGCAGGCGCCAGGAAAGGTCAGAGAGGCCCAAACTGAAGCTGACAGCTGAGGGTTGCAGCCCCCAGCTGTGAGTTTTGTCTGGCTGGTTATCAAAAATAGGGGGAAACCCATGCCGTTTTTTTTTTGTTTCTTTAATACAGCGCAGGAGCAGCAAATGAATACTCCCATCCGCCACTCCTGCTCTCACTGTAATATGCGGCCGTAGGTGTCGGATGATGGGAGTGATTGTCCCATCAGCTGACACCAGTGACCGGGAGGTAAAGTTTATACCTCCGATCATAGCTGTGGGCTCACGCTGTCTTTTGACAGCGTGGGAACCGCGGCTCTCTGACCAGCGGGGTTGATTTCCCCTGCAGTGTCTTGCACCCACCAAATTTCACAGTGGGTGCAAGACACTGTGGTTTGTACGCCTCTCCAGGCCTACGTCTAACTAATAGACGACAAAGTGTTGGGCAAAACTGAAAATTAGACTCATCAGAGAAGATTACTCCGGTCCTCTATGGTCCAATCCTTATGGTCTTTGGCAAAGTTCAGCCTGGCTCTCCTTTGCTTCTCATTGATGAAAGGCTTTTTTCTACCTTTACATGACTTGAGCCCTGCCTCTAGGAGCCTGTTATGAACTGTTCTTGCCATACGCTTCACCCCAGCTGCCATTTGCCATTCCTTTTGTAGGTCACTTGATGTCATCCTGGTCAGTGGAGAGTAGTTTTTGCCGGTCTGTAGCTTTGTTTTCCCCAATATCTGCTGCTTGACCTCGTTGTAATGGACTGTCATCTTAGACCTGTTAAGGATGGAGGCAACATGACGCTCACTGTATCCCTCTGCTAGTAAAGCCAGAATTGAGCCCTTCTTTTTCTCACTCGACTTTTCTTTTCAACTCCTTTGGCATGGCTAAAAGTAATTCCTATTACTTTTAGGGATATTACTAGCACTTGTTTTGCCGGTTGGAATGCAACTGACACTGGAATGGAATGGCTGTCAGAACATGTGGAGAAGCTGATTTTATAAAACTATGCAGTGGTCTCTTAATTTTTGCTATATTCTCATTTTTCACATTTTAAAAGTTACAAAAAGGAAAATGGGCTGATGCAAAAGTTTAGATACCCCCAGCATGGTTCTTATCTAGTGCCCCTTTTTGTAGCCAGCCAAGAGTCTTTCAATTCTTGTTTGAGGGGCTTTCATCCACTCTTCCTGGGAAAATTCCTCCAGTTTTGTGAGATTCCTGGTCATGTTGCATGCACTGCTATTTTGAGGGCTAGCCACAGATTATCAATGATGTTCAGATCAGGGGACTATGATGGCCATTGTAAAACCTTCAGCTTGTGCCCTTTGAGGTAGTCTGTTGTGGATTTTTACGTGTATTTTGGATCATTCATTATCCATTTGTAGAAGCCATCCTCTTTTCCACTTGAGCTTTATTACACATGGTGTAACGACATACAATCTTATTTAACTGAATGAAAATCTAAGTGAAACTTGTTAACTAAATAGCAGTTGCACAATACTCACTGACCAGATGCTTGCAGGTGTAATTAAATTCTGTTATGTAATTACAGTGATTAAAACAATGGCTGTTTCATTAATTTTGTTGACTGCGTAAAATGTGATGAGGCATCACCAGTTGTCCAGGTCAAGTCTGCACTCACTGCATAAAACCAGACAAAGGCTGGAATATTTTCCATTATCTTGTCTGCACATCATAATTATCACACTTGCCTTTTATGCCTGGATGCTTTCATCTCTAGTTTCTTCTGCAATCTTGATTGACTGTAACACCTACAAATATTTTATCTGCAAGACATTAGGCCTTGTATCTAATAAAGTCATTTGATTTTTGCCCTTCAACTGCTTAGTTATTCTAGAGTGCCTTAAAAATAATGCAGTAAAGAGAATTATTCAGCCTTACTTCTGTCTTATTTTTTGTCTTTATTTGTAAGGTAGTGGTTTTAACATCAAAATCCTTCTCTTAAATATTCTCGATGGTGCAAACAAAGCTTTTCTCTCCTCTGTGTCTTACAAAAAGAATCTTGAAATAATTTGTTTTTTAGTCCCACCTGAGCCTAATTAAAGTGGCAATTGTTTGCTCTTTTATTTTCTTTCTGCTGGTCCTCTGAGAATAATGTGTTTTTTTTTTTTTTTTTTTATCGCTTATATGTGTCCAGAGATATGGATCTTTTTTTTTTTTTTTTTTAGATAGAGAGTATGCTCAATCTTATTTATGGCCATGCAACAGAGACTCTCTGCTGGTGCGCATGATCCAATATAAAATAGAAAAATCTTTTCAATGCTAATCAAATACTGAAACATTTTGAGTGCGCATGGATATATGGATAGATAGATATTTTTCAACATTTTGTTGGCAATAAAAAGATTTGTCACCCCAGGTCACAATTTCAGCAAGTAGTGCAGCTTACCGAATGCTATGTGTTGTGATTCTGTTCTGCTAGTTAATTGTAGTGGTTTTCACTGACGGGATGGATGCAATTTGTATACTAGTGGTCACATGAACGTTAGCTTCTCATCCACTTCTCCAAATGTTCAATTTAGTTTTATTTACACGACTGCTCTAACTAGCAAAGCCAGATCTTAACAGTGTGTAGGTTACACACTACTAATGTTTGCCAAGGTGCACTGCTTAAGGAAAGATTTCCCTGAGGTGAAAAACTGCATTAACCTAAATGAGAAGTGTTATTGCATGTATACAGCTGAGCTGCCCTCACATGCCTAGAACCTACTTGCTAATAAGTATAGGATAGATATATGTATTAATCTAAAAGTAGGGCCACTCAAACGATTTTTCTTTCCGAGAAAATCGGTCTAAGGCTACGGCCACACTATCAGTATTTGTTCAGTATTTTTTCTCAGCATTTGTAAGCCAAAACCAGGTAAGGAACAATCAGAGGACAAGGCATAATAGAAACAAGTGCAGCAATTCTGCATGTTTGACCCACTCCGGGTTTTGGCTTACAAATACTGATGTGAAATACTGACTAAATACTGATAGTGTGGCCCTAGCCCAATTATGCTAATCACACTCTGATCAGAGTTTGATCCAATTTTCTCTGTTGTGGAGAAGGAAAAGAGAAAATTCTCCATCAGTCTGTGAAAATTGTACCACACTCTGATGTCATTCGAGTACAGTCCCAACTATTTTTTCCACAGACCTGAAGGGCTGAGTGTGATCCGGTAATCTGATGCAACTTGGGCATGCTGCAACTTTTTTTTTTTTTGCATGACTGATGGCACTTGTCCAATTTTTATGGTCTTGTACATGAGTTTTAAGGCTAGTTTCACACTTGCGTTAGGAGGTGCAGCGCACGGCTGCCGTGCAGCTCAGTCTCCTGCTGTGCCCCCTCCGGTCAGCTCCTCCTATGGGTGCATGACGCTGCATGCGACCTGCGTACCCTATCGTTAGCATTGGGTACGCAGGCCGTGTGCTGGTATGATTTTGATGGCACATGCGCATTTTTGACGGTGCGCCGAGCGCACCAAAATGCAACACGATGCGTTTGGCGCACGTCGGTGCACCGTCAAAAAGGCGCATGTGCCATCAAAATCATACCTGCGCACGGTCTGCGTACCCAATGCTAACGATAGAGTACACAGGTCGCATGCAGCGTCATGCGCCCGTAGTAGGAGCTGACCGGAGGGGGCAGAGCTGCACGACGGCCGTGCGCTGCGCCTCCTAACGCAAGTGTGAAACTAGCCTAACACCACGTTGACACGTTCAGTATTTGGTCAGTATTTCACGTCAGTTATCTGTAAGCCAAATCCGGAAGTGGGTGATAAATACAGAAGTGGTCATGTGTCCATTATACTTTTGCTCTGATTTTGTTCCTCTCCTGATTTAGGATTCATTATATACTGATGTAAAATACTGACCAAATACTGATAATTTGACCGTAGCCAAAGGGTGAGATTACACAGTGTGACTGGTCAAGTCATTGTAATTCCACCTACCCACTTTGGTCAATAGCCACGCAGTTTTATTTAGTACCGTATATACTCGAGTATAAGCCAAGGCCCCCCCTAATTTAGCCACAAAAACTGGGAAAACGTATTGACTCGAGTATAAGCCTAGGGTGAGAAATGCAACAGCTACCCTCCTCCATTCCTACTCGCCCTCCTGGCGCTGTTACATCTAAATCCCTGCATCTCTGTCTAGGACAGGCGCCGGCATCTCTCTTCCTGTCTTCCTTCCAGTGCTGAGCGGTCACGTGGTACCGCTCATTAAATTAATGAATATGTGATCCACGTCTATGGAAATGGAGACGCGTGCATGTTCATTACTTTAATGAGCAGTACCACATGACTGCTCAGCACTGGAAGGAAGACAGGAAGAGCAATGCCGGCGCCCAGACTGAGATGCAGGAAGGGACTGATATGCAGCGATGACACCAGGAGGGTGAGTATGATGTCTTCTGCTCACCCATCCCCCCTGCCGGCAATGACTCGTTTATAAGCCGGGAGGGGTGTTTTCAGCACACAAAAAATGTACTGAAAATCTCGGCTTATACACGAGTATATACGGTAATTGGCTGGCCTTTGGCCTCCGCAGTGTTACTGTGTGAGCTCTACTTAATTCATTCAATGATTCTCGTTAATGATTAATTTTCTAGGATATACCTAGGAATTAGAATCATAAAATCGTAGAGTTGGAAGGGATTATTATTAAAGTAAACCTTATTACCCCTATTATGTAAATGTATGTCTGTCAAAATTAATACTCATCCTGTATGTCTCCTCAGCGTGATCACAGTACAGTTTAATAGTTATTGAACTTGGAAAATATTTCCTTAACGAATTGTATTGCTTAATGTCACTTTTTTATTGTTTTCAATCTTTTAAGATTTTTTTCGCATGTTCAATTTCTTCGAAATGTTTTTTTTTTTTTTTTTTTTTTTCCCATTGATATGTAGGAATCGTATAGATTTCATAAAATTAACCTCCCTCCCTTCCGATGACTTGTGTTAGAAAAGTAAAAAATGTAAAAACCCAGAAGAAATCAAGTACGGTATGTGTTAAGGGAGGTAATGAGTACAGAAAGTCGCACAACTTACGAATAAGCTTCTTGTCTCGCCACCACACAAATCCTCAGGAATTAGAACCCCCTTGTAGCTAATTATTGTTATTGTTGTTTTTATTATTATTAGCTAGTTTGTAATTGTGCCAGTTTAACGGATTTTCTATCCTGTGCATTGCTGAGAAGCTGTAAGCTATAAATTAGCGCAGCAAATAATTACTTGCAGGTTTAGCCTAGATATTGCACTGTTATTCCTTGCTGATGAAAGTTGCTTTCTGTTTCTGATGGCATTCCTGCATTTTTGCTTCTGGAGATTGGGAAAAACTTTAAAGACATACATTCAGGGGAACTAGATGTAATGCATATTCATAAACGGCCAGTGCTTGACAATATGACAATCTATATAATTGCCTTGTAATGTTTTCATTTCCTGTTCTGTCCATATGTCACCGTATCCCAGAATTCCAAGCGGAGGAAGTTTACCGACTGCCATATTGGGACACTCAAGTGATGGGTGTCTCAATATGGAAACTGCTGCTGGTACCAACCTATTGTGCGTTACCGCCAGCGGAGCGCTTTACAGACCCACACGCTCTATACGCCGTACAGACCCACACGCTCTATACGCCGTACAGACCCACACGCTCTATGCGCCGTACAGACCCACACGCTCTATGCGCCGTACAGACCCACACGCTCTATGCGCCGTACAGACCCACACGCTCTATGCGCCGTACAGACCCACACGCTCCATGCGCCGTACAGACCCACACGCTCCATGCGCCGTACAGACCCACACGCTCCATGCGCCGTACAGACCCACACGCTCCATGCGCCGTACAGACCCACACGCTCCATGCGCCGTACAAACCCACACGCTCCATGCGCCGTACAGACCCACACGCTCCATGCGCCGTACAGACCCACACGCTCCATGCGCCGTACAGACCCACACGCTCCATTCGCCGTACAGACCCACACGCTCATTCTTGGGCGGTACCACCAGCGGAACACTGTCGCACTGCATCTGCGCAAATTCCGCGGAAGGCGCAGTGTATCAGCTGATCCTGGCGGCAGATGCGTGACTTGTCTACAGGCAGAGGAAGCCGGTCACATTAATGGGGTTTTCCCAGGAACCAAAGTTCATTTTAAAAATTGTCTGTGTCTGACCGTGTACGTACGGTGCATACCACATCTCCTGGGCAGGGGAGGAAGCGAAAGACAATACTGACATGCGATCTCCTGCTGTAATGTCAGCATTGTCTTTTGCTTCTTCCCCTGCCCATGAGCAGTAGTATGTTCTGTACACGGTCAGACACGGGTGAGAGAGACAGAGCACAGAGGGGAGACAGCTGAAATGGGACAGCACAGGAAGGTGAGAGACAGCAGACAAGGGGGATAGCACATGGGGTAGACAAGTCAAAGAAGACGGCACAGATGCGAGAAGTTAGCACATGGGGAAAGAGAGTGGATAGGTGGGTGAGCACATGGGGGGGGGGGGGGGAAGAGATTCTCAACGCTGCAAAACCTGCCCTCATCGTGACATTACCACCCTCCTGATGCGATAGCATCGAGCCTCCATCTAGTTATAACATAATCTTTTACCTCATGTGACTAATATTCAGATTTTTTTTTTTTTTCACTTTAACCCCTTAACGACCGCCGATACGCCTTTTAACGGCGGTAATTAAGGGTACTAAAACCACAGCACCGTTAATTCACGGCGCTGTGATTTAAGTGAATAGCGCCCCCCAGTGTCGGATTTTCTCCGGGGTCTCGGCTGCCAGGGGTAGCCGAGACCCCAGAGAACATGAATCGGTCGGATTTTACCGACCCCCGCTTTTGCGATCGCCGTTATTAACCCTATAACGGCGACCGCAAAAAAAAAAAAGCCGCGATTTTACATTTAATTTTCTCTCTCCTCTGATGTGATCGCACATCAGAGGAGAGAGAAATAGGGTCCCCGATCCCCCCCAGGTACCTCTCCGTGGCCCTCCGTCCCCTCCCGGTGGTCCCACGTCCCGCCAGCATCCTCCGATGGGCGCAGCCATCTTGAAAATGGCGGGCGCATGCGCAGTGCGCCCGCCGGGAATCTGCCGGCTCCGGCTGGCAGATTCCATTCATTATTTTGATCACTATGATAAACGATCATAGTGATCAAAATAAAAAAAAAATAGTACATAACCCCCCCGTTTATCACTCCCTTATATAGGCCAATATAATGAAATAAAGAAAATATTTTTTTTTTCAGTTTTCCATTAGGGTTAGGGTTAGGGTTGGGCTAGGGTTAGGGCTACGGTTAGGGCTAGGGTTAGGGCTAGGGTTAGGGTTGTGCTAGGGCTGGGCTAGGGTTAGGGCTCGGGTCACGACTAGGGTTAGAATTAGGGTTAGGGCGAACTAGAATTAGGGTTAGAATTAGGATTAGGGATTAGGGTTGGGATTAGGGTTAGGGGTGTGTTGGGGTTAGGGTTGGAGCAAGAATTGAGGGGTTTCCACTATTTGCCAACTTTGGGGGTCTAAAAATTGGGGTCTAAAAAAATCACTTTTGTGGAAATAAAAAGACTTTTTATTTTCACGGCTCTGCGTTTATAAACTTTTGTGAAGCGCTCGGGGGTTCAAAGTGCTCACCACACATCTAGATAAGTTCCTTAGGGGGTCTAATTTCCAAAATGGGGTCACTTGTGGGGGGTTACCTCTGTTTAGGCCCATCACGGGCTCTGCAAGCGCAACATGATGCCCGCTGACCATTCCATCAAAGTCTGCATTCCAAAATGGCACTCCTTCCCTTCCGAGCTCTCCCATGCGCCCAAACAGTGGTTCCCCCCCACATATGGGGTATCGGCGTACTCAGGACAAATCGCATAACAACTGTGCGGGTATGATTTCTCCTGTTACCCTTGTAAAAAATAAAAACTTGGGGGCAAAAAGATCATTTTTGTGGAAAAAAATAGATTTTTTATTTTTACGGCTCTACGTTATAAACTTCTGTGAAGCCCTTGGGGGTTCAAAGTGCTCACCACACATCTAGATAAGTTCCTTAATGGGTCTAGTTTCCAAAATGGGGTCACTTGTTGGAGGTTTCAACTGTTTAGGCACATTAAGGGCTCTCCGAACGCAACATGGCATCCGATCTCCATTCCAGCCAATTCTGCGTTGAAAAAGTCAAACGGCGCTCCATCCTTTGCAAGCTCTGCCGTGTGCTGAAAAAGTGGTTTACCCCCACATATAGGGTATCAGTGTATTCAGGAGAAATTGTACAACAAATTTTGTGGTTGATTTTCTCTTTTAACACTTGTGAAAATAAAAAAAATTGGTTCTGAAGTAAATTTTTTGCAAAAGAAAGTTAAATGTTAATTTTTTCCTTCCACATTGCTTTAGTTCCTGTGAAGCACTTAAAGGGTTAATAAACTTCTTGAATGTGGTTTTGAGCACCTTGAGGGGTCTAGTGTTTAGAATGGTGCCACTTTTGGGTATTTTCTGTCATGTACACCCCTCAAAATGACTTTAAATATTATGTGGTCCCTAAAAAAAATGGTTTTGTAAATTTTGTTGTAAAAATGAGAAATCGCTGGTCAACTTTTAACCCTTATAACTTCCTAACAAAAAAAAATTTGCTTCCAAAATTGTGCTGATGTAAAGTAGACATGTGGGAAATGTTATTTATTAAGAAATTTGTGTGACACATCTCTCTGATTTGAGGGCATAAAAATTTAAAGTTTTAAAATTGCAAAATTTTCAAAATTTTCGCCATATTTCCGTTTTTTTTCATAAATAAACACAAGACTTGTCGAAGAAATTTTACCACTAACATGAAGTACAATATGTCACGAAAAAACAATCTTAGAATCAGCGGGATCCATTAAAGCGTTCCAGAGTTATAACCTCATAAAGGGACAGTGGTCAGAATTGTAAAAATTGGCCTGGTCATTAAGCTGCAAACTGGCTCTGTCGCTAAGGGGTTAAATTATTTTTAAAGGCTAAGGGATATGCACAATATAAGCATGCTAAAAATATCTGGGAAATTTAGATAATTTTACAAGAAATAAGTGTGATTATTTTTGTTTTACTATGCCATTTGTGTGTTCCTGTCTGGTTAAGAAATATAATGGCTTGAAATGCCAAAAAATCTGAACTAGTTTCTATTTTTTACATTTTTTTTTTTTGTTCATTCCTGTGGCTGCAGGAAATAGAAGGGTAAGTATGTAAATTAGAATGATTTCATTATGCATTGTTTCAAATCAAATCTTCTTGTGCAGAATGGAAAAGAATACCACCTGCTGACAAAATTCAGAAGAAAACTGCTTTTAAGAAAGAGCCCCAGACTCCAAGCAAAATATGCATTATGCTTGCACACTTTGGCTCTTGGAAAACAGCCACAAAAATGCTTAGGGATAACTTGGGTTGAAAACCAGAATTTAATATGATCTTGTAAGGACTTTATCGAGTCCTGAATGGGTTTCCTGAGCCAGAAGAATTTAACATTAGGTAGTAAAATCAAAACCTAATGATGAATACATTATGAAGGTCTGCATTTTAATTTTGTGCTCGATTACATTTTTGATTTATTACTACCTGCTGAATAATACAGCGCTGTACGTTTTTACTTTTTTTTTTAATTTAATTTTTTTTTTAAAGCCATATAAGTCAATCCTTTACTGGATTTAATCTCAAGGAGGACAGTCACTTTTGCTATCAATCACACAATTGAAACATTTATTTATTTTTTTTTTAATTGTACGACTGTATCCAAAAGAAACTGTCTGACTGGATTGTGTATATGTATGTGTGATAGATGATATATAAAGCTCAAGTGTGTGTGTGTGTGTGTGTGTCTTGGATTGGTATCCGCACCGTCGCAGCTACAGCCACAAAATTTGGCACAGTCACACGTCTGGACCCCGAGAGGGTCCTAAGCTATATTGTGAGGCGAAATTTTAACCCTGCGCGTTCCAATTCACCAAACAATTTTGCCCCTGTCTACATAATGGGGAAAAAGTGTGTGCGTGTCAAGCCCCGCCCCTCATTATGATGTCATAATGACCCTATCTACATAATGGGGAAACAGTGTGCGCGTATCAAGCCCCGCCGCTCATTATGTCATAATGGTTGACCATGGGATGGAGAATGTGTGATGGGTATATGGGCACTGGACTATGGGATGGAGGATATGTATGATGGGTATATGGACACGGGACTATGGGATGGAGGATATGTATATGGGCAGGGGACTATGGGATGGTGAATATGTATGACGGGTATATGGCCACTCGACTATGGGATAGCGAATATGTATGATGGGTATATGGGCATGGGATGGAGGATGTGTGATGGGTATATGGGCACGGGACTATGGGATGGAGGATATGTATGATGGGTATATGGGCACTCGACTATGGGATGGAGGATATGTATGATGGGTATATGGGCACGGGCCTATGGGGTGGAGGATATGTATGATGGGTATATGGGCATGGGACTATGGGATGGAGGATATGTATGATGGGTGTATGGGCATGGGACTATGGGATGGAGGATGTGTGATGGGTATATGGGCATGGGACTACGGTATGGTGGATATGTATGATGGGTATATGGGCACTCGACTATGGGATGGTGGATATGTATGATGGGTATATGGGCACGGGACTATGAGATGGTGGATAATTATAATTTGCTATAACTAACCACAGTTAGTTACTATGCCCGGGCAGTGCCGGGCTCTTCAGCTAATATATATAATGACGCCAAGCAAGTAGGGGGCAGTATTGCACATTACTTCCCGAGCTGGCAGGAGATAATGAATCAAAGAATCCTGGACTCGGTCAGATGGGGGGATAAAATAGAATTCTCCTCCAGCCCCCCCGCAAAACTTGGACGTTACATATCTTCCGTCAGCAAGACTTCAAAAAGTTCTTCACTGCGAGCTCCAAAAGATGCTATCATCAGTGGTAATCTCTCCAGTCCCAGAACTGGAACAGGGTCAGGGCCACTACTCCCTGGCTGTTCTTAGTAAAAAAAAAAAAGCCAAGTGGGAAATACAGGTCATCATCAACCTGAAGAAGCTAAACCAACATGTCCGGTACAAACGCTTCAAGATGGAATCGATAAAACTACGATACCACTGATTGGACGAGACTTTGCCATGGCCACCATAGATCTCCAAGAGGCCTATTACCACGTTCCCATCCATCCCATTGGCAATATCTAAGGTTCGCAGTTACTCTAGACACGGAAGTACACCACTTCCAACTCAGAGTTCTACCCTTCGGCATCTCTTCGGCACCCCGAACATTTACAAAGATAATGGTAGAAGTGGTAGCATTCCTCAGAGGGAAGGATATATGTGTCGTCCCTTACTTAGACGACCTCCTGGTCTTGGCTCCCTCCAACACCATTCTAAGACAACACCTACAAACAGTCCTGCAGACCCTGGCGTCCCTGGGCTGGATGGTAAACATGGGAAAATCAGACCTGAATCCCTCAACCAGGAAGGCCTTTCTAAGGATCCTCCTAGATTCCCACAACCAAATATCCTTTCTTCCGTCCACCAAGCAGGTAGGTGTGAGATCAAAAGTTCGGACTCTAAAAAGTCAGAAAACAGTTACCATAAGGTTTGCCATGTCAACATTGGGGTCAATGACTTCTTGCATCCAAGCGGTCCCCTGGGCCCAGGCCCACTCAAGGATACTCCAGAGATATATCCTATCCCGCTGGAACAAAGACCCGGAGACCCTCAATACGAGAATCTCCCTACCCCAGCACGTAAAGCTGTCTCTCAACTGGTGGCTCAACCAGGGAAATCTAGCAAAAGGGACACCCTGGATACAATACCCCATGACGTCGATCACAAGAGACGCCAGCAAACGTGGCTGGGGAGCAGTATCGTCTCAGGGAATCTTCCAGGGACTCTGGCCCAGAGACATGGAAAAGCAATCTTCCAACTACAGAGCACTGAGAGCGGTAGAAGGAGCCCTAAAGGCAGCAGAAACATCAGTTCAGGGAACCCATGATTAAGGCTGGTTTCACATTAGCGCTTTTTAAGCGCACGCACGGCCGGGGGTAGCTCCGCCCCCGAGCCGGCTCTCTGCCCGTCGTGCCCGCCCCTTGCTTGTAACGCCGCCTCCTAGCGCACAGCGGCGCCTGCGATCGGCGCACCCTATCTTTAGCATAGGGTGCGCAGATCATGCGCAGGCCGTGCGCTAGTTGCGCTTTGACCTGCGCTGCGCACTTTTGACGGTGCGCCGTGCGCGCCAAAATCCGAAAAGTTTGATTTTGGCGCGCACGGCGCACCGTCAAAATACGGAAGTCTGCAAAACGTTTCAGCACGGATTTTCAGCTGGGCAGAACACAATCTCCAGTCCCTTTCAGCTCTCTACCTAAAAGGATCCGACAACACCGAGGCAGACTTCCTAAGCAGGACAGACTTGGATCCAGGGGGATGGAGCCTCAACGTCAGAGTATTCCATACCTTAACCAAAAAATGGGGTCTCCCAGAGGTAGACCTATTTGCGAGCCGGGAGAATGCCAAAGCAAAGCATTACTTCTCCATAGGTCCAAACGAGAAACACTCAAGGGTGGATGCCTTCGCTCATCCGTGGAACTTCGGACTGGCATACGCCTTTCCACCAATTCCCCTAATACCGAAAACTCTGCAAAAGGTCAGGACAGACGGGGTCAACACTATCCTGATCCCCCCTCTCTGGCCAAAAAGGAGATGGGTCGGAACCCTAAAACTGATGAATTCAGAGGGTCCCCTGATCCTGCCCGTGGACCGCGAACTTCTACATCAAGGTCCCATCCTTCACCCTGCTCCCCACAGCTTAAGCTTGGCAGACTGGTTTCTGAAACCAAAATCCTGAAAGCCAGAGGCCTCTCAGATGCAGTGATGGCTACCCTACAAAAAAGTAGGAAACCAATCACAAATGCCATATATTCGAAAATATGGAAGACCTTTTCAGCATGGTATGGATCCACTCCCATAGATCCCTTCCACCCCAACATGACAAAGATCCTAGACTTCCTACCGGACGGTTTATCCAAGGGTCTGAAACCAAGCACCTTGAGGGTCCAAATATCAGCCCTAAGTTCTTTCTTCGATCAAAACCTAGCAGAGCATCGATGGATCAAGATGTTTATGTCAGCAGCTTCCAGAATCCGTCCAAATAAATCCAACATGGTCCCAGCATGGGACCTGAATATAGTACTAAAGGGTCTAACAAACTCTCCATTTGAACCTATCCACCAGGCCCTGATAGATACACTATCCTGGAAAACAGCACTACTCGTAGCCCTTAAAATGGCAAGAAGAGCGGTAGAAATTCAGGCACTGTCCATCTGAGAACCCAATCTAAAAATTCTGGACGATAGACTAATTTTCCGGCTAGACCCTTCCGTTATGCCAAAAGTGTCTTCGAATTTCCACAGATCCCAGGAAATAATACTGCCCTCCTTCTGTGATAACCCGAGGGACGAGAGAGAAATGGGATTCCATTCACTGGACGTCCGGCGAGCAGTTCTGACCTATTTGGAAGAAACAAAGCTCTGGACGAAAGATCAGAATCTTTGTTCAGTATGGCGGACCAAACAAAAGGAAGAAAGCATCCGAAAGCTCCCTAGCTAACTGGATCAAAAAAAGCAATCACGGCCGCTTATAAAAGCCAGGATCTACCTCCTCTGGTATCCCTGAAAGTCCACTCCACTAGAGCTGTCTCTGTCTCCTGGGCAGAAAAAGCTCATGCATCCATTGAGCAGATCTGCAAGGCTGCGACATGGTCTTCAGTCCATACCTTCACTAGGCATTATAGATTAGATCTTATGTCAGTACAAGATCTAGCCTTTGGCAGGAAAGTCCTGCAAGCCGTGGTCCCTCCCTAAACCATTATTCTTTGGTATACCTCCTACTTGCTGTCATGGAGGGGATTAGAGAAAATAGAACTACACTTACCGGTAGTTGGGTTTCTAAGACCCTCCACGACAGCACGGGTAATTAAATTTTGTTCATGTGACTTAGATAGAGGAAGGGGAGGGCTATTTAACGTCTTGTTTCCTGTCCCTAATCAGGATGGGGAGGCAACCTCCTATGTGCTGTCGTGGAGGTTCTTAGAAACCCAACTACCGGTAAGTGTAGTTCTATTTTCCCTAGCTCTTGACACTTTGCTCCTTTTTCTATGCTGATAAAAACTTGAAGCATTTGGGTTTCAGTGACTGTTGTTGTAAAAATTATTTCTAACATAAATCTAACTGCCTCTTGTAAATAGAAATTTCAGACTGCACATCTATATTCCTTCCCAGTTCTACAAAGCTAAATTAACTTACCACCAGTCACCACATTTGTTCAGTCCTTGATTACAAATCCATACGACAAAGGCAAATTAAATAGACTCTTCTTTCTTCAATGATTTTAATTTAAAATTTAATTCTTTTAATGCAGCATAAATCTTGGGACTGACGAGTTTGGCAGTCTTTAACTCTCTCTAAAAAAAAAAATAAAAAATAAAGTATTTGAGCAGAAATCAAATGAAATGGCCTTATTTATTTATTTTTTTTTTTTGTTGTACAGGTTGTTTGGGCTTCATATAACTAATTGACCATTGGGTAACCATTTCCTTTTTTGAATATCAGCTATCATTAGAGTTTAGTTGTCTTTTGATATGTGTACCAAACTTCTTGCTCAAAATGTTTTATTTCCCTTACTTGTACAGCACCCTTAATTCCACAGCACAGCACTTAGACATCATCATCACTGTCCCCATTGGGGCTTACAAACTAAATTCCATATCACTGTGTGTTTGTGGTATAGAAGGAAGCCGGAATACCAGGAGGAAAGCCATAGAAACTCCTTGTAGATTTCCTTGATGAGATTTGAGCTTAAGACCCCAGCACTGCAAGGATACAGTGCTGCCCCTGTTGACTGACTTATCTTATTCAAAACTAAAGTTAACCAAACCCTTCAGATGGAAGCCGTCCTAAATTGTTCTTTTTGTCTGTGTATATGCATGTATTGGGGCAGATTAACGTTGTATTCATGAAATAAAAATGCTGTGGAATTTTCTTCTGGGTTATCAGATAGAAAATCCACCGTAGCGGCAAAGTTTCTGAGACTGAAAAGATTTCATCCCCATACCCTATAGAATTTTTCATGTCCAAACATTTCTCATGTTCCTTATAATGTGAGAAAGGAAATAAATTAAAAAGGATTATACAACCATGAATAGAATGTCAAAGTAAGTGCCACGTTCTCTTGGGGAACTTGGAGTTAAGTCACAAAGGGTAATGAATTGCAGGTCCTCTTTAGAGATGGTGTGATTTGTATCCTAATTTTTTTTTAACGATTTCCTTTCCTTCAGCGCTGAAGGGGTTAAGGACCCTTTCCATGCTGGCTGGGAACATTCAGGTTTTGTGCGCACAGCTGTTGCTAATCATCTCTACTCTATACAAATATTAGCTCTGAGTGTTTCTTCCAGCCCATGAAAGAATCTTCTTCCTGTGCTAAGCTGTGTAATTAGAGTAATAGTTGTAGTGATCTGTAGTTTGCTGAAGTATGTGAGTGGTTATCTCTTTGTCATTATTCCTATTCAGTTTATTCCTCCCTGTCTCTATCCTCATCCCGTTTTGGTTAGTGGTTTTGTATGATAGTGGTCTTCTGTTTTGTTTTTGTGTCTTGTCTACCTTACATTTCGGTCTCATGCCTCATGGGGTGAGGGAGGGGACAGATTAGAGTTTACCAGGGGCACAGTGGGGCTGGAGACCCAGGCCTCTCCAACTTCAACTTCAAGAGTACCCCTGGGACAGGGATAGTTAGGGTCCTAGTTCCAGGGATGATTTGAGACCCCTCTCCCTTATTTAACCCCTTCACCACCTTGGGTTTTTCCATTTCTCAGTTTCCATTTTTTCTCCCCTTCTTCTGAGAGCCATAACTTTTTTTATTATTTTTCTGTCAATATGGCAATGTGAGGGCTTGTTTTTTGTTGGATGAACTGTACTTTTGAACCACTCCATTGATTTTACTATATAGTGTACTGGCAAACAGGAAAAAAAAATCAAATTTGGGTGAAATTGCAAAAAAAGTGCAATTCCACAATTGTGAGGTTTTTATTTATTTATTTATTTATTTATTTATTTTTAACTATGTTCACTAAATGCTAAAACAGACTTGCTATTATGATTCTCTGTCATTACGAGTCTGTAGATGCCAAACATGCATAGGTTTGTTTGTATTTAAGTAGTGAACAAAAAATACAAAGTTAGTAAAAAAAAAAAAAAAATTGCCATTTTCTGAAACCCAAAATCTGAGAAAAAATGTACACATGATCCAAAAAGGTTTATAAAGTGGGAAACCACAAATGGCACCACAAACCACAAAAACTGGTTATAGGTTATAGATTGCAATATATACAAAACAGAGAGCATCATGAAGTCAAGATATTCTCAAAAGAAAGTACAAAAAAAGTTATAAGGTTTAGAAGTTGATCAGCAATTTCTTTTTTCCAACAAAATTTCCAAAACCTTTTTTTTTTTTTTTTTTTTTTTTCTTGTTTTTTGTTTTTTTCTTTTGTTTTTTTTAGGGACCATATCACATTTGAAGTGACTTTGAGGGGATTATATGACAGAAAATACCCAAAACTACACCCCTTAAGGTGTTCAAAACCACACTCGAGAAGTTTAACTCTTCAGGTGCTTCACAAGAACTGAAATAATGTGGAAGGAAAAAAATAACATTTAACTTTTTTCACAAAAAATGTACTTTAGACCTAAACTTTTTATTTTTTTTATTTTCAGAAGGGTAGCAAGAGAAAATCGACCACTAAATTTGTTGTGCAATTTCTCCTGAGTACACAGATACCCCATATGTGGGGTGGGGGTGGGGGGGGGACCGCTGTTTGGGCACACAGCAGAGCTCGGAAGGGAATGAGCACCATTTGACTTTTTGAACGCAAAATTGGCTGGATTTGAGCAGGCCCAATGGTGCATTAGGAGAGCCCCTGATGTACCTAAACAGTGGAAACCACCTCAAGTGACCTCATTTTGGAAACCACACCCCTCAAGGATCCAGGGTATAGTGAGCGTTTTGAACCCACAGATGCGACACAGAATTTGATAACAGTTTCATATTGAATGTCATCATTACTGTTGATCGCAAGTGCTCGCTACTCCAGTTTGCATCGGGTGCTCGGTTATGCACCAAATATTCTTGAGTGACATGCTCTAGTCCCTATTGCGCATGTATTGCAGCTGTTAGACACCCCCAAAAAATGCATGGAGCCGCAACACTCTATGCATATCTGAACACCCGATGCAAACTCTAGTAGCCCTCAACACTAGCTGTCATATCATCGTCTTTTTTTTTTTAACTTTTTGTAAAAGAAAAAACAAAAAAACATTCTAACCCCTACCTTAACTGCAAAGAATGCAAAACAATTACTTTTTTTTGTTTTATAATTTTTATCTAACTAAGGGCGTGACAGAGGCATTTGGATTTTGCTATTTTTTTCTTATTTTGATCACTTTGTGTATAGTTTACCACAATGATCAAAATGAACCAATAATAAAAAACATTCCCCATTGTCGCCAGGTGCCAGCTGGCAGATCTTGGCGGGTGCACTGTGTATGCTTTCGCCATTTTTTTTTTTTTTTTTTTTTTCTCTTTTTCCCCAGGAGGATGACGCAGAGGGCAGGGGGACTCAGCAGGAGGGCCTGGGGATAGAGACCCCATTTCTATTTTCTTTGATCTGTTAGATATGTTAGATCATATCAGAGGAAAGAAAAATTAATTTTAAGTCTTTTATAAAAAAATTTTTGTATGGTCACGTGAAAGAGGATCATTTAAAAAAAAAATAAAAAAAAAATGGGTGGCGCTATACCCTACATTTGTACATAATTACCATGAGCTTCTTCTATGTATTTACTCTAGTTTTCTATTTTGTAAAAAGTACAAAATAATTTTGAACAAAGGAAACTACAGGGTAGGATTTCAGCTCAAAAAGATACTGCAAAACAATGGTCATAATTGCAGACATGACTGCCTCTCTGTTCCATTTGATTCATTTTGATTGATGTGCATATTTATTGCAATTTAACTGTTGGAAATGTATAAAGCGTTTTGTCTTTTTTTCCTATTCTGCATGCTTTTTTCTTTTTGCATATCAAGTATTTAGTTGATATTTGGCTAGTCTCAAGCCTCTCATTATTGCTATACCCGTAACATTCACTTGTATTAGAAGGTGGAATACATTTCCTGACATCAGAATAAATTGTCAGTCTGTGACCAGACAATCCATTTACAGAAACAATATCTAGTTTTACATAGAATACATGCGAAAAATCATCTGCATTTCAGTAATATTGACAATGCAATATTGATACTATATAGAAGTTACAGCTGATGTGCTACAGAATTTATAACACAGCAGTGTGATTGCCGTGTCACAGATAAGTTTGTATAATAAGAGAAGTTAAAGCGTACCTCTAATTTTTTGGACTTTAATTTCTCTTGAAGGTGTTTCTTTATATAATATGACTAATCTTGTGGTTTTAATGTGTACGCGTCTGTACATGTGAGTAGGCTTCAATAATGCCTGCATGTCTTTACTCAACATTTTGTACAGCTCTTTTTAGTTAAAACTTGAATTTTCCTGGTGTCTGTTTTACAGCACTAGTAATGTCCCATCAAATGGCATGGAGACCCAGTGTCCTCATGCTGATAACAGTGGATTGGCTTGTATTCTTTAGCTAGCCATTGGCAGTGGCATGCGAGAGTCAATTGGACTCCAATTCAGTATTTGGACCCTGGCCCCCTCTTGCATGCTGGTCAGATGTATGGGCAATGTAGCGATCTTTATCCTCTAAAGATATACATATTTGCTGCCATGTATTATTGTCCCCCATCCTGGCCCCTTTCTGTAATAATGTCCTAATTTGAGCCCATTCCTGTAAGGGTATGTGCACACGCTGCGGATCCGCAGCGGTTTTGGCTCTGCGGGTCTGCAGCAGATTTTGCTGCATTGTACAGTACCTTTATTTCCTATGTAAAAAAAAAAACCGCGCAGTTTTGCTGCGGTTTACAATCCGCAGCATGTCAATTCTTTTGTGCAGAACCGCTGCGGTTTCACACCTCATCCATTATGAGGTGTGAAACCGCAGGGCAAAACCGCCGGCAAATCCACAGACACCTGTGGTTTTCACTACAAAATCCACAGATCCAAAAAAAAAACCTGTGTGCACATACCCTAATAATGTTCCCCATCCTGGCCCCATTGTGAAAGGTCACTCATTCTGACCCTCTTCTAGTTTTAATGACTCCATCCTGGGCCCCTTGCAATTACGATGGCCTTATCATGGGTCCCATCCTGGGCTCTTTATTTGTTATCATGTCCCCCCAACCTAGACTCCTTCCTGTAATAATGTCTCTCATCGTGGCATCTTACTGGTATAATGTTACCCATCCTCAGCATCTTTCTAGTATAATGTCACCTGTCCTGGGACCCTTCCTAGTATAATGTTTCCCACATTTGGCCACTTACTATAATAATGCCCCCTATCATGGGCCCCTGCCAGTAATAATGTTCCCCATTCTTCATCTCTTTTCCAACACCTTTAATAAAAAAAAAAAGCTCTTGCCTTCCTCCGCTCCCACAATGTGTGGCGTCTTCTTCCATTGCTGGTGCAAAGTATGTCAGCTGACTTTGAAGTGCTCATCACAGGCGGGGCATAATGTTAGTACCATGCGCTGTCTTTAATTGGTGTACCGATGTCCGCTATCTGCCTGTGATTGGCTGGCGACGTGTATTGCAGTGCAGGAACCTGGCGAGTCTCTGCTCCGCCATACATTTCTGCTGAATGTGTGTTGTCAGACACATTTAGCTTAAATAATTATGGACATCAGTGGGCTCTCTTCCCCCACGGGCCAGGTTGCGGTCCTCATGACCATGATCGTTTTGCTTCTGGCCATTCGCACAGTGGTTAGTTTATAATGTTGTTATTTCTGGAAGTTATATTCCTGAAATGGTATTTCTATTCTTTTCCTTTATATTCTACTTTCTCACTCTTTGTGTTTGTCACTTTTTATTTAGAGTTGACCTTTCAAAAATCAGCAAAGAAACCCATAGCCATATAAAGGGATGTCTTGCTCTATCTTATGACATCTAGAGGATAGAAGATGGGTTATTTCAGAGTTGCCCTGTAACTACATATTCAAATGGCTTCTGTTAAATATGTGTAAATGGGAATGTGATATGGGTAGACTAACGAAGCAACAATGAAAGGGCATTTCTGAGTCACAACCATTCTTGTCCTTGGCAGAGAGTGGCATATTTTCTCAACTCTTCATGTTACATAGGTTCTTTAGGACCATAAAGTTTTTTTGTTTTTTTTTTTGCATAGAATTGGATTTAGGTCCGATGCTATTCATATGTTATGAGAGTGCCCACAACTTCACAGGTACTGAAAAGGGGTACTGGACTTGGTGGTTTGGGTCTTTAATATAACCGTAACTAGAGACGCTGAGACCTGTATACTTGGTTATGTTGAGGAATTAAACATAGATGCCTAAAATTGCTAATAGTTCTTTATTAGCTCACAAATTAATTGCATTATATTAGATTGTCTTCTTCACCTGTGAAAAGAGAATTTATTAACAAGGTCATCTCGACCATAACTTGTGAATGTATTATGTATGAAAAGAGGGCAGCCTAAAGTAAACATGTAAAGCCGTGATCTCCATGGTTGGATCCTCTGAGATTAGCAACACGATGTATGCTGCAGAATAGGATGATATTTCCATATAGGACGACTGTTTGGATAATGGGTGTGTAAACTTAAAGCCAACTTGTCATATTTTTTTTTCTTATTTTTTAGGGTTCCTGTTAGTGGGGATTTATCTTGTATACAAAACTTTTGTAGAACTTAAAGGGAATGTGCCGTGTTTTTTCATAATTTATTGTAAAAAAGAAAATAGTATAAAATGATATTGTCCCCTAAGCTTGACTCAGTGGTGTGTATGTTTTTTTTTTTTTTTTCTGTATTAATGCAGCCACTGGGGGCTGCCATCTTACCTTTCTGGCTGCTGAACGACACTTTCCATGCTCATTTACGGCAGTCCCTGGGCATAAGAGACAAGAGTCGGCTCCCGACTCCTATCTGTATCATTTCAGCAGCATCAGCTGTGAACTGGGCACGCCCCTGTGGGCAGCTCAATTCACAGCTGTAGGTGTGGCCAGGTGCCATCTTATTAGAGCCCAGTGCTTTCCTTTTAGCTCCATTTACACTCTATTGCAAGCCCTGGATGCTGTACTGTTCCAGCATAACAGGGCTTGGATGTTCACTCTTCACATACCAGCTGCAGGAGAGGATACAGGACGAGCTCCTGAGACCGAGCTGCTCTTTCCAAAACACCCGACCAGCTGCTGCCCCTGCTCTTGCAAAACATAGGAGGAGTTGCTCCCTGCTGTTTCAAAACACTTGGCAATCTGCTGGACATCTAATCCTATCCTGTGTGATACGGACTTTTGAGCCCTGTATCTAATCCTATCCTGTGTGAAACTGTCTGCTGAGCCGTGTATCTAATCCTGTCCTGTTTGATTCAGTCTACTGATCTGTGTATCTAATCCTATCCTGTGTGATACTGACTGCTGAGCCGTGTATCTAATCCTCTCCTGTGTGATAGTTTGCTGATCCATGTATCTAATCCTCTCCTGTGTGATACTGACTGCTGAGCCGTGTATCTAATCCTCTCCTGTGTGATACTGACTGCTGAGCTGTGTATCTAATCCTATCCTCTGTGATACAGTTTGCTGATCCGTGTATCTAATCCTATCCTGTGTGATAGTCTGCTGAGCCGTGTATCTAATCCTATCCGTGTGATACGGACTGCTGAGCCATGTATCTAATCCTATTCCGTGCGATACTGCTCTCCTGAAATACTCTGTGCTGCTGTCGCCCTGCTGGTTTTATGTGTGATCTACATGGTGGTATTGTGTATGATCTATATGGCGGCATTATGTGTGAAGTATATGGTGGTATTATGTGTGATGTATATGGCGGTGTTATGTAAGAACACTATGGCGGTGTTATCTGCTAAAAGGGGACCCATTCTAGGGTGGTTCTGGCTGAGCACCTGCACATGGGTCAGGGGTAATAGTTAGGTGCAGTCAGGGGAGGGCTGGTGAGGCAGCTGAAGAGAGGGGTCTCATTTTTATAGTTACTGTATGGCTACATTTCCCCCAGCCTGCTTCCCAGCGTCACCCCGGACTGCGCCTGTCACCTCGCTTTGACACATCGCCAGGACAGGATCTGAGGAGTGGAATGGGGTCTTTGCATGCAAAGTCTGGATCAGAACAGGCCGTCAATCAGCAGAAATGTTTCCTGGATTTGTGGTGCTGTCACCCTGCTCCTCCCCCATATATCTCCCTCTGTGCACCCCATAGACCAGTACACTGCTCTCCTGAAATACTCTGTGCTGCTGACACCCTGCTCCCAGAATCCTTTCTGCCTGCCATCCTCGGTGACCAAAGACCCCATTCCTCTCCTCAGATCCTGTCCTGGCGATGTGTGAAAGCGAGGCGACAGGGGCCTGATATATGGTGGAAGGAGCAGGGTGACAGCAGCACAGAGTATTTCAGGAGAGCAGTGTGCTGGTCTATGGGGGGCACCCTGTTCGGTGCCAGGGATTGTACATAGAGCGCTGTGTTTTATACACATGGATGGACCGTCTTCTTGTCTGCTCCACAGAAATCCAGGAAACATTTCTGCTTATTGATGGCCTGTTCTGATCCAGACCTTGCATGCAAAGACAGTCAGTAACTTTGCAGGCCCCATCAAAATGGCTGCTCACTGTGTTCCTAAATGTCATCCTCTCTTTTCCCTTAGCAAACACCCAGAAGGGGAGGAGAGGAGTGACATCACACCCATGTCAGCAGATTCCGCCCATAATTACTGCAGGACAGTAATGTGAGCTAGATGTACACTAGGTTTTTGTGCCAAATTTAAGTAGCTGCTCCCCCTAGTGTTAACAAGTGGAAATGTCAAACTTTTTAAAATTATTCTAAATATTTTACAAAATTAAAACAAATAATATTTTTTAAGAAAATGTAAACATTAATTCTTTACATTTGTTTCAATTGCTGAAAATTTTTTTTGGATGGCGCCTTCCCTTTAAGTTTTGTTGTGTATGGCGCGTCTAAATATCTCTTACTTTTCTGTTTTTACAAAAATAACACTCATTGTAATATTCAGAAAGGGTAGTTATTGATGAGGGGGGGTGTTTAGTAAGGATTTTGGGCTATTTCTTGTATATGTAATCATTTTTTGTATTTGTTTATCTTCAAAACTAATGCAAAATATTGCAATCTAAAAGAGGATACTTTACCAAATGTTTATTATTGAACTGGACACTTAATGTAGTAGATGCTACAGAGCAGAATATTTATTTATTTATTTATTTTTTATTTTAAAGTATAAATAAATTCATCTTAAAAATCTGTAATAAGTGTAATCTTGTCTGATCCCTCTACATAGGTTTCTTTCCAAGTAGTTGTCAAGGATGTGATGCATTTCTCCGACATAAAATGACGCTTATATCTCCTTCAATACTAAAGAAATATAGTATTCCATTTGACAAGGTAAGTTGGGAAACTTTTATGTAGAATTAATTCATATACATGCTTAGTATCAGTTTGTGTAGCTATGTAAATGCAAAACCAAGAAACCATAAACAATTAAAATAGTTTTTATTTTACCCAATGTTTTTCATACAAGAGAAAAAAAAAAATCACAAACTGCACAATTATTTCTTACAATAGCCAGGTTATTATCAGATGCAATCACTAAAAGGGTTAGCCTTTTAAAGAATTATTTGGAGAGCCTGATTTTTTTCTTTTTTTTTAACAATGACAGACTGATACACAGGGGAGAGGACTCTGCCCTTTCAGGCTTACATTGTGCAGGATGGTGGGGAAGGAGACAGTAGGTTGGGGAGTTGCAGCAGCTCCGGTGTTGGTTGAGGCGGTAGCTCTGGTAATGGTAAGGAGGCAGCGGGCTCATTGCAGTCTTTAAGCTTTCCTGAAGAGGTGGGTTTTCAGGTTCCGTCTGAAGGATCCGAATGTGGTTGATAGTCGGATGTGTTGGGGCAAAGAATTCCAGAGGTTGGGGGATATTCGGGAGAAATCTTAGAGGCGGTTTGGTGAGGAGCGATTAAGTGTGCAGGAGAGAAGGAGGTCTTGGGAGGACCAGAGATTACGTGAGGGAAGATATCGAGAGATTAGTTCAGAAACATATGGCGGAGACAGGTTATACATGGCCTTGTAGGTCAATATAGGTCTTGGGAGGACTGGAGATTACGTGAGGGAAGATATCGGGAGATTAGTTCAGTGACATATGGGGGAGACAGGTTATAGATGGCCTTGTAGGTCAATATTGGAACTGGATACGCTGAGGGAATGGGAGCCAGTGAAGAGATTTACAGAGGTAAGAAGCAGAGGAGTAGCGGGGAGAGAGATGAATTAGTCGGGCAGCAGAGTTAAGGGTGCACTGGAGAGGTGCGAGGGTGTTAGCAGGGAGACCACAAAAAAGGATGTTGCAGTTGTCTAGGTGGAAGATGATGAGGGCATGCACAAGCATTTTTGTAGATTGAGGGTTGAGGAAGCAACAGATTCTGGAAATACTTTTGAGCTGGAGGTGACAGGAGATAGAAAGAGCTTGGATGTACAGTTTGAAGGACAGGGCAGAGTCAAGGGTTACTCCAAGGCAGCGGACTTCTGATACGGGGGAAAGCGTGATGTCTTTAATTGTAATAGGTCAGGTAAGGAAGATCTGTGAGATGGGGGAAAGATGATGAGTTCAGATTTGTCCACATTCAGTTTGAGGAAGCGGGAGGAGAAGAAGGATATGGCTGATAGACACTCCGGGATTCTGGACAGCAGAGTGGTGACGTCTGGGCCAGAGAGGTAAATCTGAGTGTCATCAGCATAAAGGTAGTACTGGAATCCATGGCACTTTGAGCTGTCCCAGGCCATTGTGACGTTTCCTTATCAAGGGCTATTCATGGCATTGCACACGTGTTTTCTAGACCAGGGTTCCCCAACTCCAGTCCTCAAGGCCCACCAACAGATCATGTTTTCAGGATTTCCTTTGTATTGCACAGGTGAAGCAATTATCACCTGAGCAATACTAAGGAAATACTGAAAACATGATCTGTTGGTGGGCCTTGAGGACTGGAGTTGGGGAACCCTGTTCTAGACGTAGAAAGACTGCTGGAATCTAGATCTATCCTCTTCAACGATGAGTCCCATGTTTGTCTTGTAGGCAATGATAGCCAGAGATTAGTTTGTTTTCCTGGTCCCACTCATAGCCTGCCTTTAGCAATGACCAGTATTTTGTAACTGATACAGCCTATGATTAGCTGTAGCGATCGCATGGGTCAACACGTCTTGGCCAGAGACAGTATATATGGGTAAGCATTGTTACAGGAGCACTAAAGGGGTGGCGAGTATGGCGTTTTAAGTTGTTCTTAGACGCTTGTTTTTTTACCCTGCAACAAACCGAGAAATGCAGTGATGGCTCAGAGAGGTATACCATATCCATGAAGCCTAAAAGCATTGATTGCATAGCATGGGTAATGGAAATGGGGAGAATTTAACTAATATTTGAAGTGAGGTTTTATTTTCTTAAGCTGAGGACATAGAAAATTCTCTGGCCTTCTTCTGAATATTCATTACATTGACTATCAACTTGTACTTGATAGATGTATACTCCTTTCTCAAGCAAACAATGTGCCTGTGAAACCATATGAAGTACTTGACAGAATTGAAAGTCATAGCTTTGGACCAGGTTCAGACAGCCTATTTGAAAGATGGCTGTTGCATCCAAAAATTGCTGATCTGACTGCTTTCATGAGCGGCTTTATTGATATACTGTATATTAATCTTCTAGTTTTACACATCATTTTCTTACTGATACTCCTCTTTACATTCTATATCGAATACAGCACGTCACTTTTAGAGGGTTTGGTGCTGGAAGTGCTATTTATAATATTTTCCTTGGTACAAATTTGTTTTCAGCCATTGGAGTACATTCATAGCCAAAAGTTTTGATACTGACCCAAATTTTGTTTTTCACAAAGTTTGTTGCTTCAGTTTTTATAGTGGCAATTTGCAGTAATTCTAAATTATGAAGTGATCATATGAATTGCAAAATATGGTAAAGTCATTCCTTACCATGAAAATTAACTTTATCATAAAAAAACACACTTCCACTGAATTTCATTCCTACCACAAGCTTATACAGTTGTGGCCAAAAGTATTGACACCCCTGCAATTTTGTCAGATAATACTCAGTTTCTTCCTGAAAATGATTGCAAACACAAATTCTTTGGTATTATTATCTTCATTTAATTGGTCTTAAATGAAAAAACACAAAAGAGAATGAAGCAAAAAGCAAAACATTGATCATTTCACACAAAACTCCAAAAATGGGCCAGACAAAAGTATTGGCACTCTCAGCCTAATACTTGGTTGCACAACCTTTAGCCAAAATAACTGCGACCAACCGCTTCCGGTAACCATCAATGAGTTTCTTACAATGCTCTGCTGGAATTTTAGACAATTCTTCTTTGGCAAACTGCTCCAGGTCCCTGATATTTGAAGGGTGCCTTCTCCAAACTGCCATTTTTAGATCTCTCCACAGGTGTTCTATGGGATTGAGGTCTGGACTCATTGCTGCCCACCTTAGAAGTCTCCAGTGCTTTCTCTCAAACCATTTTCTAGTGCTTTTTGAAGTGAGTTTTGCAAAGGTCATTGTCCTGCTGGAAGACCCATGACCTCTGAGGGAGACCCAGCTTTCTCACACTGGGCCCTACATTATGCTGCAAAATTTGTTGGTAGTCTTCTGACGTCATAATGCCATGCACACGGTAAAGCAGTCCAGTGCCAGAGGCAGCAAAGCAACCCCAAAACCTCAGGGAACCGCCGCCATGTTTTTGACTGTAGGGACCGTGTTCTTTTCTTTGAATGCCTTTTTTTTTTCTCCTGTAAACTCTATGTTGATGCCTTTGCCCAAAAAGCTCTACTTTTGTCTCCTCTGACCAGAGAACATTCTTCCAAAAAGTTTTATGCTTTCAGGTAAGTTTTGTCAAACTCCAGCCTGGTTTTTTTATGTCTCGGGGTAAGAAGTGGGGTCTTCCTGGGTCTTCTACCATGCAGTCGCTTTTCATTCAGACGCCGACGGATAGTACGGGTTGACACTGTTGTACCCTCGGACTGCAGGGCAGCTTGAACTTGTTTGGATGTTAGTCGAGGTTCTTTATCCAACATCCGCACAATCTTGCATTGAAATCTCTTGTCAATTTTACTTTTCCGTCCACATCTAGGGAGGTTAGCCTCAGTGCCATGGGCTTTAGACTTCTTGATGACACTGCACACGGTAGACACAGGAACATTCAGGTCTTTGGAGATAGACTTGTAGCCTTGAGATTGCTCATGCTTCCTCACAATTTGGTTTCTCAAGTCCTCAGACAGTTCTTTGGTCTTCTTTCTTTTCTCCATGCTCAATGTGGTACACACAAGGACACAGGACAGAGGTTGAGTTAACTTTAATCCATGTCAACTGGCTGCAAGTGTTATTTAGTTATTGCCAACACCTGTTAGGTGCCACAGGTAAGTTACAGGTGCTGATAATTATACAAATTAGAGAAGCATCACATGATTTTTCGAACAGTGCCAATACTTTTGTCCGCCCTCTTTTTTATGTTTGGTATGGAATTATATCCAATTTGGCTTTAGGACAATTCTTTTTGTGTTTTTTCATTTAAGACAAATTAAATGAAGATAATACCAAAGAATTTGTGTTTGCAATCATTTTCAGGAAGAAACTGAGTATTATCTGACAGAATTGCAGGGGTGTCAATACTTTTGGCCACAACTGTAGCTACATACTGTAGGTTGAACTTGATGGACCACGGTCTTTTTTTCAACCTTTCTCCAATAAATTATACGTTTGTTTTTGTTTGTCACGAAGTTAACTATAACCTACTATGTAATGTGTGCTGAGGAAATTATCCATTCCTTTTTAACCCCTTCACGGCCTTGGGATTTTCCATTTTTGCTTTTTAGGCTGGGTTCACACGTAGCGGAATTCCTGCGAAAGTTACCGCGAGAATTCCGGAATTCCTTTCTGCGGGAATTTAAAATGCTAGCGTTTTCTAAGTGATCTGTAGCATCGCTTGGAGAACTGATTGACAGGTTGGTCACACTCGTCAAACATAGTGTGACCAACTTTTTACTATTGAGGCTGCCTATGCAGCGTCAGTAGTAAAAGGATGTAAAAAATAATAAAACAAATAAAAAATTAGGTTATATTCACCTTCCGACTTCCCGCGCAGCATCCCCAGGCCTCTGCGATGCTCCGGCTGGTCTCGTTCCCAGTGGTGCATTGCGGCAATGACCTTTGACACCATGGTTTCGCGAGACCGCTACAGCATCGGAAGACGTGACGTCAGCAAAGGTCATCACAATGCATTACTGGGAATGGGATGCTGTGCGGGATGTCGGAAGGTGAATATAACCTGATTTTTATTTTAATTCTATTTTTTACAGGGATATTGTACCCAAAGCCCGGAGGACAGTCTCCTCCGGACTGTGGGTACCATCCGCAAATGTTCTGCTTACTTTTCGCATGGTGGGCACAGCCACATGCGGAAAGTAAGCAGAACAATGCATTCCTATGTGGGCGGAATTGCCGCGATTCCGCAAAATGAGCATGCTGCGGATTTTACTGCGATGCGATTCCGCTGCGGGAAAATCCGCAGCATTAGCACAGCATTGCAGAATCCCATAGGATTGCATGGGATGCTGTTTTTTGCTGCAAAATCGCACGGTAAAAACCGCTGTGAAAATGCGAAAAAACCTGAACGTGTGAACGCAGCCTTATCTTTGTGCTCCCGTTCTTCCCCTTTTGAAATGTTTTATTCAATACTACATTGAAGCATACCATATTATGGTCACTGCATCCCAAATGCTCCCAGACCTGTAGATCTGAAATTGTATCTGGTCTGTGTGACAGGGCCGGATCCAGCAAATTACTTCCTCTAGTTGCTTTAGCTACCAGCTGAGAGAGGCAAGAGGTAATTGTCCTGAACTGTAGATAAGAACTTGCAGCTTTTAGCACAACCAGAAGTTTCTATGACCCATTGAATGTCTGAAGAATTAAAATCCCCCATGAGGACCCTATGAATAATAATAATAAATAAGATCTGCCTTTTTAATTTGTTGCAGCATTTCATCCTCTACCTGTTCAGCTATATTAAGAAGCTTATAGCAAACTCTAATTGGCATCTTTCCATTGTTGCCGTCCGCCATATTTGCCCATACCACTGTACACTGTCGCAGCTCGACCCGATGTTGTCATAGAGAACGGGTCTTAAGTTGAATTTAATGAAAACACACACCCATCCACCTTTTTTTGTTTTTCTTGTCCTTTCTGAATGTAGTGTAACCCTCTAAGTTTGTCACCCAGTCTTGCCTTTTGTACAGCCAGGTTTCCGTAATGAGCATCACATCATAATCTGTGGCTGACATAAGAGTCCAATTCATTCATTTTTTTTTTTGCAAGACTTATTGCATTTGTCAAGACATTTAATATTAGTGCATTTATTACTCCTACCACCTCCCTAATTTCCTTGCATGTCCCTGCCCCCCTTAATTCCTCATTGACCTCTGCTGTCTCACTCTTTCTTCTCTGTTTTTCTCCTTATTTGCACAACTACCCCTGGCTGCACCCACCCCATTGATGTACAGGCTGTCCCTCCCGTAGAGCCTTTAGCTGACAGAAGTCAGCCTAGTTCTCCATGAACCCAAACCCTTCCTTCCTGCACGAATTTCTAAGCCACTTATTTATCTCCCTAAGCTCCCGTTGTCTTTCTTTAGTGATGCTCGTGGCACCTGCAGTATTTCTGAAAACATCACCTTTGGAGGTCATGGCCTTGAGCTTCTCTCCCAATTTTCCTAGAATCATTTTTGAGGACCTTCCACCTCACTCTAACAATGTCATTGGCACCAATGTGCACCATGACTGCTGTGTACCCCATTAATCAGTGTAGCCAATCCACAATGTGCCGCACTCGGCAGACAACACGCTGATCGGCATTCATGGTCTCTGCGGCAGATGACTCTGTCTGTCCTAATTATAGAGTCCCCTTCCACCAGCCTCGGTCCGGTCTTTGCCGGACTCCTATTTCCCTCCTTCCTGCAGCAGTCATTTTCCTGGCTGTTAGGAGCAACGTCCTGTTGTAGTGAATTCAGTCCTACTTTTCCCCCTATCCCTTCTTCTGTTATCCAGCTCCCTATTTCTGGGTCCTGCTCTTCCCCACCTTTTTTTTTTTTTTTTTCCCTCAGTCTGATTTCAGCTGAGAAAAAAATCGCAGATCAGGGACTAATAGAGTTAACATCGGTAAGGGTACAATCTGATTTTTTTTTTTTATCGGATTGCACTAGTCTTTTTCTCGCATCTGAGAACAATTAAGTCCTCATTCTAATTTAAACATAAAGCACAAGAAAACGGTTGTGCTTTTTTGTTTCAGTAATTATAACACAATACACACAACCCCTTTTTAAATAGTTAAAAAAAACAAAAGAAAGCTTTGCTATTTGTAGCACTTGACCATTCTACAGATTCACATTTAGCTGGAAAAACTCACGTTTTCTAACTCCACCTTGCTCACAAGCCACTGACTTCACCAAGTCTAGATGGATTTTTCAGGACAGAAAAATCTACATTGATCTGTTTAGAGCAGTTGAAGAAGACCATAGATTGTTTTATCTGAGAGAATAACACTAATCGAACTCTCTGATCATAGTGTGAGGGTAATGCGATTCGATTCTCTAAATGTCCCCATCTTCTCCATTATGTAAGTCCATGGAAATCTCACTGCACTCAGATGTCATCCGAGTGCAGTCTAGTGGCTTCCACGGACTCATTGACTTGCATGGCCCAGGGTGATCCCAATATTGCATCAAACTCAGACATGCTGTGATTTCTATTTTTTTTTTACTTGATTGTCTCAGTCCAAGGAAAAATCTCCAGCATATGTAAGATTCCATAGAACAACATTGGTCTGGGTGCGATCCGATGTTATGTTGGATTGCACTTTTACAGATGATAATTTCATCTGCACCTGTCCTCAGTAGCATGATCTTTATAACTAACGTTCATGTAGTCTATCTGCACAATGCTGGAACGCTAAATTCACCTGGGTCAAACCCAAAATGGAACAGTTTTAATTTTGACAGATTAATTGGTTTACAATGATGGCCCACGTTTCTGATAAGGCCGGTTACCATTTCCTACAAGAATAACATAATGGATTCTGAAATTCATTGCTGATATAGTAACTAGGCCTGTATAGTAAGTCTGTGCTGGTATCGATCAGGCTATCAATTTACATATGAATATGCTCATAATGTTGAAATGTAATCAAACATTACATTGTATACAAATGTCACCTTGACAATGTGGCCTGGACAGCCATTGGGTGAATAATTATTATTGTATGGATATACAGCTCTGGCAAAAATTAAGAGACACCTGCAAAATGTTCAGTGTTTCTGATTTTTCTCTTTATTGGTATTTTTGCGTAAAATGTAAATTGCTCTTTTATTCTATAAACTACTGACAACATGTCTTTGAGTTTTCAAGCAATACATTTTGTATTTATTTTCAGAAAATGAGAAATGGTCAAAAGAACAAAGTGCAGTGTTTGCAGACCTCAAATAATGCTAAGAAAACAAGTTCATAATAATTTAGAAACAACAACACTCATGTTTTAACTCAGGAAGAGTTCAGAAATCAATATTTTGTGGAATAACCATGATTTTTAATCACCGCTTTCATGTGTCTTGGCAAGTTTTCCACCCGTCTTTCATACAGCAAATGGGTAACATTATGCCTCTCCTGGTACAAAAATTTAAGCAGTTCTTCTTTGTTTGATGTCTTGTGACTATCCATCTTCCTCTTGATTACATTCCAGAGGTTTTCAATGGAGTTCAGGTCCGGAGATTGGGCTGACCATGACAGGGATTTGATGTGGTGGTCCTTCATCCACACATTGATTGACCTAGCTGTGTGGCATGGCGCATTGTCCTGCAGGAAAAACCAGTCATCAGAGATGGGGAACATTACCTGAGCAGAAGGAAGCAACTGTTTTTCCAGGATAACCTTGTATGTGGCTTGATTCATATGTTCTTCACAAAGACTAACCTGCCCAATTCCAGCCTTTATGAAGCATCCCCAGATCATCACCAATCCTCCACCAAATTTCTCAGTGGATGCAAGACACTGGCTTGTACGCCTCTCCAGGTCACCGTCTAACCATTAGACGACCAGGTGTTGGGCAAAGCTGTAAATTAGACTCAATAGGGGAAGATTACCTTACTCCAGTCCTCTATGGTCCAATCCTTATGGTCTTTGGCAAACTTCAGCCTGGCTCTCCTTTACTTCTCATTGATAGGTTTTTTTTCTAGCTTTACATGACTTGAGCCCTGCCTCTAGGAGCCTGTTATGATCTGTTCTTGCCGTGCACTTCACCGCAGCTGCCATTTGCCATTCCTTTTGTAGGTCACTTGATGTCATCCTACGGTTGCTGAGTGACATTCGAGTAAGATGACTGTCATCCTGGTCAGTGGAGTCGTTTTCTCCCTCTGGAGGAAACATGATGCTCACTGTATCCCTCTGCTAGTAAAGCCAGAATTGGGCCCTTCTTTTCCTCACTCAAGACTTTTCTTTTTAACTCCTTTGGCATGGATGGTTATTTTTTCATTCCTATTACTTTTGGGATATTACTAGCACTTGTTTTGCCATCCAGCTTGTACTATTGCAAGAGGATTGTGAACATCACACTAGCGTTTTTTATACTTTCCTTCGTTAAATAAGATTTGGTTCAAGCGATCACCTAATCAGAAGCACATTCAGTAGAATGAGGTGTACTCTGGTTGGAATTCAGCTGACACTGGAATGGAATGGCTGTCAGACATGTAGAGAAGCTGGTGTTTATAAAACTGTGCAGTGGTCTCTTAATTTTTGCCAGAGCTGTATACGGCTCTCTCCATGTTAGAACTGTGATGGTTCTCATTTCCAAGCAGGTCATATTCCTGCATTCTCTTTTCCTGCTTTGATGTCTTTGTTAGATGTTCGTTCTTTCTTTTTTCTTTTCACAACTCATCTAGCTTTTTGATTCTTCCCTGCAGGTTACACAAGAAGCTGGTGAATTTATGATCACTTTCCCATATGGGTATCATGCCGGTTTCAATCATGGCTTCAACTGTGCCGAATCAACAAATTTTGCTACAGTTAGATGGATTGATTACGGAAAAATTGCCAAACTGGTGAGTGGATGATTTGCTTCAAACGTTTGCTGTCCTGCTGTGCTGCATGAAACCTGCGTTGTAAAATTACAAGTTTCCAGTCTCAGCATTTCATACTGATAGTTGTATTGTTCAGCTTCTACTGACTGCAGGTTGGTGGACTAATGATATATTATTTAGGGAACTAGTTTTCCTCCTTGCAAAACCTAGAAGATTGACAGGTATACAAGGTGAACTTAGGACATTGGGTTTTGTATTTTGGATGGAAGCTGTCGGCGACATAGTGGTAATGCACAGCTGCACACACAGTGGCAGATAGATCTTGTTTTAAGGCTCTTCGGCTAGCTTATTGAAAGAGTGGCTACAGGGAGAAAACGAAGTTGTATCCTCCCGGCAGTCTCTCTCTTGATGGGGGTGAGTATTTTAATATGAAAATGGGGGTCTGTCTTATAGTGTAAATTTAGCTGACCAGGAGAGGGGCGGTGGAGATGGAATGGGGTCACAGGAAACAGGAGCAGGGTTTCCGTGGCAGGAGTTGGGCAATGCTGCAGGCCCTAGGCTGGGAGGTGGGGGTGCCCTGATTGTGCGGGACATGAGCCATTTATCTCCTGGCGGTGGGCTTCAGGAAAATGGTGCCTGAGGCGGTTTATGCGCAGATTGACATCTCGGCTCATTATTGAGCCAATATCTAAATCTGCACATGCGTCGGCACCATTTTCCCGAAGCTCATCACCAGCCAGGAGATCAATGTGCAAAGCGAAGACTCATCTTCTGCCTCTCATCCCCGACATTTCCCTAAAGCCCACTGCTGCGACATCCCCTTCTCCCAGCCCAGGGACCGCAGCATTGCACCCCAGTCCTACCACCACCGGCTTCCTGCATTGGTGACTCTGTCCTCTGTGACTGCACCCTGCCCCCCGATGAGCTACATTCAGTCTATAAGACTCACCCCCATTTTCCTCCCAAAAAAGTGCATCCTATAGTCTGAAAAATAAGGTAACTATTGCTGGCAGCACCACATTTATTTATCTACTAGCTGAAGAGCCCGGCGCTGCCCGGGCATAGTAACTAACTGTGGTTAGTTATAGCAAATTATAATTATTCTCCATCCCATAGTCCCGTGCCCATATACCCATCATGCATATCCATGATCCCATAGGCCCATGCCCATATACGCATCATACATATCCTCCATCCCATAGTCGAGTGCTCATATACCCATCACACATCCTCCATCCCATAGTCCCATGTCCATATACCCATCATACATATTCGCCATCCCATAGGCGAGTGCCCATATACCCATCACACATCCTCCATCCCATAGTCCCATGCCCATATACCCATCACACATCCTTCATCTCAGTCTCGTGCCCATATACCCGTCATACATATCCTCCATCCCATAGTCCCGTGCCCATATACCCGTCATACATATCCTCCATCCCATAGTCCAGTGCCCATATACCCATCACACATCCTCCATCCCATAGTCAACCATTATTACATCAACCTATGATGACATCAGAGTCGCCATGGCAACCATTATGACATCATAATGAGGGGCGGGGCTTGATACACACACTTTTTCCCCATTATGTAGATAGGGGCAAAATTGTTTGGTGAATTGGAACGCGCAGGGTTAAAATTTTGCCTCACAACATAGCCTAGGACACTCTCGGGGTCCAGACGTGTGATTGTGACAAATTTTGTGGCTGTAGCTTCGACGGTGCGGATGCCAATCCCGGACATACACACACTTGAGCTTTATATATTAGATTTATATATTTTACTCCTTTATATAGCGCCATTAGTTCCACAGTGCTTTACATACATTATCATCCCTGTCCCCAATGGGGCTCGCAATCTAGATTCCTTATCAGTATGTCTTTGGAATGTGGGAGGAAACCGGAGAACCTGGAGGAACCCCACACACACAGGGGGAACATACAAACTCCTTGCAGATGTTGTCCTTGGTGGGAATTGAACCCAGGATTCCAGCGCTGCAAGGCTGCAGTGCTAACCACTGAGACACCGTGCCGCCCACATGTCAAAATAGTTGGGCCTTGTCTACCATTGTGTAGCCTCCCCTCTTCTTTTTAAAGGGGCCTGTCACCGTCTGGGAAGTGAAGAGACCAATTACTAGAGTTTTGGGAAAGGAATGTTGTCTCAAGCTTGTCCGGAGTTTGGGTGACAAATTAGGCAACTGGTTTGTCACCCAAACTCTTATTCGTATGTAAAGCCATGCTGTTATGATGGATGCCAGTAGGTGGTTTAGCATTGCTGAAATTTGCTTGACCCTTCTTTTAAATCTTGATGGGTGCAGATGTAGTTGTATAACAGCTATACGATTCCTCAAAACTTATAGTACCTTTTCATGATGTGTGAGTTGCCCATGCCATAGGCACTAATGCAACCCCATACTATCAGAGATTCAAGCATTTGAACTGTGTGCTGATAACCAGCTGGGTGGTCCCTCTCCTCGTGAGTTTGCAGAGGACACGGCATCTCGGGTTTCCATAAAGAATTTCACATTTGATTCATCTGACCACAGAACAGTTTTCCATTTTGCCTCAATCCATTTTAAATTATCTTTGGCACAGAGAAGACAGCAGCGTTGATGTCATAATGTTTTGTATATGGTTGATGGTTTTTTTTTTTTTTCTTCAATTTTTAACATTGATGAACGTTTTTCTTAAATTGTTTTGCAATTTTTAGGTACAGTTCAGATTGGTGACCCCTCGACTATCTTTGCTTCTGAGAAACTTGCTTCTCTAAAATGTTCCTTTTAGGGAGCAGTCAGACGGCCGTATAATTCGGAATGCTGTGCATGGATTGTCCAGCAGCAGGCAATAGTCCATACACTGCGTTCCCATCTCGTTCCAATTTATGCGGATGTCTGACTGATTTTCATTAATACCACTTTTCCAGCATTTTGTTAATCTTGTTCCAACTTTTTTTTTTTTAAATGTTTTGCTGCCATCAATTTATAAATGAAGTGTTTTTTTTTTTTTTTTTTTTTTTTAAATGAACTAGAAATGTCTAACTTTCAACTTCTGATCTGTGTTCTGTTTTGTGAGTAAAAAAATTTCTCACTGAACGTAATCAACAAGAACAAGGCTCTCATAGACTTGTATTGAGTTGTGACTTTTAACCTGCTCCATGAAACACTTGAGTGATCTGGAAGGTCCCAAACTTCTGAAAACCCAACAGGAGTAGTGGTGATAAAATGTTAAGACGCCGGCAGGTGAGTATAAAGATAAAGTTAGGCTCAAATTAGAAGCACCACTCCAGCGGTAAAATATATATAAATAAAAAACAAACTGCTGGAGTGGTGCTTTAAACCTTCTATCCTTTTAAGTGTCCGTGATATGTTTTTCCACACTTGGCTTTTTGGCTTCTAATAATAAGGTTTCTATCAAAATTTCCCCTTTTTTTTTTTTTTTTTTTTTTTATCATTTACGCCCGAATGAGAATTTGAAAATGGTGACTGAATAAACATTTCATTTATACAAATTCTGTACCTGCTTATGGTTTAAAACAGAGTGTTAATGCACCTTAACTAGAACCTTTTATTGGCAGGTCTTTCACAGCACAGTATTTCTTTTTATGAGAATCTGTTTGCCCTTCTAAGGTGACTTTGGAAGTGACTCCACTGGATTAATTGTAGACATAAACATAATACCACTCAATAATGTATTCAAAATTCTAGCGCTGCGCGAGCATATACGAAAAGTGATGGCAAAATCTCCAGTCTTGAGTTTAAGCTGTCAATATGACCTTAAGGTGAAATCATTGACTACTAATGCTGTGTTTAGCTAGCTGAGGTGAAGGCTGTAATCAAGCTTGTTTTCTTGCTTTGTAATCTGCACGCTTCATATGTGAAGCACGGAGTTACGTCCAGCATTCTTAATGTTGGTAAAGATGGTGCATCACATGGGAAATACTGCTACTCCTTACATTGTTGACTCACAATCGTATGCTTCAAGGTAGATTTTATCTGGTTTCTGAAGGTCTCATCATTTTACTAAATAAAACTGTATCAAAATCAAAAATGTAATCTGAGAGAAGTGAGCCTAAATCCACTTACTGGGCTGTGTATTGTTTCTATAAAAAAGGGATTATATCAAATCTGCAGCAACCATCTGTAGTGCAGTGGTAGCACAATTATGCAGTGAGGAGGCAGTGACCCACAAAGTCTCTTTAATGTGTTACTTCACAACATTAAATGTCCATTTCACACAGGTGCATAGCATTCATGTTTAGGTCACACAAGTACATAGCCTTAATGCCAGTTCACATAAACACAGCACTACATACTACACGGCATCGTTCCATTTGCACAGTCACTAAACACGCTGGGCCTCCCTTTGTCCAGTTACCGTGGGCGACTGCAGTGCTGTGTCAATGTCTCTTGCTCACAGCTTTTCCCAGTACATAATATACTTTCTCTAGCAACCTTCCACGACAGCATAGGAGGTTGTCTCCACGCCCTAATGGGGGACAGGAAGCTCGAGAGTTTAAAAGGTCCCTCCCACCTCCTTCTCACCAGTGTCTTTCCTGTCCCCCATGGGGCATGGAGAGGTCGGTATGCTGTGTGGCCGGCTGCTGCAGCGTACCTGGAAATCCAAAAGCCGGGCAGTGGTGGTCGGTGGCGTTGCCTTCCCTCCTTCGTTCTGCTCCCATCTTCTAGTGAACTCAGGACTGCTCCTGGCCCTCCCGCGCTCCCCTATGGGGGGTAAAGCGGCCCAGTGATCCCTGACTGGAGGCCTCCCGCAGCTCTCCGGTATCTCCTCCAACGTGCTATGCGATACCCGGAAGTTACATCACGCGCGGGTCACTTCCGGGGTATGTAGAGGTCAAGCTGTCATGGCGGCCCCATCCAGCTGCCGGCGCGTGGAGCTCGCCAGCGCCTGCTGTGCCTGCTCCGGGACCCAGAGAGGAGGAGGGGGAAACGATGACTGCGCTGAGGAGGGGTTAACCCGTTATTAACCCGCCGGAAGACGGACAGGTAAGACAAAGATCCCCCGTCAGCATGGATGGTTCTTCCTGCCCTGCTTCTGCAGAGCCCAGCGCTGCCCCAGCCACAATAAGTGTACCTGGGGGGTCCTAGTGGTGCAATCTGGGATAAAAAGTCCTGAAAATACTTCTCCCCCTCTTTTCATAGGGAGAAAAGTCCGCCCATAAAAGCACCAATACCTCCAGCAAATCAGCCAAATGTACCATATGCAATAAAACTTCCCTCAAATTGGGAGAAAAAGTTATGTCAAGCCTGCACGGATAAGGTAGTCAGGGCTGAACACCCGTCATTAATTGACGAAATCCTTAGCTTGGTCACTCAACAGGTTCAGACCTCTTTAGCCCTGTCTCCCCCTCCACCACCTCCGATTGTGGGCTCGCCACCCTCAAAAAGACGGAGAATTCAAGTAGAGGATTCAGAGTCCGAATCAGAGAGGTCATACAATTCAAGCTCTGAAAATTGGGAACAAGCGGGAACCTCTAAGTCAGCCGACATTAGGAAGTACCTCCTTTCCACGGAATATGTGGGGGAGCTGGTCAGTGCAGTACACGCCACTATGGGCCTAGAAGAAGAACCAGTCACGCAGACAGCACAGGATCGCATGTTCGGTGGTTATGAGGGACCCAAACGAACAGGCTTTCCAGTTGATAAGAGAATAGAAGATATGATCTCCCAGGAATGGGAGTACCCAGAAAAACGCTACTCAATCCTTTCAGAACTCTGTCATAGATTTCCCCTGGAGGGAGAGGAATTTAAATGGGACATCCCGAAAGTTGATGACCAGGTGGCAAGGGTGGTAAAAAAGACGGTTCTGCCATTTGACGATGCGTCCCAGCTTAGAGATCCGATGGACCGTAAAGCAGAAAGCCTCCTAAGGAAAAACTGTGAAACCTCTGCCTTTACGTTAAAATCAGGAATTGCGTCCACTTGTGTCTCTAGGTCTCTCTTCCAATGGATTGAGGAACTAGAAAGCCATATCTCTCGTGGTACCTTAAGGAGTGACCTCCTTAACTCCCTCCCTATCTTGCAGAGAGCTTCTGGTTTCCTGGCAGATGCATTAATGGAAATGATCCGTACCTCTGCCAGAGCCATGGTACAGTCAAATTCTGCCAGACGGGCCCTCTGGCTTAAAACATGGAGTGGGGACGTCACATCCAAGGTTAGACTCTGCTCCTTGCCTTTCGAAGGTGAGCATGTCTTTGGCCCAGCCTTAGATGAAATTCGGGAAAAAGCCACAGAAAAAAAGCAGGTCCTTCCAGAGCAAAGGGCCACAAAAAAGCGTCTCTTTCGAGCCCCTCAGAGTCAGTCATCCCAGCCGCGAGGGAAGGGAAAGACTGGGAGATGGAGCTACACTAAAGGGAGGGGCAGGAATATCCTGGTCCCCCAGCAGCAGACTCAGGAAAAACAATCACTCGACCCCTGTGGGGGGAAGGCTTTCGAGGTTCTTTCCCGTGTGGCAGTTGATTTCCAACAGCCCCTGGGTCCTCAGTGTCATCAGAGAGGGCCTACTGCTAGAATTCGAATCCCCCCCCCCCCCTTCGGGAGACTCCAGCTCTAAATTCCGGCATTCAGCTCCTTATACAGTCAAATGCCATTTCTCGGGTCCCTGTGGAGGAACAGGGAAGGGGCCATTATTCCAGATTGTTCCTAGGAAGAAAGCCCTCAGGGGAGGCAAGAATAATAATAAATCTGAAAGGCCTCAACCGACACATTGCATACCGCAAATTCAAGATGGAGTCGGTAAAGACCGCCATTCCTCTGATAGGGCCGTCTTACTTTATGGCAACTATAGATCTGAAGGATGCTTATTTCCACATCTGCATACATCCTTCCCACAGGAAGTATCTGAGATTTGCGATCCGTCAGGGTCCAGAAGTCAGAGACTTTCAGTACAATGTGCTTCCCTTCGGGATATCCTCTGCCCCTCGAGTATTCTCCAAGATAAAGACGGAGGCTGTATCCCACATCAGAATCCAGGGTATATGTATTATACCCTACCTAGACCACTTACTGATAATAGGAGCCTCCTACCAGACCCTGGAACGCCATGTGACTCAGACCCTGGATATTCTCCAGTCATTGGGGTGGATCCCAAATATAAAAAAATCACAAATCCAACCCTCTCAGGAGGTAAAATTTTTAGGAATCCTACTAGATTCAAGAAAACAAATGTCCTTCCTCCCGGAGGAACACCAGAGATCCCTAATATCAAGGATCTCAAATTTCAGGGAGCAGAGGTCCCCGACTGTTATGAGCTCATTTTCTGCTCCACCAGCTGGGAGTTCTCCTTCTGTTCTCCCTCTGGTAGTGACAGGAGGTAGTGAGGTTAGTTTAATTGGTAATGGTCTGCCACCTGACGAGGAGAATAGTGAATGGATCTCTGGAGTATCAGACTGGATTTAAGACAGCCAACGCCCTATCCTGTTGCTGGTGATTCAGTCTGTTTCTCAGGTCCTGGACTTCAGCTCTGCTCCAGTCATCTCAAGTTGTTTGTTTTTTGCTAATGTTCACACTTGCTCTTGTTGGTCAACTCAGTTTTTTTGTGGTCAGCCAGCCCGGCTGGGCTGTGCTGAATTTCCACTCTTATTTATCTGTATTTGCCTTTTTGTCCTTTATTAGATTGGCCTCTTTTTGCTCTGTCTCAGAATATTCCAGAGTGCTGATATAGTGGGAGAAGTCTAGTGACTTCAGGGTTAATTTTGTTATCAGAAGCGTTGACATTATTTTTGGTAGGGTTTTTTGGCAGATTGCAGACAGTATCTTTCCTTTCCTGTCCTTTCAATTTAGTTTGGCCCCATCGTTTGCTCAGCCTATTTTTCTGCCTTTGTGTTTTCATCTTGCTTCACCGTCAATACATGTGGGGGGCTGTCATTCCTTTGGGGTCTGCTCTGGGGTGTTAGTTTTCCTCTTTTCTTACTTTAGGCTTATTTAGCTCTCAGGTTGTGACGAGGCATCCAGGACCACTGTAGGCACGCTCCACGACTGCTTCTAGTTGTGTGTTAAGAGCAGGGCTCTGCAGTCTGCATAGTTACCAACCTGAAAATAGGGGGAGAAGCCAGCACTGCTTAAGGTTAGAACGCATAAATTGAAGTGCATATGCACATAATATCCAGCTGTATTCAAAAATGAGATATGTAGCAAAAAAATTGATCATTTCAATTGAGCCACCCCGCAATCTCATGTGGGGGGTCCTACTCTACATTTATAATAAATACTGTGCCATTACGGCCTCCTAAGAGCATGACCACATCAAGTGCAATCTGTACCTGATCATTACTGGATTACTCCCATGAAGCCAGATGAAGCAACTGCAGATGAAGGCCAACCAGGTCTGAACACAGACATATCAGGATTGACCTCCACACATTGCCCGACCAGCAAACATAGATGAAGGGCGATGTTGGCCGAGACACAGGTGCACAATTAAATAGAGCTTGGGGCAGGGCGGGGCTGCCGTGTGTGTGCACAGCAGCCTAGATCCATCATAATGAACACAGAAAAATTATAGCGGACATAGCCAAGCGTGCAAGGCAACAGTGGTGGTGAGCCAGTGCTGGCTCCCCCCCTTATTTTCTTATAGTTACCAACCTCTCTGGTTTTCTGAGACTTGGCGTTTGTTGCTTTTTTCCTCCTCAGCGACCCATTCATAACACCCGACCCTCAGGTCCGCCATGTCCATACTAGGTTCTATGACCACCTGCATCCAGTCGGTGCCTTGGGCGCAGGCCCACTCCAGAACACTGCAGTCTCATATCTTACGAAACTGGAACAGGGATCACACCTGCCTGAACAAAAAAGTCCAGACACCAGGAATAGTGAAGCTTCACTAGCGTGGTGGATGGACCACAAAAACCAGTGCAGAGGAATCAACTGGTCCCAGATCCCCTTGGTCACGGTAACGACAGACGCCAGCAAAAAAGGATGGGGAGCCGTAGTGTCTCAACACCCTTTCCAGGGGTTGTGGAGCCAGAAAATGAGCGCAAAATCCTCAAACTTCAGGGAGTTGAAAGCAGTGGAGGAAGCTCTACTGGCAGCAAGACACCTGATCCAGGGCCAGCATATCAGAGTCTACTCAGACAATATAACAGTGGCCCATCTCAGACACCAAGGCGGCACAAAATCCAGCAGCTTGAAAGCCCTTTCAAGTCGAATATTTTTCTGGGCCGAAAGACACCTCCGTTCTCTGACGGCAGTCCATCTAAAAGGCACCTCCAATCTTCAGGCAGATTTCCTGAGCAGGGAACGCATCCAGCCTGGCGAGTGGACCCTGAACAGAAGAATCTTTCGGACACTAGTCAACAGGTGGGGCCTCCCGGAGGTGAACCTACTAGCCTCAGGAGAGAATGCTCAGGTGAAAAGCTACTTCTCCCTGAACCCCAGGGACAGAGGCCTGGGAGTGGATGCCTTTGCCCACAGGTGGAAGTTCCATCTAGCATATGCCTTCCCGCCAGTTCCAATCCTTGCTACAACCCTGAGGAAGATCCGGGAGGATCAAACCCCGACCATCTTAGTAGCTCCACTATGGCCAAAGAGGAGCTGGTACTCTCTAATCACAGAACTACAGGTAGACGGGCCATTCATCCTACCCATAGAAGACGACCTTCTCTTGCAGGGCCCTATACATCACCCAAACCTCCGGGGAATGAAGTTAGCTGCCTGGTTACTGAGACCCAGATCTTGAGGATCAGGGGGCTATCAGAAGCGGTAATAAAAACCCTCCAGAAATCTCGGAAACTGGTCACCATTGCTATATATAATAAGATATGGAAAAGGTTCTCCTCATGGTGTCTGCCAGATCTGTCTGACCCAGAGAACCGTAACGTTTCCCATATCCTGGATTTCTTACAGCGGGGGCTGGAACTAGGTCTAAAACCTAGCACACTGAAAGTACAGGTATCAGCATTAAGCTCTATGTTTGACTGTGACTTGGCCAACCACAGGTGGATAAGAAGATTCATGACATCAGCCGCTAGGCTACATCCAAACAAACTAGTTACTGTCCCATCATGGGACTTGAATGTGGTACTTACGGGACTCACTCTATCACCCTTCGAGCCCCTGTCATCCTGTACTTCTAGACTCCTCACCTGTAAAGTAGCCTTCCTTATAGCAATAACTTCAGCAAGGCGGGTAGGAGAACTCCAAGCTCTCTGTCAGGGAGCCCTACCTAACCGTTAGAGATGATTCCGTAGTTCTCTCTCTTGATCCATCATTCCTACCAAAGGTTGTGTCCGACTTCCATAGATTTCAAAATATAATTCTTCCTTCATTCTGCCAAAACCCAGCAAACCCCAAAGAGGAGATGTTTCACACGTTGGATGTAAGACGTATAATTCTCCACTACTTGGAGTACACCAAACCATATAGAATCGACCACAACCTATTTATCCATACCTCTGGTCCAAACAGAGGAAAGAAGGTGACAAAGAACACCATTGCCAAATGGATTAAAAAGACTATCTCTGAAGCATACCTGGCGCAAAACATCACTCCCCCTGCAGGGATCAGAGCGCATACAACATGATCTACCTCTACTTCATGGGCTGAGGGGGCAGGCGCATCTTCAGAGCAGATTTGTAAGGCAGCAACCTGGTCCTCCTTGCATACCTTTACTAAACACTATAGATTAGACCTTGTGTCCAACAGGGATTTAGTCTTTGGCCGAAAAGTTCTTCAGGCCGTTGTCCCCCCCCCCCAGTGCAGTATAGGTTGTTATGCCTCCTATGCTGTCGTGGAAGGTTGCTAGAGAAAATAGAATTAGACTTACCGGTAATTCGGTTTCTAGAAACCTTCCACGACACCGCTATTTCCCTCCCTGCATTCTTGGACAAATTCTGAGAATCTTAAGGTAACCGGTGCTATGGTAATCAGTTATAAGTCACTGGTGGGAGGGACCTTTTAACCTCTCGTGCTTCTTGTCCCCCATTAGGCCGTGGACACAACCTCCTATATTGTCGTGGAAGGTTTCTAGAAACCGAATTACCGGTAAGTCTAATTCTATTTTAAATCGCAGTCACTAAACACGCCAGTCTTCCTCTGACCAGTTACTGTGGGCGACCACACCACCGTGTCAATGTCAATTTATTCAGAGCCGTACACAGTCCTTGATATCCTGCGGATTACAGCCGGGTACCATATCCATCTGTTTGCAGCCGTTAAATACGCTAGTAATCCTTTTGGGCACAGGACATCCACCTCTGATTCACCTCCGGGCACAGGACATCCACCTCTGAGACCAGTTACCGTGGATGGCAGCATCGCTGTGTATGCTGCGGGTGCCAGGCTATTCAGCTGCCCTGGCTACTGGCTCCGCTGGCCTGTGTTGCCTCACACAGGAATAGTTCTGCTAAGCCGAATGCTCTGCACAAAAAAAACAAACGACTGACACTGATTTTACACCTGACACACCCAAACCCTTTCCTAGAGGGCTTTTAACAAAGTAACCTGTGGCCTTCAGCCACATGGAAAAACCGGGCCTGGAATGAAACTAACTGTGCGACTACCATTGTGCAGTCTGTTTCACAACACAACATCTGAGAGCAGGTTTTCCATACATCTGCCTTGGACACTAGCATGTCCAAGGCTAGCACTTATTTTTTTTTTTTGTTTAGTCTGCATTGCAGTCACAGCTACACTTGTGACTGCCATGCACTCCTATGGCCTTCATAAGCCTCTGTGCACATCCTGGGGAGAACACACAGTGACCTCTACCTGAGATATTGGTCACTGCTTCACCATTGCAGTCATAGCTACGCCTGCGACTGCAATGCCCCCTCATGGCCTCAATACGTCTCCGTGCGTATCCTGGGGAGAACACACAGTGACCCCCCCCCCCACCTGTGACACAGGTCTTTGCCTCACACAGTATAGTAAGTGACAGATCACTGAATCGGTGTCTTGGCGTCTACTTCATGCTGCTCTCAGATAACATCAAAAACCTGATGACAGATTCCTTGACAGCTATTTTTAATGAAAACCACCTATACATGCATGCTCCATTCGGCTGAGGGTGCATATGTTCTACGTGGGGATAGAGAAATAAATGACTGCCAGACACCTATACCAGAGGCTTACCCCCCTCCTTGGAGCACAAAAGATGGGGCATGTTGAATTTCAACACTTTTTATTCTCCTTTTATAGTGATAATTCTTGGTCAAGTTCCGTATATATGACTTTACAGTAATTGAAGTAGAAATTAGTTTTTTCCCATTTCGTATCTTGTCGCTTTACTCAGTAGGTAGCCCCATAGTAAGGGTTCTCTTTTAGAAGACATGACTTCTTCCAGAAGGAATTAGATGTTGGACAATACTAGCTTTGACTCCTCTTAGTTATTTGGCTGTGGGATACATCATGGCTTCCTTTATTCCAGTGTATCATCTCATGCATATTTTGCAGCTGGAGCTGCTCTGAAGCATGTACGTAAGATCAAAGTGCTGGCCTGCAGATTGTATTTAGTTTTATTTTCCCTTTGGTGAGATAAAATGCAGTTGTTTTGATGTTGGGTTTGATGAATTTGTTTGCTGCTGCATTCATTAGCTTCAGATCAAAAACCTGACAGGCTGTTAAATGAATTTCTTGGCTTACATTTTCAGCTTCACTAAGACATTCCTAAAAAATTGTATTTATTTAATTCTTTATTTTGTGTGCGTGGCACCAGCCTCCAGCAACTTATTTTTGAACCATACACATATTTAATATGCTGCTCCCTTTCATTAAAACAATTGCCATCTAGTGAACTCATAAGAGTGGTCTGTACAAATGGCTGTACAATATTGATTGCTGTGTCGTGGATACATTTATGTTGCAGTACTACCAAATACATTTCTTACCCCATGAACTTAAAGGAGTTTTCCAATTTCCGGAAACCTGAACACAGTTCAGTATCTAAAATAACTGACAGAGGTAACAACAATGCAAATGGGTCTTATCCAATATAAAAGTAAAAGATGATGAAACAAGTAACTGCTCGCATTCTGGAGTTGTGCTGCCTACAACCAAGGAATCTAGAAAAATCTGCAGCAGCACCCTCAGGACAGGAAAACCTGCCGTGGTAATCTGCGATGCTGGTGAGGTATTCCCCATAAAAATGTAAAGGACGTGGCTTCGTGTCAGACTGGTGAACAAAGTACACACTATTAACCAGCTTCAGGGCCCCTCTTTTCAACTACATGAAAATGTGACATTATCCTCAATCACACATTTCTAGAACAATGAACTGGGTAGATTAATAAATAAGATGCTTTGTCTGTACATAGTGATTGATGTATATTGTGCCAAGTACTTCTCATATAAGGTGGTGGCCCACCGGAGGATTCTCCTGTGGGCCAGTCCAAGCCTGGACGTGATATAAGGAAGACAATGCTGTCTATTCTCAACGTATTTTGAAGTTGGACTAACTTCTTCATCAGGAGAACAATATTAATAAGAATAATAATTTTGATAATCATGACTTAAATACCCGTATTTTCACTAGTCCCCTTCCACGACAGCATAGGAGGTTGCCTCTACGCCCTGATGGGGGACAGGAAACACAGAGCGGTTAAAAGGCCCTTCCATCTCCCACTTGCCAGTGTCTTTCCTGTCCCCCATGGCGCAGGGAGAGGTCATTATGTGCTGTAGTGGCTGGCGACTATAGTTAACTTTTTTTGCGGGCAGTGCCTGTTCAGGCGGACATTGGTGGTCGCGTCTCACCTCCTCCGAGCTGCTCCCGTCACCCCCGCTGGTGGTGGTGGCGTCGTGACTCTCCTGGCCTTCATACCCCCCCCCCCCCCCCCCCGTGAGGGTAAAGCAGGCCAGTGATCCCTGCCTGAGACCTCCTGGAGCTCCCCGGTCTTTTTCCCCCTCATTGTGCGCGCTGTTCGGCGTCCCAGAAGTAACATAATTGAACCGCACGCATCACTTCCGGGACTTGCGTTCCACCCTGGAACACATACTCACTTCCGGCCAGTTCTCTCAGGCCCACTGGGGATCTGAATGGTGTGCGGTGCACGCGGACATTGCGTTTGCCTGCACATGGATCCAGGGAGGGGGAGGGGAATAAATTTACTCTGGTTGCAGTGGTTTTCTCCAGATATAAAACCTGCCTGAAGTCGCCGATAAGGTAAGACTGATGCTCTAACAGCATGGAAGGTACTTCATGCCCTGCATCTGCAGAGCCCAGTGCTACCCTAGCTACAGTAAGTGGTGTGTGGGGTGGGTCCTAGGTAGGGGCAGGAATTGGGAATTCTTATTTATGCTACTCTCCCTTTCTTTTAGGGAGACAAGTCTACCCCTAGAGCCCCTACCAGAAAGAAGTGTGCCATCTGTAATATAAAGCTTCCTTCACTATGGGACAAGAAGCTCTGCCAAGCATGTATAGAGAAAGTGGTTAGAGCAGAGCAACCCTCTCTACTGGAGGAGATTTGCTCTCTGGTTAAACAGGAGGTTGAATCCTCCCTGGCAGCCTTTACCCATCCAACCCCACCACCTCCCTCTCCTGGGAAAAAGAGGACAATACAAATTGAGGACTCTGACTCAGAATCAGACCATTCCTATTTATCATCCTAGATGGGAGGAACGGCATCACCTAAAGCCACAGAAACAAGGAAATACCCTTTTTTCTTCTGACTATATAGAAGAGCTAGTAGCTGCTGTACGAAGCACTATGGGGTTGGAGGAAGCGTCAGTCCATTCAGGACCAAATGTTTGGTGGACTAAAAACCGGGAAAGGCATTGGGTTTCCAATACATAACAATATCCTGGACATGATATCGCAGGAATGGGAGCTCCCAGAGAAACGTCTCAGCACTCCCTCAGAGTTAAAACATAAATTTCCCCAGGAATGTTATTCCCATAGATGGGATGTACCGAAGATGGACGTTCAGGTGGCGAGAGTTGCGAAAAAAAATACACTTCCCTTTGAGGATTCCTCGCAGTTAAAAGACACAATGGACAGGAAAATAGAGTCTCCTGAAGAAGTCTTGGGAGACTATCACTTCTGCATTAAAAGCCAACATAGCCTCCACCTGCGTGGCCAGAGCTCTCTCTCGCTGGCTAGAAGAATTGGAGGCTCATGTGATGGCAGGTAGGTTACGTCCGAGAGTGGACCCTCTGGATCGCGGCACTGGAGCTCCCGGGGGTGAGCGCGCCAGGTGGGCCCGTCCCCTATACAGGGGCCGTTAGGGGCAGGCCCTCAGACAGATGCCGCGACTGCTAGAACCAAGAGGGGCGGCTCAAAGGACTGAGTGAGGGGTACAGGACTGAGAACGGAATGCAGAACTGAGTAGAAAGTACAGAGTTGAGTGCAGGACGGAAACGCGGAGTACAGGACCAGGCACAGAGAGCGGAGTACGGGACAGAGACACGGACTACAGGACTGGCACTGGAGTACAGGACGGAGACACGGAGTACAGGAATGGGCACTGGAGTGCAGGATGAAGACACGGAATACAGGATTGGGCACTGGAGTGCAGGGTGGAGACACGGAGTACAGGATTGGGCACTGGAGTGCAGGGCGGAGACATGGAGTACAGGACTGGGCACTGGAGTGCAGGACGGAGACATGGAGTACAGGACTGGGCACTGGGGTACAGAACTGAGAAACGGAGTACAGGACTAAGGAGAGAGAGTGAGAAGGGGAAACCCCTAAACACTTGGCCAGGATACCGTAAGGAAAGGTACACGATAATCAGGCATCTCCACCATGTTGGAGACGCCTGAAATACTCCGTGCTGCTGGCTGATTGGGCGCTCTGGCTTCTGGGCGGGCGCTGCAGGGTTAGGAGACCTGCAGAGCGCGTGCCCGCGGCCTAAGGCGCCAGACTGATGGGAACGAGGAGGAGGTGGGCACAGTGCAGCGTGGCGAGTGCCGGTGAGTATAGGCGGCGGCGGGCCCTGTCGCTGCTGGGACGGCGGCGGCTACCACCACCGACGTGACAGCTCATATTTCCAGGGCACCTCTAGAGGGGAATTGCTGGATTCTCTACCTATTCACCAAAGAGCCACTGGGTTTTTAGCAGACGCCTCTATGAAGTCCATCAGAATTGCCAGATCTTTAGTTCAGTCTAACTCTGCTAGAAGAGCCCTCTGGCTCAAGATGTGGAGTGGAGATTTTACCTCTAATGTCAAATTATGTTCAATTCCTTTTAAGGGCGAGTATGTTTTTGGGCCCGCTCTAGATGAGATCCCAGAAAAGGCCACAGATAAGAAAAAAGCCCTTCCGGAGCAAAAGCCTCCCAAGAAGCACCTTTTTTGTGCTTCCCAGCCCCACACCTCCCAATCAAGGGGAAAAGGGAGAACTGGGAGATGGAGCTATGCCAAGGGTAGGGGGAAAAATATCTTCGGCCCCCAACAACAGCCCCAGGAGGATAAACAATGACTCCGACCCGGTGGGGGGAGGCTCTCAAAATATGCTCATCATTGGCAAGCTGTCACCAACTGCCGTTGGGTCCTCAATGTCATCAAAGAGGGTCTCCTGATAGAATTCGAGTCCTCCCCTCCACAGGGTCTGAAAGTCACCTCCCTTCCAGCTCCAAGATCCCAAACAACGCTACTAGCAGGTCTCAGAGATCTTATAAAATCAAATGCGATCTCTCCAGTACCAGAGACTGAGTGGGGTTTAGGCCACTACTCCCGATTTGTTTCTAGTAAACAAGCCTTCAGGGGAGGCACGTATCATCATAAAACTAAAAGGGCTGAATCAGCATGTCATACCACAAATTCAAAATGGAATCGGTGAAATCGGCCATTCCCCTGATAGGGCCTCACTTCTTCATGTCAACTATCGACCTGAAGGATGCATACTTCCATGTCCTAATTCATCCACGACACAGAAAATACTTGAGATTTGTGGTACAGAGGGGCCAGCGGGTGGAGCATTATCAGTTCAACGTTCTTCTCTTTGGCAATTCCTCAGCGTAAAGAGTCTTCTCCAAAATAATGGCGGAGACGGTGTCTTTCATCCGGAGTCAGGGCGTCTGTATAGTGCCTTAACTGGACGACTTGCTGATAATAGCTTCTACCGCTGCAACCCTAGAGAATCATGTAGCATGGGCTCTCGATTCTGAAATCTTTGGAATGGCTTCCAAGTCTGAAAAAATCTCAGCTGCAGTCCTCCAAGACAAGGAAATGTCTGAGAGTAGTGCTGGACTCCACAAAACAGATGTCATTTCTTCCAGAGGACCATCGCCTGGCTTTAATATTAAAAGTCACAAGGTTCAGGGACCAGAGATCCCCCCTACACTTTGCGAGGGCATGTCGGTCATAGGCTCCATGACAGCCTGCATTCAGTCAGTAGCATGGGCACATGCCCACTCCAGAGTCCTTCAAGCTCATATTCTGGGGAACTGGAACGGGGTTCCCAGCACCCTGAACAGGAGAGTACACACTCTGGGTTGTGTAAGGGCCTCTCTGGCATGATGGTTGAGTTCCAAGAATCTTAATAGAGGCGTAAGCTGGGCTCAGAACCCGCTGATTACAATAATGTCAGATGCCAGCAAATGAGGCTGGGGGGCCATGGTAGATCATACCCCCTTTCAGGGACTCTGGGATCAGAAAACGAGAGCAAGATCATCCAACTTCAGAGAGTTGAAAGCAGTGGAGGAGGCCCTTCTGGCGGCAGGCGACCAGATCTCTGCACATCTTAGCCGGGTGTACTCAGATAATGCACCTACGGTCACTCACATCAAACATCGGGAGCACAAGGTTCAACAGCCTAAGGAGTGTTTCAGAATGAATATTTTGTTGGACCGAAAAACACCTGCTTTCCCTAACAGCAGTTCATCTGAAGGGCTCCTCCAACCTTCAGGCGGATTTTCTAAGTCGCCAGGACATCGAGCCGGGGGAATGGAGCCTAAACAGGCGAATCTTCAGGATACTGGTAGACAGGTGAGGCCTACCAGAGATCTAATTATTAGTGTCACTCCAAAATACTCAGGTCAACGCCTACTTTTCGCTAAATCCTAGGTACAACTCCAGAGGAGTAGATGCCTTGGCCCAAAAATGGGACTTTCAGTTGGCCTATACATTCCCACCAATTCCACTCCTAGTGAAAGTCCTGCGGAAAATCTGGGAGGATCAAGTCCCAACTATTCTGGGAGCCCCGTTATGGCCAAAAAGAAGCTGGTTCAATCTGATCATCGAGCTTCAAGTAGATGGTCCAGTTCAATTACCGATGGAGGTCGACATCCTCTCGCAGGGGCCCATCTGTCACCCGGAACCTCAGAAGTGGAAGCTAGCTGCCTGGTTGAGGTCCAGGTGTTGAAAGCCAAGGGGTTGTCGAATTCAGTAATTATCACTTTACAGAGATCCAGGAAGCCAGTATTCAACGCTATCTACAAATAAAGTCTGGAAGACGTTTTCATCTTTCTAGCTCCCTAAACTGTTTGATCCATTTCACCCGAATGTGTCACAAATCCTTGATTTTCTACAGAGGGGTCTGGAAATTGGTCTCAAACCCAGTACCCTGAAGGTTCAGGTCTCTGCCCTGAGCTCGATCTTCGATCAGGATTTAGCCTTTCACCGCTGGATCAGGAAGTTCATGACATCAGCTCTCAGAATGCATCCTACGAAGCAGTCGGTGGTTTCTTCTTGGGATCTGAACATAGTTCTCAAAGGGCTCACAGGTCCACTGTTCGAACCCTTGTCTTCCTGTACTCCTCAGCTCTTCTCATACCAAACGGCCTTCTTGGTTGCTATAATCACTGCTAGAAGGGTAGGGGAATTACAAGCCTTGTCAATAAGAAAGCCTTATTTATTAATTAGAGATGACTCAATAGTCCTTCGTCTCGACGCTTCCTTTCTCCCAAAAGTTGTCTCTGATTTCCACCGATCCCAGGAGATTGTCCTCCTGTCCTTTTGCCAAAATCCAGCAAATCCAAAGGAGGAGAGATTCCACACACTCGACATCTGACGCATCATTTTGCATTACTTGGAGCAGACCAGTTCCTGGAGGATTGATCATAATTTGTTTGTCCGTCCGTCCGGTCAGGATAGGGGGAAAAAGGTGGCAAAAAACACCATCACTAACTGGTTTAAAAGCCATATCAGAAGCATATCTGGTTCAGAATGTGTCACCCCCCCAATAGGGATCAAGGCCCATTCGACAAGCTCTACATCAGTCTCCTGGGCAGAGAAAGCAGGCGCATCTGCGGAGCAGATTTGTAGGGCGGTGACATTGGTCTTCGTTGCCTTCTCCAAGCACTGCAGATTGGACTTATTGTCCAATAGGGATCTAGTCTTTGGCTGTCGTGGAAAGTGACTAGAGAGAATAGAAAAAGGTAACCGGTGCTTTGGTGTCCGTTATAAGTCTGAGTCCCCGGCTGACCTGATATGAAATCAGGAGCGTGGGAAAAAGTTCAGAAACTTTCCCACGCTTATTAGTTCATCTCTGGTCAGCCGGGGCGCCTGCGCAGACATGATTTCATTCATTCTGCAGCGGTTTACAGCAGGGCCGGTAGCATTAGCACCGGTCCCTGTTGTAAACTAGTTAAACCCTTGTGATGGATTACAGCGGGGGACCTGACTGAACGGTGGAGAGGTATGGATATTGTTGTTTTTTTTATTTTTTTTTTTTTACAGGACAACAAGGGATTCTGTTGGATTAGCAAAATAATAAATTTGTTAAACTGTCATTATTTCATTAAAATAACATTTAATGTCTTTTTCAACCCTTTACTACTATAGTATTAATAACGGATAGGTGTCTTATTGACACCTCTCCATAATATGTTGAGGCGATAGGCCAGTCTGAATAAATGCGTTTTCAGGGCACGCTTAAAATTGTGGGGATTGGGGACTAATCGTATTGAACTGGCAAGTGCATTCCAAATAATTGGCACAGCACGTGTAAAGTCTTGGAGACGGGAGTGGGAGGTTCTGATTATTAAGGATGCTAACCTCAGGTCATCAGCAGAAAGGAGGGTGCGGGTAGGGTGGTATACTGAAACAAGGGAGGGGATGTAGGGTGGTGCTGAGCCATGGAGGGCTTTGTAGGTGAGGGTAATAAGTTTATACTGAATTCTGGAGTGGATGGGTAGCCAGTGTAATGACTGGCACAAGGTAGAGGCATCGGTGTAATGATTGGTGAGGAATATGATCCTGGCTGCAGCATTCAAGACAGATTGGAGAGGGGAGAGTTTGGTAAGAGTGAGACGATTAGAAGAGAGTTACAATAGTCGAGACGAGAATGAATAAGAGAAACAGTAAGAGTTTTTGCAGACTCAAAAGTAAGATAAGTTCGAATTCTAGAAATGTTTTTGAGGTGCAGATGACAAGAGCGAGCCAGTGATCGAATGTGGGGTGCAAAGGAAAGCTCGGAATCAAGTATGATCCCAAGACAGCGGGCATGTTGCTGGGGAGTAATAGTGGAGCCACACACAGAAATGGCAATGTCTGGTATAAGTACATTAGTAGAGGGAGGAAACGCAAGGAGTTCAGTATTTGACAGGTTCAGTTTCAGATATAGTGAGGACATGATGTTAGACACAACGTTTAGACAATCGCCGGTGTTTTCTGGAAAGGCTGGCGTGATGTCAGGAGAAGCGTATAATTGGGTGTCATCAGCATAGAGATGGTACTGGAAACCAAATCTACTGATTGTTTGACCAATAGGGGCAGTGTACAAGGAGAAGAGGAGGGGGCCTAGAACCGATCCTTGGGGGACCCCAACAGTAAGGGGAAGGTGAGAGGAGGAGGAACCAGCAAAATATACAGTAAAGGAGCGGTCAGAGAGAGAGGATGAGAACCAGGAGAGAACAGTGTCCTTGAGGTCAATGGAACGGAGCATAGTGAGGAGGAGCTGATGATCCACAGTGTTGAATGCTGCAGAGAGATCCAAAAGGATTCGCATGGAGTAATTAACATATATAGTGTGTGTGTGTGTGTGTATGTGTATATATATTATAGTGTGTGTGTATATATGTATGTATGTATGTATGTGTATATATATGTATATATATATATATATATATATATATATATATATATATATATATATATATATTGTATAGATCTATTGTTTCTATTCTTTACTAAACATGTCAGTGTGATTTTTACTGTATCGCAAAATGAATTGCCGCCTTTTGTTAAAGGACACCGGTGCGTATTTCTCACAAGTCACACGTCTGGTTCGTGTGTAATCCGTAGTTTTCTCGCCCCCATAGACTTGCATTGGCGATTCTCACCCGAGATACGCGTACAATCGCAGCATCATGGGAGCTGCCCCATAGATTAACATTGGGACGAGTGCTATTTGATTTTTTTTTTTTTTTTTTTTTTTTTTTAATCGCCCAGCACTCATCTGTATTATACGGTAGTGTGACTCCGGCCTAAAGCTGAGAAATTCCTTTTTAGTTCTGATCCAGCCATAGATATCAAAAGTTCAATTAAGAGTTGTAGGTGAGTGGCAGCTTGCACCAAGTCCCACTTTAACCCATTGTGTCAGGGATTGGTTCTTGTTAATCTTGGCTTTAAAATGATCCCTAAATCTCTTTAGTTGAAATGTCTCTTCCCCTGTGTGAAGTGGGAAAGGGAGACTATGGGGGAAGCGACCAGGCTGCAGGGAGAGAGTTTATTTGATGACATATAAAAACATATAATATTTTTTAAAATTTTATTGTAAAAGAAAAAATGCTAAAACATAAATGATGTATATTTGCTATTACCATGTCTGTAATAACCCAAACTATAAAATGAGCTCACTTTAAATCCCCCCGGTGAACATTCTATAAAAAAAAAAGAAAAGCTATGCGAAAATTGCTAATTTTATGCTCATAAGACGGTATAGAAAAGATCAGTCACATATACCCTGAGATGGTACCAATAAAACACTCAAATTATCCTGTAAAAAATAAGCCCTCATACAGCTCACTCAACAGAAAAGTAAAAAAGTAATACTTCTCCAAATATGGCGACACAAAAATAGTTTGTTTTTTTTTCCCCAAAGTATTTTTAATACATAAACATAAAAAAAAACACTGTGGCGTATTGAAGAAATCACACCTTAGAAAGACCTGACCGGTTCCGGGACGACTTTTTTTTTTAAAGTTGATTTCTCTCCTCCCCCCCCCTCCCCCCCCCCCCCCCCCAAAAAAAAAAAGCCGTTTCCTTGTACAACATGTTAGGCTGCAACTGCACTGCTTGTGTCGGATTCAGGCAGCATGCATCTCCTGTAGGTTCCCTTTACGCCCACCGGCTGATTAATTCACTGGTGGAAAATGGTAGCTAGTGCCAGGAAATTAATTTTCTACAAGACTGTTTTGGGAACATGCAGAAAATCCAAATTATTTCTTGTTTGATTTACTTCTAGGGTTAGTGTTCCTTTTTAAAACCTGCTATTTTTAGGAGGCAAACTTTTCTTAATGGTTTCCCTGCCCTTCCCTGGATCTGATCCTGTTTGTCACTAAATCTCTTCCATCTGTACAGGTCAGTATAACAGCTGAAAGTAACCTTCCATTAGTCGATAACGTCTCACCTCGATCAACTGCTGCTGGAAATGAATATTGTGAGCATGAGCTGGCCAGAAATATGACTTCATGCTGCGAAAACATACACAGAAATGATAGTATTGACCCCCTCATGCACCTGAAAATCCCAGGTGTAGGTAGTGGTGTCCCCCTTCTCCCATACATCGTATTATGCACGCGCTCCAGCTTGTTCTTTACATTGTGGCGTGCTTACTAATATTACCTTTACAACCCTTGTATGTGATAGAAGCAATTGCCGCTTTCAAACTGTGAATGCAAAAAGCAGATCCCTGCAATCCTGCATGCTGCAGTGTTTGAAGGAGCAGCTGTTCTAGTTAGTAGATACATACACATCAGAAGAGCCAGGGCAGATAAATGACTTTATAGATTTCCTCTGATCAGTCACATTTGTTAGCTGGCACATTCCAACAAAGGCAGGAGTTGAGACAGCGGAGGAGAGGGAAGCGTATTTTCTACATTCAGTGGTTCCTTCTGGCTTGATTGATGAGAGAAGCAATGTAAACGGCAGCTGCTTATCTCTCCCAATACATATTGTAGCATCCTGGCTGCTGCAAGCACAGATACCACATAGCGCCATATGTCAAAGAGAAAAGGGACCAACTTGGTAAACCAGAGAAAACTGCCATCAAAAGTCTTGTACATTTAGATTATGTGCTAGATTAACTTTAGTTTTCTACACATCATGGCCAACTGCAATGAGCAATTAACATTTTCAGAGCATCAGACATATCTGACTGCCATGCTGCGCTAGGGAGATACTAGCAAATAGCGACTGTCCCCTTCCTTTTGGGGAAATGTTTAGAAAATTACATGGTAAAAAGGTTCCAGGGCAGTTAAAGGGGTTGTCTCATACTGTGAAATGGTTAAAATTACAAAGTATTTGTACAAGCAAAAAACTTTACAATTTCTTATTAACAAAAAAAACCCTCAATGTTAGCAAGACTTAAGAGATTTTTAATTTTGCAATTTACTTTCTCATTGCCTAGGTTACTGGTCACCTCTGCAGCCTGAGTGGCTGGTTTCCAAGGCAATTGGCGCTCCCCACTTGGCTCTTTTATAGCCAGCAAATGCTGCTCTGAAGCTAGATTGCTGGTCCGGACATCCTCGGTGTCCCTGAAAGAAAATAATAAGGTTACACAAACGGTAATCATTTTTCTCTTTCCCCCATGACGGCACCACGGAGAGAGAGGGATCCGCCCTCGGGGACAGGAAACCTACAGATAAAAAAGGCGGTACCTCTCTCCCACATCAGTGGGTTTCCTGTCCCTGACGGGGGACCTACAGCACGTACCTGCAGTCGACGCGGGATGCCGGGGACTGTACCAGTCCGGTAATGGGCAGCGGGGCTCCCTGCCTCCGCTGGGTCGAGGCCTTGTGCTGGCTTCCCCCGAAGCACCACCACCGGGGTCGGCAGACCTTGAGGGTGAGTGGTGAGAGGCAGTGAAGATCAGGAGAAGTCTGCCGATCCCAGAAGGGGAAAAAAAGGGGTGCTGCCTCCTACAAGTATAGTGGTGGCAGTCACTAAAGGAGAGCCCCCCGCATAGCGCCGTACCCGGAGCAGCCTGTGGAGGGTGGCAGCGGGATCCGCAAGATACAGGGCCTCTGCTGTACCTCAGAGCGGCCTGGGGGGGCGTGGCCGCGGCCACCGGGAGCCGCGAGATATAGACCTCTGCAGGGCCTCGGAGTGGTGGAGGGTGGCGGCGGCCACCGGGAGCCGCGGGAGACAGGGCCTTTGCAGGCAGACACCGGCATCGGGCGCACGCAGGACGCCGGCATGGCGCGCGAGCTGCTCCCTTGAAGGAGGGAGGCACAGTGCACTGCTGGGACAGCCAGAAGTGGATTCAGCGTTGGAAATAATCCCTACGCCCGAGACGGTATCTCTCGTTCCACAAGGCGGGTGAGTGATCTCCGTGAATGCCCGCTCGCTAATGTGCGATTATTAATTTTTTCTCTTTCAGGGGCGTAAATGCACAGCCAAATCCAAACATATGGTATGTGCTATATGCACGGAGGAGCTACCCCCTACGTGGGAGAAAAAGTTCTGTGTGGCGTGCATAGAGCAGACAATTCAGGAGGAATCCCCGAGGTTTGCTTTAGACCTCAAAACACTAATAAGGACCCAGGTCGTAGACGCCCTTAAGGGCGTTACAACCTCAAAGAAAAAAACGTAGGTCCAGGCATAGATCGCCAGAGTCCAGCATTAGTGAGTCAGAAAGTGAACTATCTGACTCAAGTAATTCATCATCCTCCCAGTCCTCTTCATCATCCTCCAGAAGGGGGACGCAGCTGCTTCCCCATTGAAGAAACGGACACCCTGGTAAAAGCTGTGAGGACACCTATGGGGCTGGTAGATGAACGCCCTAAGAAAATGGCCCAAGATCTAATGTTCGGTGGGCTAGAACAAAAAAAACAGAGGGCTTTCCCGGTCAATGAGAAAATCCACTCCCTAATTAAACGAGAATGGAAAAGGCCAGACAAAAAAGTCCTCCTAACACCCAAGAGGAAATACCCCTTTGACGACCCGGCCTGTTCCCTATGGAGTAAAGCCCCTAAATTAGACGTAGCGGTTGCAAAAGCTTCTAAAAAATTTGCCCTGCCCTTCGAAGACATGGGCACCCTAAAGGACCCAATGGATAAAAAAGCAGAAACTTTTCTAAAAAATGCCTGGGAGGTGGCAGGAGGGGTGCTAAAGCCAGCAATAGCAGCCACGTGCACGGCACGCGCCCTAATGGTCTGGCTGGATCACTTAGATTCACAAATAAAGGAAAAAGTCCTAAGAGAAACAATGCAAAGATCAGTTTCTGTAATGAAGGGAGCAGCAACTTTCCTGGCGGATGCGTCAGTAGACTCGACTAGGCAGGCAGCCAGAACAGCTGCCTTCTCGAATGCCGCAAGACGCGCCTTATGGCTGAAATGCTGGCCGGGAGACTTGCAGACAAAAACCAAATTGTGCGCAATCCCGTGCGAGGGGGAATTTTTATTTGGCCCAACGCTAGACGACATCTTGGACAAGAGAAAATCCTTTCCCGGGTTCCCTAGTCAGGCATACAAACGGCCTTTTCGGAACAGAAGGTTTATGCGACGAAAGCCCCCAAAAGAGAACAAAGAAGGATGGGAGGATAGAAGAAATAAAAATAAAGGCTTTATGTTTAACAAACCCCCCAACAACAAAAAGCCACAATGAAGGTACTCCCCGTGTCAGGGGAAGATTATCCTACTTTCTCCAGGCCTGGGAAAAAATATCCGCGAGTTCATGGATACTGAGCATAATAAAGGAAGGTCTGAAGCTAAACTTCAATACCCTCCCAAACAATTCTTTTGTGATAATTCCCCAAAGGACATCACACAAGCAGCTGGCTCTGCAACAAGAAATCACGAATCTAATGGAGAAGGACGTATTACAAGAAGTCTCCTACCAGGACAGAGGCAAAGGCTTCTACTCCCCCCTCTCTTCCTTCGCAGGAAGCCAGACTGATCGTACAGGGCGATCATGAATCTAAAAAGACTGAACAAGTTCCTGGAAATTCAGCACTTGAAAATGGAGACAATAAATTCTTGTGTAAAAATGCTTCCCCCATCTTGCTTCATGGCTGTATTAGACTTGAGAGACTCCTATTACCATGTACCGATTCACAGAGACCACAGGAAATACCTCAGTGTGGCGGTGACGATCCAGGGGGAGATAAAACATCAGCCCAGAGCTCTCCCCTTCGGGCTAGCTATTGCTCCAAGGGTATTTACAAAGATAATGTCAGAAATAAGCTAGTCCCATACCTGGACTATCTTTTAATAGTAGGCGTCACTTTTCACCACTGCAAACAACAATTGGACATGGTCATGAGATCTCTACGGAGTCTAGGATGGATGCTTAATTTGCCCAAATCCAGATTGGTACCAAGTCAGGTGCAGGAGTACTTGGGGATAATACTGGACTCAACCGAACAAAAATGTTATCTTCCGCAGACGAAGATTGAAAAGATGACACTGATGGTGTCACAAATGATAGCTTCCCCAGTCACTACCCTTAGGAAAGCAATGTCTCTATTGGGGTCAATGACAGCCTGCATGCCAGCAGTACAGTGGGCACAAAGCCATACTCGAGACTTACAGTGGGAAATATTAGACGCAGACATTTCCCTGCACGGGAATTTAGACATGTAACTAGACATCTCACCAAACACAATACATTCCTTAACATGGTGGACAGATCCAGCCAACCTAACCAAGGGGGTTCCCTGGGCGTTACCAGCGACAAAGATCCTAACTATGGACGCAAGCCCTTGGGGGTGGGGTGCACATTTAGGCAACCAGGTGGCGCAAGGGCCCTGGACTCGGGGAAGAGTCAGCTTCCTCAAATATGAAGGAGCTGCTGGCAGTAAAGCTAGCTCTCGTTCGTTTTCTAGATTCACTTCCCTCCCAACATACATGGGTCTTCTCAGACAACCAAGTTAGTGGTAGCATATCTAAACCACCAGGGGGGCACCAGATCTCAAGCGCTGATGGAGGTAACAAAATCCATCTTTCACCTAGCAGAACACAATCTTGAATCCCTGACAGCCCTTCACATAAAAGGATCGGAAAACTGAACAGCGGACTTCTTAAGCAGAACACGTCAAAAACAGGGGGAGTGGGAACTAAGCCAGTCAATCTTCAGCCAAATTGTGAAATCTGGGGACTGCCAGAAATAGACTTATTTGCGAGCAGTCTGAACCGGAAGTTGGAAACCTTCTGCTCGATCGATCCCCGGGGGGCCCAGTACCTAAGACACGCCTTCACGATTCCCTGGGATTACCATCTGGCTTACGCTTTCCCTCCAATATCTCTCATCACCTTAGTACTGAGGACAAGGCGACGGTAGTGATAATAGCGCACTTCTGGCCACGGAGAATATGGTTCCCCTGGCTGAGAAGACTGTCCGTAACAGATCCCTGGGTTCTACCAGAAACTCCAGACCTTCTATCCCAGGGACCAGTGTATTACCCCCATATATAAAACTTACACATGACAGCTTGGCTTTTGAGAGGGAACTCCTAAGCAATAGGGGCTTCTCGTCAAACTTGGTAACCACGCTACTACAAAGTAGAAAGCCAGTAACCACTAAGGCGTACGGGAAAGTATGGGAAAAAATTCATGTCAGTATCAGGCTCTGACCTAACGGGAGAAATTCCAATAGACAAAATCCTGGAATTCCTACACAAGGGGCTGGAAAAAGGGTTAGCGACCAGCACCTTGAAAGTTCAGGTGGCGACCTTAGGAGCTTTGTATTACCATGATTTAGCCAAAAATCGGTGGGTTAGGAGATTCATGAGTCTCAAGTAGATCCAGGCCTATCCCCCTATGCACCCCCCCTTGAGATCTAAACCTAGTGTTAAACGCACTGACCAAGTCTCCCTTCGAGCCCCTAGCGGAGGCCCCCTTAAAAATATTGTCCCTTAAGACCTCCCTCCTCATTGACTTAACTTCTGCCCATCGCATTAGCGATATGCAAGCCTTGTCTGCCCACTCACCCTTCACTCAAGTACTGAATGATAGGCCGGGTCGGTTTTGAGAATTACCCTATCTCCCCAAGGTTCCATCACAGTTTCATAGGACCCAGGAGATCTCCTTACCCTCCTTCTGTACCAACCCCAAGAACAAAACAGAAGAAGTACTGCTCACTTTAGACGTAAAGAGGTGCCTGGTCCAATACTTGTTAACCACAAGGGAGTTTAGGAAGGATAGGGCCCTGTTTGTCTGTTTTCAGGGTCCTCGGAAGGGTCAAAAAGAAACTAAGTCCACACTGGCGAGATGGATAAGAGAGGCCATCACCCTATCCTACTCCTCTTGTGGGGCGGCCATCCCGGAGGACGTAAGGGTCCATTCAACCAGGGCAGTGGCATCATCCTGGGCGGAGAAAGCCGGCGCTTCAATAGACCAGATATGTAGAGCTGCCACTTGGTCTTCCACCTCTACATTTTTCAGACATTACCGTCTAGACTTGACCTCCTCTTCAGATCTCACCTTTGGGAAAAGGGTTCTGGAGGCGGTGGTCCCTCCCTAGATGTACAATCTTTGTAATTCTCTCTGTGGTGCTGTCATGGGGGAAAGAGAAAATCGTAGATACTTACCGATAACGGTATTTCTCTGATCCCATTACGGCACCCGTACATCCCCCTCCCTTTTCACACACAGGTGTGCACATTAGAGTGAGTTAGTTAGCTTTAGTACTTAGCCACACGGTGCCTCTATTAAGCTTAGTTTGATTAATTTTGGATTTTTTATAACCATTTGAGTTGCAGCTAAAAGCTCTGTGTAATGCTCTGTAAACCAACTGATGTGGGAGAGAGGTAACGCCTTTTTCATCTGTAGGTTTCCTGTCCCTGAGGGCGGATCCCTCTCCGTTGTGCCGTCATGGGATCAGAGAAATGCTGTTATTGGTAAGGAACTACAATTTTTGTATCCAAAAAAACAGTCCAAAAATAAATAATAGTTGCTTAAAGTAAAAATTTTGTAATGAGAAAAAAAATTGAACAACCCTTTATAATTGGCTCCAGTGTGCAGTGTAAAATGAGCTTTTATATACTCAAAAGACCTTGTGTATTAGTCAGAAAACATATAAGTGCATTAGAAGCTAATCTTTGCTGCTCCCATTAGGTTTTAGATATGGAAAATAGCACATCTGTGATTTACAAGAAATATTGTATGTCTAGAGAAAAAAAATCAACTGTTTAAACATTATTTGGTGCCTACCTTCAGTTGCATATATGTCAGAGAATATTTATTTTGAGTACAGATGCTGACAGTGACAGTGTTTCACCTCCTATATCAGTACTCCAAGTGAGTATGTTCTGATATCAATTCAGCTAAAAAGTAGGCAAACTGGGGAAAAACAGGGGTTTGGAAGTCGCCTATAGTCCTGCTAATTGTTATTGGCACCCATGAAGTTCAAGTACATAATGTGTAATATCTCCTGAAAAAATGAATCAAGTGAAAGTTTTCCTATATAGAGCACTCGTGTTAAATACAAAAGAACAACTAATAAGCAATAATTTAAAAAAAAAAAAATGGGAGGGAAAAATATTAAAGCTTGCTGTGACACTGATATTGGCACCCTTTTACATTAAATTAGTATGGAAACGCATTTAGACTCGCCTGTGGTAAATCACAAATGAGAATCACCCGTGATTGTCGGTGCCCATGTGACATGAATTAGCCAATGAATGAGGACTTCAGTGTTTTAAAAAGCCACATGGTAGGCCCTGTTCCTTTGTCACAGTGGTGAAGACAAAGGAACGTCAGAACTTTTATTAGAAAACACAAGATTTCCAAAGACCTTGGTATCCTAGTTTCAACAGTGCGCAATGTTATTAAGAATTTTTGCCGAACATGGAACAGGCAAGAACCTCCTTTGGACGTGGGGGAAAGCAAAAATAGAGGAATGTGAAGGTTGGTGGAAAAAATACCACGTCAAACATCCGAAGACCAGAAGGCCAACCTGGAACAGTCTGGAGTCATGTTTTCAACAAGTACCATACACTGCACACTGCTTTTTGGGGCAAGGCCAAGGAAAAAACCATTGCTGAAGAAAAGCAATAAAAAGAAACAACTGATCTTTATCAAAAAGTATGTTGCCAAAATTCTTCTGGGAAAATGTTCTGTGGACAGAAGAAACAAAAATATAGCTTTTTGGCAATGCAAAGCAACAGTTTTACGGATGATGCAATGACGCTTATAAGGAAAAGAACACCCTACCAACAGTTAAGCGTGATAGAGGATCAATAACGTGGTGGGGTTGCTGTGCTGTTTGGTACTGCAGACCTTAACCAAATCACAAGAATCATAAAATCAGAGAATTATCAACAGATTTTAGAGTGAATGAATTGTCCTACCCAGTGTAAGAAAACTTGGTTCGGGTCGGAGATTATGGGTTCTGCAGACAATGACCCAAAGCACACATCCAAAAGTACACAGGAATGGTTGAAAAATAAAAAAATGGCCAGTATTGAGTCCTGATCCTCAATCCCATTGAAAGTCTTTGGGGTGAGCTGAAATCTGCCATTGGTAAAAAGAACTCTGCAACCATTCAAGAGCTTGAATAAACTAGAAAGGAAGAGTGGGAGAAAATGCCATCTGAGAAGTGCAAGAAGCTTATAGTCAGCTACAAGAAAAGTTTTGGAGGCTTTCATCAATGCCAAAGATTGTGCAACCAAATATTAATTAGGGGTGCCTTTTATTGCTGCACATTCTATTTATTCTGCTTCTTCTTTGTATTTCAACTTAAATGTTGCAATTTCAATGTTTTATTGTTGTATTACTTTGGACCACTAAACAGTCCTGAGGATATTACTTTGATACATTTCCATTTATTTCTTAAGAAACTGTTCAGTCTATGAAAAAAAATGAAGGGATGCCAATAACTATGAGCAAGAATGTGTATGAAACTTTTTACAGAAATGAAAACCGATTCCCTATTAAAGCGATTTGCAAAGTTTCATAACTTTCCATGTGGGGAAAAATTGTAAAAAATATAAACATTTAGTGGCGCTTTAACAGGATGCCAGGCTATATTAATTTCAACAGTGGTATTCTATAGCTTGGCAAAACAGTTCACTTGTGTTTAGAGCTGGGCCCAATGTTCCTACATGTAACAATGTAACTGCTAAGCAATGTAACATATCCTGCTACATGAAGTTGTGAGGTGTTTTGTTGCTGTTTTTTTTTTTTTTTTTTTCCCCCTTTGCAACCTCCGGTAAACTATTACATAAGCTAAAAATGGGTGTGTCCTATTCATAAAATACATGGAGCGAAGATGTACATGAAAACTGGACATCTAAATGTAAATTTTTTTTTAATTTTTTTTAAACACGAAAAAGACCATTGAAGGTCTATGGTAGAAAGTAAGCACCACTCATTAGAACATACTAAAACCATACTTGGAACATGCTTGTTTTTGAAAAACTGCAATAACAAAAAAAATTGTAGGAAAAAGAAATTGGTTGTGCTGGTGTAAAATCTGCCAAATTCTTTAAAAGCTGTGCCACTCTAAATTAATTTGGCGCATCTTTTGGGAACTTCAGTACATTTTTGTAGTAATTTAATTTATTGCACAAAACTTCTATAAATTATGTACATTGTAGGTGGCTGTTAGATTAGAAAAAAGTACTAACAGAAAAGATTAAGGCTATGTGCACACGTTGTGGATTTTGATGCAGATCCGCAGCGTTTTTGGATACGCGGAATTGCATCAAATCTGCAGTGTATTGCACAACCAATGTTAGGCTGGTTTCACATTTGCATTTAGGAGGGCTGCGGATGGCTGCCTACATCCTCCTTTCTTCCTCTCTGAAGCTCCGCCTACTTGCGTTATATGTGGATGTGTCTGTGTGCGGCGACCTCACGAAAACGCAAGATTTTGCATTTTTGTGCCGTCACGACACACATCAAATCACCGCATGTGGACGCATCCGCGTACAACTCATGTTCCTGCGTACCCAATGTTAAAGATGGCTATGCAGGACGCATACAGGAGTAGGTGGAGCTTCAGGGAGGAAGAAAGGAGGATGTAGGCAGCCATCCGCAGCCCTCCTGAATGCAAATGTAAACCTAGCCTAAGTTAATGGGAATTTAAGAATTGGTGTGCACATGCTGCGGAAAAATACATGCTGATTGGCAGCGTTGTATGCAGCATGTCCTTTCTTTTTGTGCATCTGCAGCGTTTCTTCACCCATTGACTTCTATTGATTCAGTCAAATCTGCAGCAAAACCGCAGGTTTAAAAAGATCTGTGGTTTTCCTGAGGAGTTGCGTGCGACAAACGCAGATAGGGTGGAGGAAGAGTGTGTGGGCGGAGACTTTGTATGTGCGGGTGTGTGTGCGTGCGCGCGACTGTGTGTTTGTTGGTCTGTGTATAGGCAGGCATCGTCCAATGGGACTACTAGTCCCATCCGGCTATGTCTGTTACAGTGACAGCATTAGCCGATGATGGGACAGTAGTAGTCCCATCATCCGGCTACTGTGTTGACTAGTAAAAAAAAAAAAAAAGACATCCATGGCCCCTTACTAGGCTATTAATATCAGCAGCTGTCTGCATAGCCTTTTCTGGCTATTAATCATAGGGGCACCCCACATCATTTTTTTTGGGGGGGAGCACCCTCTTTTAATAGCCAGTAAAGACTATGCAGAAAGCTACAGGCTGATATTAATGGCCTGGGCCCAGGCTATAAAGAGCTTCCCCCCAGTCGCTGGCTTTCCTGCTTTAAACTGGAAAACTGCGAGGGAGCCCACGCAATTTTTTTTTTCCACTTATCTTTTTTCTTTTTTTTTTCAAATTACGCAGATATTGCGTTTAAGGCCGGGGTTGAGGAACTCGCATGAGTCTAAATAGATATATTTTATTTATTTATATATCTTTCGATCTATAGATTATCTATAGATCTATAAATATTCACTTATGTTTGTTTTTTGTGTGTAAACATTACTTTAGAGCATAGTATGTGATATTATGGTCTTCAATGGAGTATGTAAAAGAGGTTGGACAAAGAAATTACATCACTATTTTTTTTTTTTTTGTTAAATAACATACAGTATCTCTATTTAGCTAACAAAAATGCATGAAAATCCGCATCAAAAACTCGTGGATTTTTACCCGCGTTTTCTGCCAAGAGAGGAAGAATCTGTGCAGAAAATGCCACAGGCAAATCTGGAACATGTGTACATAGCCTAAGTGCTTGATGATTACCCCCCCTCTACACATGCTATTTTGTCCATAGTTAAAACCTAATGGGATCAAATGGGAACATCTAGGATTGGCTTCTAATGCATATCTCTAGCATTCCTGACTGATAAATAAGGTCTTTTGAGTTTATAAAGCTCTAATTCAGGGGAAAACAAATGTAATTAGAACCTCCTAATTATAGCTCGACTATATTAAAATGATGTAATTTTTGTTGATTATGTTTCCCTTCTCGGATGGTTTTATATTTAATTATGGCTTGATAATCTTCCTTTCTAGTACCTTCTAGTGCTTTTCAGAATGGAGCTGTGGGGAAAATTGTGTTAATTAAATTACTGCTTTTATAAACACACAATATATGGGACGTTCAAATAAATATGTATTCTATAATTTTAACATGTATATTGTATAGTTTGTAATTTTTCTATACTAATAATCCATAAGCACACCTTCTGTGCCTCCGTACAGTAACTTACTCTGTAGGTTTTCCTACGGCATCATAGATTTCTATTGGAGCCGTATTATCATTTTGTACACCGCTCTCAATAGTCTACATGGTTCATGCATGGCCCTTCTGAATATCATATACTTTCTCCTATGGATTTTTTTATCATCTTAAGCTGTAGTTGTTGCATAAAAAGTTACTAATCTTGAAAGTTTTTGACAAAAAGTTCATATAGCATACCTAAACTCAAAAAGAATATTGAAGTGCTGAGCAGTATACATTCACTTCTCATCACTTTTATCAGTTTTTATTTCAGTTTGTCTGGTTTTCTGCAAATAATACAAATATGTGCAGAGGGTCAAGTGTACTGTTACAACACGAGTGTCGTGTATCACATGTGTATTGGAAATATAGATAAAGCCCTCGTCGTTCTATGCAGATGGAAATAGTCATACTATTTTTTTTATTTCCTAAAAGCTTTTTCAAATTTTTTTTCGTCAACAATATTTGATTGTCTTTATATTGCCATTTTCTGGATGAGTTTAGAAATCCATTAAGCAACTACTCGGATATTAACAGGGAAACAGACCTGCGAAACCCATAAAGGCAACAGGTTTCTGCTTATAGCCAAGAATAATTATCTTTCACAATTGGTGCAGAATCCAACCAGAGGAGCAACACTTTTAGACCTAATACTATCTAATAGACCTGACAGAATAACAAATCTGCAGGTTGTTGGGCATCTAGGAAATAGCGACCACAATATTGTACAGTTTCACTTGTCTTTCGCTAGGGGGACATGTCAGGGCGTCACAAAAACACTGAACTTTTAGGAAGGCAAAGTTTGACCAGCTTAGAGATGCCCTTAATCTGGTTGACTGGGACAATGTCCTCCGAAATAAGAATACAGAAAAAAATTGGGAAATGTTTAAGAACGTCCTTAATAGGCACTGTAAGCGGTTTATACCTTGTGGGAATAAAAGGACAAGAAATTGGGTTTTTTCTATGTGGCTAAGCAAAAAAGTAAGAGGGGCAATTAACAGTAAAAAGAAAGCATTTAAACTACTAAAGCAGGATGGCACCGTTGAAGCTCTAAGAAACTATAAGGAGAAAAATTCTTTATCTAAAAAAATAATTAAAGCTGCCAAAAAGGAAACAGAGAAGCACATTGCTAAGGAGAGTAAAACTACGGTAATCCCAAGCTGTTCTTCAACTGTATCAATAGTAAAAGAATCAAAATTGAAAGTGGTGGCCCATTAAAAAATTGTGAGGAAAGTATGGTTGTAGATGATGAGGAAAAAGCTAATATATTAAACACCTTCTTCTCCATGGTATTCACGGTGGAAAATGATAACTAGATGAAATGCCGAGAGACAAAGAAAACCCTATATTAAGGGTCACCAATCTAACCCAAGAAGAGGTGCAAAACCGACTAAATAAGATTAAAATAGATAAATCTCCAGGTCCGGATGGCATACACCCACGAGTACTAAGAGAACTAAGTAATGTAATAGACAAACCATTATTTCTTATATTTAGAGACTCTATAGCGACGGGGTCTGTTCCACAGGACTGGCGCATAGCAAATGTGGTACCAATATTCAAAAAGGGCTCTAAAAGTGAACCTGGAAATTATAGGCCAGTAAGTCTAACCTCTATTGTTGGTAAAATATTTGAAGGGTTTCTGAGGGATGTTTTTTCTGGATTATCTCAATGAGAATAACTGTTTAACGCCATATCAGCATAGGTTTGACAGGAGCGATTCCTCATAAACCCATCTAATCAGTTTTTATGAAGAGGTAAGCTATAGACTGGACCAAGGTGAGTCATTGGATATGGTATATCTTGATTTTTCCAAAGCGTTTGATACCGTGCCACACAGAGGTTGGTACACAAAATGAGAATGCTGGGCCTAGGGGAAAATGTGTGTGTAAATGGGTAAGTAACTGGCTTAGTGATAGAAAGCAGAGGGTGGTTATAAATGGTATATTCTCTAACTGGGTCGCTGTGACCAGTGGGGTACCGCAGGGGTCGGTGATGGGACCTATTCTCTTCAACATATTTATTAACGATCTGGTAGAAGGTTTACACAGTAAAATATCGATATTTGCAGATGATACAAAACTATGTAAAGCAGTCAATACAAGAGAAGATAGTATTCTGCTACAGATGGATCTGAATAAGTTGGGAACTTGGGCCGAAAGGTGGCAGATGCAGTTTAACAATAATAAATGTAAGGTTATACACATGGGAAGAAGGAATCAATATCACCATTACACACTGAACGGTGAACCACTGGGTAAATCTGACATGGAGAAGGACTTGGGGATCCTAGTTGATGATAAACTTACCTGGAGCAGCCAGTGCCAGGCAGCGGCTGCCAAGGCAAACAGGATCATGGGGTGCATTAAAAGAGGTCTCGATACACATGATGAGAGCATTATACTGCCTCTGTACAAATTTCTGGTTAGACCGCACATGGAGTACTGTGTACAGTTTTGGGCACCGGTGCTCAGGAAGGATATAATGGAACTAGAGCGGGTACAAAAAAAGGGCAACAAAATTAATAAAGGGGATGTGGGAACTACAATACACAGAGATTAGCAAAATTAGGGTTATTTAATTTCGGAAAAAAGACGACTGAGGGGCGATCTAATAACCATGTATAAGTATATAAGGGGACAATACAAATATCTCTCCGAGGATCTGTTTATACCAAGGAAGTTGACTGTCACAAGGGGGCATTCTCTGCGTCTGGAGGAGAAAAGGTTTTTCCACCAACATAGAAGAGGATTCTTTACTGTTAGGGCAGTGAGAATCTGGAATTCCCTCCCTGAGGAGGTGGTGATGGTGAACTCAGTCGAAGGGTTCAAGAGAGGCCTGGTTGTCTTCCTGGAGCGTAACAATATTGTATCTTACAGTTATTGTTAGGTTCTTTAGAAGGACGTAGATCTGGGGATTTATTCTGACAGAATTTTATAGGCTGAACTGGATGGACTAATGTCTTTTTTCGGCCTTACTAACTATGTTACTATGTTACAATGTGGAAAATGCCATTTTTTTTCCACTTAAAAACTACAAAATGTTAAAGGGCGGCATCCTAGCATCTTCTGGGCACCTTTTTGGCTCCCCTATTGACCTGTATAGTATAATTTGTTGTGTCTTCCTAGTGGAAAAGCCTGAAGAATGGACTTTTCAATGTTTGGAGGCTTAGAAAGACTGAAGCGTTTAAAAGACGCTCAAAAGCCTAAAACATTATAACAGCAAGTCACCTTCTTGTACATTTTTCTTGTACATTTTTATGACATTGCCATATCCTTATGGTAAAATAACATACCATAGTCATACATGAAAGGAAAACAATACACAAAAGGAAGAGGAAAGAGAGGTTTGTAATATTTGTGAGAAAATTGCATCAAAAGAATCCAAAATATGTCCAGAAGAGCAACTCTTGAACTAGCAGAAGTGGAGCTGGAATTCAGCAGGGACCAAAACCCAACCGATTCCCTGAAAAACAGCCCTGACTACTACATATTAAAAATCTATTTCTTCTATAAGTCGGGTTGTCAAATCAGCTTGCACTGCTAACAGTGTTACATTTTGAGATATATTAAAAGTATTTAGGAATTTCATTATCTAGTCGGTGTTCCTCAAGGATCCGTTCTAGGACCCCTACTCTTCTCCATCTATATCTTCGGCCTGGGACAGCTCATAGAATCCCACGGTCTCCAGTATCATCTCTATGCCGACGACACGCAGATCTACTGATCTGCACCCGACCTCACCTTCTTGCTGGCCAAAATCCCACAATGTCTGTCTGCTATTTCAGCTTTCTTCTCTACTTGCTTTCTAAAACTGAACATGGACAAAACAGAATTCATAATCTTCCCCCATCTCACTCCACCCCTCCACCAGACATATCCATCACTTTCCCCAGTCCCGCATGCTCGGTGCCTCGGGGTGATCCTCGACACTGCCCTCTCTTTCAAGCCAAATATCCAAACCCAAGCCTCCTCCTGCCATCTCAAACTCAAAAACATTTCCCAGATCTGTGTATTCCTTGACTATGACACCACTAAAACACTAGTGCATGCCCTTATTTCCCGCCTTGACTACTGCAACCTCCTACTCTCTGTCCTCCCCTCTAGCACTTTGGCACCGCTCCAATCCATCCTACATTCTGCTGCCTGACTAATCCACCTGTCTCCCCGTTATTCCCCAGCCTCTCCCCTATGCCAAGCCCTTCATTGGCTTCCTATCATCCAGAGACTCCAGTTCAAAACCCTAACTATGACATGCAAAGCCATCCACAACCTGTCTCCTCCCTACATCAGTGACATGGTCTCCCGCTACTCACCCACATGCAACCTTCGATCCTTCCAAGATCTCCTTCTCTACTCTCCTCTTATCTCTTCTTCCCACAACTGCATACAAGACTTCGCCCGTGCTTCCCTCATACTCTGGAATTCTCTACCCCAACACATCAGAATCTCGCCTACCATGGAAACGTTCAAAAAGAACCTGAAGACCCACCTCTTCCGACAAGCCTATAACCTGCAGTGATCCTCACTACTGAACCGCCGCACGACCAGCTCTACCCTCTCCTAGTGAATCCTCATCCATCCCCTGTAGACTATTGGCCCTTGCGGGCAGGGACCTCTCTACTCCTGTACTTATGTGTGTCTTGTATTGCTCATGTTTATTGTACTTGTCCATATTTGCCCCTTTTCACATGTAATAAATGGTGTTATAAAAATGCATAATAATAATACAGCTGATTTATTTAGTCTGGAGAAGAACTCCCGAAAACACGATGATAGCAAGTCAATCACATTGACCAGTGCTTCAATTTCTCCTGCTATTGTGCAAATGGAATAGATAACAGGTACAAATGATAGGCAATTAGCAAGACAACCCCTATGAGGCCTGTTTCACACGCAAGTGGCTCCGGTACGTGTAGTTACAGTTTTCTCACTTACCGAAGAGACTGACACAAGTATACCCATTCAAATGAATCGGTCTATGAAGATGTCAGCGTGTTTTCATGGACCATGTGCAAAACACGCAGACATGTCCGTTTTGACCCAGACAGACGGGCCGCAACACGTACAGCACATGTACAAACGGAGAACCGTGTACATGGTCTTCCGTGAGCATGGCTGGCCGCCGGGGAAGTGTGGCTACTGTAAGCGCTGTTCCTCTCCCAGCATGTGGTGTGAATGCTGTCATTCTCCCTGTCGAGCTGGGAAGAGTGAATAAAAAAAAGATGACGTGGGGTCCCACTCAGTTTTGCCGGGTTGGTTCAAAATATAACAGGTGTGGGCTGCTATTCTCAAGCTGGTAAGGGGCCATGAATATGCACCCCCCAGCCTAAAAGCAGCAGCCCCCAGCTGCCCACATTAAGAATAGTCTTTTAATGAAACAATACACCACACCTTTTATCCATCTTTATTATACTGCTAATCCCACCTCGAATCCCTCGATCTCCTGTAAAAAAAAAAAAAAAAAAAACAACAATGTACCATACCTGTCCGGCATAGTCAATCCCACGGTGCAATCCATATCTGGGGATAATCAGTTTACAACTGGAGCGGTGCTAATTCGAACCCTTGTGGCTGTAAACTACTGGGGAATGAGCGGTGACGTCACTGAGTCTGTGTTCGCTGACGGCATGAACTCCTGGGACCTCAGCACCATCATTTTCCCACTGTAGCGCTACTTCCCCTGCGGCCGTCCCTGTGGTACTGATGCGGCACACGTGTGCTACACGTGGAACACACATGGACACTGATATCTCCGGTACCGGAAATATCTGGACGCGTGAAACCTCCCTAAAGGAGTGGTTCTGCTGGGGGTGACCACAAACCATTCCTTATCTCATCCTTTTTTGCTGTTGTTTTGGACACTTTTGCATTTTGTCATTGCGCTCACCCCTAGAGGTACTGCACTGTAGCATGACGTGGTTTATACAACCCATAATTTGCTCAGGTAGTGAAGCTCATCCAGGATGGCACATCAATGCAAACTCTGGCAAGAAGGGTAGCGGCCTTTTTCTTCTTTTCCCCCATTATGTCTACTTGCTATCCTTTTGAATGGCCATATTGATTGTGTGGTAATTTTTGCCTGTGGCCTTAACAATTTTTTAAAAGGATTACTTACTTATCCATGGTGGTATCTCATTGCTGCTTGGCATTCACACTGGTGGCTGACCTTGTTATCTATGCGCCGTTGAGATCAACTTTGGACAATTTATTATACATGCTTTTTTGTAGACTGTGTAGGGTTTGGTGCTTGTTGTTTTTGTACAATGTGATCTAGTCATTTTGCATCTTCACCGCTACTCCAATTTTTGGTACTACTTTGATCATTTGTTACGTTTTTTTTTTCATGTATGTCATTGATTGTGCAATAAAAATATATTTTTCCATTAGTATTTTTGAGGGTATTATTCCCCTTCTTCTTTGTGGGCTCCAATTGTTTAGGGAGTTACCCTTGCTCCATTTATGAGCATGTTCACTATATTTACCCATGGTGTCGGCTTTGTTAAAAAAGAAGGGTAGATGTGTCTATCAGCACAGTGTCCAGAGCATGAAGCAGATGCCAGGAGACGTGGAGGCAGCGGTAGAAGGACAAAAACCTCCTTTGTGCAAGGAGGAACAGGAATAGCAGTGCCAGAGCCCTGTAAAATTACCTCCAGCAGGCCACTAGCATCCAAGTGATGGCTCAAACTGTCAAAAACAAGATTCCTTGAGGGTGGTATGAGGGCCCGATGTCCACAAGTGGATGTTTTGCTTACAGGCCAACACCATGCAGGGTGATTGGCATTTGCCAAAAGAACACTAAGATTGGCAGATTTGACATTGGCGCCTGGTGCTCATCATTGATGAAAGCAGGTTTATGCTGAGCACAAGCGACAGACTGGAGACGCCGTGGAGAACGCTCTGCTGCCTGCAACATTCCTTCAGCAGAAACAGTTTGGCAGTGGGTCAGTAATTGGGTGGGGAGACATTTGTTTAGGCCTTTTTCACACTTCCGTTTTTTGACCATCAGTCAAAATCCGCCAATTTTAGAAAAAAAGGATCCACCCCTTTTTTGGCGGATCCGTTTTTTCCCCCATAGACTTACATTAGCGGCGGATCTTGACTGACGGTCGTCCGTCTCACCCGTTTTTTGACAGATGCGTCAAAATTTTTGCTGTTGCCGGGCGGATGAGACGGACTGTGAAACGTTTTTTTACAGCGACGGCCGGCTATTTTTTATATTCCGCATGCCCGGCAGATTCGCTGTGGCCGGGATTTTAACCCCTGAATAGAGGTCAGGCAAAGAAAAAAATTCTCTCTCTCTCTCTCTCTCTCTCTCTCTCTCGCATGAAATAAGTATTGATATACTAGAAAAACAGAGCTTAATATTTGGTAGAGAAACCTTTGTTTTGAATTACAGAAGTCAGATGTTTCCTGTAGTTCTTTGTACACACTGTAACAGGGATTTTGGCCCAATCCTCCATACAGATCAGATCTTTTGGGTTTCAGGGCTGTCACTTGCCATCACTGAGTTTCAGCTCCTCCCAAAGGTTTTCTATTGGGTTCAGATCTGTGAGCCAATGATTGGGAGCAGCTGTCTTGTAAATGATATATGGCACGTGACCAGCTTCAGGTGGGGGGCACCAAAGGGGCAGAACTGTAGCACAATGAGATGGGGGAAAAAATAAGTCATGGCTACTTTATCATACAACCTGCTGTTAGCCTAATTTGTCAAAATCCCAAGAAAACCCCTTTAATTAAGCTTTAGTGAGAATTAAAGAATACCTTAAAGGGACTTTTATGCTAAAAGCACCATTGCAAGAAAAAGCTACATTTTTACAATTGTAGCAAGGTAATGTTCTGTGCGACACACAAGTCGAAAAGGGATGTTCTTGCGCATGTCTTCATACAAATGGAAACATAATACAGCAGGATTGCAAATGAGGCGTAGAGAACAATCACAAAGTACACTGCAATGTTATAGAAGGAAACAATAACCAACATTCAAAGATATCAGTGTGTAAAAGCAAAGACAAGTTTATGCAAGGAGAAAAATGTTTCACAAGTCTGAATTTCAGAACTGCCAGCTTGTGTTTCAGAAATGTTAGTTATTTTTTGCAATTTAATAAATTTGAAAAATTACTGAAAAGTGTTGTGATAAATAGGAGTATATTTTACATACGCAGCATTTGCTTTAGCTCTATACAAGAATCATTTTATATATGGTATATGATATAGACACTCACAATATTTGTATTGTTGCTTGCCTGCATTGTCCAGTAGAGGGCAGTCCAATGCCACACATTATTTCTCTTCCTTCCCCTTCCCACTGCTGCCAATGTTCCCTTTGTATGTATGTGGCTTGCTGGAAAAAAAACAGAACATATTATAATTGTGGAAATGGCTTATAAAAGAATATTGTTGTAGAATTAATCACAAAAAAAACTATGGCTGGGTGATTTTCATGGAGAAGGTATATTACAGCTACATTTGTACTGATGGCGCTTATAAAGACTCACATTCCCTCTGAATAGTTCATATAAAATGTTGCAGCAGAAGCTTTACATTATAACAGTAGTCTGAGCTATAGATTGTTACCTCTACTTATATACCCGTATCCTACGGGGATATCTGCTTTTAGGCACAGTGTTAGTTTTGCAAGCCTTATCCCCTTCATGATGGAGCCAATTTCCATTTTTTTGCATTTTAGTTTTTTCCCTCCACTTTTTCTCAGACCAGTACATAGATGTTTGAGAACTTGTTTTTTTTTTTTTTTTGCGGGACCAAGTTGTACTTTTGAATGACGCCATTCATTTAACCACATAGTGTACTGGAAAACGGGGAAAAAAAAATTCCAAGTGGAGAAGTTGTGGGGAAAAAAATGCAATTCTGACATTGGTTTTTGAGAAATGTTTTTATAGTGTACATTTTGTGATAAAAATGACAGTGCAATATGATCCTATGATTGACAGTGGCGGTTAACAATTGCGGGCGGAGCTTCGCTCCACCCATGATTGTTAGCGGCAGGTCCTGGCTGTAGCATGCAGCCATTGAACCGCTGGGCATGGGGAAGACTCGCGCCGTACATGTATGGCACGTGTGTCATGAAGGGGTTAAAGGGAACTGTGCTTGCAACCAACTTTGCATAAATTAGTACAAGCAGTTATAATAAACTTTATTGCTTCTTATGAGAGAAATCGTCTTCCTTCCCCACTTATCAGACACTTCTTCCCCTGCCTCCTGAACTCACCGTCCACTGTGGAAAAAGCCGCTGCCGCATCCGCCTTGCTGTGGAAAGACAGGCTGCAGGTGTCATGTGTCACAGCCCCTTATGCTCTATGGAGAGAGGAGGAGGAGTGAGGAACCGGAAAAAGAACACACAGAGGCAGACAGGAAAACATCATCCAGAGCTCTGTAACAAGTGTTTTACCTCACATCAGAGATTGATTCAGATCACGACCACTCAGCTCTGCTGTATAATGACATCCATGTTGCTCCAGCTTGTCTGCATGAGCTAAAAAGTGAATGAAGAGCTAGTCTTCCTTTCTTTGTCCTGTGTATGGAAGAAATAATTGCAGCTTCTCTCCCCTTCTCTGCCCCAAATTACAGATAGAGCATGCGGAGAGGAAAACTGATGAGGATAGGTCACATGATGGCCAGAAATGATGTTATTCCTCATGTATACATACAAAACCCCTTTTCAGCTTTTAACTTTTCAGAATAAGGTGTTGTCTCCTTTCAGAAAACACAGGTCCATGGGCGTCGTTTGTTTAAAGGGAAGTGGTCAGCAGGATTGTGCACAGTAACCTACAGACAGTGTCAGGTCGGTGCGGTATACTGATTACAATGATACCTAGGTGATGAAAGCCGTCTTGTGGTTCTTTAATCTGTATTTTCAGTTAATGATATGCTTGTGCTACGTGGCAGCATGTGGGTGCTCTGATTAGGTATTCATAATGCACACTGCTGACAGGTCACTGATCCCTCACTGACCTGCCCTCTAGTTTGCGTAAAGAATTAATATATATATCCCCTTCAGGCAGGCGCTGGTGCTGCACCATGATCGCATCCATATTGTGTGTTTATTCTTTTTGATAATATCCATAAATTCCTTTAAAAAGAAAAAAAAAAATCAGTTTGAAAATGGCTTTACTCATGGGCCTTTGGTTCCAGCCCTGAGTTTCCATTGTTGCTTCAGGTGTCTGTTATTGGCAGCAGTGCTGATGGCAAAATAAACTCTGTCTGGGGGACTAAGACTTTCTGACCGTGGTCAACCCTTCTAGTTGATCTTTGATACAGCAGAATTTTTCGGCTTACAAAACGGCAGCATATTTGTAGTGGACATCCTGAACCAAAAATATGAGAATTGGCTCCAGCGCAGTGATAACAACCGGCCAGTTCTTGCGGCAGAGGAGGACACCTGAATGAGGCCGTGTTCTGCTTGCACACTCGCAGCCCCAGAAATAGATGACGTGCAGAGACTGCTGAGCTGCCAATACAGTACAATGTTGGCTGGACCTAGGGTACTTGTCCTTTTGTATAAATTTTTCAAACTGTTGTTTAACGCCTTAATATCGGGCACTTGGCATTTTGACATTAGATGAAATAATTCTACTTATTTACAAGAAAATATATTTTCTGCAGATGACCAGATTACATCCAACACTACAACACTTGCAATTAATTATTAAAGTGTGCTGTTGTCAGCAAGTGCGATACTGGACTCTCCGGGATGTCACTCCACCTGTGCTCTCACACCGGCCTTATCGCAGGCACTGGGGAGCTGGCTAGGAATGCTTATCTGAGAATGTCCACACCAGAATGTTTTAAGCTTGTTTGTGCTCTCTGCGCCGTTGGGATTTTATGCAATTTCTATGAAGCAGCACATTACTTTATAGGACAAGGATAGTAATTAATTCACCCGTTGGCTGATTCTGTTTATCAGGCTTGTTTTGTATGTTTTACAAAATGAAGTTTTCTCGAAGAACTTTCTTCCCTTTTTTCATATGACTAAGCAAAGGTGCATTAGGAATAATTAGTGAATTTACTCAACTTTCCAAAAGACATAAACCAATTATATAAAATAAACAAATATTTCTTCAGGAAAATATTATTTCATAAAATTTCCATAGATGGCAATATACTGTGGGCCTATCACTTTTTTATGTTCTCCATGAACTGGGCTATTGTAAAATTTTGTTACCATACATGTCTCCGGCCTCTTTAATGCAGGAACATGCTCCATTAAGGCTCATTTAGAAATTGCCAAAAAAAAAGTGCAATTCCACATTTTTTTCTTACCCTGTTCACTAAATGCTAAAACTGACTGCCATTATGATTCTCCGGGTCATTACAAGTTCGTAGATTATTTATGTGGTAAAAAAATGAAGTATAAAAAAAAAAAAATAAAACGGAAAAAACACACAGCACCATCTTCTGGGGCTGGGTGGGTAGATGCAGTGTTTTGTTCACATGTTTTTCAATGTTGCAGTGACCAAACAAAAAGTAATTCTGACGTTTTGATTTTTTTTTTCGTTACGATGTTTACCGATCGGATTAATTCGATTTTATATTTTGATCAGTCGTTTCTGAACCCAACGATAACAAATGTGTATTTTTTTCATGATTGCATGTGTTACACAGAGCAGGGCCTCAGTCCTGCTACAGTTAGGTCCATATATATTTGGACAGAGACCACATTTTTCTAATTTTGGTTCTAGACATTACCACAATGAATTTTAAACAAAACAATTCAGATGCAGTTGAAGTTCAGACTTTTATGGCCCTAACTGTATGTGTAGCAGAAATTGTCACCTATAACGGATCTGCAATGACCAGCATGGGAGTCTTGTGCCAACCCATCAGCTTTCTGTGATCATGTGACAGGGGCGCTGGTTTGATGCGCTTTCCAGTGCGATCTTGTTAAATACCGCTGCCAGAGATTGTCAGCGACATTTATCATATTAACAGCTGCAGGTGGATCATGATTCTACCCTCAGCTGTTATGGGCACATGACAGCTGATCGAATCAGCTATAATGTAACGGAAAAGAAGTGGACTCACCGCCGGGGACACACAAAAAGTGGGTACACAACCTATAATATCCTAGGTCGTGAAGGGGGTTAATGGTTGCATTACCATTGCAATTATTAACATAGGAACCTGTTTTGTCTAGTATGAATATTTTAAATGATAATCAAAATCAGAAGCCACTCAGGTATCATATGGTTTCAGAATATGGACTTAAGGATGATAATGTAAATGAATAATTGTCCGATTTTTCTTTTCTCCCAATATTAAAAACAGAGCAGTTTACACGTGCTTGTCTGAACCTGTCTCTAAAGAGGTTGTTTACCTTTGAGGACAATTTTTATTTATTTTTTTAAACTTTTAGGTAAGTCAGGCTGAAAAATCATTTTTGTTTTGATTTCCTTATTTGTTATGATTGCTTTTATAGCACCATCATGTTCCCCCATCGGTGCTCACAATCTTAAGGCACTGTACTGTAACTGTAAACATGGGGACAACATGCAACCTCCAGTCCGATATTGTCCTTTGTGGGTGCAGGATGAGTTAACTAAGAATTCACCAGTCAGCCTACTACAGCATTCTGTAACTTCTATCTTTTTCTGGGCTGTTCTCAGCTGATATATGACCACATCAAACTTGAGTGTACCAGGAAAGCAATAGGCTGTAGCGGCCAAAGTGTTCACAACTTTTTTTTTTTTAATTTTTTTTTTTTTTTTTTTACTGAAATACATGCATTTGGGGCTTTATAAAAAAAAAAAAAAACCTTTTGCGAATTCAAAGGGGAATAACCCCTTTTTAAGCATGTGTGAGTGATTGGCAAGTATAGGATACTAAGAGCATACACTAGCACTGTCAAAGCTGCTGGCAGACATTCTGCTCATTGTCCCAGTAATTACTGATGGTATAGTATAGCTTTTTCTAGGTGCTTCTTACTGGGAGTCTGTCAGCTTGAAAAGTAGCATTCACGTTAATGACATAATACCTAAGCATTTGGCTTGATAAAGCTTCACCAGGGAGATTGGTTAGAGCGTCAGTCACCATAGACATATTACAGCATACGCAGCTCAGACATGAATGTACTGTACAGTGTTGAGAAATTAGGACATCCATCGATCACCTTAAAAACCTCTACATCAAGGGTCAGCAAGCTGCACCGTTCCAGCAGGTGGCGTGTCAAGGGCTTACCAGTCACATACACTCTGGGGGCCCATTATTCAGCTACATGTAAATATATTTTCTTCATTTACTAATTTACTTATGTTTCTATATAATAAACTGGATAGCTTGTTAAATGAATGAGCAGCTGCTAGTGATCGGTGAGCATGCTCAGGTGTTATCCAAGTATCTTAGGCATGCTCGATTTAATACTTTCGAGTCGCCACGGCTGCATGATTTGTTAGGCAACCCCAACACATGAAGATTGCCTAACAGCAGCAAAACATGCAGCTGCGGGGATTCGAACATATTTGAGTACGCCCAAGATACTCGGGTAACACCCGAGCATTCTCCTATAATATGTTATCCCAGCACGGTCGCTCATCCCTAGATGCTGCCTTTGTCTGCATCAAGTGTATTGTGCCTACTATGGCTCTTCACAGAGGCCCACCATGGGATCCACACCTGTCCTCCTATGGGTCAGTCCATACTGAGTGCTGCCTGAATACATGGGAGCTGCTGATCCCTGGTGATTAATTTAACATTTTTTTTTTCTGGATAAAAGGAGAAAAAAAAATGTACATAGAGTTCCAAACGAATGGCTGACCTGTATTAAAAAGTTCCTAATTGAATTTCTTCCCCATCTACCATTCTAGACAGTAATGGTGCAATAAGAAAATGTCCTAATGAAAAGTTCCCAAACTATTTAAGACCTCATGCCCTTTGTGTTCAAGTCAGGGTGACAAATACTATGCTATCTAGTGGAAGGTTTTTCTGGACTGTTTTGGTTTAGCCTGGCGGATACTAAAAAGACTTGTGTTGAGTCAGTGCAGACTGTGTGCTAATATAAAATCAATGTCTTATTCTTTGCTTGGCACGGAAGCCAATGTTGTTCCAGGAGATGAAGCGCTTTTTCTAACATATTTGGCCAGACTCCAATTAGGAAGCCTTATGGACTGTGTGAAATGATGATTGTTAGACAAAATTAGGAATCCTCGAGCCATCATCAAAGTTCAGCTAAGATTGGTACGGTTCCAGCAGACTGGAATAAAACTATTCTAATTCCAGCATTAGAAGTAACGGATAAGAGTGAACTTAGTGGACTGAAGGCCAATTAGTGCTGCATGTATCATATGTGCTGCTCTGAAGAACTCAAGAAGCTTTTCAGTACCAAAATGAGAGGTTTTTAGAAGTATTTAACAATCTGTTCTGGTTCTTTTTTTCAGAAGCTTTGACTGAAGCACCAAACTTTATTTATCGTTGTGTTAAAACATAAAATTTAAGTGGATTAAACAGTTTAACAGACTGAAAATTGGAGACTGTGAAGGCGGAGTAGTGAAACAGCAGGGGAAGATCATAAGTATAGTTTCTGCATATTATGTGCCAGTGATAATGTTGGAGCTAGAACACTGTGGTTACCAGTTCTTCCTTTTAGTTCCCATATTCTGATGCTTCGCTGTTATGTACTGTTTTTAGGAGAAAAAGTTAAGTCGCTTTGATCAGAAATTATAACCTCTGACCCACAGCATGCAGTAATATATCTATATATCCTGCACTGAGGGCCGGCATCACCATCTGGAACAGTGTCAAGGCCTTGGCCTCTTGCCTTCGGGGACCCCGAAACGATCTGGGGCGGCTCGTGAGTCAGTGGAGCCCGATGCTGGCGTAGGCCCTCTCCCCAAATACTCCCCTGTTCCACGCTGCTCCAGTCTCTTCAGCGTTTTCTGACTCTCTGTGACGTGTCAGGACAGTGATGAGGTCACTACAGAACACCCTCTGTGCTGAACAGTGCAGATTCATAAGACGCCAAAGAGACCTAAGCAGTGGGGAATGGGAGAGGTGAGGGTTTTTTTTTTTTTTTTAATGTATGGAGCATATATGGTGCCATTATATACTGTATGAAGCAATATATGGGGCCATTATATACTGTATGCGGCACTATGTGGGGCCATTATATACTGTATGGGGCCATTATATACTGTATGGGGCAATATATACTGTATGGGGCAATATATGGGGCCATTATATACTGGATGGAGCAATATATGGGGCCATTATATACTGTATGCGGCACTATATGTGGAGCACTATATGGGACCATTATACTTTATAGGCCAAGTAATGGGACAATTAGGGTCTGTGCACAGGCTGCGGATTCTGCTGCGGATCCGCAGCGGATTTGGCCCTGCGGATACGCAGCAGTTCTGCAGACAGTGTTCAGTACAATGTTAGCCAATGGGATTTCAAATCCGCAGTGCACATGCTGCGGATTTTTCTGTGCGAATTCTTTCTGCGGGTTCTGCAGCGCTTTGCCACCTGTTCCATTGTCCAGGTGTCAAACCGCAGGGGAAAACTGCTGGCAAATCCGCAGGAAAACCGCAGGTCACTTTACCTGCGGTTTTACCTGCGGATCCGCACGGAAAAATCCGCAGGTGAATCCGCAGCGCGTGCACATACCCTTGTACTAAATGGGGCCATTATATACTGTATGGAGCATTATATTGTGTGGAGCAATGTATGGGGCCCATTATACTGTACGGAACACTATATGGGGCCATTATATACTGTATGGAGCATTATATTGTGTGGAGCAATGTATGGGGCCCATTATACTGTACGGAACACTATATGGGGCCATTATATACTGTTTGGAGGAATATATGGGGCCCATTTTACTGTATAGAGCAGGGGTCCTCAAACTTTTTAAACAGGGGGCCAGATCACGGTCCCTCGGACCATTGGAGGGCCGGAATATAGTTTAAAAAAAATTATGAATAAATTCCTGTGCACACTGCACATATCTTATTTAGAGGTAATAAAACAAAAATAGGAACAAATACTATATTAAAAATGAAGTTAAATCATCAAACTTACCGATTTTTTGGGTTCTTCGAATATCCTACACTTCGAGTCAATTTTTTCTCTTTCTTGATATCATTGCTTCCTAGGGATTCAAAATTGCTATTAGTAAAATACCAACATATATACAGCGCTACCAAAACAATATACCAGCAATAAAACTGCCCACACAGAGACATACAGACTGCAGTGTCCATCAATGCAGTCTGATCAGTGCCCATCAATGCAGCCTGATCAGTGCCCATCAGCGCAGCCTGATCAGTGCCCATCAGCGCAGCCTGATCAGTGCCCATCAATGCAGCCTGATCAGTGCCCTTCAGCGCAGCCTGATCAGTGCACATCAATGCAGCCTGATCAGTGCCCATCAATGCAGCCTGATCAGTGCCCTTCAGCGCAGCCTGATCAGTGCACATCAATGCAGCCTCACCAGTGCCCATATTGGTGGAACTCCACTTTTACCTCAGGCTCAGACTGGTGTGGTGCAAGAATCCCCAATAGGCAGCACAGGTCCCCAATAGACAGGTAAATGTCCCCAATAGGCAGCATAGGTCCCCAATAGGCAGGTAAATGTCCCCAATAGGCAGCACAGGTCCCCAATAGGCAGGTAAATGTCCCCAATAGGCAGGTAAATGTCCCCAATAGGCAGGTAAATGTCCCCATTAGGCAGGTAAATGTCCCCATTAGGCAGCAAAGGTCCCCAATAGGCAGGTAAATATCCCCAATAGGCAGGTAAATGTCCCCAATAGGCAACACAGGTCCCCATTAGGCAGCACAGGTCCCCAATAGGCAGGTAAATGTCCCCATTAGGCAGCACAGGTCCCCAATAGGCAGGTAAATGTCCCCATTAGGCAGCACTGGTCCCCATTAGGCAGGTAAATGTCCCCATTAGGCAGCACAGGTCCCCATTAGGCAGTTAAATGTCCCCATTAGGCAGGTAAATGTCCCCAATAGGCAGGTAAATGTCTCCAATAGGCAGCACAGGTCCCCATTAGGCAGCACAAGTCCCCAATAGGCAGGTAAATGTCCCCATTAGGCAGCACAGGTCCCCAATAGGCAGGTAAATGTCCCCATTAGGCAGCACAGGTCCCCATTAGGCAGGTAAATGTCCCCATTAGGCAGCACAGGTCCCCAATAGGCAGCACAGGTCCCCAATAGGCAGCACAGGTCCCCAATAGGCAGCACAGGTCCCCAATAGGCAGGTAAATGTCCCCAATAGGCAGCACAGGTCCCCAATAGGCAGCACAGGTCCCCAATAGGCAGCACAGGTCCCCATTAGGCAGCACAGGTCCCCAATAGGCAGGTAAATGTCCCCATTAGGCAGCACAGGTCCCCATTAGGCAGCACAGGTCCCCAATAGGCAGGTAAATGTCCCCATTAGGCAGCACAGGTCCCCAATAGGCAGGTAAATGTCCCCATTAGGCAGATAAATGTCCCCATTAGGCAGCACAGGTCCCCAATAGGCAGCACAGGTCCCCAATAGGCAGGTAACTGTCCCCATTAGGCATCACAGGTCCCCATTAGGCATCACAGGTCCCCATTAGGCAGCACAGGTCCCCAATTGGCAGGTAAATATCCCCATTAGGCAGGTAAATGTCCCCATTAGGCAGCACAGGTCCCCAATAGGCAGGTAAATGTCCCCATTAGGCAGGTAAATGTCCCCATTAGGCAGATAAATGTCCCCAATAGGCAGCACAGGTCCCCATTAGGCAGCACATGTCCCCATTAGACAGGTAAATGACCCCAATAGGACCCGGCGTTAAAAAAAAAAAAAAAAAAAAAGTACTCACCTATGTCCCCCGCTGCTCTGAAGAGGCGCCCGCTCATCTCAGTCTTCTTCCTGCACAGGCAAACAGGCGGCGTGACGTCATCAGGCCGCGCAGGCGGCGTGATGATAATCAGGCCGTCTGTGTGCACTGTGCTCTGCTGCGTACGGAGGGCTGCGTAACGCCTTTCCTCGGCGCCTCGTCCCGCCCGCGATTACAGGGCCCGCCGGCATTGAACTGCAGTGCAGTTCATAAGTTCAATGTCGGCCTGGCGGGGGGCCGGATAAAAGTCCTTGGCGGGCCGCATGTGGCCCGCGGGCCGTAGTTTGAGGACCCCTGGTATAGAGCATTATATGGGGCCCATTATGCTGTATGGAGCAATATATGGGGCCCGGTATAATGGGGAAATTTTATATACTGTATGTGGCCCATTATTCAGTATGGAGCATTATATGTGGCCCATTCTGTGTGGAGCAATATATTGGGCCCATTATACTGTATGGAGCATTATATGAGGCCCATAATACTGTATGGAGGTCTATACTGTTTGATCTAAAATGAAAAGACTGCAATCACTCGGCAGAATGTTAAAACCCCCAGTGCATGCAGTGTGGTGGCGAGGACTCGCCGGTGTCTGAGCTATTGTAGAATTTACAATAGATATCACTCATGTAATGTATGAAGTAAATGAAATCTTTGGCATTGTGCTATACCTATACTTCTTCTGTATCTGTGCATCATGTATCATGGTATATGTCACAGGGGCTCACTGAGACTTTCTCCTGAAGCCACAAAAACCTTGAGACAGCCCTGCCTGCACTCAGTCATATACACTTCCAAATTATTATGCAAATGATATTTTTCTCTGATTTTCCTAAATAGTCGGTACAAATGACAGTCAGTCTAATAAAAGTCATCACCGGTTAGCGTATACATCAAAGTTTATTGAAGAAACCTCCCAATAATAACAGTATAATCTCCAAAATGAATAAAAACTCAAATTGCACTGTTCAAACTATGTACAAATTATTAGGCACAGTAGAATTTCTAAACATTTGATATGTTTTAAAGAACTGAAAATGCTCATTTGTGGAACTTGCAGCATTAGGAGGTCACATTCACTGAACAAAAAGGATATTTTGGAGTTAAATAGCTTAACAGGCCAAGTTACATGTTAACATAGGAACCCTTCTTTGATATCACCTTCATAATTCTTGCATCCGTTGAAATTGTGAGTTTTTGGAGAGTTTCTGCTTGTATTTCTTTGCATGAAGTCAGAATAGCCTCCCAGAGCTGCTGTTTTGATGTGAACTGCCTCCCACCCTCATAGATCTTTTGCTTGATGATACTCCAAAGGTTCTCTATAGGGTTGAGGTCAGGGGAAGATGGTGGCCACACCATAAGTTTATCTCCTTTTATGCCTATAGCAGTCAATGACTCAGAGGTATTCTTTGCAGCATGAGATGGTGCATTGTCATGCATGAAAATGATTTTGCTCCTGAAGGCACATTTCTGCTTTTTATACCATGGAAGACAGCTGTCAGTCAGAAACTCTATATACTTTGCAGAGGTCATTTTCACACCTTCAGGAACCTTAAAGAGCCCTACCAGCTGTTTCCGCATGATTCCGGCCCAAAACATGACTCCTCCACCTCCTTGCTGACGTCGCAGCCTTGTTGGGACATAGTGGCCATCCCCCAACCATCCACTACTCCATCCATCTGGACCATCCAGGGTTGCTCGACACTCATCAGTAAACAAGACTGTTTAAAAATTAGTCTTCATGTATGTCTGGGCCCACTGCAACCATTTCTGCTTGTGAACACTGTTTAGGGGAGGCCGAATAGTAGATTTATGCACCACAGCAAGCCTTTGAAGGATCCTACACCTTGAGGTTCGAGGGACTCCAGAGGCACCAACAGCTTTAAATATCTGTTTGCTGGTTTGTAATGGCTTTTTAGCAGCCACTCTCTTAATCCAATGAACTTGCCTGGCAGAAACCTTCCTTATTCTGCCTTTATCAGCACAAACATGTCTGTGCTCAGAATCAACCACAAATCTCTTAACAGTACAATGATCAAGTTTAAATTTTTGAGAAATATCTAATGTTTTCATCTCTTGCCCAAGGCATTGCACTATTTGATGCTTTTCAGCAGCGGAGAGATCCTTTTTATTTCTGAAATTCCTTGAAACCTGTTCCCTGCTTAATAATGTGGAACATCATTCTTAAGTAGTTTTCCTTTAATTGAGCTTACCTGGTAAACTAATTATCACAGGCATTTGAGATTGATTTCAGTGATCCAAAGAGCCCTGATACACAATACCATCTATGAGTTTATTTGAAAAACAGAAAATAACATCTTTATGACACTTAAATCCAATTTGCATAATAATTTGGAACACAGTGTATGCAGTAATATAAAGTGAAACAGCAGTGACTTGGCTGTATTTTTATCGCCAGCCTGTCACAGTTTAACGACTGCCAATCGGCTAGATGCAAGACGGTTTGGTGATCATTTAATATCATTATTCTTGGCAATACATTAAAAACCCTTAAAAATCAGTTTGCCTGATGGATAAGTGTTATGCACATTTGAGTGATTGACAGACTGTTTAGATAGGCCGGTACTTAAAAAAACTAGTGCTCTTGTTCTATATTTTCTGGTGTAATTGCTCCTTAATTATACAGTAGGGCTACTTACCAACAGTAAGTTCACTTTGTCACGTTGGGTCTAATAATTTCCCTTGGTGCAACATTGTGTCATATGGCAGCTTTGACACTCACAAACGTGTTCAATTTTCTGATACTGGTTAAAAGTTGTAACCCACTCATGTGCCATAGACTTAAGTGTAAGTTGTATGCCACTGCTTATTTGTCTGAACCCAGGACCCCAATGCTGTCACCCTTGACCTCACTCAGGAAGTGTCTCCTCCAAAGATCAAACTAAACTGCCTATAGATGGTGTTATACAGATTAATAAAATCTTATTTGTTATAAAAGCAGTCTCATTACATATATAAATGAGTGGACTGGTGGGCCTGGCCAAGAGCTTCCATGCCCTCGACACTACCCAGTTATGTTGATTTGTTAGCTCCCGCTTTGGAGCACTTCCTGAATGTAATCCTCAACACTGCAGATACTGACACTGCAGGAACCCAGTGCACACCAGTCTTGATTCATCAAGACCAGTATTATTCATTTGTTCCTGCAGTGTCAGTGTGTGTAGGCGGCATTTTGGAGTCAGTCTCCTGAACTCCTTTGAGGCGAAGCCTGTTTTCACCTTAATGCCCAGGCCAATTTTTACAATTCTGACCACTGTCATCTTATGAGGTCATAACTCTGGAACGTTTCAACGGATCCTGGTGATTCTGAGACTGTTTTCTTGTGCCATATTGTACTTCATGGTAGTGGTAAAATTTTGTCGATATAATGTGCGTTTATTTGTGAAAAAAAAATAGAAATTTGGCGAAAATTTTGAAAATGTCGCAATTTTTAAACTTTTAATATTTATGCCCTTCAATCATAGTGTCATCGCACAAAATTCAGAAAATACCCAAAAATTACACCGTTCTGAAAACTGCACCCCTAAAGGTGCTCAAAGCCACATTCAAGAAGTTTATTAACCCTTCAGGTGCTTCACACAAATTTTTGGAATGTGAAAGGAAAAGATATACATTTACTTTTTCTTTCACAAAAATTTTCCTTTTGACCTTTTTTTTTTTTTTTTTTTACTTTCGAGAAAATGGACCCTACATTTTGTTGTGTAATTTCTCCTGAGCATGCCGATACCCCATATGTGGGAGGAATCTACTGTTTGGGCACACAGCAGTTCTCGGAAGGGAAGAAGCGCCATATGACTTTTTGAATGTACACTATGCTGGAGTGATTAGCGGATGCCATGTCCTGTTTGGAGAGCCCCTGATGTGTCTAAACAGTGGAAATCCCTCACAAATTACACCATTTTGGAAACTAGACCCCTTTGGGACCTTATCTAGATGTGTATTGAGCACCTTGAACCCGAAGGTGCTTCACAAAAGTTTATAATGTTAAACTGTGAAAATATTAAAAAAAAATCACAATTTTCCCACATCTTTTTTTTTAGCTACAAATTTTGTATTTTCACAAGGGCAAAAGGAGAAAATGGACCCCTATGTTTGTTGCGCAATTTCACCGAAACCCCATATCTGGTCGAAAACTACACTGCTCAAAAAATAAAGGGAACACTAAAATACCACATCCTAGATATCTCTGAATGAAATATTCCAGTTGCAAATTTTTATTCATTGCTTAATGGAATGTGTTCAGAACAATAAAACATAACAATTATCAATGTAAATCAAAATTAATATCCCATGGATGTCTGGATTTGAAATGATACTCAAAATCAAAGTGGAAAGTCAAATTATAGGCTGATCCAACTTCAGGGGAAATGCCTCATGACAAGGAAAAGATGCTCCGTAGTGTGTGTGGCCTCCACATGCCTGTATGACCTCCCTACAATGCCTGGGCATGCTCCTGATGAGGCGGTGGATGGTCTCCAGAGGGCTCTCCTCCCAGACCTGGACTAAAGCATCTGCCAACTTCTAGACAGTCTCTGGTGTAACGTGACATTGGTGGATGGCACGAGACATGATGTCCCAGATGTGCTCAATCGGATTCAGGTCTGGGGAACGGGCGGGCCAGTCCATAGCTTCAATGCCTTGATCTTGCAGGAACTGCTGACACCCTCCAGACACATGAGGTCTGGCATTGTCCTGCATTAGGAGGAACCCAGGGCTAACCGCACCAGCATATGGTCTCACAAGGGGTCTGAGGATCTCATCTCGGTACCTAATGGCAGTCGGGCTACTTCTGGCGAGCACTTGGAGGGCAGTGCGGCCCGCCAAAGAAATGCCACCCCACACCATTACTGACCCACTGCCAAACCGGTCATGCTGAAGGATATTGCAGAAAGTAGATCGCTCTTCACAGCATCTCCACTGGCGAATTTGCCAATCATGGTGTTCCGTGGCAAATGCCAAGCGACTTGCACGGTGTTGGGCTGTGAGCACAACCCCAATCTGTGGACGTCGGGCACTCAGACCATCCTCAGAGTCAGTTTCTAACAGTTTGTGCAGACACATTCACATTTGTGGCCTGCTGGAGGTCATTTTGCAGTGCTCCTCCTGTTCCTCCTTGCACAAAGGTGGAGGTAGCGGTCCTGCTGCTGGGTTGTTGCCCTCCTACGGCCCACTTCACGTCTCCTGGTAGCACCTCCAGCCTCTGGACACTATGCTGACAGACACAGCAAACCTTCTTGCCACATCTCGCATTGATGTGCCATCCTGGATGAGCTGCACTACCTGAGCCACTTGTGTGGGTTGTAGAGTCTGTCTCCTGCTACCACAAGTGTGAAAGCACAACCAACTGTAAGGTACACCTGGGGTGGACCCGCTAGACCGTGGCAACGAACCTCCCGGGGGCGAGCTGACCAGGTGGACCACCCCCTATACAGGGAGCGTTTGGGGCAAGCCCGCGTGTAACTATTACCACGGCAGCTGGTACCCTGGGAAGTAACGACAGACAGACAGCTAGAGCCGAGTTGGGGATACAGGACTGATGGTACCGGCTGGGAACCACAGGACAGACGGGCACTGCTTAGAGACACGAGATAGGTGGGCACGGCCTGGAGACACAGGAGAGGCGGGCACGGCCTGGAGACACAGGAGAGGCGGGCACGGCCGGGAGACACAGGACAGGCGGGCACGGCTGGGAGACACAGGACAGGCGGGCACGGCTGGGAGACACAGGACAGGCGGGCACGGCCGGGAGACACAGGACAGGCGGGCACGGCTGGGAGACACAGGACCTAGGAGAGAGGAAAAATGGAGAGGTGAACGAGCAACGGATGGACAGGACGCGATAGCGTGCATAGAGGGCGGCCAGAATCACTAGGGAAAAGCAGTGATACTCAGGCACCGCTGGCAGGAAGAGGCGGCCAGATATAGGGGCTAGTAGGAGGACTTCCGGGTCGTGACCTAAAGTGGAGGAGGAGCAGGCGCGCGTCCTCAGGAGGAGGAGGAGGAGGCGGCGGCGCGCGCGTGCCCAGGCACAGTATGTGCGCGCGCCCGCCGAGCAGGAGGAGCGGGAGCGTGCACCCGGCGCGGTCCGGAAGACCAGACGGAGGAGACCGCCGGACAGAGAAGAGTCGCCGGGGAGGACCGCGGAGAAGACCGCGGCCGCCGGCGCAGAGAGGAGCAGGACACCGGAGGATGGGTAAGCTGTGGCCGGGAGGAGGCAAAGAGAGGAGTGCGCGGCAGCCGCCGCGTGACAGTACCCCCCTCCTTACGCGCCTCCCTCCGCAGTCCGGAAAAAAACTTAGCCAAGATTCGAGGGGCCTGGATGTTCTCTTGGGGCTCCCAGGACCTCTCCTCGGGACCAAAGCCCTTCCAATCAACCAAAAAAAAGGTTCTCCCCTTTTGCTTCCTCATGGCCAAAATATCTTTAACCTCAAATACATCGTCTGCGGAGACAGGCGGAGGCGAGTGAGGGGCCTTAGAAAGGAAACGATTGAAGATGACTGGCTTTAGCAAGGACACATGAAAGGCATTAGGGATACGGAGAGAGGCAGGAAGCCGTAGTTTGTAGGAGACATCATTAATACGGGAGAGGACCTCAAAAGGTCCAATATAACGGGGACCCAGTTTATGGGAAGGGATCTTGAGGCGAATAAACTTGGAGGCCAGCCAAACTTTATCACCAGGGTGATATGGCGGAGCATCCAGGCGTCTTTTGTCGGCGTGTCTCTTGACTCTGTTACGTACCAACTCGAGAGCGGCCTTGGTCTCCTGCCAGATCCTGGAGAATTCCCCGGTCAGAAGGTCAGCCGCCGGTACACCCGAGGCAGGGGGAACCGGAAGAGGTACACCAGGATGTTGCCCGTAGACGACAAAGAAAGGAGACTTGCCCGAAGACTCACTGACGTGGTTATTATAGGCGAACTCAGCCCACGGGAGACGTTCAGCCCAGTCGTTCTGGTGGACATTGGAAAAATGCCGGAGGTAGTTCACCAAGCACTGATTTGTCCGTTCGGCCTGACCGTTGGACTGGGGGTGGTAAGATGAGAAGTCGAGAGTGATATCCATTGATCTGCATAGGGCTCTCCAGAAGCGAGAGGTGAATTGGACTCCTCTGTCAGAAACAATATGTTGGGGCAGTCCATGAAGACGGAAGATGTGCTGAACGACAATCTTCGCCAAGGCTGGGGCCGATGGCAAGCCGGAAAGAGGAACGAAGTGTGCCATCTTAGAAAACCTATCAACCACCACTAGGACGACAGTACAGTTGGCAGAGCGGGGCAGGTCCGTAATAAAGTCCATGGCAATGTGTTGCCAAGGGGACGAGGGTACTGGAAGCGGGTGTAGAAGACCAGAAGGCAGCTGCCTAGGCACCTTGATCTTGGCACAGGAGAGACAGGAGGCGACGAAATCCCGGACATCCTGGGGAAGAGTCGGCCACCAGTAGTAGCGGGACACCAGGAGAAGTGTCTTCTTAAGCCCGAGATGGCCAGCCAGCTTGGAAGCATGTCCCCAGTGGAGGATTCGTCCTCGGTCCTTCTCCGGCACAAAAGTCTTGCCAGGTGGAGATGAGAGAAGAGAAAGTGGTGCCACCGTGATGAGCCGGGATGGATCCAAAATATGCGTGGGTTCCTCTTCGACATCTGCGGGAAGGAAGGACCTGGACAAGGCGTCAGCTTTGAGGTTTTTGTTGCCTGGGCGAAAATGCAGGTCAAAATCGAATCGAGCGAAGAACAGAGACCACCTGGCCTGGCGTGGGTTGAGTCTCTGTGCAGACCGAAGATAAGCTAGATTCTTATGGTCTGTGAAGATTGTGAAGGGATGTGCGGCGCCCTCCAATAAGTATCTCCACTCCTCTAGAGCTAACTTGATGGCCAGCAGTTCTCGGTCCCCAATGGAATAATTCCGCTCTGGGGTGGAGAAGGACTTGGAAAAGAAGCCGCACGTAACGAGCCTACCGGAGGAAGATTTTTGAGACAAAACCGCTCCAGCTCCAGTTGCTGATGCATCCACTTCGAGGACAAACGGTTTGTTGACCTCAGGACGATGGAGTACGGGAGCCGTGGCAAATGCTCGTTTCAGAGATAGGAAGGCCTCCTCTGCTTCAGGGGTCCAGACGTGCGGGTTGGCTCCTTTACGAATCAAAGATGAGATAGAGCCGGCCAATGAGGAAAAATGAGGGATGAACTGCCGATAATAATTTGCGAAGCCGAGAAATCGCTGAACGGCTTTCATCCCTTGGGGACGTGGCCAGTTGAGCACGGCAGACACCTTCACCGGATCCATACGCAGGCCGGAGTCGGAGATGATATAGCCCAGAAATGGAAGGGAGGACTGTTCAAAGGCGCACTTCTCCAATTTGGCGTACAGGCGATTCTCCCTCAATCGGAACCGTACTCGGCGGACATCTCTTCTGTGGGTGGACAGATCGGGAGAGAAGACCAGGATATCGTCAAGGTACACAACCACACTGGAGTACAGAAGGTCTCGGAAAATGTCGTTCACAAATTCTTGAAAGACTGCGGGGGCGTTGCACAACCCGAAGGGCATGACGAGGTACTCGTAGTGTCCATCCCTGGTGTTGAAGGCGGTCTTCCATTCATCTCCAGAGCGAATACGGACGAGATTATAGGCTCCACGGAGATCCAATTTAGAAAAGATTCGCGCCCCTCGTAGCTGGTCGAAAAGCTCGGGGATGAGAGGTAAAGGATATCTGTTCTTGATGGTAATCTGGTTAAGACCTCGATAGTCAATACAGGGGCGGAGAGACCCGTCCTTCTTCTTGACAAAAAAGAAGCCAGCCCCAGCGGGAGAAGATGACTTTCGGATGAAGCCTTTGGCCAAATTCTCTTGTACATATTCAGACATGGCCTGGGACTCGAGTGGACTCAACGGATAGATTCGCCCCCGGGGCGGAGTCGAGCCGGGTACAAGCTCGATGGGGCAATCATATTGCCGGTGCGGTGGAAGAGCCTCTGCCTCTTTCTTATCAAAGACATCCGAAAAAGCCCAATAGGCCGAGGGCAAATCCGCAGGGCCCGAGACAGGAGACGAGCATTTGAGGGGTTGTACTGGACGAAGACATCTAGTCTGGCAAACGCAGCCCCAGCGAAGAATGTCTCCGGTCCGCCAATCCAGGACAGGTTCATGCATCCTCAACCACGGAAGACCCAGGAGCAAGGTGTGGGATAGAGACGGCAGCACGAAGAAGGCTATTGTCTCACGGTGCAGGACCCCGATCTGTAATTCCAGCTCTTCAGTGACCAGCGTAACGGTCTCGCGCAAGGGAATGCCGTCGACTGAAGCTAACTGCCGGGGAACCTCCAAGGACCTAACAGGTATCCCCAATCTCTTCACCGCCTCGAGTTGGATAAAATTACCAGCAGCCCCTGAGTCAATATAGGCTAACTCCGAGAAACGTTTGGATCCCTGGATAAACAAAACAGGAAGGGTCAAAGGTAGAGAGGTGTCGAAGGCACCTAGGGAGGCCTCTCTTACCTGTCCTAGGCGGAGGAGTTTCCCGGCCTCACAGGGCAGGAACGTAGAAGGTGGGAAGCACTGCCACAATAGAGACAAAGGCCATGAGTGAGTCTCTCCTGGCGGCGTAGCTCTGCGGGCCTGAGTCGGTCAACCTGCATAGGTTCAGGGGCTGAAGCCGAGGTGGAAGGCCGAGAGCGGGGAGGACTGCGTGTCGGAGGAGAAAACCGAGTGGGTCTTCTCTCCCTGGCGACCTCGCGGGAACGCTCCCGGAAACGCAGGTCAATTCGCGTTGCGAGCGAGATGAGATCTTCCAAAGATGTAGGTGTATCCCTGCCTGCCAACTCATCTTTGATTCGGGGCGACAAGCCACGCCAAAAAGCCCCTACTAGAGCCTCATTGTTCCATCCTAGTTCAGAAGACAACGTACGGAACTGGATGGCGTACTGTCCCACAGAGAGAGCACCCTGGCGAAGGCAAAACAAGGACTCGGTGGCGGAGACCAGACGGCCGGGTTCATCAAAGACCTTACGAAATGTCTCCAAGAAGGTTGCGAGCTGGGAGACTATCGGGTCATCTCGCTCCCACAATGGATTCACCCAAGCCAATGCCTCACCCTCTAAGTGGGAAATCATAAAGGCCACCTTGGCCCGGTCGGAGGGATACTGCAGGGATGCCAGCTCGAAGTGCAACTGGCACTGGTTAATGAACCCCCGACAGAGTTTGGGATCTCCACTATAGCGTGGGGGTTTGGCCAAGCGGAGCGAGGACTGAGAAGCTGCCGCAGGCGCAGGGACAGCGGCCGCCGTCTGTAGAGCTAGAAGGCGGTTATCTACAGAGGCTATGTAGTTCAAAATATGGGCCTGGGTGTCGCGCTGCTGAGCAAGCTCCTGCTGTAAGCCGGAGATTTGGGAGGCAATCCCCGGATCGGAGGTTTGCAGAGATGAAAGTCTGGACTCCATTGACTTGAGGAACGACATGATCCTCGCCTGATTCTCACGAAGGAACAAAAGTTCCTTTTGGGTCGGGGTCGGGGTACCAGCGGGATCCATGGCCTGAGTATTCTGTAAGGTACACCTGGGGTGGACCCGCTAGACCGTGGCAACGAACCTCCCGGGGGCGAGCTGACCAGGTGGACCACCCCCTATACAGGGAGCGTTTGGGGCAAGCCCGCGGGTAACTATTACCACGGCAGCTGGTACCCTGGGAAGTAACGACAGACAGACAGCTAGAGCCGAGTTGGGGATACAGGACTGATGGTACCGGCTGGGAACCACAGGACAGACGGGCACTGCTTAGAGACACGAGATAGGTGGGCACGGCCTGGAGACACAGGAGAGGCGGGCACGGCCTGGAGACACAGGAGAGGCGGGCACGGCCGGGAGACACAGGAGAGGCGGGCACGGCCGGGAGACACAGGAGAGGCGGGCACGGCCGGGAGACACAGGACAGGCGGGCACGGCTGGGAGACACAGGACAGGCGGGCACGGCTGGGAGACACAGGACCTAGGAGAGAGGAAAAATGGAGAGGTGAACGAGCAACGGATGGACAGGACGCGATAGCGTGCATAGAGGGCGGCCAGAATCACTAGGGAAAAGCAGTGATACTCAGGCACCGCTGGCAGGAAGAGGCGGCCAGATATAGGGGCTAGTAGGAGGACTTCCGGGTCGTGACCTAAAGTGGAGGAGGAGCAGGCGCGCGTCCTCAGGAGGAGGAGGCGCGCGCGTGCCCAGGCACAGTATGTGCGCGCGCCCGCCGAGCAGGAGGAGCGGGAGCGTGCACCCGGCGCGGTCCGGAAGACCAGACGGAGGAGACCGCCGGACAGAGAAGAGTCGCCGGGGAGGACCGCGGAGAAGACCGCGGCCGCCGGCGCAGAGAGGAGCAGGACACCGGAGGATGGGTAAGCTGCGGCCGGGAGGAGGCAAAGAGAGGAGTGCGCGGCAGCCGCCGCGTGACACCAACATTCAAAAGTGACCAAAACATCAGCCAGAAAGCATTGGTACTGAGATGTGGTCTGTGGTCCCCACCTGCAGAACCACTCCTTTATTGAGTGTGCCTTGATAATTGCAAATAATTTCCACCTGTTGTCTATTCCATTTGCACAACAGCATGTGAAATTGATTGTCAATCATTGTTGCTTACTAAGTGGACAGATTGATTTCACAGAAGTTTGATTTACTTGGGAGTTATATTCTGTTTAAGTGTTCCCATTATTTTTTTGAGCAGTGCACTTTTGAGACACAACGCAAAGCTTAGAAGGGAAGTAGTGCCATGTTACAGTGCAGATTTTGCTGCACTTGTTTGAGGGTGCCATGTTACATTGACAAAGCCCCTGAGGTGCCAGAACAGCAGAACTCCCCATAAGTGACCCCATTTTACCAATTAAACTTCTCATTGAATTAATCTAGGGGTGCAGTGATTATATTGACACCACAGATGTGTCACAATCTTTTATACCATTGGTCAGTGAAGAAAAAATAATTAACATTGTTACCACCAAGATTGTGTGTTAGGCCTCTTTCACACTTCAGTTATTTGCATCAGTTAAAATCCGCCAAAAAGGCAGACAAGCGGATCCGTTCTCAACTGATGTGAACGGATGGCACAGGATCCGTTTTTAGACGGATCCTGAAAATGAGGAAATTTAAAGGAACCGCTGGCCGGGAAAGAGAGAGAGAGAGAGATTTTTTGTCCGGCACCCAGACAGATTTTGGGGTTAATTCAGTGTCTGGAGGATCCGCTGGCCAAAAAAACATTACAAGCTCTGTTTGGAAATCTTTGAGGATGTTGACGGACTCTAAAATTGTGGCGGATCCTCAAAAAAACGGATGCAACGGACGGCAATCAGTCAGGATCCGCCAATAATGAAAGTCAATGGGGAAAAAAACGGATCCGCAAAGAAAAATGGCGGATCCGTTTTTTTCAAAATTGGCGGATCTTGACTGTCAAAAACGGAAGTGTGAAAGAGGCCTTAGCCCCTAGTTTTACTATTTCACACTGGGAAACTGGTAAAAATTGCACCAGAATTTGTCCCACGATTTCTGCTGAATGTAGAAATACTCCATATGTAGCTGTACAGTAAAACTTTGCCATACGGAGTGACTCTGGAGGGACTGAGTGCTATTTGCCTGGAGCGCAGATTTTTCTAGACTAGTTTGCGGATTCCAATTAAAGAGCCCCTAAGTGCTAGAAAAGCAGAATCCCCCCTCAAGTGACCCCATTTTGGAAATTATAACCCTTTAGGAATTTATCTACAGGTGTAGTGACTATTTTGACTCCATGGGTGTTTTCCAGAAACAAGCAACAGTGGGTGTTGCTGAGTAAAAATTACAAACTGCCGTTGTAGTGACCAGTACATTTTGCCCAGCTCATGCTTCTGGAGATTCGTACCTGTAAATTAGGTGGGCTCTCATCACTACAGAAATGCCAAACATGTGGGTCCTAAATGTTGTTTTGGCACACTGGGGCTCAGAAGGGAGGGGGTATTTGGGAGCGCAGAATTTGTTGAATTTCTTTTGGGGAGCGAGGAGCCATTTTGCTTTTCCAGAGCCTTTGTGATACCAGTAACGTGGAAGTCCCCTATATTTCCGTTAACAGATGACAGACCTGAATGGTGACTTGCTTTTTTTGTGGATTGAGTGGAAGCTTTTATTGGAAACATTTTACATAACGTTTGGGATCACAATTATCCAGCGCTTTACGCTGGCCACTTTGGGGTTTCCATCTAAATATCTGAGTGACGTGATTCAGATGAAACTCCCGAGGAATCCATTCACTATAATGAGGCAGCAGTTACTCTGGCCTCTGTTCAGCGGTGTCCTTTTTAGAAGTGCACAAAATTGGGTCCGACTGCACTTTTATGCAATCCTAAAAAGACGGACACTGCCGGATCACTGGTCAGACGGCGTCGACAGTACCTCCATCTGCCTCATTATAGGGAATTTTCCGCCAGGGTGTTCTGTCTAAATCACATATTTTAGAGATTTGCATGGAAACCTCTGTGCAGAGCATAGGATAAATGTGCACCGAGCCTTACTGCGATCTTTGGGAGGCAGAATGAAAAAAATCAGCAGCATGTGAAGAATTGGGTTTTATTTATTTTTTTTTATGCCGTTCGTCGTGCGGTGTAAGTGATTAGGCGACCTTATTCTTCGGGTCGGTGCGATTACAGCGATAACAGATTGATAGCCAGTTTTTATGTTTGGCAGCTATCACACTAACAGATGCTTTTTATTGCGAAAAAGTTTTAGCACCACCATATTTTGAGAGCTAGAAATTTTCCATATTTCGTCTGACAGAGTCATGTGAGGGCTTGTGTTTTGCGGAATGAGCTGACATTTCGATTGGTACCATTTTTGGGCACATTACATTTTTTTATAATTTTCTATTCCGATTTTTGGGAGACAGAATGAACAAAGACAAGCAATTCAGGAATAATAATTTTTGCATCACTTTATTCTGAGAGCTATAACTTTTTTTCTTTTTCTGCTGATGGAGTTGTCTCGTGGCTTGTTTTTTACAGGACAAGATGGCATTTTCAACAGTACAATGTATATTTATATCCGTCTTTTTGATCGTGTTTTATTGTGCTTTTTGTTTGGCGATATGATAAAGCATTCTTTTTTGCCTCTTTTTTTAAATTTTTTTACGGTGTTCACTTAAGGGGTTAACTAGTGGGACAGTTTTATAGAGCGGGACATTACAGACGTGGTGATACCAAGTATGTGTACTTTTATTTATTTTTATTTACATAAATGTATTTATATTGGTAAAATATTTTATTTGGGGATTTAAAAAAAAAAAAAAAAAAAATATAGAGAATTTTTTTTAACTTTATTACATTGTCCGAGTGGGACACTATTCACAGCGTCATCAGAGGGGTTAAATGCCCACTATCGGTGATAGTACGTGCAGTTGACACCTGTACCCAATCGCTGCTGTGCTCAGCGTGAGGCCGAAACGATCGCGGCACCATACTAGTACTTCTCTGGGCACAATCGCACCTCCTGCAGAGCAGTACTAGTACGGTGCATGTCGTCGTGAAGGGGTTAAAAGGCGACTGGACTGAGATTTCTAGTGTAAAGCCCCCGTCACGCATAGCGATCTCGCTAGCGAGATCGCTGCTGAGTCACAAGTTTTGCGACGCAACAGCGATCTCACCAGCGAGATCGCTGTGTGTGACACTTACTAGCAACCGGCCCCCCTGCCAGGTATCGCTGATCGTCCTGGAATGGCCAGGACATTTTTTTGATCGCTGGTCTCCCGCTGGCCAGCACGCAATCGTTGCGTGTGGCAGGCGTGAGATGAGCGAGCTGGCGCTGGTAACTAAGGTACACATCTGGTTTCTAAGCAGCGCGCAGCGCTTAGAAACCCAATGTGTACCTTACTTACCAGCACGCTGGTGCAGGGAGCAGGTAACCAAGGTACACATCGGGGTTCTAAGTGCCGCGCACCGCTTAGAAACCCGATGTATACCTTGGTTACCAGCTCCCTGCACCAGCGCGCTGGTAACTAAGGTACACAGTGGGTAACTAAACGACGTGCGTCGCTTGTAACCCTCGTGTCGCTGGTGCTGATCTCTGGTGAAGCTGCCTGTGACCGCTCACCAGCAATCATGTAGCGACACCAGCGATCCTGACAATGTCATATCGTTGTCGGGATCGCTGGTGCGTCGCTATGTGTGACTGGGCCTTAAGATGCACTGCAGCTGATAATGAATCGGTGAACTGTGATGTCAACGCCCCCGTCTTTCCCCCAACTCTGCTTATTTTGACAGAGTAGGCTTAAACTGGTGTGAAAATGGCAAACGTTGCAAATTTATTATGAAACCTTGAGTTGCACAAAAATTGAGACTTATCAGTGTTTTATGCCCGAAATCTTGTGAAAACACTTTGATGAGTCAGGACCCCATTGTCAGGGCGGCCATGTTCTGATCCCCCTACTCCTGTCTACATGGGCCAGTTGCAGAACATAGGATCACTCAGTAGTTGGAGGCTAGTGCTGACAGATGAGGAGGATTCAGGGCTATCCGCACGAACTGCGTGCGCATTCTTTGGATTTGCAGTGTCTCTCAGTGTATGCAGGATTGAGGATTCAATTCAGGCAGCACTCCAAAGCAAGTGCCATCGATCAACATAAGGGGAAGTGCAGAGGATTGTAAATAGGGCCAGAACTGTGTTCTGAGCTCTTGGCCACAAAAAGGGGGCAACAAGGAGTTCTCAGTTACGTGTATATACTGATTTTTGTACAAAATGGAATTGGTGCCATATGTACTACTGGTATCATTTTTCTAGGGGCTTCGTCCCCCATATACATTTATAAGTGGTTTAGTTTTGGCTGTCACATTCCCATTGACCAGACGTGCTGCCAATATGTTCAGTATTGCTTTGAAGGATGCTGTGGCCCTGATGATGGTGATCTGATTTCTCTGCCATCTGTTGGACTTTTTGGATTTGTTCATCACTTCTCTTTATGTGGCTTTCTATTGAGGTCAGTAAAAGTGAGCTGAGAAGAGGCTGAAGACGCGCTAGTTTGAACCAAGCTAGCTGGACATGTTCTTTCCCACATATGATAGTGATGAGCAGCTCTGTCCTACTCATTAGTCATTTCAGTGACCGATCTGTCAAGTGTGCGCAGAAATGCTGACAGCGCTTGCTGGATTCCAGCTGACTGTAACATGAGAAACGCTCCTTTCCAATGGCAATTTTGTTCTACTCTTCCAGCATAAATGGGGTCTCTGGATCGCGCTAGAATGGTGTTTTCATATTGAATTTGTTAGCAAGGCTTGTTATTAAGCCCATTCTTTCTCACCACATAAGATATTCAGTTTACCCAAGTGACGTATATTTTTAGTCATATTTTCCAAATATCAGCTTCCACTATAACTTTTGCCAAACATCTGTCAAGGTTAAATTCCAAGATCTTTTCAAACCTCTTAGTCTTGTAGGTATCGTTGGCAGCATTATTTCTTTTTTATTTATTTTTTTTTTTTTTAGCATCCATGTAAATCAGACTTTGGCAACCAGTTGTTTTTCTGATGCTGATGGAATTCCTAAAATGGGATCATCCAAAAATCTGAACTAGAGAAAATGTTTTGACTTTTTCATTGTGAAATAAAATGCTTTCATATTTTTTTATTAAAAGCAGCTCACTTTCTGGCCCCTGCTTTGAGATATATTTGTTAGTGTGTAGTTTAGATTCATTTTTAATTTGCGGTATTAATATTTATTTAGTGCCATTGATTCCATGGTGCTGTACATGAGAGGGGTTACATACAAATTACAGATATCACTTACAGTAAACAAACTAACAATCAGACTGGTACAGAGGGGAGAGGACCCTGCCCTTTCGGGCTTACATTCTACAGGATGGTGGGGAAGGAGACGGTAGGTTGGGGGGTTGCGGCAGCTCCTGTGTTGGTGAGGCGGTAGCTCCGGTAGTGGTGAGGAGGTGGTTGGGTCATTGCAGGCTGTAGGCTTTATTGAAGAGGTGAGTTTTTCAGGTTCCGTCTTAAGGATCCGAAAGTGATTGATAGCCGGGGCAAAGAATTCCAGAGGATGGGGGATATTCGGGAGAAGTCTTGGAGGCGGTTGGGTGTGGAGTGAATAAGTGTGGAGGAGAGAAGGAGGTCTTGGGAGGATCGGAGATTACGTGAGGGAAGATATCTGGAGATTAGTTCAGAGATATATGGAGGAGACAGGTTATGAATGGCCTTGTAGGTCAGTATTAGTAATTTGAATTGGATACGCTGAGGGAGTGGGAGCCAGTGAAGAGATTTGCAGAAGGGAGAAGCGGAGGAGTAGCGAGGAGAGAGATGAATTAGTCGGGCAGCCGAGTTAAGGATGGACTGGAGAGATGCGAGGGTGTTAGCAGGGAGGCCACAGAAAAGGATGTTGCAGTAGTCGTAACGGGGATGATGGCATGCACAAGCATTTTAGTAGAGTGAGGAAGGGACGGATTCTGGAAATATTTTTGAGCTGGAAGCGGCAGAAGGTGGAGAGAGCTTGGATGTGCGGTTTGAAGGACAGGGCAGAGTCAAGGGTTACTCCGAGGCAGCGGACCTTCGGTACGGGGGAAAGCGTTATGTCGTCAATTGTTATAGATAGGTAAAGTAAGGAAGATCTGTGAGATGGGGGAAAGATGATCAGTTCAGATTTGTCCACATTCAGTTTGAGGAAGTGGGAGGAGAAGGAGGCTATGGCTGATTGCTCTCCAAAATCCCGAAGTGTCTGAGAGGTGACATCTGGGCCAGAGAGGTAGATTTAAGTATCATCGGCATAAAGGTGGTACTGGAATCCATGGGACTTTGAGTTGCCCCAGGCCAAGTGTATATATTGAGAAGAGTAGGGGTCCTAGAACAGAGCCTTGGGGACTCCAACAGAAAGAGGGTGGGATGAGTGTGGGAGACACTGAATGTGCGGTTGGAGAGGTATGAGGAGGTCCAGGATAGGTGAGGTCTTTGATGCCAAAGGAAGAGAGGATCTGTAGTAGGATGCAGTGGTCAACTGTGTCGAAGGCAGAGGACAGGTCTAGAAGGAGGAGTATAGAGTATTGTCCTTTCGCTTTGGCTGTAAGTAGGTCGTTAATAATTTTGGTCAGGGCTGTCTCAGTGGAGTGATGGGGGCGGAAACCAGATTGTAGATTGTCAAAGAGCAGGTTAGATGACAGATGGGAGGAAAGTTCAGCGTGGACGTGCTGCTCCAGGAGTTTGGAAGCGAACTGGAGCAGCGATATTGGGGCGATAGCTGGACATAGCGGTTGGGTCGAGGGTTGGCTTTTTGAGGATAGGTGTGATTGTGGCTTGTTTAAAGCAGAAGGGAAGGTACCGGAAATTAGTGATAGATTGTGGCGAGGTTGGGGAGGAGGTGGGATGGGGTCGAGTGCACAAATGGTGAGGTGTGATTTGGAGAGAAGATGAGCAAGCTCTCCTTCAGTGATGTTGAAGAGGGAGGTTATGGGTTTGGGCATTGGTCTGGTATACAAAGGGGTTGTGGTGGTTGAATAATGAAGACTTGCCGTGTTTGGTCTATCTTGTTTTTGAAGTGTGTGGTGAAGTCCTCAGCAGAGATTAGGGAAGGTGGAGGGGGCAGTGGTGGGCGGAGGAGGGAGTTAAATATATTGAACAACTGTTTGGGGTTGTGGGATAAGGAAGATACAAGGGATGTAACGTAGGCCTGTTTAGCAGAGGTGAGAGCTGATTTGAATGCAAGTCTTGCTTGTTTGAGTGCAGTGAAGTCCTCTAGGGAATGCGTTTTCTTCAGCGCCGTTCAGCAATTCTGGATGCTTGCCGAAGCTTTTTAGTGGTGTTATTGTGCCAGGGTTGTCTATTGTAAAAACTAGTGGCAGTGTCTGTGTCGTGAAGTGAAGATATGCAGACAGTGGTAGGATAGAGTCAGAGAGTGTGTGAGTTTTTAGATGTGCAAGGTTTCTGCGGGGGTTGCTGGACATGGGTGACAGGTGGGGAGGACCGTAATGAGAAAGAGAGTAGATGGTGGTCAGAGGGAGAGGGGAGGTTGTGAAGTTAGATAGGGAGCAATGACGGGTGAAGACCAGGTCTAATGTGTGCCCGTCTGTGTGGGTGGCTGAAGAGGACCACTGAGTAAGTCCAAAGGATGAAGTAAGAGACAGGAGTTTGGAAGCTGCTGACTGTTAGGTGTCAATGGGGATGTTGAAGTCACCCATGATGATGGTGGGAATGTCAGCAGAGAGAGAGTGAAAGATCCATGTAGAGAATTGGTCGATGAAGACAGTGGTTGGGCCTGGAGGTCAGTATATGACAGCCACTTGGAGGTTGTAGGGAGAGTAGATGCAGACAGAGTGGACTTCAAAAGAGGGGAGGACAAGGAAGGGAAGAGGTGGGATTGGGTTGAAGGTGCAGTTGGAAGAAAGGAGAAGGCCCACTCCTCCACCATGTCTGTTGCCAGGGCGAGGAGTGTGGGTGAAGTGGCTGTCGCCATAGCATAGCGCAGCAAGGGAGGCGGTATCGGAGGGTGTCGGCCATGTTTCAGTGAGGCCAAGGAAGGAAAAATTGCAAGCGGTGAAGAGGTCGTGAATCACATGGAGTTTATTGCAGATGGAACGGGCATTCCAGAGTGATCAGAGAGAGAGCTGGTTGGTGGGCGTCAAGGGCACGTATTTGAGGTTAGAAAATTTTTTGGGTATTTATATTGGATTGGGAGTGATAAAAGGGGGTAATAATGGGAGGTATGAGCTGTGGGGGTCCAGGGTTGGGAGATATGTCGCCAGCAGTAAGGAGAAACAGAGGCAGAGCAGGTGGGAGGAGGAGAGTGGGCGATTTGTTTTGTGTGTTATTAGGAGAGATCTGAGGTTGAGGAGCAGGTCAGCGGAGGGGGTCAGGTGGGGGGGCAAGAGGAAAGGAGAGATTACTTGGTTAGAGGGTGCTGGGGTTTGTGGATAGCGAAGGAGAGTTAGGTGTTAATGCAGGTAAAACCATTGGAGCATATGTCAGCATTGTAAGAGTAATTGTGGAGCTCACAGAAAGAAACTTTGTACAACTAAACTCTGTTGAAATATACTTTCTGGTTTCTTTCTGGCATATTTCTATTGTTATCCTTAAAATAACATCCTTGTAATGACAGACCAGGGTCTAAACAGACCAATGACTCCGAATTTATAACAGCTCAAATGCACATCAAACAGGCCAGGTGTGATCAGGAGGGAGGGGCAGCAGGGACACTGGTTTCACACACAGGAGGGGATTAATTAGAAGTCAGGAATGAAAGAAAAAACAAAAAAAACACAGTCCAAAAGGACAGAGAAAGCATTGATAGCAGACAGATACAGGGGTGATTGGGGTTCAGGAAAGATGGGTGATGATGGTATTTCAGCCAGGGGACATACCATTGATAGCAGACAGATACAGGGGCGGTATAGAGATTTTGTTATTTAACTCTTTATTTAATCCTTAGCATTCCGGTGCCTATGATTATTCTGCCAAAGTACGGTAGCCTGATATCTCTGCCTCTGCCTGTTACAGTGGATTCTCAAATGTGGTATATAATGACTAGTGGTGAACATTTTCTCCTTTGTCACTGCAGGTAACCAAACGCCTGATCAGGTGGGCACGGTAAATTTTCAGATCAATCCATCGTCCCATTCAGCGATATGTCCTGCGGTAGGAATGAGGCAGTGGTCTTGTTCTAGCCATTGTAATTGCTCATTCCTTGTTTTCATACAGTATAGGATCTGTTATGAATGGGTCACCGAGGAGAAAAAAGCAAAACAAGCTAAGTCACAGAAAACCAGAGAGGTTGGTAGCTATGCACATTGCAGATCCCTGATCTTACCACACAACTAGCAGTAGCCGTGGAGCGTGCCTACGATGTTCCTAGACGCCTCTTCACGGCCGGAGGACTAAATAAGCCTAAAGCAAGAAAAGGGAAAACTAACTGCCCCAGAGCAGACCCCAAGGAAATAGATAGCCCCCACACATGTATTGATGGTGAAACAAGATGAAGGCACAAACACAGGCAAGAAAATAGGCTGAGCAAATGATGGGGCCCAAACTAACTAGACAGGAAAGGAAAGACACTGTCTGCAACCTGCAAAAAACCCTACAAAAATCATGTCCAACACTTCTGATAGCAAAATTAACCCTGAAGTCACTAGACTTCTCCCACTATATCAGCACTCTGAAATATTCTGAGACAGAGCAAAAAGAGACCGAACTAGTAAGGGACAAAAAGCCAATTGGCAAAATACTGATAAATAAGAGTGGAAATTCAGCACAGCCCCCAGCCGGGACTGGCTGATCACACAAAAAACTGAATAGACCAACAAAATCAAGTGTGAACATTAGCAGAAAAACTTAGCTTTAGATGACTGGAACAGAGCTGAAAACCAAGAGCTGACAAGCCAGAAGGAATCACCAGCAACAGAATAGGGCGTCGGCTGTCTTAAATCCAATCTGAGACTCCTGAGGTCCAGTCGTCATCCTCATTCTCAGGTGGCAGATTTCCACCAATCAAATCAGCCTCTCTACCTCCTGTTACCACCAGAGGGAGTATGGAAGCGGAACTCACAACTGGTGAACCAGAGAATGAACTCACAACAAGGATCTATGGTTCTCTCATGATTGCTCGATCATGCCTTCTGAAATTGTTTGACAAAGCACTTTTTTTGACTATTTGAGGAAGTGTAGCCCGCATTTTGGAACTAATTAACCCATGGCTTATTAAAGGGAGTCTGTCACCAGGTTTTAGCTATCCTATTGCTGAGAAAATCATGATGTAGGGGCAGAGATCATGATTATAAATATGTATTACTGAGCTATTTATTGTAGTTTTGATTAAGTCACTCTTTTCTCTGCTGTAGATCTACCAGTCCTCTGAATGCTGATCTCTGCTTAACCATTCCCGCACCACTGATTTCTGTGTGCATCGTGCATATGCAAAAAGCTGCCAATCTGTTGTGAGAGCGAGGTTAGGCATAGCTCATGAATATGGAGGACTACATGCAGCAGGTCGATTAGTCCTCTAGTGATAACCTCCTGCTGATAAAACACTGATTTTCATCAAAATTACACAAAGAAGCACAGTAAGTAACACATAACGTGAGTCAGGGTTTCTGTCTCCACATTGTGTTGCTCTCTCACATTAGATGGAAGAAACTCCAGTAACAAATCCATTTTAAGTCCAAACTGCTGATTTCTTTATTGCGAAAAAATACAATTTTGTTGATCACTGCCTACACTACACATATGATAAAATTAAATGTATTTGCCCAGCTGACAGTAGACAATCATGATATTGATAATACATTTATTTTACTTTGCTGTTGTATTCATACAAGCAAAGTGAAATTAGTAGCCATTGTGGCAAGCAGAATGAGTATTTAGTTTTTCTTACATCTATGTATTTGTTCAGAAGGTGGACTATTAATAAGTTATCGCTACCCTAAGGCTCCAGTGTTGGTCTCCAGCATACCACAATTATTTTGAAACACCCAAACTATGGTAAATTCTTTTAGTATTATATGGAAAGCAAATTATGTTTGACTTGGGTTTTAAATTTCTTCTTTGGGGAAAAAAAATTGATCTAATACAAGTATTTATAATTGTCCAGGTTACTGCGGTTGGATTGGATGTGGATAGAAAGTAGTGGGTTTGGAAGTATGGGAAGTTCATGTGAAATACTTTAAAGGGCCAACAATCATTTTGCAGATGTTTTGTTAAATTTTGAATTTGGATATTTCCTATATTCCTCTTGATTTTACAGCTTTATAGTGTTTTCTAAGCTCATATCCACAAAAGTGGGCATATTGGTGCAATATTTTTCTTTGCCTGTTCTTTTCTTATCTCTTCCCCAAATAAAACCTGCCTCAGAGATGGTACAGTAATTATTCTCAGGGCTGTGGAGTCAGTCGTGGAGTCGGTGCTCATTTTGGTGGAGTCGGTATAAAATGGACCGACTCCGACTCCTAAAATATATAATAAATCGGGTACAGTAGTTCAATGCAGAATGTGCTGAATATTTTTTCATAGGAATTTGGAAAGTTATGAAATGTCCTATAAATGGCTGTTCTATTCCTGATCTAAGGCTACATTCACACACTGACGAAGCTGCAGGAGGCAGCAACACGCGTTGGGCATTGTGGGCAGTGTGAGTATTCCCAGGCTACTATTATGTAACTCAGCATTGCACTTTCTTACCCATGGACTTGCATGAGAACTGTTTGGTCTCATTTATATTGTCTATTTATCGGCTATTATCTTTTTCACTATTTATGTGATAATTTGACATAATAGGACATGTTTTACTCCTGCAAGTTGTTCACATGTTTTCAATAAACATACAATGTATATTTTGTGGTAAGAGAGGGCATTGTTGAAAATATGTATCTGGGACACATATAATGTTTTCACATGTATGTATATTGCATGTTTCTATTTTCACCTGCCTACATTTGGTTCATTTGTGGTTTTAATTGTTTTTATTGTACACTTGGTTTATCTGGCTATTGCATGTTCAATAAAATACTTTTTTTCTCCTTCGCCTCATTGGGGGACACAGATACTGTGGGTGTATGCTTCTGCCGCTAGGAGGCTGACACTAAGTGAAAAATAAGAGGTTAGCTCCTCCTCCGCCGTATACACCCTCGCCCTTATTGCGGGCAGAAATCAGTTTTTTGCTTAGTGTCCATGGAGGCACACGTCTGGTTTTTCTTCAGACTTTTTTCGTCTTTTTCCCATGAAGATGAGACGGGGGCAACGGATCCTATTGAAAGGGTCCGATTTCCCCAAACCAACAACGGGCGAGCACGTGCGAGTGTCCCTCCACGTATCCTCTCCCGCGTCGTGGGACACAGTGCCGGATTTAGCCCTGACCACCCCTAGGTATTGAAACCATGGGCTATACAGAGGCACAAGACTAGTCCGTGCGGCCCCCACTGCTCCACCAATGCTTAGACTGCGGTGCTGCAAGGTGGCGGACGGTCCCTCTCCTCACCCCCTGAAGGGGTTAGGTGGAGTTAGGGTGCCTGCACTGTCCTAATTTTATCGAGGCCCCCTCACATATCTGTGCTCAGGCTGAAGAGGATCATCGGTGAGGTGAGGGTCTGGGAGGGCTCCCGCAAAGATCCGAGGGCTGGAGCCCCCAGCCGGCGGAAGCCACCGGCCATGCAAGGCAGGAGTGGCTGGATCCGTCAGGCGGCACCATGCCGGTTAGTAGCGCCATGTTTTATCAGCGCCATGGAACAGCGCCCCCCCGTTCGGGTAGCGGAAAAATTGGAGCCGCGCATCACTTCCGGCGGCCCGCCCCACACTGGGCGGCGGTGAAGAAATTTAGGCCCCGCGGAAATACCGCCCCTAGAGCGGTTTTACATGCTGGTGAATCATTCCCACAGCTGGTGGTGCGTGATTTGAAGGTGGAAGCGTCCAGGACAGGGGTCGCAGGACTGGGGTAAGTGCTGCCCGAGAGGCCACGCTATAGGGAAACCGAGGTGCTAACTCCTCCCCCCCTCCCCCCCTCCCCAGCAGCGGATACAGCATGTCCGAAAGAGCAAAGATGCACACGTTCTTTTACGCTGCATGCAGCTCTTGTCGGGCTGCGTTTCCGCCGGCGCAGAGCAAGCGATTATGCGAAGCCTGCGAATCTGAACGCGCCCAGGAGCCCTCCCCTGCAACCGTGACCAATGTGTCGAATCCCCCGGAGTGGGCCCGATCACTGTCACAGTCCATGGCGTCGCTAACGAGAGCAATAGAGTCCCTTCAAACCCCAGATAGGGGCAGGGACAATGGCTCGCTGGCCTTAGAGGGAACCTCCACCTCACAAGAGCCTCCGGCCTGCAGTGGCCGCTCTCACTCCAGGCAGACCCGGAGGAAACGAATCCACATGGTGTCACCCAGTCCATCCGGTGCCTTGGCATCTGTAAGCGCTGCTTCTCGCTCCCCGTCACCAGTGGTTGATAGCAAGCAGATCTCAGATTGCGACTCAGATGAGCCCCTTGACCTGGACACTCCAGGGTCACGTGAAAGTGTACAGCCTCATAGAAGCCGTCAATCAGACCCTGGGGATTGAGGATGATCCCGCAGCAGCTACGGGGCATAAAATGGCATTTAAGCGAGTGAAGCGCCGGCACAAAATTTTTTCCTCTCACCCGGAGTTTGAGGACATTGTGCAGCAGCACAGAGAACGTCCAGACAGGCGTTTCTCGGGTAAAAAGGCACTTGAAACAAGGTATCCGTTTGCTCCGGACCTCCGTAAAAAATGGAAGGAATCCCCGATGGTGGATCCTCCGGTTTCGCGCCTAGCCTGGAGCAGGGAGAATACTTGGCCTCAATAGACATCCAGGATGCATATCTGCATATTCCCATTTTTCCTCCTCATCAGAGGTTTCTACGCTTCGCCATCAGCGATCAACATTTTCAGTTCGTAGTGCTACCCTTCGGGCTAGCCACGGCTCCCAGAGTGTTCACAAAGGTTATGGCAGTTGTCATGGCCATACTGCATTCTCAAGGCAGTCATCTTGCCTTATCTGGACGACCTCTTGGTCAAGGGCCCGTCCATACGGGCATGCGAGGGAAATGTCAACATTACGCTAGATACTCTTGCCCGCTTAGGATGGTTGGTCAGTGCGAAGAAGACATCCTTTGTGCCAGCTCAGAGGATCTCCTTCCTAGAAATGATCTTCGACACTTGCCGAGGGTTGGTAATTCTCCCTCAGGAAAAGGTGCTAGCTCTCAGGCAGGGAGTCCGGACACTTCGCCAGCCTGTCCCTCCGGGATGATGATTCTAGGGAAAATGGTGGCAGCAATGGAAGCGATACCTTTCGCCCAGTTCCATCTTCGCCCTCTGCAGCGCGCGCTCTTGTCAGCCTGGGACAAGAATCCTTTCACGCTCGATCGGTGGTGCCGACTGTCCTCTCAAGTCAGGCAGTCGCTCGGATGGTGGATAACCAGTTCCTCTCTGGCCCAGGGGAAACCTTTACCCCCAGATCATTGGCTGGTTAATGACAACCAACGCCAGTCTTCTCGGTTGGGGAGCGGTGTTTCGCCACCACACAACCCAGGGACGGTGGTCACCACAGGAGGCACGCCTCCCGATCAACTTATTGGAGATATGAGCAATTCGGCTGGCTCTGCAGAAGTTTCATCACTTTCTAGCAGGCTACCCCGTCCGGCTTCAATTGGACAATGCCACGGCGGTGGCTTACATAAATCATCAAGGGGGCACCCGCAGCAGAGCAACCATGCGCGAGGTGGGGCACGTTCTTCAGTGGGCCTAAGCAAACCACTCGGTGATTTCGGCTGTCCACATCCCGGGCGTAGAAAATTGGGCGGCAGACTTTCTCAGCCGGCAGGGTCTTGCATCCCGGAGAGTGGTCTCTACATCCCAAAGTTTTTCAGCAGATTTGTCAACTGTGGGGAGCTCCGGATGTGGACCTGATGGCTACCAGAGTGAATGCCAAGGTGCCCACATGTCGCTCGGGCCAGGGACCCGCAAGCATTCGCGGTGGACGCGTTGGTTCTGCCATGGAACCAGTTTTGTCTCCCATATCTATTTCACCCACTGCCTCTACTTCCGAGAGTCATCAAAAAGATCAAGACGGAAGGGGTGCCGGCGATTCTGCTGGCCCCAGACTGGCCCCGTCGAGCGTGGTACGCAGATCTAATGCAGCTGCTTGCCGACGTTCCTTGGCGCCTGCCAGAGCGCCGAGATCTACAGTCCCAAGGGCCGATTTGCCACCCGAACTCAGGGACCCTGTGTTTGATGGCATGGCCGTGGAATCTTGGATTCTAACCCAGGCAGGGTTTGGGAGCGAGGTGGTCGCTTCAATGATTAGCGCCCGGAAGCCTGCTTCAGCACGAAATTTACCACCACACCTGGAAGGTGTTCTTTGCTTGGTGTCGAGGCCGCGGTGTTTCTCCGCTGAGATTCTCAATCCCCAACATCTTGGCTTTTCTCCAGTCAGGCTTAGACTCGGGCCTTGCCCCAAGTTCCCTCAGGAGACAAATATCGGCCTTATCCGTCCTGTTCCAACGCAGAATTGCTACCAATTTGCAGATGAATACTTTCAGGGAGTCTCCCACTTGGTTCCTCCCTATAAGGCGCCTATGGACGCCTGGGACCTTAACATGGTCCTAAGTAAAGCTCCATTTGAATCGCTTTGGGATATCTCTTTGAGGTACCTTTCCTGGAAAGTGGTGTTCCTAGTGGCCATCACTTCCATCAGGCGGGTTTCAGATCTGGCGGCCCGATCCTGCCAAACTCCGTTCCTCACTTTCCATAAGGATAAGGTGGTCCTCAGACCAGCCCCTCCTTTTCTGCTGAAAGTCGTGTCCTCTTTTCACATTAATGAAGATTTTGTTTTGCCTTCATTTTGTCCAGCATTGGTGCACCATGTGGAAAAGGCTCTTCACACGTTAGATCTGATAAGAGCCCTCCGGAGGTACGTGTCACGGACTGCACCCTTTCGTCAGACTGACACGCTGTTCTTGCTCCCCGAAGGGCGCAGGAAGGGACTTGCTTCAAAATCGACCATAGCCAGATGGATTCGTTTGACTATTCAGGAGTCCTACCTCATTAGAGGCATGCCCATTCCAGCAGGGATCAGAGCGCATTCTACTCAGGCAGTGGGCGCCTCTTGGGCGCTTCTGCACCAGGCTCCATGGAACAGGTTTGCAAGGCAGCAACCTGGTCCAGCCTGCACACTTTTGCCAAACATTATAATATCCATACTCGGGCCTCAGCGGATGCGAGCCTGGGTAGAAGTCTTCTCCAAGCAGCGGTGGCACACCTTTAAACAAGAGGTGCATGTAGCTTGGATCGGTGAGTCAATCTCCCACCCAGGGACTTCTTTAGGACGTCCCACAGTATCTGTGTCCCCCAATGAGGTGAAGGAGAAACATGGATTTTTGTGATAACTCACCGTAAAATCCTTTTCTCCGTGAAGCTCATTGGGGGACACAACACCCACCCTGATAGCCAAGTTGGCGTCTGTTTTGTTTAAAATAATTTACTTATTTGATATAAGGGTGGTGTTTTCTTTGGACATGTGGTAGCTGTATTAAGGCTGATTTTGTTGTCCTCCTACTGTTTTGGCACCAAACTGATTTCTGCCCGCAATAGGGGCGAGGGTGTATACGGCGGAGGAGGAGCTAACCTCTTCTTTTTTTTTTTTTTTTTTTTTTTTTTCCACTTGGTGTCAGCCTCCTAGCGGCAGAAGCATACACCCACAGTATCTGTGTCCCCCAATGAGAGTCTCGGAGAAAAGGATTTTACGGTAAGTTATCACAAAAATCCATGTTTCACATGGTTATCTTTCTGTGGATGTGCACGTTATGTGCTTTTCTTCTTGTTCTCAACTTATAATCTTTTTGGCACAGTGTTGCACCCAACCATTCTATATACGGCATAATTTTTGTGGTGTCCACCTGCATACATTTATGCTACATGCACACACATTGTTTTTGCTGCGGTTTTTGAGGATATGTTTTTCATATTCATCACATGCGCTGTGTTGTGCACACGCAGCTGGCAATAAGAGATAGTCTGCAAGAGGGACATGCTGGAAATCTGATTGGAAAAGTGAGGAAATTGGTTATTGCCGCCAGAACCCCTAAAATTGATTCCATCTTGAAGAGACGTGCTGGGAAAGGGGCAATTGTTGATCAAGCCACTCGTTGGGGCAGCACTTATTTAATGATTGAGCGATTGCTTGAACTAAAACCGTTTCTTATATGGCGAACCCTCAGGTAACCCTAAATGAAGGTCAATGGACACAGGTGGCTGAATTGAAGAAATTGCTTAATCACCCATTTACCGGTGATCAAAAAATTACAAGCTGAGGATTTAACTCCTGGCATTTTCATAAGGGAGTGGAAGAACTTGCTTTTTTGCCTGTCCCAAAGAGGAGGTTTAATCGCAGATGGCATTTCTGCTTCAATGAAACGGAGAGACACAGCTATTGGAAAATAAAATTCTTCTGCAAGCTGTATATGTAGACATCAAGTCATCGTATACTGCTTGATGATCAACAGCTTACTAAAGGAAAAGAAGCACTGACTGAGGTAGCAGTTAGGTGAGTGGCTTACAGGAGAACTTCCAGGTGCAAGAGGACTTGGGTCCTGACAGTGCTACTGCTGCCATGTCTTCATCCTCCTCAGATGAGGAGTTTGACTTTGACAAGTATTTGAATGACATGGAGCAGGCAAAGCGTTGCCACAAGGAAAAAGATTTCACTCCGTCTCGTATAGCAAGCAGATTGACCATATTTCAGCAAAATGTTTCACTTGCTCTCAAAGAAATAGAAAAATTCAACCGTTCATCAAAACTGACTGCACGAGGCAATTCCTTTATACCCAGAAATTGTTAGAGATGTTGCCCATGTGGTTACAGCTTTGCCTCCAACCCAAGTTAGTGCAGAGAGGTTGTTCTCTGGCCTTAAATTTATTAGGTCAGATTTGAGGTCCTCTATGAAGGAGGATCTGACGAAGGCAGTTCTATTTCTTGGAACAAATTCATAGACTGCACAAATGTTATTTATTATGTTTTTGTTGAAAACTCTCTTTTGCCACTTATAGTTTTTTACATAGTGATATAGAGATATATATGTGGAGTCGGTGTAAGGGCAATTGAGGAGTCGGAGTCGCAGGTTTGGCATACCGACTCCACAGCCCTGATTATTCTGATAAGAAATGCTGACCACGGAGAGAGGGGGACCACCCTTCAGGGACAGGAACCTACAGATAAAATGGCGGTACCTCTCCTGCGCCCCCAGTTGGGTTCCTGTCTCTGAAGGGTGACCTACAGTTCAGCGGTACCTGACAAGAAGATCCGGGGCCCACCTGTCCGGGCAGCGGGGGAGCCCCTGTCACGGCGGGTGCAGTGCCCGAAGCCGCCACCGCTGGGGCAGTCGCTGTCTGCAGGGTGAGCGGGGGGGGGGAGGACGGAGCTACCGCTCCATATAGGAGGCTGGGGGGACGACTACTTCCGGGCCCCTGGTCGGCGCATGCGCGGTGCACGCTCCCAGAGAGCGGTGCAGGATGAGAGGATGTGACGTCACACACTGGGAAATTAAAAAATGGAGACCTGAGAATGCTTCTGGCTGGAAGCATCCTATGCATAATGGAGGACAGTGACCAGGAGCAGCAGCAGCCCAAGCAGCAACAGCAGCATCACCGGCAGAAGGATCGGGACAGGTGTGACGCCCGATCCAGTTGTCACTCCACAAAGCACGCCAGCTGCAAGGAGCAAGTCACCATCAGGAGATCATCCTATACAGGACCTGATTCCACCTCCTGAACCGGTACCTGCAGCTGCACATATCTGGTGAGTGATCTTCGAGAATGTTCACCATTGTAATAGGCTTCTTTTCCCCTATTAGAGAAAGAAGGGCAAAAGGAAGAACAGGGAATGCCGCACTTGTAGAAGAGCCTTACCAGAGTCATGGGATAAGAAACTCTGCGAATCTTGCATACAAGAAGTACTTTGCGAGGAAACACCGGATTTCGCCTCTGATCTTAGAGCGGTAATCAGATCAGAGGTTTAGAGTGTCCTTGCATCCCTAAACAGGGGGATAAAGTAAAAACGGACACCTTAGTGCAGGGTTCCCCAACTCCGGTCCTCAAGGCCCACTAATAGATCATGTTTTCAGGATTTCCTTTGTATTGCTCAGGTGATAATTGCTTCACCTGTGCAATACAAAGGAAATCCTGAAAACATGACCTGTTGGTGGGCCTTGAGGACTGGAGTTGGGGAACCCTGCCTTAGTGGGTTCCCAGTCAGATCCCTCGACATCGGGGGAAATTATCTCGCACACATCAGATGACACATCCTCAGACAAGGAAACTGGGGGTGTCATTGTTTTCCCCTAGAGGAGATAGACGCGCTAGTGAAAGTGGTGAGGTCTACAATGGAGGTGTTGAACCCTCATCCTGATAGATCGGTTCGGGATATAATTTTCGGGTGACTGGGCCAAAAGAAACGCAGGGTGTTCCCGCTAAATGAGAACGTACAGGACCTGATAAGAATGGGAGAAGCCGGACAGGAAGAACTCCACGGTCCCTTCCCTTTAAGAGAGAATATCCCTTCGATGAAGAGGCGTCCACATCTTGGGTCAAGGCCCCGAAACTTGATGTAGCCGTTGCCAAGGCCACAAAAAAAAGTTCGCCCTCCCCTTTGAGGACATGGGTACTCTTAAGGACCCCTTAGATAAAAAAGATAAAGGCTGACACCTTCCTCAAGGGGGCTTGGGAATCAGCAGGGGGGAATCTTAGACCGACTGTAGCGGCAACATATGCCTCCAGAGCCCTAATTATGTGGGTTGATCAACTCGAGAAACCACTGAGGACACAGCACACTGAGGGATAAGATTCTGGAATCTATCCCAGTAATATGGGGAGCCGCGGCCTTCTTGGCGGACTCATCGGTTGACTCAATCCGTTTATCATCCAAAGTGGCAGCACTACCGAACGCAGCTAGGAGAACATTATGGCTCAAATGCTGACCAGGAGACTTGCAAACGAAAATGAAACTTTGCTCAATCCCATGTGAAGGGAAATTCCTATTCGGTGACTCTGGATGATATCCTCCAGATGGCGGGGGATAAGAAAAGGGGGTTTCCAAATCTGGGACCTGCAGCGTTTAAAAGGTCGTTTCAGAACAAAAATTTTTTTTCATAAAAGACCATTGAGGGAATAGAGATGGGTCAAGGGGAGAAAGAGAGCTAGAGGGTTCCTCTTCGGCAGCTCTTCCCGGGACAAGAAGCCCTCTAAGTGACAGTTTGCCCAGGATGGTAGGAAGATTAACCCTTTTCCTTCCAGCCTGGAGGAGAATCTCAAACAGCCCTTGGATATTAAATCTGATTGAGTCGGGCCTAAGGATAGACTTTCTTTTCTCTCACCTCAAAAATATGTGGTGACTCCACTAAGACCCTCTACATGAGAACAAAAAGCTCTAGAATGCGAGGTCCTAAATTTAGTAAAGAAAGGAGTCCTTCAGGAAGTTCCGCTTCAAGAGACGTGCAAAGGGTTCTACTCCCCGCTTTTTTTAGTGACCAAACAGATGGCACCTACTGAACAATCATAAATTTAAGAAAACTAAACGGATATGCCAAAAAACAAAGATTCAAAATGGAGTCTATCAAATCCACCATCAAAATCCTGTTCCCGAACTGCTTCATGACAGTAATAGACCTCAGCGACGCGTACGATCACGTCACCATTCACAAAGACTCCCAGAAGTACCACAGACTAGCGGTCTCCATAGAGGGCGAGATAAGGGAATTCCAATACAGTGCCCTGCCGTTCGCAATATCTATATCTAAACTAGTGGTGGAAGGGAGCAGGACATCTAAGGGAGCAGGACATCTTAATAATCCCATATTTAGACGATTTCTTAATAGCAAGCGATTCGGCCCAAAATTGCAAAGAACAGAGGGGACAGAGTGATGGACACTCTACAGAACGTTTTGGCTGGCTTCTAAACCTAAAAAAAAATCAAGGTTGGAGCTCAGCAAAGTACAGGAGTTCCTGGGGCTCACGATGGACTCAAACAAGCAAGCGTGCCGCCTCCCAGACCGCAAAAAAAAAATAAAAAATTGCGCAGATAGTGGCAAAAGAAATAAGGAACCCCTCCATGACACTAAGAAAAGCGATGTCACTGCTGGGGTCTTTTTTACCCTGCCTGGGCCTAATTACATACAAGGGATCGCCAATGGGATGTATTAGCCAACCAGTTAGCATTAAGGGGTCACTTAGAGGGTCACATAATCCTAGATTCCAAAACTATTCATTCCCTAGCCTGGTGGGGAAATACCGACAACCTATCCAAGGGGATCCCCTGGGTGACACAAATTTCATGTATAATTACCACGGATGCCAGACCCACGGGATGGGGAGCACAAATGGACAGCAAGGTGGCTCAGGGGGAATGGGGAGGTCAGGAACTAGAAGCCTCCTCAAACCAAAAAGAGCAGTCTACTGCCCAAAGTTCTATCACACTTCCTACCTTCGTTGCGGGGTCATCATGTCCGCATATTTTCGGACAACCAATTAACGGTGGCCTTTATAAATCATCAGGGGGGGATCCAGGTCCTGAGCCCTAATGAATACCTCCTCCAAAATCCTCAGTCTGGCGGAGGAAAATCTGCTATCCCTCTCTGCATTACATATTCAGGTGACAGAGAACCAAAAAGCAGACTTTCTGAGCTGCACTCAATTGCGGCAGAGCAATTGGCTCCTAAAGCAGTCCATTTTTCGGCAGATTGTAGAGGTGTGGGGAACATGGACATAGATCTGTTCACAGACTTCAAAAACAAAAAACATACAACATACGCCTTTCCCCCGATCATTCTCATTCCGGCAGTCATAAGGAAAGTCAGAGAGGACAGAACGAGAATGATATTCATAGCCCCTTTTTGGCCCAAAAGAACTTGGTTCTCCTGGCTGAGAATGCTCTCAATCACCGACCCTTGGATACTACCGGACCTCTCGGATCTACTGTCTCAGGGGCCGGTGTTACACCCTCGAGCAGTGAACCTCCATTTAACCGCATGGAATTTGAAAGGGCACTGCTGAGGGGTAGGGGGTTCTCTGAGAACCTAATTGCTACACTACAAAAGTGTAGGAAATCTGTTACGACAAAAGCCTATGGGAAAACCTGGAAAACATTTCTGTCCACCTCTGAGGTAAGAGTCCAGGATGGGGTCCAGATCGATAAAATTCTTGAATTTCTACAGAGAGGCCTAGAGCAGGGGTTAGCGGTCAATACATTGAAGGTACAGGTAGTGGCTTTATGTGCCCTGTATAATCATGATGTGGCAGGCAACCCTTGGATAGCACGTTTTATTAAGGCCACAGCCAGATCTATTCCAATAATTAGCCGAAAATTACCATCTTGGGACCTGAATCTTGTATTATCCGCACTAACAGATTCCCCGCTTGAGCCTATTCAGTCTGCACCTCTAAAAATCTTATTAAAAACTGTGCTTCTGGTGGCACTAACATCGGCTCGTAGAGAGAGCGATATTCAAGCACAATCAGCAGTGCCACCATTTACAAAAGTTCTGGAAGATAGTCTTCTTAAAATCTGAGCTGGCTTATTTACCTAAAGTAGCATCACATTTCCATAAGTCCCAAGAAGTAGTCCTTACTTCCTTCTGCCCAAATCCTAGGAATAAGGGATAGGAGGAGAGATTTCACACCCTAGATGTGAAGAGATGCCTAGTTCAATACTTAGAGGCCACCAAAGGGTGTAGGAAGGAAGGCTCTCTCTTTGTGATTCCAGGGGCCCAGGAAGGGACTCAAAGCATCCAACAGTACCCAGGCAAGGTGGATAAGGGATGCGATTTGCCCTGGCCTATTCATCCAGTGGGAATACCATCCTGGAAGGGTTGAGAGCCCATTCCACAAGAGCAATGGCAACCTCATGGGCTGAGAGATCTGAGGTATCGATAGAACAGATCTGTTAGGGTACCGCTACACCTAGCTATGCACCAGCGATCCCGACTAGCGATATGACGCGGTCAGGATCGCTGGTGCATCGCTAGGTGGTCGCTAGTGAGCTGCCACACAGGCAGATCTCACCAGCGACATCGCTGGGGACGGGGATCGCTACTTACCTGTCAGACGCGGCGATCCTGCGTCCTCCCGCCCGGCTCCACGCTTCGCTCGTCGGCGCCACAGGAAGCGACGAGGCATGGTCCAGGAGCTTCTCGCGCGATCAGCGATAATCAGCGGGGGAGCCGGTCGGAGGTAAGTATCACATGCAGCGATATCGCTAGCAATATCGCGCAACGTCACAAAATCGGTGACTTTACAGCGATATTGCTAGCGATATCGCAGTGTGTAATGGGGGCTTAAGGTGGCCACCTGGTAATCACCTTCAACCTTTTTTAGACACCATCGATTAGATCCAGCCTCTACGTCTAACGACCTTTGGGAGAAGGGTCCTTCAGGCTGTGGTCCCTCCCTAAGCTACCAGTCTCTGTAATTCTCTCCGTGGTGCTGTCATGGGTGAGAGAGAATAACAGTTACTTACCGATAACTGTATTTCTCGGAACCCATGACAGCACCCGCTTATTCCCTCCCTTCACGTGTGTGGTGAGCACGTTGTACTGTTTGTAGAGTGTTTTTGTTTAGACACGGTGTTTCTTGATAATAAGCAATATTATAATGTACATATTTCTGTTGTTGACTAACCTGAAGACTCTCTGATGCTCTGTAACCAACTGGGGGCGCAGGAGAGGTACCGCCCTTTTATCTGTAGGTTCCTGTCCCTGAAAGACGGAACCGCTCTCTCCGTGGTGCTGTCAAGGGTTCCAAGAAATACCCTTATCGGTAAGTAACTATGTTATTTCATCCTACTGGTACATTTACTTATGCACTTCAATAGAAGGGTCAAATGCGTTTAGCACCGTTCTAGTCTCTGCTGCATTGCCTGTTTATTAGGCAATCTTTGCATGTGTTGCAGCTGTCGAACAGCCATGGGACATAATAATCTTTATATAACTCCAACATATTCCGCAGCGCTTTACAGTTTGCACACATTATCATTTCTGTCCCCAGTGGAGCTCACAATCTAAATTCCCTATCAGTGTGTCTTAATAATCTGGGAGGAAACCAGAGTACCTGGAGGAAACTCATGCAAACACTGGGAGAACATACAAACTCCTTGCAGATGTTGTCCTTGGTGGGATTTGAACCCAGGACTCCAGCACTGCAAGGCTACACTGTGGACATGCAGGCATGGGTACTCGAATATAATATTCAAGCACGCCAAAGACACTTGGTTGGCACCTGAGAATGCTCGGAAAACCACTAGTCCGAGCACTTTTGCTCATCACTACTAGCCATAAACAAAAAGGGGATATGCTTGTGAAAATATATAGTGGGGAAAAGACTTATTTGATACCCTGCCGATTTTGCAAGTTTTCCCACCAACAAGGAATGGAGAGGTCTGTAATTTTTATCTTAGGTGCACTTCAAATGTGAGGCAGAATCTAAAAAAATCCAGAAAATGGCATTGTATGGTTTTTACATAATTAATTTGCATTCGATTGCAAGAAATAAGTATTTGATACATTAGAAAAAGAGCTTAATATTTGACACAGAAACCTTTGTTTGCAAGTATAGAGGTCAGATGTTTGCTGTTGTACTTGATCATGTTTGCTCACACTGCAGCAGGGATTTTGTCCCACTCTTCCATATAGATCTTCTCCAGATCTTTCAGGTGTTGGGCCTGTTGCTGGGCAATAGTGAGTTTCAGTGCCCTCCAAAGATTTTCGATCTAAAGACTGATTAGGCCACTCCAGGACTTTGAAATGCTTCTTACAGACCCACTCCTTAGTTGCCCTGGTTGTGTATTTCAGGTCATTGTCATGCTGGTCGTCCTGTCCCCTTGCAGAAAAGCACCCCAAAGTATGATGCTTCACGGTTGAGATGGTGTTCTTGGGGTTGCACCCATCCATCTTTTTTCTCCAAACACAGAGAATGGAGTTAGTACCAAAAAGTTCTAGTTTAGTCTCATCTGACCACATGACCTTCTCCCATGGCTCCTCTGGGTCATCCAGATGATCATTGGCGAACTTCAAATGGGCCTGGACATGTGCTGATGTGAGCAGGTGGATCTTGCGTGCCCTGCAGAATTTTAATCCATGATGGCTTAGTGCGTTACTAACTATAATGTACCTCCTTACCACACGAGGTGTGATCTTGCATGGAGCCACAGATCGAGCAAGATTGACAATCATCTTGTGTTTCTTCCATAAATGCACCATTGGTTGTTGCCTTCTCACCAAGCTGCTTGCCTATTGTCCTGTTGCCATCCCAACCTTGTGCAGTTCTACCAATTTTGTCCCTGGTGTCCTTTGAGAGCTTTTTAGTTTTGGCCATGGTGGAGAGTTTGGAGTGTGATTGTGTGGACAGGTGTCTTTTGTACTGGTGTGTTCATGATTAAGGGTGCGCTGACACCTGAAAAGCGTTGATGCGGGTCTTGTGAATTTGTATCGCTTGCTGTGTATGTCCTACGAGTTGCTTATGAGAGTAAAGAATCACAGTTCATGGAGCTGGTGTCTCTTCATTTTGTCTTTTTTATACTGGTAATGAGTTCAAACAGGTGCAATTAATGCAGGTAAGGCCTGTTTCACACTTGAGTTGTTTGATGTCAGGTGAAATCCGCCAAATGAGTAAAAAGAAAGATCCGTTTGACAACAAACGGATGCATCAGTTCTGTTTTTTTGATGGATCTGATTCAGCCACCAATGTCTGAAATTTAAAGCAATAGGACTGTGAGCGAGAGAGATTGATTTGCTGCCAGAACAGGTTTTGGGGTTAAATGTCATGAAAGGAAATTCTTCCGGGCATGCTCAGTATAAAAAAGCGGGTCCGTTGACGTATTCTGTCAATTAACGGTTGGCAACGGATCCATCGCCCATAGGCGTCCATTATAACGCATAGCGGACAGCAACGGATCCGTTGCTATCCTCTGTTTTAACGCAGAGAAAAAAAAAGTTGCATTGTCCATCCACTTCAGACAGCGGACGCCAAAATTATGACTGATCCGTCAAAAAACGGATGCAATGGATGACCATCCGTCAAAATCCGCCACTAATGCAAGTCTATGGGAAAAAAGGCGGATCCACCAAAAAAAAAATGGCGGATCCGTTTTTTTTAGAAAAACGGTGGATTTTGACTGACGTCAAAAAACTGAAGTGTGAAACAGACCTAATGGAGTGCAGAGTAGGAGGGCTTCTTAAAGAAAAACTAACAGGTCTGTGAGAGTCAGAAATCTTGCTAGTTGGAAGATGATCAAATACTGTATTTTTTTTTTATAGCAATAAGTCGCACCTTTTTCTTCACAAATGTTGGAGGAAAGCAGGGGTTGCATCTTAGTCCGGATGTGGTTTATCGTCTGCAGCTAACACTGCCCGCTGCTAAAGAAAAAGAATATTCACTGCTCCCTACGCCCATAGTCCCTCCCACCTCTACACTGAAGCTGGCACAGAGAGTTGTGGGGAACAGTGGGAGTGAAGAGCAGGGAATATTCATTCTCTTTAAAAGCAGGCACACATGATCGCTCAGCTGCTACAGGAAGCTGGCAGCTGTTGCTAACTGTCTGCCTGCTAGTAAACAGAATGAATATTCACTGCTCTCCACGCCCATAGTCTTGTGTGTGGGGACCAGTGAATATTTCAGCAGCTAATCTCGGCTTGTGAGGGTGCATGGCAGTGATGTCATGCACTCTTACATGCTGAAATCATCTGCTGGCATCAGCACAGGTGCACCATAAGGACCTTGGATACCAGGATGGGGATGAGGGAGCAGTCAATACCAGGATGGGGATGGTGGCTACGGATACCGGGATGGGGCCACGGCTACTGGGATGGGGGATATTAGTGCCGAATTGGGGTACATTACCCCTATAACATTGTCAGCAACCATTCCCCCCCTCCCATAACAGTGCGTCATGACCACATTTTTTGCTTCAATTTTTTTTCTCCTCTAAAACCTAGGTGCGTCTTACAGTCCGAAAAATATGGTACTTATTTCATGCAATAAAATGCTATTTAATTATTTAAAAATCATGCAATGTGATTTTCTGGTTTTTATTTTAACCCCTCCGCACCCGAGCCTGTTTTTGCCTTCGTGACCGGGCCAATTTTTTCAATTCTGACCAGTGTCACTTTATGAGGTCATAACTCTAGAACGCTTCAACGGATCCTACTGATTCTGACATTGTTTTCTCATGACATATTGTACTTCATGATGGTGGTAAAATTTTTTAGATATGATCTGCACTTATTTGTTAAAAAAATCAAAATTTGGCAAAAATTTAGAAAATTTTGCAATTTTCAAACTTTTAATTTTTATGCCCTTAAATCAGAGAGTGATATCACACAAAATAGTTAATAAATAACATTTCCCACATGTCTACTTTACATCTGCACAATTTTGGAAACATAATTTTTTTTTTTTAGGAAGTTATAAGGGTTAAAAGTTGACCAGCGATTTTCTCATTTTTACAACAAAATTTGCAACACCATTTTTTTTAGGGACCACCTCACATTTGAAGTGAGTTTGGGGGGTCAATATGACAGAAAATACCCAAAATTGACACCATTCTAAAAACTGCACCTCTCAATGTACTCAAAACCACATTCAAGAAGTTTATTAACCCTTCAGGTGCTTCACATGAATGAATGGAATATGGAAGGAAAAAATAAACATTTAACTTTTTTTCACAAACATTTTACTTCAAAACCATTTTTTTTTATTTTCACAAGTGTAAAAAGAGAAAATGAACCACTAAATTTTTTGTGCAATTTCTCCCGAATACGCCAATACCCCGTATGTGGGGCTAAACCACTGTTTGAGCACACGGCAGAGCTCAGAACGGAAGGAGTGCCGTTTGACTTTTTCAATGCAGAATTGGCTGGAATTGAGATCGGATGCCATGTCGCATTTGGAGAGCCCCTGATGTACCTAAACAGTGGCAACCCCCCACAAGTGACCCCATTTTGGAAACTAGACCCCCCAAGGAACTTATCTAGATGTGTGGTGAGCACTTTGAACCCCCAAGTGTTTCAGTAAAGTTTATAATGTAGAGGCCTGAAAATAAAAAAATCATTTTTTTTCCACAAAAATGATCTTTTAGCCCCCAATTTTTATTTTCACAAGGGTAACGGGAGAAATTGGACCCTAAGAGTTGTTTTCCAATTTGTCCTGAGTACGCTGGTACCCCATATGTGGGAGAAAACTACTGTTTGGGCACACGGTGGGGCTCGGAAGGGAAGTAGTGATGTTCTGAAATGCAGACTTTGATGGAATGGTCTGCGGGCGTCATATTGCATTTACAGAGCCCCTGATGTACCTAAACAGTGGAAACCCCCAATTCTAATTCCAACCCTAACCCCAACACACCCCTAACCCTAATCTCAGCCCTAACCATAACCCTAACCACAAACCTAACACCAACACACCCATAACCTTAATCCCAGCCCTAACCCTAACCCTAGCATTTTTTTTTTTTTTACTTTTTTTTATTTTTGTCACAAGATCGCTGCCCTGCGATCTGACTCATAGTAACGCCACTTCACCTCTGATCATCTGTTAGTGTGAGATCAGAGGAGAAGCAGCGTTACTATGTGACAAGATCGCTGCCTGGCACATAGTAACGCGACTTCTCCTCTGATCTCACAATGACAGATGATCAGAGGTGAAGCAGCGTTACTGTGTGACAAGATCGCTGCCTGGCACAGCTGTGCCAGTCAGCGATCAGCTGTGCCAGGCAGCGATCTAGTCACACAATAACGCTGCTTCACCTCTGATCAGCTGTCAGTGTTAGATCAGAGGGAGAAGCCGCGTTACAATGAGGGAGATCGCCGGGAAACAAGCAGCTTTCCCAGCGATCGCTCCCATTGGCTGCTGTGACGCTGACGTCATCGGGACCTGAACCAATCAGGTCTCGATGACGTCGGGGGTCCCAGCATGCATTGCGCACCGGGATCCCCGCGTTGTAAGGTATGTGGGGGTCCCGGGGGGCACAAAACCGCCGACAGTAGATAAACGTCGGCGCTGCACAAAGCCCAGCAAGCGCCAACGTTTATCTACTGTGGGCGGTCTTGAAGAGGTTAAAGGTGGTTTTACACATAGCGATATCGCTAGCAATATCGCTAAAACGTCACTGATTTTGTGACATTATAGCGATATTGCTATGTGTGATACTTGCCTCCGACCGGCTCCCCCGCTGTCCATCGCTGATCGCGCGAGATCGGGCAGCTCCATTTCTCGTCGTCAGCTTCCTGCTGGGCTTCCTGCTGTGTGAGACAAGCGACGCGTGGAGGCGGGCGGGAGGACGTCAGGATCGCTGTGTGTGAAAGGTGAGTATCGTGCGCTGCGTCATCGCTGTGAGGTCTGCCTGTGTGGCAGCTAGCGATCATTTAGCAATGCACCAGCGATCCTGACCGGGTCGTATCGCTGGTTGGATCGCTGGTGCATCGCTAAATGTAAAAGGGCCTTAAGATTCTATCTCTCACAGGTGGTGTACCTATGATAAAAATTACACCTCTCCGTTCTTTGTAGGTGGGAAAACTTGCAAAATCAGCAGTGTATCAAATGCTTATTTTCCCCACTAAATATGTGTGTAAAACTGTTTTGTATATGTTGTATGTATTTTTAGCCTAACACAACATAGTAGTTAAAATGGAAGAATGCCAAGTGACTGAGGGAAAGTAATTGGTTCTGAGAGATAAGCGCTTAGACAGTAAGTGAGTCAATATGTCACTTAGGCTTAAACACATTTGATGCAAGGTAGACTGATGCTCAGTAATGGCTCTTGACAGCAGTGCGTCCTTGTACAGTTTCATCGTTGTAGCCTTTTTTTTATGTATTTACAATCCATGGTTGCCATTTTCCCTGATTTTTTTTTTTTTTTTTCCAATTTCTGATAATTCTTTATTAATTTCCTATCTGCGCTTTCAACATATTTGACCAGCTCATTATGTCTTCGGTTTATTTTTTGAAAGGTCTTACATTGGAGATGATTTTTATGATCTGTAACTGAGCATATTTCAGGCAAAGAAAAAAACCTGCCACTTAGAGCACATGACCATTGACATGTCAAAAATAGTAAATGTTTTCATTTATCACTAGTCCATTATTATAAACTTGTTAAAGAAGCACTCCTCCCATCAAATTTTTTATCCCCTTAACCTATTATTGTCATCATATTATATAGCACTGTGTGCTTAAAATTGCTCAATTTTCCTTTCTACCAGTAAATTCTTCAATCAATCAAATTTATTATCGCCAAGTACATATTGCATATATACAGTACAAGGAATTCTTTGTGGCAAAGGGGCAACATAATATATAACAACAGATACAACAAGTAACATCTAACAAGACAGATACAGTATATAGTCTACACATGACAATTTAATTGTTGAACAGAGAGTGGATAGAAGCTGTTCATATGGCGGTTGGTGCTGCATTTGGGGACTCTGAAGCGACATCCTGAAGGGAGTAGTTGGAATGAGGAGTGTCCCGGGTGAGAGGGATCGGATGAAATTTTCAATGTGTGGGATCGAATACTCTTATCATAAAGATCCTGGATTTTAGGCAGGGGGGAACCTATAATTCTCTCTGCTGTTCTGAAAGTCCTTTGTAAGCGGAGTTTGTCATGCGCAGTGGCTCCCCCATACCAGACTATCAGAGAGGAACAAATCACAGATCTGATGACAGCATTAAAGAATAAGATCAGCAGATTCTTAGACAAGCCATATCTTTTCAGCTGACGCAGGAAGAACATCCTCTGTTGTGCTTTTCTTATAACAGCATCCACGTTTTTCCCCCATTTAAGATCATGAGAGATAACACCAAGGAATTTGGTCTCTGTGACCCTAAGAGCCACTTCGTCATGGATGTAGATTGGAAGTATCTCATGTTGATCTTTCCTAAAATCCACAACCATCTCAGCAGTTTTTTTTAGTGTTGAGTACAAGATTATTGGCTTTACACCAGTCACATATTCTTTCCACCTCACTCCGATACAAGTCTTCAGCATTTCCCCTGATGAGACCAATCAGTGTCATATCATCGGCAAATTTCAAGATTTTTACTCAGTCTGCTGAAGAGATGCAATCATTCGTATAGAGAGAAAACAGTAACGGGGACAAAACACACCCCTGAGGTGCCCCGATGTTTGTGACCAAGGTGACCGAAGTGAATGGTCCAACTTTTACACTCTGTATCCTGGCTGTCAGGAAGTTATAAATCCACACGCATAAGTTGAGAGGGACTCCAAGAGCTACCATTTTCTTTTGAAGTAAATTCGGATCAATGGTATTGAACGCTGAGCTAAAGTCCATGAAAAGAATCCGGACATATGAGTGCAGTTCATCTGTATGATCCAAAATGTACTTCAGTGCCAGATTGACAGTGTCGTTTGCCGAACGATTCTCCTTATAGGCAAACTGAAGCGGGTCCCATAGCTTCTGCGTGAATTTTATCAGGTGGGACATCATAATTCTTTCGAAGACTTTTATAGCTACAGATGTGAGTGCTACTGGTCTATAGTCGTTCAACTCAGAGGATCCCACTTTCTTGGGGACAGGGATAATTGTGGAATTTTTCCAACACTGAGGTACAACGCACTCTTTCAGTGACACATTGTATATATTTGTCAGTATAGGGGCAAGCTGGGTAGCACACACTTTCAGACACATTGGAGATACACCATCAGGGCCAGGTGCCTTTTTGACCTTAAGTCCCTTCAGGATGCGTATCACCTCTGCCTCGGAGATCACTACTTGGGTTTTGCACAATGAATGATCTTTATATGAACAGACTGAGGAGCTTAGAGATGAATAGCCACTGTGTGTAGAGCTTGCCTCAAATCTGCAGTAGAATTCATTTAACTCTGTTGCCAGACTTCTGCTGGGGTTCACTATAGTGGGGTGGCTTTTATAATTGGTGACACCTCTCAATCCTCTCCATGCAGATGTAGTATCTTTTGATGAGAACCTTTCCTCCAGAATCTTTGCATACTCGTGTTTGGCTAACTTGATCTCTTTAGATAGCGAGTTCCTAAGTTTCTTGAATTCAGTAATATCGCCTGCTTTATAAGCCTCCTCTTTTCTCTTACGGATCAACCTGACTTTATTTGTAAACCACGGCTTGTTGTTGCCCCGAAAGTGGACAGATTTGGATGGAATAAACGTGTCTTCACAAAAACGGATATATGAGGACACTGCATCAACCCATTCATCCAGACCCGAGCATGTTTCCTGGAATACCTCCCAGTCCGTGCATTCAAAGCATGCTTGTAGTTGCAATTTTGCCTCCTCAGACCATGTCTTCTTTGTATAAACTGTAGGTTTGGATGTTTTCAACCTTTGCCTGTAGGCTGGAATTAAATGAATTAGACAATGATCTGAAAAGCCCACTGCTGCTCTCCTCACTGCCCTGTAGGCCCCTTTTATGACTGTATAGCAGTGATCAAGCGTATTGTTCTCTCTCGTGAAACAGTTTATATGTTGAGTAAATTTGGGGAGATCCAGGTTGAGTTTTCCTTTGTTAAAGTCCCCCATTACGATCACAAATGCTTCTGGAGATCCTTTCTCCCATTCTGATATTTTGCAAGCTAATTCACCAATAGCAGCTTTAACAGATGCTTGAGGGGGAATATATACTGCAACCAGAACCATAGATGAAAACTCTCTTGGAGAGTAAAATGGTCTACAATTGAGTTCAAGGTACTCTAGATCTGGAGAGAAACCTTTTCCCAGTATGTTAACATCACAGCACCAGCTAGTGTTGATGTAGAGACATACCCCACCCCCCCTTTGTTTACCTGAAGCTACACAATCAAGGTCAGCTCTGTAGATAACAAAACCAGGTAGATCCAGACTACAATCAGGGATGGTCTCATTCAACGAGGTCTCAGTAAAACAAAGAGCAGCTGAATTGGCCATATCAGATCTCATGTTACAAAGTAAGCTCAGATGCTCCATTTTGTTAGATAAGGAACGGACATTAGCCAAGTGGAGTGAAGGAAGAGCTGTTCTGAACCCTCTCCTCCGAAGGCGTGCCAGGACGCCTCCTCTCCTACCTCTCTTGCAGTACACCTCCACAGGTTTCACAGAAGTAATGGATTTTATGTACTCAATTGTTGAATTAGCAATCATGCTCCAAGAAGGGGAGTCCATGAGAAATTGCGGATGATTCCAGAATAATAAATCGCCCTTGAAATCATAAGAGTAGGTTTACAGAGTGCAGTGGCCATGATTACACTCAGCTTGTAGCTATAAAGACTGAACAGTCACAGCTTAGCAGAGTTAAATGTACAACTTTCCACAAAGGGTGCTCCCAGCACTGCTGGCGGGGAGGGCATGGGTGCAACAAGACAGGGACATCAGGGGACACGCCAACAGTCAGTCCAAACCTGCCCAGCTCACCCCTTCAGCTCCACCTGGACTACAAGATCTCCAGAACATCTCCAGCACCGCACACTCCAGCTTTCCTATCCTGAGATCATCTGCATGCTGGAAATGGGTACAAGTTGTAGGAAAGTTGGCAGGCAGCCAGCAGCTTCACTCTCTCCCAGCTGAAACCAGGCACGGAGCTCCACGAGGACAGAAAGACACCGGTCCCAGCTGATCGCAGTCTCCACACTACTCCCAGCTCTGCCGAATCCTGTAGCCCTACAGCTCCACGTGGACCACAAGATCTCCAGAACAACTCCAGCACCGCACACTCCACCAGGTTTCCTATCCTGGGATCATCTGCTTGCTGGAAATGGGTACAAGTTGTAGGAAAGTTGGCAGGCAGCCAGCAGCTTCACTCTCTCCCAGCTGAATCCAGGCACGGAGCTCCACGAGGACAGAAAGACACCGGTCCCAGCTGATCGCAGTCTCCACATTACTCCCAGCTCTGCCGAATCCTGTAGCTACGCAATGGTGAGTGAACCAAAGGGAGAATTAACAATTAAACGGGGTAAAAAACTAAAAAACTCAGGAGCCTCATGCCAGAGCAGCCATCTCTCGGCACTCCTCCTCCTCCTTAACACTGTTTTTCTCTTTTGTATTACCGTATATACTTGTGTATAAGCAGACTCGAGTATAAGCCGACCCCCCCTAATTTTGCCACAGAAAACTGGGAAAACTTAGAGTCGCGTATAAGTCTAGGGTGGAAAATGCAGCAGCTACTGGTAAATTTCAAAAATAAAAATGGATACCAATAAAAGTAAAATTAATTGAGACATCAGTTTGTTAAATGTTTTTGAATATCCATATTGAATCAGGAGCCCGTATAATGCTCCCTACAGTTCATAATGGCCCCATAAGATGCTCCATACAAAATACACCCCATATAATGCTGCACAAAGGTTAATAATGGTCCCATAAGATGCTCCATACAAAAAATACACCTCATATAATGTTGCACAAAGGTTAATAATGGCCCCTTAAGATGCTCCATGGAATATTATGCCATAAAGGTTATGGCCCCATAAGATGTTCCATAGATTATGCCCCATAGATTATGCCCCCATAAAATGCTACATAGATTATACCCCATAAGATGCTCCATAGATTATGCCCGCATATAATGATCCATAGATTATGCCTCATATGCTGCCCCATAAGATGCTACTGCAAATAAAAAAAAATGACATACTCGCCTCTTGTCCCTGGGGGCCAGGTGTCAGGTCCTGAGCAGGAGGGGACACTGGCGCACTATGGGGCCCAGGTGCCGATGTCGCCTCTGGCTCAGGGCCCGGCACCTGAGATATTCACCTGTCCCGATCTATCGCTGCTCGCCGCTGCCTGCCGGGTCCTCTGTCAGTGACTTTCAGGCCGCAGAGGGTGAGGCGCGCACTAACCACATCATCGCGCCCTCTGCTGTCTGAATGTCACTGACAGAGGAGGCGGCAAAGAGCGGCGAGCAGCGATGGACCGGGGACAGGTGAATACTGCATATACTTACCCCCCCAGCACATCTCTGCAGCCCCCCCCCCGCTTCTCCCACGGTCTCCCTTCAGCGGTCACGTTGTACTGCTCATTAAAGTCAAAGTCATGAATATGCGCATATTCTTGATTTTAAGGAATGGTACCCTGTGACCGCTGAAGGCAGGGAGACCATGGGAGAAGCGAGGGACTGCAGAGACGCGCCGGGGGGTAAGTATGATTTAACACCCCCGCTCCCCCTCCCCTGCCGACCCCCCGTATATGACTCGCGTATAAGCCGAGAGGGAGGGGGGGGGGCGACGGACTTTCAGCCCAAAAAAATGGACTGAAAATCTTGACTTATACGCGAGTATATACGGTAGATCCATGACATCACATGATTAAGAACAGGCTATATTTAGAAATAAAAAGTTTCTTTTCCCTGCATGAGTGATTGTCGGAACTACAATTTTACTTTCCTGCAAAGTCCCCCCCCCCCCCACAATCAACTCTTGATGTAGCTGCTCTGCTTCTCCCCTTGCCAGTGACTTTTGTAGTGAAGTAGAATTCTATTTCGAATGATGACTCATGCAGGGAAAAGCGACTCACTTTTTCTACATAAAGGTTTGAAGGATTCAGTTAGTCAGTTTTTAATCATGTGATAGCATAGACCTAATGGAAAAGAGAAGAATTAGCAGAGTAGAAGAGGTAAATGAGCAATTGTAAGTACATAGTGTTATTATGATGGCTGCAATATGATAAAGTGGATAAAAACTTAACCCCTTATTTTGGTTTTGTGTTTGTTTTTTGCTCTACTGCTTCTCAGAGCCATAACTTTTTTATTTTTCCGTCAATATGGCCATGTGATGGCTTTTTTGTTTTGCAAGACGAGTTATACTTTTGAATGACACCATTGGTTTTACCGTGCCTTGTTACCATGCCATGTACTAGAAAATGGGAAAAAAATTCCAAGTGCGGTGAAATTGCAAAAAAATTGCAATCCCACACTTGTGTTTTTGTTAGTATTATTTTTACTAGGTACACTAAATGCTAAAACTCTTTATGATTCTACAGGTCAATACAAGTTCATAGACACCAAACATTTATAGGATCTATTTTATCTAGGGCTACTTTCACACTAGCATTTCCTGGAGCTGCGGAGGGATGCGCACGGCCGCTGTGAAGCTCCGCCCATGGCCGCACCTCCTCCGGTCAGATCCGCCTATGGGCGCATGACGCTGCATGCGACCTACATACCCTATCTTTAGCATTGGGTACGCAGGTCGTTGGCAGGTATGCGTTTGGCGGCGCATGCGTCCTTTTGACAGTGTGCCGTTCTCACCAAAATGCAACACGGTGCGTTTGGCGCAGGACGCACACCGTCAAAAGGACGCATGCGCTGGCAAACGCATACCTGCGCACGATCTGCGTACCCAATGATAAAGATACGGTGCGCAAGTCACATGCAGCGTCATGCGCCCATAGGTGGAGCTGACCAGAGGAGGTGCTGCCATAGGCGGAGCTTCACGGCGGCAGTGCGCATCCCTCCACAGCTCCAGGAAATGCTAGTGTGAAAAAAATTCCAACCTTTAGTGTCATTTTCCCGATACCCGTAGCGTCCTCCATTTTTCGTGATCTCTGGTTGGGTGAGGGCTTGTGTTTTGCATTCTGAGCTGACATTTTTAATGATACCATTTTGGTGCAGATATGATCTTTCGATCGCCCGCTATTGCGTTTTAATGCAATGTTGCGGCGACCATAAAACGTAATTCTGGCATTTTGACTTTTTTCCCGCAAGCCCATTTAGCGATCAGGTTCATTTTTTTTTTTTTTTTTTTTTGATCGGGCGATTCTGAGCGCGGTGATACCAAATGGTGTATGCTTTGAATTCTTTTTTTTATTTTGAATGGGGCGAAAGGGGAGTGATGTTAACTTTTCTTATTTTTTTAATATTTTTTAAAAAAATTATTTTGAAAACTTTTTTTTTTTTTTACTTTTGGTATGCCTCAACAATCTCCATGGGAGACTGTTCAGCTGACATGTCCCATGAAAGATGTAGGCTCACCGCCGGAGCCCACATCAAAGGGAGAGAGTCCAACGTCAGAGTACTATTACGCATGATATCGGAAAGGGGTTAAAGAAGCCCTTTTATCATTCATTCATCTTGCATAGGAAGTTTATTTTTTTTTTTGTTTTTTAAATAGCTCATCTTTTAATTCTAAAATTCCATAGCCCAACCTCTTGTTCCGCTCTTTCCCATATGCTTTTAATGTTTGCTTTACAAGTTTAAGGATGTGAGCACTTAAAATCCATCCTTCAGTGTATTGACCTCTGTTTCTTGCTTTTTAATAAAATAAAAGTAAAGACCATTGATTAATAAAAAGATAATTAGTGCCGCTGTTGAAATAATAGCAAATATTAGTGGTATGTCACTATATTGTAGTCTGACAGATTTAACCTCTACAGTTAAGTGGCAGACACCCAACAGATTTGTTGCTCATTAGTGATGAGCGCATATACCCGTTGCTCGGGTAGTGTCCGAGTATTTTGGTGTGCTCGGAGGTTTAGTTTGTGTCGACGTAGCTGCATGATTTGCGGCTGCTAGACAGGCTGAATACATGTGGGGATTGCCTGTTTGTTAGGGAATTCCCACATGTATTCAGACTGTCTAGCAGCCACAAATCATGCAGCTGCGTCAACAAAAACTAAATCTTCGAGCGTGCCAAAATACTCGGAGGACACCCAAGCATGCTCGGGGAAACCCGAGTGACGCGTATACTCGCTCATCACCATTGCCAATAGTTCTGCAACTGTCACTTTCATCTGATAAAGTATTGGAGACATCCAAGCACATGCTACAGAACAAACCCATTAAGAGAGGTATGCCTTTCTGAACAAACAATATGTTCATTAGATTTCCCTAGACAATAGTATCTTGGAGATGGGAAAACACCTATGAAGACTATCCCAATGTGTAGTAGGTGTAATAACAATATTATCAGATACCTCGAATTAGAAATGTAATATACATTGCTCAAAAAAATAAAGGGAACACTAAAATACCACATCCTAGATATCTGAATGAAATGTTCCAATTGCAAAATTTTTGTTCATTGCATAGTGGAATGTATTCAGAACAATAAAACATAACAATTATCAATGTAAATCAAAATGAATATCCCATGGAAGTCTGGATTTGGAATGATACTCCAAATCAAAGTGAAAAATCAAATTACAGGCTGATTTCAACTTCAGTGAAAATGCCTCATGACAAGGAAAAGATGCTCAGTAGTGTGTGTGGCCTCCATGTGCCTGTATGACCTCCCTACAACGCCTGGGCATGCTCCTGATGAGGCGGCGGATGTTCTCCTGAGGGATCTCCTTCCAGACCTAGACTAAAGCATCCGCCAACTCCTGGACAGTCTGTGGTGCAACGTGACGTTGGTGGATGGAGCGAGACATTAAATGTCCCAGATGTGCTCAATCGGATTCAGGTCTGGGTAACGGGTGGGCCAGTCCATAGCTTCAATGCCTTGATCTTGCAGGAACTGCTGACACCCTCCAGCCACATGAGGTCTGGCATTGTCCTGCATTAGGAGGAACCCAGGGCTAACCGCACCAGCATATGGTCTCACAAGGGGTCTGAGGATCTCATCTCTGTACCTAATGGCAGTCAGGCTACCTCTGGCGAGCACATGGAGGGCTGTGCGACCCTACAAAGAAATGCCACCCCACACCATTACTGACCCACTGCCAAACCGGTCATGCTGAAGGTTGTTGCAGGCAGCAGATCGCTCTCCACAGCGTCTCCAGTCTGTCATATGTGCTCAGTGTGAACCTGCTTTAATCTGTGAAGAGCACAGCTCACCAGTGGCGATTTTGCCAATCCTGGTGTTCTGTAGCAAATTCCAAGCGTCCTGCACATGTTGGGCTGTGCTCACAACCCCCATTTGTGGATGTCAGGCACTCAGACCATCCTCATGGTGTCGGTTTCTAACAGTTTGTGCAGACACATGCACATTTGTGGCCTGCTGGAGGTAATTTTGCAGGGTTCTAACAGTGCTCATCCTGTTCCTCCTTGCACTAAGGCTGAGGTAGCGGTCCTGCTGCTGGGTTGTTGCCCTCCTACGGCCCTCTTCACGTCTCCTGGTGTACTGGCCTGTCTCCTGGTAGTGCCTCCAGCCTCTGGACGCTATGCTGACAGACACAGCAAACCTTCTTGCCACAGCTTGCATTGATGTTCCATCCTGAATGAGCTGCAATACTTGAGCCACTTGTGTGGGTTGTAGAGCCCATCTCATGCTACTTGAGTGTGAAAGCACAACCAGCATTCAAAAGTGACCAAAACTTCAGCCAGAAAGCATCGGTACTGCGATGTGGTCTGTGGTCCCCACCTGCAGAACCACTCTTTTATTGAGTGTGTCTTGAAAATTGCCAATAATTTCCATCTGTTGTATATTCCATTTGCACAACAGCATGTGAAATTGCTTGCCAATCAGTGTTGCTTCCTAAGTGGACAGTTTGATTTCACATAAGTTTTATTTACTTGGAGTTATATTCTGTTTAAGCGTTCCCTTTATTTTTTGAGCAGTGTAGTTCTTTTGATTCACTATTGCAGTAGATTAGGTATCCATAGTTACGATCACTCCTATAGTGACAGGTAGTTAGCTGTTAATGGTCGTAACAATGGATACCTAAGCTACTGCAATGCCCTGCAGATGGGGTAAGCATCACCATCACCACCATCATCCATAATCATCTGCTACTACTACTACTGTTAAAACTAGCTACTACTACTAACTACTACACCTACTACATATTGGAAAGGATCTTGCAGTTTCGAATACCCCTTTAACTGCTTGAGGATAGAGTTGAGCGACTTTGGTCGGATCAGGTTTCATGAAACCCGAATGAAACAAAATTTGAGTCGGATGAAACTGGTCCGACTAGGGCAAAAAAAGTCGGAGTTTCTTCCGAAACGCGACCCCACTGCTAGTCAATGGGAAATAAAAGTCGGCATTGAGCGGATGACATGTTGCGTTTGCCCCGCTATACACCACGAAGCGACATATGCATACGCAAAAGCATGTGAACGCATGTAAACGCTTGTCCCTGTGTACACCATGTTAAATATATGTACGCATGACGCATGCGGATAGATGCGGAGCAAACGCTGCGGACACAGACACAAATGTGAAATGAGCCTAAGACCGCTGTGCACAGCTAGAAAAAGGCTCCTGGGCCCCAGCACCGATGTGTGCGCCGCAGTGCACAGTATTTTAGTGCACGATGGGGCCCGGTCAGCAGAAGCACAAGAGTGGGGCCCCGGACCTGTGGGCCACTCTGTGTACTGCTGCTAATCGGGCCCATACAGCAATAAGAGCACTAATGCCCTGATGGCGGCCCTGCAATAGGGTCTCCAGGATAATTTCGAAAGCCGTACATCTAATTTTTCTCTTTCTACAATGATACTGAGGGATAAATCTCTCAATTTCAAATATTGCCTTTAAATGAATACAATATATTGCGATGGTGTCTCATATCCAAGTGGTGCAGCAGTGGAGACAGTTCATTCTCGTTGGATATGATATGGTGAGAGCTCATATGAATAGATGAGAAGATTTGGACCCCCTGCATTCTGTATGTATGAAGCTGGTGATGAAACAAAGCCATCTATGTTTGGCATACATTTTGACATTATTTCCTTTTTAGTGACCTTATTTGAGTTACTTTTTTGTGCCAGGGCTTTAATATTACTTTCAGGAAGATCAAAGCCTGCAATTATTTTACCAGCCTGACCTTGTTCCATAATTGATTTACTCAGGATAATACCCAGTAGGTTTCCTAGAATTCTGCTTAAATAATGCATGGAAGGTAAGCGGCACCCCGCGAGCTGTGTTCAATTTTTTTACATTCTCATAAGTGTAAAATCCAGGTGTTGCTTTTGTAGTATTCCTAGTAAAACAAGCTGTGGAACACGTGTCTGTATCAGTGCTTAATCCACAGGGAGTTTGTAGCTATATTCCGCGCTGCCGCTTTAGACAAATTCCAGGAGAATGCTGTATGATTGCAGTGGTTTTATTCTACGCGTTTCAGGGGTCTCATGCCCCCTTCATCAGGAAATACCACAAATACATACAGGTATCACAGACATAAATAGGTTTGAAAGGATGCTGGATTTCAAAAAAATGAGTGCCAGCAAGTCAGATGGTGCAGTGTCAAAGTTCAATGACACCACATGATTAACAGATAACCTAAGATATATTACAAAAGAATACGTATTTTAAAAGATTTTTTGATTAAATTTTCGTTTACAAAACAGATGATAAAGTCAAATTTACGATTTAAACAAAAAAAAAAAAAAAAAAAGGAGGGGGGAGTTTATTCCTGTATCAGTGCTTGACATAACATTTCACAAACACTCAAGGGTGTGATCCTTTTATCTGTACTGGCATTTCATAACACAATTATTTTTTTTCTGGATATTTGAATATGATTGGAACTGTTATGTATATTTTTTTTATAGTAAGGTTAATTAGAAGAGGGCGTTTCTTTCAAAAATTCAATATTCCTTTTTATTTTTATTTTTTTAACATGTTTGCAGTAATTTTGAAAATTGCATCTTGACCATACCTTGACTACTCTTATAAACGTTTTTTTTTCTGTACTATAAGTTTAGGAATGCTTCTTTAAGTGAAAAAATGCAAATGATGAATTGAGGCCTTTGTGTATATGGAAACCATCAGACTGTTATTTACAGTGTAAATTAATGTTATGCTTTATGAAGATTACTGACGTTCGATGAATGTGTATGATATGTTTCCATAGAGAGGCATAAGTCATCCACTGGCTCCTATGTAACCAATCGAACAAAAAACTTCTGTGCTGTGTACATGTTATCATAGACTTTTTCTCAGCTTTTAGAATAGAACATACTGATGTATGGCAGCCAAATGGAGGTCAAAGGATAACATTGTGACCTCCAGCAGATGCATTTGGGTCTAAAGGGGGTTTTACACATAGCGATATCGCTAGCAATATCGCTATAACTTCACCGATTTTGTGACGTTATAGCGATATCGCTATGTGTGACACTTACCTCCGACCGGCTCCCCCGCTGTCTGTCGCTGATCGCGCGAGATCGCGCAGCTCCATTTCTCGTCGGGCACTTCCTGCTGGGCTTCTGCTACTGTTAGTGTTCTAAAGTCTACACTTATATTAGTTCTTTTAAACACGCACATGGAAAGAGCTGTAATTAGGAGGACTTCTCTGGAAAATGTCAATGCATGGGTTCTGAGATTGTGATTATGCTTGACTGATAGCAGCAGCAGCTTGATCAGGAGCTAAAAGGGAGGGGGAGAAAGTTGAGGAGCTAACTGCTGTATGGAAATCAATGGGCTGGAGAGTGCTAACTTGTTTCATGCTAGTTGACTTTTCTTTTGGAATTTTACTACTACATACCCTGCGCTCCTTGGAAACAAGCTGTACACTAAGTAAGATGAAAGCTCTCACAACGGGAGAATGACAGCAGATAAGAAAAGCAAGACAATTGCACACTTGCTTATTTTCATGCTGTCTAGCTATACCAGTTTAATAACACAACAATGCTGCTTTAATAGAGCATATGTGCACTATATTCATGTCACAGTGGACTTTCTTCCCTGGAAGGTTGGACTATTAGGTCTTGTAAGCACTATTTGGTATGCAACTCTTAATTGAAGATCTCTACACTTACAACATTTTTGTTGTAGCTTTAGATACTGCTTGGCAGACATTTTACTATACAATATAAACTGCTGGAATCTCATCTATGCAAAGAATATTGCAGATATCTGCAAAGCTTATGAGATCCCCCCCACCTCCTTCCCCCTTGTATCTATATCTACTACATGTTTAGAAAAGGATTAATGAAGACTAAACAGTTTGATTTTCCTTGCTTTGGAGATAGTATAGATATGCATGTTTATTAATACGTTTTTATAAGAAAAAATTATTTTGTCTTCAGCTTGTCAAACTGATAACAATCTTTGCAAGTTAAGCATTTTACTAATGTTCTGTGGTAGGCATCACACTGGGCAATTAACCAGGGCATCATAGCTGACTTTATGGCCAAATTCAATGGGCCATGTGGTAAGCAGTTAGGAGTAAAAAGGGCTGTTGGGAGCACAAAAGACATTTCAGGGAGACATTTTAAATGCTTCATTGCAAGTTTAAGCAAAAAATGGGCTTTTGTTTGCTTTCTCAATCAAAATTTCATATGGCAGTAGCAGTGAAATTGCTGATGAAACTACACTACACTGACTTTGATGCTATTTGATTTGAGCCATTGATCGAAGAAACATACAGAAAAAAAGAAATACTGTCAAATCTACTATAATCGATGCGTGTCCATGTACTTACCTGGTGATATGATTGCTAGTTAACAGTTACTCAATGCTTGCAAGAAATAATTTCTTGCTAATTGTACCTTTCTAAAGGAAAAGTGTGTATGTATGTACAGTATGTATGTATGGGTATATATAATATACACTGCTCAAAAAAATAAAGAACACTTAAACAACACGATATAACTCCAAGTCAGTTTCAGTTCTGTGAAAACAACCTGTCCAGTTATGAAGCAACACCGATTGTGAATCAATTTTTCCTGCTGTTGTGGAAATGGAACAGACAACAGGTAGAAATGATCGGCAATTAGGAAGACACCCCCTATAAAGGAGTGGTTCTGCAGGTGGGGACTACAGACCATTTCTCTTTTCTCATCCTTTTTGGCTGTTGCTTTGGTCACTTTTGCATTTTGTCATTGCTCTCATCCATAGAGGTACTGTGCAGTAGCATGAGGCAGTGTCTACAACCCACAGAAGTTGCTCAGGTAGTGTAGCTTATCCAGGATGGCACATTAATGCAAACTGTGGCAAGAAGGGTAGCTGTGTCTGTCAGTGTAGTGTCCAGAGGATGGAGGTGCTACCAGGAGACAGGCCAGTACACCAGGAGACGTGGAGGGGGCCGTAGGAGGGCAACAACCCAGCATCAGGACCGCTACCTCCGCCTTTGTTCATGGAGGAACAGGAGGAGCACTGCCAGAGCCCTGCAAAATTACCTTCAGCAGGCCACAAATGTGCATGTGTCTGCACAAACAGTTAGAATCTGACTCCATGAGGATGGCCTGAGCACCCGACGTCCACAGATAGGGGTTGTGCTCAAGCTGCTTGAGAAAGGTCCACAACTTCCAGGACCAAAACGTCGCTGTATGGGCAACTAGCCAGATGGGCTAATAAATAGCAATTTGACTGGATTTCTTTTGGCGTGCTGCTTTCAACTTGAGGACTATTTTTATGTTTGGTATATGCCTGGAAGGCTTGCACCCGCATTGTCTGTTCATTTTTTGTGCTGCTTTATTTATATATATATATATACATGTATATATGTATATATATATATATATATATATATACATACATACATACAGTGGGGCAAAAAAGTATTTAGTCAGTCAGCAATAGTGCAAGTTCCACCACTTAAAAAGATGAGAGGCGTCTGTAATTTACATCATAGGTAGACCTCAACTATGGGAGACAAACTGAGAAAAAAAATCCAGAAAATCACATTGTCTGTTTTGTTTTCATTTTATTTGCATATTATGGTGGAAAATAAGTATTTGGTCAGAAACAAAATTTCATCTCAATACTTTGTGATATATCCTTTGTTGGCAATGACAGAGGTCAAACGTTTTCTGTAAGTCTTCACAAGGTTGCCACACACTGTTGTTGGTATGTTGGCCCATTCCTCCATGCAGATCTCCTCTAGAGCAGTGATGTTTTTGGCTTTTCGCTTGGCAACACGGACTTTCAACTCCCTCCAAAGGTTTTCTATAGGGTTGAGATCTGGAGACTGGCTAGGCCACTCCAGGACCTTGAAATGCTTCTTACGAAGCCACTCCTTCGTTGCCCTGGCGGTGTGCTTTGGATCATTGTCATGTTGAAAGACCCAGCCACGTTTCATCTTCAATGCCCTTGCTGATGGAAGGAGGTTTGCACTCAAAATCTCACGATACATGGCCCCATTCATTCTTTCATGTACCCGGATCAGTCGTCCTGGCCCCTTTGCAGAGAAACAGCCCCAAAGCATGATGTTTCCACCACCATGCTTTACAGTAGGTATGGTGTTTGATGGATGCAACTCAGTATTCTTTTTCCTCCAAACACGACAAGTTGTGTTTCTACCAAACAGTTCCAGTTTGGTTTCATCAGACCATAGGACATTCTCCCAAAACTCCTCTGGATCATCCAAATGCTCTCTAGCAAACTTCAGACGGGCCTGGACATGTAAAGGCTTAAGCAGTGGGACACGTCTGGCACTGCAGGATCTGAGTCCATGGTGGCATAGTGTGTTACTTATGGTAGGCCTTGTTACATTGGTCCCAGCTCTCTGCAGTTCATTCACTAGGTCCCCCCAGGTGGTTCTGGGATTTTTGCTCACCGTTCTTGTGATCATTCTGACACCACGGGGTGGGATTTTGCGTGGAGCACCAGATCGAGGGAGATTATCAGTGGTCTTGTATGTCTTCCATTTTCTAATTATTGCTCCCACAGTTGATTTCTTCACTCCAAGCTGGTTGGCTATTGCAGATTCAGTCTTCCCAGCCTGGTGCAGGGCTACAATTTTGTTTCTGGTGTCCTTTGACAGCTCTTTGGTCTTCACCATAGTGGAGTTTGGAGTCAGACTGTTTGAGGGTGTGCACAGGTGTCTTTTTATACTGATAACAAGTTTAAACAGGTGCCATTACTACAGGTAATGAGTGGAGGAAAGAGAAGACTCTTAAAGAAGAAGTTACAGGTCTGTGAGAGCCAGAAATCTTGATTGCTTGTTTCTGACCAAATACTTATTTTCCACCATAATATGCAAATAAAACGAAAACAAAACAGACAATGTGATTTTCTGGATTTTTTTTTCTCAGTTTGTCTCCCATAGTTGAGGTCTACCTATGATGTAAATTACAGACGCCTCTCATCTTTTTAAGTGGTGGAACTTGCACTATTGCTGACTGACTAAATACTTTTTTTCCCCACTGTATATATATATAATAAATTCTGTAGTATGGTTTCTTTCCTCCCAATTATCATGGTGGCAGCCAATCTGCCTTTGCTGCTGCTCTGATATCCTAAAGGAGTCGTCCCATCTGAGATGTTTAATAGAAATGCCATAAATGTTCCATAGAGACTGTCGCTAGCATTAGGAGCCACCCTGCATTGCCATTGCCAACTAGATGTTTGTTTTTTTTCTGGACAGCTTATGAAAAAGTTATGACCTGCCAACATTTTTTTACAGGCACATTGTAAAACCACAATAAATCATAGCGTTTATAAGTGATATACCGTAGGTCTGCAGCCCATAATCTGATATGAAGACCTTGTCTGCATTCACTGTAAACTATAAAATAATTGCTTACATAATTTGAACACATTTCTCCATCTTCAAAGAAATCCTAAATATTTTTTTTTTTAAATTTTATGATAAAAAATGCCACATCTTTGTGGACTGTATAGGAATTTCAGGACATTTGTCAATCCTGGAGCTGCCATATCTTGCTCAAATATGGTTACATTTTTCTTTTTAAAGCTTTGAATACTGCTGAGAGGGATCATAGGGGAAACATAATACCCTCAATCATGTAAGTTACTTGGACAGCATTTGTCAAAACAATGGTTTGGCCGACTGCTCGCTCTCCCGACTCCCTTACACCTGAATACTCTGCTGAGCATGCATGTGTTTTCTATGGGAGTACTGCTGCCAGATTCCTCTGGCAGTTTCTTATGTCCTGAGGGGAAATAAAGGATCAAACATTGCAAATCCCAAGTGGATATATCCTTCTCTCCGCAGACCTCATCGATCAGGGCAGATTCAGGAGGCCTCCATTCACATAAGACTATTGGACAAACCCACTGATATTGATGGGTTCGACCGACACTTGTCTAAACAGCTGCCCTTTAATTTGGGGATACATCTTCGTTCCTCTCCTGCTCAGTAAATTGAGCAGCTTTCTATATGTGGCTAGGTTTGTGCATAGCAGAACTAAAATAGCAAATAAAGACCATGACATATGACACTCACAAGACATAAGTGGATGTAAACCAGAAGTGAATGCAAAACCTTTCCAAAGTGACGTTCCATTTATCTCTGAACTTTGCCAAAGTTTGGAGGTCACTGCAAGAATTTAATGATAACTTGATGACATACATCACTAGAGATGCAGTACTGCCTCCACAAAAAAAGAAAATCCCAGAAAAGTAATATGAGTTTTGCTGCTCGTAGGGTTTAGATAAGCTTTCATCTCTCACATATTCACTGTCAGCTCAATCTGATCCAGGCTTTGGACTTGATAACAATACAGTTAGCTCCTCCGTTTTTCCCGACTGTCTGCAGTGGCTTGAAGCAAGGAGAAGATTGCATGATTCCATTCACTGGCCTTTTACTGACCTTTCGACTCATGTGAAGCAGTTGATAGAATGAACAGAAACATATTTGTACATGGTCTTAACCACTTCTTGTATACCAGTACGTATGTGGCAACTTGGGTTAATTTAAAACAATGTTCAGAAACATGACTACGTGTCTGATTCAAATATAGCACACTGGAATGGTTTTAATGTAAGGGCTAGTGCAGACCTGGACCTCTGCAGCCAACTGTAAAACAAGTGCAGTGGAACATGACCAGTCCAGCTGCAGTAAGCTGGTATTGTGCAGAATCTCCATGTGTTGTAGAGTGGTCTGCAGGGCAGGTTCTCCTGTACAGTGTTCATGTCTTAGACGTTCTGCTATTCTACATGCAGCTTGGTTGTGCTTCACTAATAAATTTGCCCTTTTGGTTCCTTTATCATTTTCCAAGTACTTTTTTTCCCTTGTTACTTTGTTTTTGACACCTTTTATCTTGTATACGAACATAAGTCACTAGAGATCACATAAAATCATGACTTCAGTTCCTTCCCTTGACTTGATCACATTAAATAATGTGCCAAATAGGTTATCTGCAAATCACATTTGTTTGTTAACTATTGTCTTCACCCTTTAAAATCACTTCAAAGCCTTTCTACTCCTGCTCTCCTGTCTGTCACATTGCATTGATAGACAGGAGAGCTGGAGCAGAAAAGGATTTGAAGTGATTTTCAAAGGTGAAGACAATAGTTTACTAGGTATAAGGGAGAGGTGAGTTTTTAGTTCAAGGCAGGCATGTTGCTGTATTATGGCAGGATTAATGCATGCAAGGTAGAGAGAGATGAAGTTCTAGCACCTATTGTGCTGGTAACATTGATTTAAGAGTACCCTTTTAGCCTAAGTGGGAATGGCAATTTTAGAACCTAAGAATTGGGGCTATTCCTGAACCTATTAGAAGGGCATGCACACAAAGAACTATGGAAGCAAGTACTAATGTGTATTAGGTGTTAAGGTGAGTATGTTGTGGTTTTTTTGTTTTTTAATTCTTCATTTTACACTTGATTTAGCCAGCAGGGGCTGAATACAACTCTCAACATTGTTCCCTACTCACGATGATCTCAAGTCGAGAAAGGGACAATGATGAGAACTTCTTCCATCAGCCAGTGAACAGTACCACTGATTCCCAGGCGCCAGTATGTGTCACACTGATGACATCCATGTGTCGTCAGCGTGCACGTGTGTGGGCCTTTTTGTGGCCCGTGCTACTGATAAAAAAAAAAACAAAAAAAAACTGACATGTCAGCGTGTTTTGCCGTCAGACCATGACTACTATGTATGGTTTAAGGGTGTAAGCAATCAACGTTGTAACATTGCTAATTTTTTACAATATTCATCAAGTTTTTAATTGAAGTATATTAGAAAAGTGGTTTAGATTATTATACTAAATGTCTGTATATTTACTTTGAAAATTGCCGCTGGTTTGGACCACATTTTAAGGTGAAAATTGGTTCCGTCACTAAGTGGTTAAAGGCATTTCATTAATCTGATCAAATTATTGCTTACGTTCTCTTGAAATGTGACGAAAATGAGATGTTTTCATGGCTTTTAATTTCACGACAGGAGAGCAGTGTGTAGCAGTAATGGAACCCAGAGGTTAGTGCTATGGCAGCCTTGTAATACTGTGTTGTGTACATTTGTGCTTGCCGCGAATTGCTACAACTCTTTATGTTGGGGAAGGTTTTATGAAGAAGTTCGCGCTTAAACTCTTATGATATGACCTTGAGTAAAGATATTCTGGGAAATGAATAGATGGAAAGAATGTAAATACACGCAAATGAAGCATCCTGATTGTGGTGTTTGTATGTGCATTAATTATTAATGTTTCTAAGTATAGTCGCACAATAGCGAACAAAGCGTAGTTTGACCTTGTCCTTCACTTTTCAAGGTCATTTTACAAATATTTACAAACCTTTCAGCAGAATCTTCATGATTTTGATATTCAAATTACAGAGGCATTGTGTTTTTTAACTATTGTGTGATTTGTCCTCAGTTAAAGGCTGTTATTAATAAACATAAATTTATTGTTCATGCCGAAAAAAAAAAATCTTTATAGCTGTCAGTGTTTGGTAGAGGTAAACTAAATGATTGCTGGGCAGCAAATTGCAGGTGCAGCAGGGTAAGAACCTGTTATTTTTATTACTCAATGATCATTAGTTGTTAAATGTGTTACTGCAAAGCTGTGTGCATCAGCTTACACTGGAATTATTTATTGGCTTTCGAATCCTGTACTTTTGCTTAAGGCCACACCTGATGCCTTGAAATGATAGATGAGTTCACACTGCAGTTTTTTGAGTTTTTTTGTTTGGACTTGCTTACCAAAAACAAGGAAGAACTCAGTGTGTGCACAACTTGTGAAGCCACCCTATAAAGGCCAAATAACAGCCATACTATCATTCTGTTATGTATGGATCTGTAAAAAGCCTCCATCTTTAGTTGGCGACCCATGAGCCTGGCACACTGTTAATCATGTTATTCCATCTACAATTATATGTACAGTATAATACCACCCCCAATATAATTTACAGTTTTCAATGAAGTAGCTCTAGCAATAATGTAACGTAAAGCTTATACACTTTCTAAAGAGTTTTGAGTATTTGGGCACTATCTAAAAAAGGGGTTGTTTCCCAATTTAAAAGTTAAGTTTGAGGCTATGTTCCCACGTGCGGAATTTCCGCAGCAATTCCGCAACTCCCTGCCACGGGAAATACGCGAGAAAGCCGCATGCGTTAATTCCCGCTAAAAACTAGCATTTTGCAAGCGGAATTGGCTTGCAGAATACTAGTGATTTCCAAGCGATCTGTAGCATCGCTTGGAAAACTGATTGACAGGTTGGTCACACTCGTCAAACATAGTGTTTGACAAGTTTGACCAACTTTTTTCTATGAGGCTGCCTATGCAGCATCAGTAGTAAAAGGTATAATGTTAAAAATAATAAAAAAAAAATTGTGTTCTCACCTTCTGGCGTCCCCCGCAGCGTTCCCAGGCCTCAGCGATGCTCCGGGCAAGTCCCATTCACAGCGATGCCTTGTGACAATGACCCCAGATGACGTAGCATCTCGCGAGACCGCTATGTCATCACAGGTCATTGTCGCAAGGCATCGCTGGGAACGGGACTTGCCGGGAGCATCGCTGAGGCCTGGGAAGGCTGCGGGGGCCGCCAGAAGGTGGGAATATCACGATTTTTTTATTTTAATTCTATTTTTAACATAGATATGGTACCCAGGGCCTAGAGGACAATCTCCGCTCCTCCAGACCCTGAGTACCATCCGCACATTTTCCGCTTACTTTGCGCAAGGTGGGAACAGCCACATGCGGAAAGTAAGCAGAACAATGCATTCCAATGTGTGCGGATTCCCCGCAATTCCGCAAAAACAATGAGCATGCTGCGTATTTTTCCGCAATGTGATTCTGCCGCAGAAAAATATGCAGCATTAACACAGCATGTGCGGAATGCTATTGAACTCAATGGGTTGCTTATTTTATGCGTTTTCACGGCAAAAACGCATAAAATCTGTGGGAATTCCGCACGTGTGCACATAGCCTAAAGGGATTGCTCCCTTTCAGAAAACTTTCTGCTGCAGTAGGTAAGTAAAACGCTGTTGTTTTTCTTTGTTCCTCATGTCCAGCATTGTCTCTTTGCCGCTTCCCTTGTATTTGTTGTTAGTCTGTATATCACATTTATAGCGCTCCGGCCAGTGGGTGAGCACAGTGGCTTGTGCCAACTATACGGGTTTATATCCCCAGATGTCGGGGGGGGAGACAGTACAGTGTGTGGAGGAGCAGTTCTGGTCAAGGAAGCAAATATATATATTTTTTTCTTGCAGCATACTTGTGCCATTTAACTTTTAAAATGGGAGGATAACCCCTTTAAAGAGTTTTCCACGATTAAAATGTTGTACCTCATAGGCTTCCACAGGTTACAAATGATAAACCAAACTTTACTTACTGACCGCTACATCAGCATTCCACCACTGATCCCTGTCTTTGACAGTCTGCAGCAGTGCCTTCAATAATGCAGCTTACTTGACTGAAGGAAACCGCTTCCTCAGCAATGCTGCCAAAGTAGACAGCCAGCCACCATGTGTAAAGCTCAAAAAATCTTTATTAGGTACTTATTAAAAAGATCAATTGTCCCAAAAAGACAAAAGACATACTATATAGAAAAGAATGCCATCAGATCCCCATCGGGGACCTAGTCTCAGTACCTGCCTACCAGTGGAGGTTGGCACCCTGTGAATGAATTTGAGGAAGAGTTGTTTATATAAATCACCAGACGGGATGAGTACTACCTTTTCTACTTTCGTTCGTTTTGTATATCTTTGTCCTGTATATCAGGGCTGCAAGCAGAGCTGGCAGTTTATCAGTAATCTATAATACTTTATGGTATATTTTTATTCTGTCCTGTGTCACAGGGCTATTTAGGGATAAGAAAGGACTGACCACATTGAGTGGGGTTCTATTTCGCTATTTTGTAGGGTGCCTACCTCTGCTAACAGGCAGGTATCAGGTCTTCTAGGCATTTTGTAGGGTAAGGTAGTCCTCCTACAGTTTCTGAATCCAATCTGTTTTTCTATTATCATTGATTGCTACATTAGTTCTATATATCTCACTCTTTAAGGTCCTATTGGGACATTTTTTATCCACTATAGTTTACCTACATCATTACTGATTGCTCATATATAGGTATATATAGGTCCAATACAGACTGTTTTGATGACCAAGGCTGCTTATTTGTTACTATATATGTGAGTGCCATCTGAACACGCTGGCCTTATGACCCGTAGTGCCATCTATGATCTACAATCAGTTATTCCAGGATCTCTCATCATTCTATTGGTGTTTTCCGAATTATGATAGGGCATTCCATGGACAGCCGCTCAGGAGCGGGAGCGCCACTATCATAATTCATAGTGTGCCAACCTCCACTGGTAGGCATGTACTGAGACTCGGTCCCTGATAGGGATGTGATGGCATTCTTTTCTTTTCTATATAGTATTGATTGTTTTTTTTTTGTTTTGTTTTTTATTGGGGGAGGGGACAATTTTTCATTTTAATAAGTGCCTAATAAAGATATTATTTTAGAGGTTTACAGATGGTAACCATTTTAATGAGACCTCCTGTTTAAACAGATTGTTAATTAACCCCGTAGTGCCCGGGCCAAATTTTTAAAATCTGAACAGTGTCACTTTATGTGGTAATAACTTTGGAACGCTTCAGCAAATCAAAGTGATTTTGAGACTTTTTTTCATGGCACATTATACTTTGTTAATGGTAAATTTAGGTCAATATGTTTTGTGTTTACCGTATTCCTCGGACTATAAGGCTCACCGGACCGTAAGACGCACCTCAAATTTTAGGGTGGAAAATAGCAGAAAAAAGATTTTTATAAGCTGGAGGTCCATCTTATTGTCCAAACTTAAGGTATCTTACCTGAGGGGCGGTGGTGGTAGAGCGGGGTCACAGTAGGCATGATCCCTTCCTTAGGAAGCCAGCAGCGGCAGAAGTAGGGCAATGCTGCAGTCCTGAAGTGTGATGCTGTGCGTCCAGTGTCTGCGGTAAGGCAGAGCATGGAGCAGGGTCCCTTTCTCATGGTGACAGCAGTAGTGGGGAAATGCTGCGGGTCCGGTGTCGGCGGTGAGGCAGAGCATGGAGCAGGGACCCTTCCTCAGGATGCCGACGACTGAAATGTGGGGACGCCGTGTCCACGGCGAGCAGAGCCGAGTGAATCACAGATTTCACTGCAGCCATCAAATGGAAAATGACCACTGAGATCTCAATCTGCGCACGCGTGTGGCCTCCGGCGGCCATTTTCCTGAAGGGCTGGTGAGATCTCAATCTTTGCACGCGGCGCCTCGGCTTCAGGAAAATGGCCACTGGGAAACCAGTGATGCACTCGACTTTGCTTGCCGTGGACTCAGGGCCACGGTGTCGCCATATTTCTGCCGCTGGCATCCAGAGGAATGCACCCTGCTCAGGTGCACTCCACAACACCCACCGCCGACACAAAGCCTCGGCATCGCCATAGCATCGCCAGATCTCTGCCACTGCTGTAAGCCTGTGGTCAAATTATAAGACGCACCTCCCATTTTCCTCCCAAATTTTTTGGGGAAAAAGTGCGTTTTCTAGTCCGAAAAATACGGTATTTACAAAGAAATATCAGAAATTTGACAAAAATGTAAAAATTAAAAAATAGCAATTTTCAAACTTTAGTTATCCCTTTTAATCCAGAGAGTCATACCATATAAAACATTAATAAATAATTCCCACATGTCAACAAATGTTCAAATCACCCCCCGTTTTTGTCCCATTAAAAATATGACTATTTAAAAAAAAAAATGTTTTTGGTATGTGTTCAGAAATGTCCAATCTATCAAATTATATCAGATTGTTAAATAGCGTAACAAGAAAAAAAAAATAAAACTCGAGAATTACGTGTTTTGTTTTTCCGCCACAACATTGCAATGAAATGCAATAAGAGGTGATCAAAATATTGTATTTAATCCAAAATGGTATCAATAAAACATCAGCTCAGGCCCCAGACTATAAGCCCTCACCCAGCCCCATACCCTCAAAAATGAGACCGCTACGGGTCTTGGAAAATTGCAAAGAACGCAAAAACTTTTTTCAAACAAATTTCTGAAATTTTTTTCATCACTTAAATAAACTATACATGTTTGGTATCTTTGTACCGAATAATATTGTCAGGTCAGTTTTACTATATAGTGAATAAAATAACCCCCCAAAAATTGTGGAATTGCACTTTTCCTGCTTTCCAGTACACTATATGGTAAAATCAATGGCGTCATTAAGACGTGCAAGAGGTCTCTGCCTCTACATTATGTTTCTATTAGATGAGGTGGAAAAAAATGGCTGTCATTTCCCTTTAACTGCACATTAACTGGTAAAAGTGAATGCTGTCTTCCATGGAGGATTCAGTATACTAATTTTCAGAGATCTTATTTTATCATAAGAACTATATGGTAATCTGAAGTAAATTCCTACTGAACCTGGTTCTCGGTTGTTAAACTATTCCCCATCGCATGACTTGTTTGTTCAGTAGCTATTATACTATGATTGTTCCTACCGGACATGAAGCTGAAACCCGAGCCTAACCTCAATGTTACGGGAAGAAGTTGCACACACGAGTAGTTATGAGGACAAGATCGAGGAAAAACACTGGTATCACTGTCAACCAGATTTCACAGGCTTTGCCAGTCACAACTGTGACAAAGCAAAAGGCAGCAAGTCTGCCCTACTATTAATACAGGTAATATGAACCCAGAGTCATAACAGACGCTCTTATCGCCTTTTTCCACATTTATTCCTGCTTTCAGTGTGGTATTACAAGTCTTTGCAGAGAATTAAGCACAGCAGTTTCCATAATCTATACAAATGCTGTTGCAGAAATTTTCATTTTTGTTCATATCTGCATTAAAAAATGACCGCGTTTAGTAAAATATACGACCGTACATAATGTATCTTTCTGTAGGAAAGTCTTCATTCTCAGCAGGAAAGTGTTAACGCTTGGGGTTTTTCTTTTTACCCATGATCACATAGTGAACTTCTTAAAACCCTATAACATAAAGTCGTCTTTTTACCCTGAAATTGAAGAGCAGAAACAAGAATGTGAAGCAATTTGGGATAATGCGCAAACAATAGAAATGCTGAATTTAGTGACTTGGTTCAATTATTTATTTATTTTTTTTCTGTTGCTGATTAAAGCTTTTGGATTTGGCAATTAAAACTTTTAATTACTCTTAATAGCCATAAAACCCAATGACTACTAGAGGGTGTTAGGATTATGCAGCATTGCAGGAAAAGTCTCATGATAACATCAATAGGCCGAATTTTTCTTACAGATTAAATATTAGCAAATTGGTTTGGCAATTATCAAAAACTTCATGACATATCATAAAAGCCTGAATTAAAATGGCAATCATTGTCTTTATAGATAGCGAAAGATAACATGATCGCATCAGATGGCAGTATGTCCTTGTTCAGCTTTTTTTTTTTTTTTTTCCTTTGTGACTGCTTTATACTGTCACGTTCTTAAAATAATGTGCCGTCAAATGGAATACGCACAAGTGTGAAACAATATGCGGCTGTAACAAACATTAAAATTGTTTGACTTTTAGAATTTTCCCATGTGCATCTAACAAGCCTACAAAAACGCTTTACTTGGGCCTCATTCAGCCAATGACTTTTCACATTCTCCCCCCCCCCCCCCCCCCCCCCATTCCTCAGTGATGTTGGACTGATTTTTCTCATCCATTACAATTCTACTCGTGAACAGCACATGTGATGCCATGAGTGTTTTTCGGGTATCCATAGACTTGTGCGTGTGGTTTTCAACCAAGATACCGATTAAAAATAATTGATGCACAGTTAGCGTAAACACGGACTTGCCTCAAACTGTAACAAGTACATGTTGCATCCATGAAAGCCACAGAACATGCACATGTTAATTCTGAGAAATTTTGTGCTGCCTGTAAGGTATCATTTGAGCTGTAAAAAAAAAATATTTGTTTGCAATGGTTAAATAAGTGTTTGCAGTGATGTTCAATGTGCAGTTCTTGAAGTTTGTGTCAGAAGATTGATGTGGAATTAAAAAAGGAAGAAAAAAAAAATATCTCGTCTCTTTCAATTTTGCTTTGTTCACTGCCCTGGAATACCGTTCTTTCTCACTTCCATTTAGCCAGTCAGGCAGCACCGAAGAATGAGTTTTGCATGTTTTAATGGACAGCTGCAGCAGTTTTCCATTTGTTGTGCCGTAAAGGTATGACATTTTTCTGCATGTTTCTATACTGACACTTAATAGATCACTGACTGTAGATGCGGCTATCAGAATGAATGGCACAGCTCGCTCTCGTATCGCTCCATTTCAGCCCCATTGTATTTAGAGCACTATTCTATTTTCACAGCCTCAGAGTGCTTTGTGTGTTACCCCATAATATGTTGCAGCCTTTTTAAATTTTCTTTTGGAACAGACCCATAAATTGAACTAGAAGGAGCTGCTTGTAAGTGGTTGAAGTGTTTAATGTTGAATCATCAAATAGATAAGATAAAACCAAAGGGAAAAAATAGGTTAAATGTAGGTTTATAATCTATTCTAGTATCCGAACAGTTGTTTATTCGCATAGTGGATTACAAAGATCTATGTGCAGTGAATCTTAAATGCCCAGTCCATTATACTTTACGTTTCAACTGACTAGTGAGTTGTACAAGTAGCAGACTTGTGCTTAGACTTGTAGCCATAACGTTAAGTTCCCACCATGAGTTTTTGAAGCTGCGTAATTGAATTACGCCAAAAGCCCATTGTCTTACAGTTCCGCCATAGTGTAAACTGACCTGCGGTGCGTGTTTAAAATCCGCAACATGTCTAACTCTTCTGGGTACGCTGAGTTTCATGTGCGGATTTTCTTCGTAGAATTGCATCAGATTCCCAAAGTTCACACGTTTCCATTGTAAAATCAAATGTACCCTATATACGTGAGTATAAGCCAACCTGAGTATAAGCCGAGGCACCTAATGTTGCCATTAAAAACTGGGAAAACTTATTGATTCGAATATAAGCCCGGGTATGCATTGTCCCCTCATGCCTCTCCTGGTATGCACGGCTCCGTCATGCCTATCCTGGCATGCATAGTTCCTCATCCCTATACTGGTATGTATTGTCCCCTCTTCCCTACCCTGGTATGCATTGTCCCCTCATCCCTACCCTGGTATGCATTGTCCCCTCATCCCTATCCTTGTTTGCATGGCTCCCTCATGCCTATCCTGGTATGCATGGCTCCCTCATCCCTATCCTGGTATGCATGGTATTTCATCCCTATCCTGGCATGCATGATGGCTCCCTCATCCCTATCCTGGCATGCATGGCTCCCTAATCCCTATCCTGGTATGCATGGCTCCCTCATCCCTACCCTGATATGCATTGTCCCCTCATGCCTATCTTGGTATGCATGGCTTCCTCATGCCTATCCTGGTATACATGGCTCCCTCATGCCTATCCTGGTATACATGGCTCCCTCATGCCTATCCTGGTATGCATGGCTCACTCATCCCTATTCTGATATGCATAGCTCACTCATCCCTATTATGGTATGCATGGTTCCCTCATCCCTATCCTTGTATGCATGGCTCCCTCATCCCTATCCTGGTATGCATGGTATTTCATCCCTATCTTGGCATGCATGGTTCTTCATCCCTATCCTGGCATGCATGATGGCTCCCTCATCCCTATCCTGGCATGCATGATGGCTCCCTCATCCCTATCCTGGCATGCATGATGGCTCCCTCATCCCTATCCTGGTATGTTTGGCCCCCATCAGAAAAGTATAAAAAATCATCCTAATTACCGTCCATGCGCCCCCTCGCAGCTTCTTGTATATAAAGGGATGGCAGGCACCACCTCAATATGATGCAATAAGTGACAGTCAGGGATCAACCATATGCATAAGAATCAATATAAAAGAAACAAGAAGAAAGGTATGCATAACAACAGGGATCAACCTAAACAAAATATCTTTATTACAAATACACTGGATACAAAAAAGGACATGGGAAAACACCTTGGTTAAAAACGGTTTAAAAAGCCGACATGGCTAAACAGAATAGACCAATTATGGCCATCCCCAGGACAGAGAAATGCATCTTAAAGTACAATCAATAATAATGGTATATTGAAACAATATTAATACAGGCTAGATAAGATAGTACCAGAGACAAAATTTATATGGAGTGGGAAAAATAACTGCTTTGTAAGGAGATTCAGTCCAGTAGTTGGTGTACAGCCAGCTAGGTTTCAGTAAAAATATATATAAATGAATACAGCAGTAACAAGGGCGCACAATAGAAAAAAATAGGTCAATATATCTTAAACACGTGCACAGACGAGTAGACTCAGCAGAAAGATGGCAACTAGAAAAGAACCTCTCTGTTATTAGTAACAAGGTTTTTACTTGGTGAAAAAGCCAGCCAGTACAAGTCTGGTGAAACTAGGCAGCCATAAATAGTGCTAAATGCAGCCTGGGGAGAGAACATGCCTCGCAGCTTCTTGTTGCGCTGCCTTCAGCGGCTGGGTAATCACGTGTCCCCACTACTTAAGTGAGTGAACATTCACCGCGCTCCACGCCTATGGGCGTGAAGAGAGGTGAGTATTTATTTCTCAAGTAGCGGGTACCCGTGATCGTCCAGCCACTGCTGGAAGCCAGCGGCTGACACGGTGCATGTTATTTCAGAGAAATGAATATTCATTGCCATGGCAGTGAATATTCATTTCTCTTTCGCAGCGGGGACAGGCTTTAGCCGCAGCCGCCGGTTCCTGCCTCCTGTGACCCACTGCTCCCCTCCATCTTCTGAGACAAAGACTCGAGTATAAGCCGAGGGGGACGTTTTCAGCACAAAAAAAGTGCTGAAAACTCAGCTTATACACAAGTATATATGGTAATTCTCATATGACTATATCAATAAAGCTTTGTCATAGCCAAATACCAGGAAGTATAGAAGGCAAAGCAACTTTATTTAAAATACACACAAAAATGCAATTGAAAAGGCGCAAGTAACTGAATTTCACCTAATAGCTGCCAAAAATCTGCAATTTCAGAGACTCAGCAAATGCTTATCTCTGGAAAGTAGCCTAATCGTTTTCCAGCTAAAAGTAAGTCCTGGATATGCAGTGGTTCTGTAGGTGAACTGCACATTACAATTTTACTACACTTTTTAAAGCTCTTAAATACTATTAGTTGGGCATGATTTCTATCCTATAGAACTAACCATTGTATGGTCCCATTCTCTGACTAAAGGCGAAGATCGTTCTTCCTGTGACATGATAGGAACACCTAAATCCGTTTATTACAAAGCCTTGCTTAATGGAAATCCTTTTGTTGGGGTATCAGTAATAAATGGAATTGAAGAACTGGAAAATCCTTAGTTTTGTAGGAATCATATCAACTATATGACTCATTGTTCAAATTATTCATTTTTAAAACCTTTTTAACCTTTTCTCCCTAATGGAGTCTAGTTGTGCTGTGACTTGTGTGCATTTGTCAAATTGTGTGTAGGAAAAGGTTCATCATTCACATGGTGCAGCCAGTTTGCACTTTTTTGATTTTAGTTCTTTTTTACTAAAGAACTGTCAAAAATTGACCACAAACTTAGTATAAAATTGTAGCAGTTCCTATACCCATCAACTCAGTGAAGCAGAGCTCTGCTTGCTGTTAACCACTTCAATGCTGCTGAAAACATCTGACAGCAGCATTTCATGAGTACGAATGGGGGGAGGGCCTGCTGAATTATGCACCCATTGGGCTGTTCACTGCGTGATTGTGGAGTGCCAGTGGGTTGCATGGCAGCTGCGGGTTTACTTTAAATCTCTTGAGCCTGCCAATATGGTATTCCTGTGAAGACAAGCATGTGGCTGGCGTTAATTGCATACCATGATTTTTACTGTATAATGATACTGCAGTACAAGTGATCAGACAATCACATTTTCAAAACGCAAAAGGGGAAAAAACGATAAAGAAAAATATTTTTTTAAAAAAGAGAAAAAAATGATAAAAGTTGAAAACACCTCCTTTTCCTCTATTGAAAACAATGTGTTAAAAATTAAAAAGTTTAAAATATGTGGTGTTGATGCATATGTAAAAGTCTAATTAATCAAAATATACCATAAGTTAATTATGGTAACCCAATTGGTAAGTGTTGTAAAAAGAAAAGCTAAATGTCAACTCATTTTTTGTTTGACTCCTCAACACTGCAAGAACAACCATTAAAACGTTGTTTATCTCCCAAAGTGATTTCAATAAAAACATCAGCTTGCCACGCAAAAAGCAAGTTTTCACACAGGTAAGGCCTGTTTCACACATCCATTTTTCTTTGCGGATCCGTTTTTTCCCCATTGACTTTCATTATCGGCGGATTTTGACTGATGGCCGTCCGTAGCATCCGCATTCTTGCGGATCCACCAATATTTTGGCGTCCGCTGACCTGACCGGACGGACCCTGCAACGTTTTTTTCTCTCTGGATCCGCTATTTCCTGTTTTAACCCGCAATTCTGTCTGGCTGCTGGATGAAAATCAATCTCTCTCTCATCGCGCGATCTCCAGCCCCATTTCTCTCATCGCGCGATCTCCAGCCCCATTTCTCTCATCGCGCGATCTCCAGCCCCATTTCTCTCATCGCGCGATCTCCAGCCCCATTTCTCTCATCGCGCGATCTCCATGCTCTCACCCACATCTCGCGAGATGATCGCTCACCGCAGATGCCCGCTCACTACATCCGCCGGTATTAATTTTTTCTTTTTTTTTTTCTTTTTCCCCAGGCGCGGCTCCTTTACATTTTTAACATCGGCGGATCCGTACATCCGCCGATCCGCTGACCCCCGTTTCTGTCAGTCCATCTGCGGATCCGTTTTCCGCTATTTTGGCGGATTGAGAATGACAGAAAAGACTGATGTGTGAAACAGGCCTAAATTGATCGAAAAATGCAAATTGAGTTTTGAAAAATGCTGACAAAAACAAGATTTTTATTTTTGACTGTTCAAATTTGTATTCATTTAAACACCCAATATGCATTTTTTTCTTATCACTGTAATGTGCTAACTTAGAGAATCATATTGAAATGCATTTTTAATATATAATGAACGTAGTATGAACAAAACCTGCGTTAATTGCGCTTTGCACTTGAATTTTTCTCTGTCTTCCAGTTGAATAGTTAAAATGAATTTAGACATTCATAACTGCAACGTGTGCCACAAACAACTAATCTTTAAGGATTCTGACTGATCGACCACAGCATGATCACACAGGAGGTGCTGAATTATCAGCACCTCTCGAACGATCACCGCAGGAGTTTGGCCATGCTAATGGCCAAACTCCTGCAGTGACGGCCAAGGATCGGCACCCTTGTGATGCCTTCACAGCAGTTCACCATGACAATTTTTCACGATGATCTGCTGTAAAGACTCTGAGCTTGAACTGCTGTAACCTCATCACTGACATTTTCCCACAGTTCAGAAGTCACCAGTTCAGGAAGGCTGGGAGGGCAGCCTTAGTGATGTCACTGCTAGTCACTGTGACTGCGCTCGCAGCATCTCATACACCAGTGGTTTTCAGCCAGGACGGTCGCATCTTGGCACTGTCCAGGTTCAAAACTGTATATCCCCCAGACATGGATTACATCGTGGGACAGAACGATGGACAGGTATGGTATATTGTTGTTTTTTTATTTTACTTTTATTACAGGAGAAGATAGAGGGCTTCGCAGGAAATAGGTGAGGTCGGAAGTGTGGTTTAATGAAGAATATTAATAAGTCTGTCATTATTTCAAATAAAAGGCCTTTAATTCTGGGTGTTTTTTTTTTTCTTACAATGTGACCATGGGGTTAGTAATGGGGTGTCTTATTGACGCCTCTCAATTACTAACCTCAGGCTTGATGTCACCTGATGGTGATATCAAACCTCCCAACTATTACCTCACTTGCCACCTCTACAGGGCAAGTGAAAAGAGTGAGGCTGTGCCACACTCTTAGAGATGCACCTGTTTTCGGGCGGCTGAGGCCTCATGTTTTTAGCCTGGGGGGCAGTATCAATCCCCCCTTCCTAGGCTACTAATATCAGCCGCGCAGCTGTCTGCATAGCCTTTTCTGCTTATTAATTATTGGGGACCTTGTGTCATTTCTTTTAGTGTCCCCCATTTTAATAGCCAGTAAAGTCTAAGTATAGAGTTGTGAGCTGATATTAATAGCCTGGGAAGCTCCATAGGTATTGCCCCTTTCCCAGGCTATAAACATCTGCACCCAGCCGTCGGCTTTCCCTCTGCTGGTTACGAAAATTGTGCTGGAGCCCACACCATTTTTTCCCGAAAAATAATCTTTTGTTTAAATACATGTACAGTAAGCTGCACGCACTGTACTATTTCTATTTGTCACTGACCTATATCTACCTATTGTATTTACTGTATGAAATCCATCTCTTCTATCCTGTCTGCTCCTGCTGTGCTTTTACTCTACAGCGGCTGCTGAATTACCAGCTTTTCATCTATCTATCTATCTATCTATCTAATATAAATACATACAGTTGTGGCCAAAAGTATTGACACCCCTGGAATTCTGTCAGATAATGCTCAGTTTCTTCCTGAAAATGATTGCAAACACAAATTCTTTGGTATTATCTTCACTTAATTTGTCTTAAATGAAAAAACACAAAAGCGAATGAAGCAAAACATTGATCATTTCACACAAAACTCCAAAAATGGGCCAGACAAAAGTATTGGCACCCTCAGCCTAATACTTGGTTGCACAACCTTTAGCCGAAATAACTTCCACCAACTGCTCCCGGTAAGTGGTAACCATCAATGACTTTCTTACAATGCTTTTCTGGAATTTTAGACCATTCTTCTTTGGCAAACTGCTCCAGATCCCTGATATTAGAAGGGTGCCTTCTCCAAACTGCCATTTTTAGATCTCTCCACAGGTGTTCTATGGGATTCAGGTCTGGACTCATTGCTGGCCACCTTAGAAGTCTCCAGTGCTTTCTCTCAAACCATTTTCTAGTGCTTTTTGAAGTGTACTGTATTTTGGGTCATTGTCCTGCTGGAAGACCCATGACCTCTGAGGGAGACCTAGCTTTCTCACACTGGGCCCTACATTATGCTGCAAAATTTGTTGGTAGTCTTCTGACTTCATAATGCCATGCACACGGTCAAGCAGTCCAGTGCCAGAGGCAGCAAAGCAACTCCAAAACATCAGGGAACCTCCGCCATGTTTGAATGTAGGGGCCGTGTTCTTTTCTTTGAATGCCTCTTTTTTCTCCTGTAAACTCTATGTTGATGCCTTTGCCCAAAAAGCTCTACTTTTGTCTCATCTGACCAGAGAACATTCTTCCAAAACGTTTTAGGCTTTTTCAGGTAAGTTTTGGCAAACTCCAGCCTGGCTTTTTTATGTCTCGGGGTAAGAAGTGGGGTCTTCCTGGGTCTCCTACCATACAGTCCCTTTTCATTCAGATGCCGACGGATAGTACGGGTTGACACGGTTGTACCCTCGGACTGCAGGGTAGCTTGAACTTGTTTGGATGTTAGTCGAGGTTCTTTATCCAACATCCGCACAATCTTGCGTTGAAATCTCCTGTCAATTTTTCTTTTCCATCCACATCTAGGGAGGTTAGCCACAGTGCCATGGGCTTTAAACTTCTTGATGACACTGCGCACGGTAGACACAAGAACATTCAGGTCTTTGGAGATGGCTCATACTTCCTCACAATTTGGTTTCTCAAGTCCTCAGACAGTTCTTTGGTCTTCTTTCTTTTCTCCATGCTCAATGTGGTACACACAAGGACACAGGACAGAGGTTGAGTCGACTTTAATCCATGTCAACTGGCTGCAAGTGTGATTTAGTTATTGCCAACACCTGTTAGGAGCCACACATAAGTTACAGGTGCTGTTAATTACACAAATTAGAGACGCATCACATGATTTTTCGAACAGTGCCAATACTTTTGTCCACCCTCTTTTTTTTATGTTTGGTGTGGAATTATATCCAATTTGGCTTTAGGCAATTCTTTTTGTGTTTTTTCATTTAAGACAAATTAAATGAAGATAATAATATCAAAGAATTTGTGTTTGCAATCATTTTCAGGAAGAAACTGAGTATTATCTGACAGAATTGCAGGGATGTCAATACTTTTGGCCACAACTGTATATATGTGTGTCACTGACATGTATGTATTTAGGTGTGTGTGTGTATGTGTATATATATGACATGGAGAGAGTCGTATACAGCTCTGGCAAAAATTAAGAGACCACTGCACAGTTTTATAAACACCAGCTTCTCTACATGTCTGACAGCCATTCCATTCCAGTGTCAGTTAAATTCCAACCAGACTACACCTCATTCTACTTAATGTGCTTCTGATTAGGTGATCACCTGAACCAAATTTTATTTCATGAGGGCAAGTATAAAAAAAAAACCCTGCTGTGGTATTCACAATCCTCTTGCAATAGGACAAGCTGGTTGGCAAAACAAGTGCTAGTAATATCCCAAAAGTAATAGGAATAAAAAATAACTTTTAGCCATGCCAAAGGAGTTGAAAAGAAAAGTCTTGAATGAGGAAAAGGGCTCAATTCTGTCTTTACTAGCAGAGGGATACAGGGAGTGTCATGTTGCCTCCATCCTTAAAATTTCTAAGATTGCTGTCCATTACTACAAGGTCAAGCAGCAGACATTTTGGACAACAAAGCTACAGACCGGTAGAGGGCGTAAACGACACTCCACTGACCAGAATGACGTCATCTTATTCGAATGTCACTCAGCAGCTGCAGGATGACATCAAGTGACCTACAAAAGGAATGGCAAATGGCAGCTGGGGTGAAGTGCATGGCAAGAACCATTCATAACAGGCTCCTAGAGGCAGGGCTCAAGTCATGTAAAGTTATACAAAAGCCTTTCATCAATGAGAAGCAAAGGAGTGTCAGGCTGAAGTTTGCCAAAGACAATAAGGATTAGACCATAGAGGTCTGGAGTAAGGTTATCTTCTCTGATGAGTGTAATTTTCAGCTTTGCCCAACACCTTGTCATTTAATGGTTAGATTGAGACCTGGAGAGGCGTACAAGTGTCTTGCACCCACTTTGAAATTTGTTGGAGGATTGATGGTGATCTGATTTAATCGCAAGTGGGAATGAGCCCTTAGATGTAAATCCCAAAATGTGCTCAGCATAGAGCTCAGGATAAATGTGATCCAAAATGTCCCCAAAAACGCAAATGCCCAATCAAGTTCATCATCTGTTAATGGAAATATTTGGAGCTTCCACGTTACTGGTGGCACAAAGGCTCTGGAAGAGCACTATGGCTCCTCACCCCCCAAAGGAAATCCAGCAAATTCCGCACTCCCAAATCGAAATGTGCCCCTCCCTTCTGAGCCCCACAGTGTGCCTAAACCACATTTAGCGTCTACATGTTTGGTAGACGGTATGATTTCCAAAATGGGGTCACTTGAGGGGGGTAATCTGCTCTTCTAGCACTTAGGGGCTCTGTATTTGGAATCCGCAAACTATTGTAGGAATAGCTGCGCTCCAGGAGTCAACGCACCGTCCCTCCCGATTCTTGCCGTGTGGCTAAGCAGTACTGTACAGCCACATATGAGCTATTTCTGCATCTCTTAATCAGAAATTGTGTGACAAATTTTGGTGACATTTTTATTAATTTCCCCATGTGAAAATGTAAAATCTGGGGCTAACACAACATTTTTGTGGTAAAAATGTTGTTTTTTCTTCACTGCGCAATGGTATAAAATTCTGGCACACACCTGTGGTGTCAACATGATCACTGCACCCTTAGATGAATTCATTGACAGGTATAGTTTGTAAAATGGGGTCACTAATAATGGAATTTTGTTGTTCTGGCACCTCATGGGCTCTTCCAGTGGATAATGACACCCGCAAGCCATAATTGTAAAATCTGCATTATAATATGCCACCTGTTCCCTTCTGGGCTTTGTACTGTGCCTGAAAAATAGTTCCCGATTCACATGTAGGGTATTGGCGCACTCAGGAAAATAACAATTCAGTTGTAAACAGGAAAGTATTTTAGTGGTAAAAGTGTAATTCTTTCTTCAATGCCCAATGGTATAAATTTGTGTGAGGCACATGTGTCAAAACAAAATGATCACTGCACATCTAGATGAATTCATTGGTGTAGTATCTAAAATAACATCACTTATTGGGGTTTCTGTTGTTCTGGCACTTCAGGGGGTCTGCCAGTGTGACATGGCACCCTCAAACCAGTCCAGTAAAATCTGGACTCTAATGTGGTGCCTCTTCCCTTCTGAGCTTTGCACTGTGCCTCAAAAGTAGATTTCGACCACATGTGGGGTATTGGTGTACTCAAGATAAATTGCACATCAAATTGTATGGTCTATTTTCTCCTATTACCCTTGTGAAAATAAAAATATTGGGGCTAAAATAAAATTGTTGTGAAAAGAGGTAAAATATTCATTTTTTTCCTTCCACATTGCATTTTATCCTGTGACGTATCTGAAGGGTTAATAAACTACTTGAATGTGGTCATATAGTCACTTCCAATGTGATGTGGTGCCTAAAAAAAAATTGGTTTCGTAAATATTAGAAAACTTAGAAATTGAGGATGAACTTTTAACCCTTCTAATTTCCTAACAAAAAAAAAAAATTATATTTCAAAAATTGTGGCGATGTAAAGTAGACATGTGGGAAATGTTAATCTGTTTTGTGTTTTCATAACTCTGGTTTAAGGGCATAAGAATTAAAATTTTGAAAATTGTGACATTTTCGCAAAATTTCCGATACTTTCACAAATAAACTCAAGTCATATCGAACAAATTTTATCACCATCGTGAAGTACGATGTCACGAGTAAACAGTCTCAGAATCACTGAGATCCGTTGAATCGTTCCCGAGTTATTACCTCATAAAGTGACATTGGTCAGATTTAAAAAATGAAGCTTTGGGTAAAATGGTGTATGATACTACATTTTAGGAGCCATAGAGGAGTTATTACCATTTTAACATTTGGGTCCTTGTACTGGTATTATCTTTACCGCACTTGTGTGATTTTAGTGAAGTACATCCATGTCTCCTATGAAATCGTGGAGATTTTAATGGCTTTAAATTGGCAAATTGGGGCTGACTGGACTTTTTGACTGGTATCTATAAGGCTTTAATGACTTGTACGCGCTATATTGTATCAAGGCAGGAGTTGTGTGCACTGGGCCCAAAGCTGGCTTGGGTGTTTTCTCCTCCAGTGTGGACCACCCGGGTTTAGACTTCCATGCACTTAAGTAAAAAAAAATAGCGTGTTTTTTTTTTTTTTTTTAACGCATGCTGACTTTTAGTTTTATACATATTGGTATATTCAATTTATGGACCTGTATTACAAAACATTCCTTTTTCTGCTCTTGTACGCCACATACGGCAGTAATTGTTTATATTTATGCCTCCAGCATAAAAGCATAGAGGTACATATCACAGCAACTTCTATTGTTCTTGCCATTCCTCCAAAAACAACCTAGTTATAGCCTCCAGCCAGTCCTATGTTCTGAAGATTACAAGTCTGGCAGAAGCGATGTGGTGTGTTCCAGGGCAGTAATGGCTGGCTGAATTGTGTCCTAATCAGGAGGTGCAGGAATAAGACATGTGGGCCCACACTAGTTATAGTATAATGTGACTCTGGCAAGTGTGATTTTACTAGATGAGTCACAAACTAATTTTTTTGTGCCTGTCTGTGCTTTTCATAAAACCTCTAAAACCTTGGAAAAAAAAAAGCAGACATCGATGTGGTTTCGTACTGGATTGTTTTTTTTTAATTTAACCAATCTTGGAAAGTTCATATGAGGACTTTGTGTCTGTTTAGTTAGCAAAGTGTAGGCGTACATAGCCTACCAAATACAACATCCAATTTTGTCTTTTTTATTTTTAAGCAAACGTTTTTGTATAATAGAACTATGTGATACTTTAATAGAACTAATACTAATAAGTGTAAATGCATCCACGAAAATACTGGAGAAGAGTAGAGGCTGAAAAATAAGAACAGTATGTTGTAGATTCACGGTCTCTCTTCTTGCAACTCTGAAAGAAGCACATGACAATGGCATATGTTCACATTTTCTTCCAAATCTTAATGTTATGTGTATCCTACAATACACCATGTGGATGCCATTACAACCTCAAGTAGAACACTATTCGGGGATCACACCTGTAGTGTAACTGCACTTCTCAGAAAACATTTACCCTGTTATAAAGAGCTGACATTAGAAGTTTCAGGATGGAATATGAGTGGTCAAACAAAGAAGGAGCATAGCTTCCTATTAAGACTGAAGATAGACTTGATAGAAAGGCTGAGCTTTTTCAGTTGCAGTTCTCAGCTGAGAACTTCTGCCCCTTTGTTTTAGCAGCACCCGAAACCTGACCTATCAAAGCTTTTGGCACATGTCTTACATTTCAAGCGTTTTCTGAAAGTCCAATTCCACTTTCATCCATTTTTTTTTTTTTTGTCTGTGACAATTTTCTACGAAAGAGTTGTCTATTACTGGAAAGCCCTTGAATAATCGTTTAAGGGCCTATATAATAACTCGTATATAAACAATTTACACACTCTTCCTGTAGGGTCATCGTTCCTTCAGTGTCTGCACTTCTAATTCCGAGGGCTATGTGACAATGGCTTTAGATTTCAGGTGGCACAAAAATCTGCAATCCCTATTGGCTACAGCTTACCAATACTAACAGGCAATTCCTGCATGTGTTGTGGCTGTCTAACATCCATGAGACATGCAGCATTGGCAACTCTAGCATTTTATTCAAGCACGCCGAAAATTCTCGATTAGAACACGAGCGTGCTCGGATAACACCTTATCAGAGCACTCTCGCTCATCACTAGTTGCATCCCATCAACAGTAGCTAATTGGCTTTTGCTGACAATGTCTTAACGTCAGGTGACCCACCAGGGGTGGCTGCGCTGACATTAGAGGTATGTTTCCACTGCAGGCGGTGAGTATAGATTGTTTTATTCTCTATACGGTCTTGAAGTGATTAATCAGGGGTTGTCCAGTAGATAAAGTAGTGTTCGGTTTTGGTATAAATTATATTACCGCATGTCAAACCATTTACCAGTTGGGGCAGTAGAGTCTAAGAAAACCAACAGACTCCGCATTCATGATCTGCATGTGTTTAAGTCTATGTATTAGAAAAATTAATTCAAAAGGTGTGTTAAATATAATAGCATTGTGAAGTTCAATTAGTGAGGTCAGTCATTCTGTGAAGAAACACCTGTGAATCAGGTGGCCCTAATTTAACCCCTTGGTGAGAGGAGCCAATTTGCAGCTTAATGATCAATGATACTGAGAATGTTTTTTCGTGACATATTTTACTTCGTTAGTGGTAAAATTTCTTCTATATGACTTGCATTTATTTATGAAAAAAATGGAAATATGGCAAAAATTTAGCATTTTGCAAACTTTTAATTTTTATGCCCCTAAATCAGAGAGATATATCACAAAAATACGTAATAATTAACATTTTCCACATGTTTACTTTACATCAGCACAATTTTGGAACCAAATTTTTTTTTTTTTGTTATGAAGCTAAAGGGTTAAAAGTTGACCAGCGATTTCTCATTTTTACTATAAAATTTACAAAACCATTTTTTTTAGTGACCATATCACATTTGAAGTCACTTTGAGAGGTCAATATGACAGAAAATACTCAAAAGTGACACCATTCTAAAAACTGCACCCCTCAAGGTGCTCAAAACCTCATTCAAGAAGTTTATTAACCCTTTACGTGCTTCACAGGAGCTGAAGCAATGTGGAAGGAAAAAATAAACTTAACTTTTTTTTTTTTTTTACAAACATTTTAATTCAGAACCAATTTTTTTATTTTCACAAGTGTAAAAAGAGAAAATGAACCACAAAATTTGTTGAGCATTTTCTCCTGAATACGCCGATACCCCATATGTAGGGGTAAACCACTTTTTGGGCGCAGGGCTTGGAATGAAAGGAGCGCTGTTTGACTTTTTCAATGCAGAATTGGCTAGAATTGAGATCGGACGCCATGTTGCATTTGGAGAGCCCCCGATGTGCCTAAACAGTGAAAACCCCCAACAGGGGACCCCATTTTGGAAACTATACCCCTTAAGTATCTTATCTAGATGTGTGGTAAGCACTTTGAACCTCCAAGTGCTTCACAGAAGTTTATAATGTAGAGCCGTGAAAATAAAAAAATAATTTTTTCCCCACAAAAATGATCTTTTTGCCCCCAAGTTTTTATTTTTACAAGGGTAACAGGAGAAATTAAACCCCCAAAGTTGGTGTGCAATTTGTCCGGAGTATGCTGATGCCCTATATGTTAGGGTAAACCACTGTTTGGGCACACGTCTTGGCTCGGAAGGGAGGGAGCACCATTTGACTTTTTGAACGCAAAATTGGCTGGAATCAATGGTGGCGCCATGTCGTGTTTGGAGACCCCCTGATGTGCCTAAATAGTGGAAACCCCTCAATTCTAGCTCCAACCCTAACCCCAACACACCCCCTAACCCTAATTCCAACCCTAACCCTAATTCCAACCCTAATGGAAAAATGAAAATAAATATATTTTCTGTATTTCATTATATTTCCCTAACTAAGGGGGTGATAAAGGGGGGGGGGGTTACTTTTTTTTAAATTTTGATCTCTATGATACACTTTAATCACTGTGATAGGGTTTATGTTGAATGAATGGAATCTGCCGGCGCATGCGCCTGCCATTTTCTTCCCGAAAGAAGATGGCGCCCACCGGAGGATGCAGGCGGGCCCGAGGACCACTGGGAGGTACCGGGGGGGATCAGGGACCCTATTTCTCTCTCCTCTGATGTACCATCAAATCCTGAGAGACAACCTCCTTCCCTCCGCCAGGACATTAAGGGGAATCTGTCACCTATTTTTTGCCCTATGAGATGCAGCCACCGCCATCAGGGGCTTATCTACAGCATTCTGTAATGCTGTAGATAATCCCCCAATGTAACCTGAAAGATAAGAAAAACGAGTTATATTATACTCACCGGGGGGGGGGGGGGTGATGTCCAGGTCTGGCACTTTCTATCTTCTAGTGATGACGTCCTCCTCCTTGCTTCATGCCGCGCTCCTGTGCAGGCGTACTGGTCTGCCCTGTTGAGGGCAGACCACAACAGTACTGCAGTGCACAGGGGCCAGATTTCTCTGACCTTTCCTGGCGCCTTCACACTGCAGTACTCTGGTCTGCCCTCAACAGGGCAGATCAGTACGCCTGTGCAGGAGCGCGGCATGAATCAAGGAGGAGGACGTCATCGCTAGAAGATAGGAGGCGCTGGACCCAAACCGCCCCCCCCACCGGTGAGTATAATGTAACTCATTTTTCTTATCTTTCAGGTTACATCGGGGGCTTATCTACAGCATCACAGAATGCTGTAGATAAGCCCCTGATGGCGGTGGCTGCATCTCATAGGGCAAAAAATAGGTGACAGATTCCCTTTAAAAATGGGTTGTGGCTGGGTCTCCCAGTAAGACAATGACCCGAAACATACAGCCAAGGCAACAACGGAGTGGCTCAAAAAGAAGCACATTAAGGTCATGGAGTGGCCTAGCCAGTCTCCAGGCCTTACTCCCATAGAAAACATATGGAGGAAGTTGAAGCTCCAAGTTGCCAAGCGACAGCCTCAAAATCTTAATGATTTAGAGATGATCTGCAAAGAGGAGTGGACCAAAATTCCTCCTGACATGTGCGCAAACCTCATTATCAACTACAAAAAATGTCTGACTGCTGTGCTTGCCAAGAAGGGTTTTGCCACCAAGAATTGAGTCTTGTTTTCCAGAGGGGTCAATTACTTATTTCTCAATGCAAAATGTAAATTTACCGTATATAAGCAGAGTTTTTCAGCACTTCTTTTTGTGCTGAAAACGCCTTCCTCAGCTTATACACGAGTCATTGTACCAGGAATCCAGCGGGGGAGCTGAGAAACATCGGATCAAAGAGGAAGGAGCCGGGGGCTGTGGCAAAAGCCTGTGCCACTGCTAAAGAGAAATGAATATTCATTTCTCTTACAGCACACACAGTGACAGCCACAGCCGCCAGTTTCCAGAAGACGACATACTCTCCCTCCAGCGTGCCTTGCATCTCGTTGGTTCCGGCAGCTCTTCCTGCGCTGAGCGATCACGTGGCACTGCTTGCTAAGGTAATGAATATGCACGCGTCTCCACTCCCATAGGGGTGGAGTGCATTTTTTATCATACTGGTGTACCTCACACTTAACCTGTTCAGTATTTTTTGACCATGAAAGGGAAATGTAGTTTCATTTGATACAGTGGAAAAGATTATTAATGTAGTTAAGTGTAGCTAGAGTTGCAGTATTGTACTTTTGCCACTTGTTTTTTTTTTTATTTTATTTTATATACCGTATATATTTTAAGCTGATTTGCTAAAAAAAACGATTAGGTAAATCTCGACTGCTTTCAATGCAGGAAGAAACAGGCTCATCTCACAGATGAGAGAAAATTCTGTCATTTAAAAGAATAAAAAAAAGTTTTGTTTATAATATTTTGTTTTTGATGAAAATGTTAAAAACGACAAGGTGTGAGTAATTAAGGCCCCCAAAAATATTAGTTGGTGATTGTTTTACACCCACTTTAATAATTTTACATTTATAGGCTGCTTTATTTATGCCTTACTTTGAAGTTATAGGTAACTTCCAGATGTAAATGTTGAGATTAAAAAGCTAAGCGGTTTGTCATGACTCTTGTGCTTTTCCATATACCTAGTGTCTCATTTTCACACTTCTCATATCCTAGTGGTGACAAGGTCTCTCTCGAATAACTCCCTGTGCTGCCATTTGTCTTCATCTTTGTGGTAAATGGAACCTGCGTGGACTCAGTGTGCGCACACAAGAGGCCATTTAGTGCCTTGAGGGTGCAGAGCAATTTTGCAGCTCTGTGTTTGTCCAACATTTTATAAGCTGGACTGGGTCTATGATTGTCCTGGGGTAATTTTGCAACGACACCAGAAGCTATACATTTTTTAAAATGAATTTTGCAATGCAGTTTATAGGCATGGCCGCCTTTAGTATGGATCTGCCCTGGATTATCGGGCTGAATGCTTTCGGTAGGCCTCATATACATTCGGCCAAGTGAGATTCATCTTCATTCCAATATATTTAGTTTTTGAAACACATTTTCAATTTTATTTGTGTGGCGTTTAACCCTTGGCATGTGTGGGGTTTTTTTTTAACACTTTTTAATAGGTTCTTTATTTGTCATGTCATAGAACATATAATTATGTTCCAATATATAATCTAACCTTGTAATACTCTACATGTTAAAACTCAGGCCTCATTTGTAAACCTTGGGGGCTGATTTTAGGAAGGGGTTTTGTTTTGTTTATCTACGTTTTTCACAGTGGCAGAACATGTTTTAGGATCGGGCGATTTTTTTTTTTGATGTTTTGTCCACTTATTCAGAGATATATAACTTTTTCATTTTCCGTCAACATGTAATACACTAGAAAGTGAAAAAAAAAAAAAAAAAAAGAATCCAAGTGTGATGAAATAACAGCAAAAGTGTGCTTCTTCAATTGTTTTCATTTTTTTTTTTTTGTATCTACAGCTTTCATTAACAGTAAAAATTACCTGGCAATAGCATTCTCCATTTCGGTGCAATTACTGAGATACTAACATAGTTTTTGTTTTATTTAAATTGTGACAACAATTCAGAAATTTTGTTCACATAAAAACAAAATTTGGTTGTTACCCAGTTTTACGAGAGCAATAATGTTTTCAATTTTCAAGATATGGAGCTGTTGGAGGGCTTGTTTTTTTTTTTTTTTGCACTCCAAACCAATGTTTTTACTGGTTATCATTTACAGCAAAAATCATTGTCTTCCATGAACACCAGCCATGGACGGGCTTTCACAGGAGTACCACCATGGCAGACACAAGGGTCTTCGGGTAGACCCCAGGCTGTCATGGCAACCCATCAGTGTTCCACAGTCACATCACAGGAGCACTGATGGGTGTACAGAACAACACGCCCCCCTCCCGGCATGCTGTAAATTCTGCAGAACACAAATTAACAGTGGCATTTATGTTAAGATGAGACAGATCTCCTGCATTTTGCTGCTCTAACATGGGTTATCCAAAACCTACTGACAGATACCCTTTGAAGGCGTATTCTCAAGTGAGGAAATGATCAACTATCTATGTGATAGGGGGTAACTTCCTGATCGGCGGGGGTTCGACCATTGGTATTCACACCTTTTCTGAGAACCTGGACTCTGAAGAACCCCATGTGAATGGAGTGGTAGATCATGTGACCTCAGTAGTCATGAAGTTGGAGGATAATATACAAGCGTGAGAATATACCTTTAAGAACACAACCTCGTACTGTTATATTTAAGTAATTGATTTCTTATAAATAAGCATTCTTAGGAGTGCCAGATTTTTGGATATTTTGGAACCCATGAATGACTGTCAGTCAAACAAGCATACATAAACGTGCATATTTATTTACAGCTGTGCTCCCTGGCTTGTTGAGGTCATTATGATGCCCCCAATTAACACAGCCCCGGTTCCTCTTCGACCGCTCTTGTGTCAGATAATATTTCTCTGCAAGCTTTTGTTTATTTGTTATGCCGATCATATTTTCTACCATGCGAAACCAGAAGGGATTGTGAGCAGATTTCCGAAATTAAACTTGGTGCGCCAGCTGCTGGCTTGCGGTCTGGTGCCCATCTTTTATCTAGATATAGTGGTTCACTCATTGCAGCAGATTTCCCTTCTTAAATGAGTAAAATTTAACAAGTCTTTTTTTTTTATTTTTTAGTGTTCGTGCAGCAGCGACATGGTGAAAATATCAATGGACATATTTGTAAAAATGTTTCAGCCGGAGAAGTATGAGAATTGGAAGCAAGGAAAAGACATCTATACTATTGACCACACAAAACCTACCATCGAATCGACACCAGAAGTGAAGACATGGATGAGTAAAAGGAGGAGGAGAGTGAAGAATGCTTTCAAGGGGTATATTTGTACTATAATATGTATTTTTCTTCCTATATTTATTCACATACTTGATAACCAGTTCAGCACAGGGATATACTCTGCTTCATGACAGGGCACACACTTTTTTTTCTTTACTATACTTTTGGCTTCAAGAGCACAAAAAAAAGTCAGATTAGCGCAGACGCCCACAAGCAACTTATTTGCTGTACTATAGTACTGCAGCTATAACCTTTACTTGATTGTATACGGTACTTCATCTATCCACAATCTGTATAAGATGAGACTTTTGTGAAACGTCCCTCTTTTTTTTTTATACAATGGATTACTTATATAATTTAAAAATAACTAAAAAATAAAACCCAGAACGCATTTTAAATGGGCTATAAAGTGTTGTATACGAGCACTGTACATGTTAGTGGTACATTACCCTTAATCAGAAGTCTTTGGTGCACCCTTAGTGTGGCTAAGAGTTTAGTGCACGGTTGCATATTGTTTTTTTTTTTTTCCCCTCTCTTCTGATTGAAAGTGCTTGCATCCCAGAGCGACCACTATTCTACTAGCATGTGTTCAGCCACCCGTGCACGCAGTGGCCGGGTGTGTTGTCCTCACAGTTTTGTTTCTTCTGATTGCGCTCACTACCTTAATACACCTAGAAATGCAGTGAGCGGCATCAGAAGAAAGGAAATTAGGAGGAGAATGCACAGAAGCCAGCAGCATTCAGATCGTTCTCGCTTTAGGTAGTGAGCCCTGTCAGTCAGAAGCAGAGGGCAGGCCCCAATATGCACATGAGGAGGCGTAATTTTGCACCAAACACTTGACCATGCCAAGTGTGCACTGAAGCCTCCTCATTGGCATATGAATTAAAAGCAATTTTCTCAGGCACAGTGCTAGTATGGTTGTTATAGGGGCTAAATCCCCAACACTGTATAATTGGAAATGCATTTTAGGGGTGAATGACTCCCTTTAAGGAATTGTATAATTATTCCCTAGATCTTTTAAGGAGTCAGTTGTAGCCTTTTGAGGCTAGTCATGAGATGTTGAGCTACTGAATTTTTCTTCTGATGATTAGATCCAGTGTGGTGTTGAAAAAAAAGATCTAATGCTAAAATGTATGACTGCTGAGGCCAGTTGGCTATGGCAGTCACATGGGTAGTGAAGCAAATCGTCTCTGCTGCATCTGGAAACAACTTGGTGGCCCTGGATTTATCAGGTGAAAATGGGTTATTTTGTTGTTTTGCACCTTTTCCTCCAAGAAGTCATTTTTTTTTTCCATTTAACTAAAATGGTGAGCTCATAATGACATTAAATTGGATTTAGGAGTTTTTCTCCTTTTCTTGTAATAACCTTCAGCTCTGATTGACAAGCCTTCCGAGTCCTGATCTCATTTTTCTTTGATTATATTCATGCTCACCTTTGTCACGCAAAGTCCCAAAGGTTATTTATCCCAACCTTTTTTGAGAACTTGAGGAACTTTGATAGAGGCTTAGTGAGTCTCCGAATCAAACTGTGATCTGTAACATAATAAATTCTAAACACTATCGGCACACAAAAAAATGACATTTTTGTGCTTTTTTTTATTAAGGTGAAAGGCGTTTATATTAGAAACCGTTTTATCTTATCCACGCCAGACATTCTAATCTGACAGCAGTATCTTCCATTACAGCCTTCAGTATGCCACATCTCGTTCTAAGAGGCTTAGGAAACAGGAGGACAAGAAAGTATCAGCCATAGTAGTCGGGGCAGAAATCATAGCTACTGAAGCTGCTACAGATGATTTCAAGGTCAATGAAAAACCCACAGAAAATGCAGTGCTAGTAAACAAAGAGGAGCCCTCGGGAAAGGAGAAGAACAGTAGAGAAGTGCATCTGGATCACAGCTTACTGAAGAATATCCAGGCTCCAGGTGAAATAAGGACTGATTATGTTTCTTTGCTAAGTTGTCGGTAGTTAAAGGTACTGTGTTCACCCTTGTGTTTTGTGTGGCAAACCTTGAAGTCCAGTGATTGCCTTGTTTCCATTGCAAAATTAGGTTGTAAACAGCATGTAAGCAGCCAAGTGGACCCCAAGTGTCGCTTGTCATGTAGAATAACAAAATCAGACTGCTCTCGTCTTCCCCGAGTCCAATGCCAGCTCTCTGCCGCTGCTCCGCTCTCAGTGCTTTAGTACATCAGTGACGTCACGTTGACTGCTTACATCACCACTGGAGCCAATCACTGAGCACACAAACATGTCCTAAAGGGGTCCCTGTTTGTAAAGTCACTGCTTGTGCATCAGATGCTTGATGATCAGGAACTCAGAGACACGCAAATTGCACGCTTATCTGATACTAGTGCTAGAAACCCTGTGTGACTTGTGTGTCTGAGTGTGTGGGAGGTAAGACCTCTTTCATACTTCAGTCTTTTTGTTTCAGTCACAATCAGTGGAAGTGGATCCTGTGCAGATTACAAAAAACTGATGCACCTGATCCGTTTTTTTGACGGATCCGTCGAAGCAGGAGTTGTATGAATTTTAAAGGGGGAGAGAGAGAATTTTTTTTATTCCAGAATGGAAAATGCAGCCGTGGGGGTTAAAATAAAGACAACGAAAATCTTCCGGGCATGCTCCGTTTCAAAAATTCGTCACTGGATTCCGTTTTTGACAGACAGCGACGAATCCTGCGCCCATAGGCTTCCATTATAGCCAACGACGGATCCGTCGCTGTCCAACTTTTCGACGTTGACAAAAAACATTACTATGTCCGTCTACTCCAGACGACGGACGCTGAAATTTCGACAGATGAAACGGACAGCCATCCGTCGCAATCCGTCGCTAATGCAAGTCTTTGAGAAAATAACGGATTCCGCTAAAAAAATGACGTATCCGTTTTTTTTCAAAAAAAGGCGGGTTTCAACTGACGTCAAGACTGAAGTGTAAAAGAGGCCTAACTCTGCTTATATCCTGTAGAATTTACAGAACCCCACACCTCCAACATAATTGGCACAAATATCTGGGCTGTTCTACCCCAAGTCTACTTGTTGTTGGCACTTTGCTCCTGTAACTATAACTAAAGGATGAAAATGCATTTACATTTTCGTTCTACATGTTATAACTGCATTATAAGCTAGACAATTAAAGGTGTATTCCGCTTTTTATTTTCACATTATTTTTTGTTAATGCACTATATTATGTTTTACTCTATAAATGCCATACAATGGACCAAAAAGGGCCATGCAATAGGGGTTAAAAGATTTGTCAGAAGGATTTTAAGTACACGAACTTTGGAAATGTGTATATTGGCCTAATCTATAAAGAATGAAACACAAAAACTGGAATACCCCTGTAATTCATATTGGCCATCATTTTACTTTCCTAGTAGTGCTTGGGACCCTGTTGTACTGTAATTTTTCACTGTAACGCTGTACTGGCATAAAGTCGATTGGTGATCATGTCGTATGCAGGAAAGACCTTGCTTTTATTACGTCCATTGGTAGGCAAGAGGTCAGTGTTATTTTGTATAAGGCCACATTCAGACGTCCGTGATTTTCTCATATGAAAAGAAAATTGGACAGAGTGTCATCAGTGATTTGGATCTGTTTGATCAGACTTTCATCCAAGTTTCATCAGTTCACATGTGAACTGCCCCATAGACTAACACAGATACAAGGGCTATCCAGCTATCCATGAAAAACTGATGTGTGAATGAGTCCTAAAAGTGCAGTTTTATGTAGCTTCCAGGCTTTTCAGAAAATAGTTACAACCCTAAACAGTTTTATATGGCTGATATTTGGTTCCTGTGTAGCAAAACAAGATAGTGAGGAGAATTGTACAGAGACTTGCACTTAAAGGGGTATTCCCATCTCCAAGAGCTAATCCCAATATATAGTAGGTGTAGTAATAATAATGTTGGCAAATACTTCCAATTAAAAATGTAGTATAGTTCTTCTGATTCTTGATGACTCTTTCCTCATGTGCAGGAATTGCAGGACCTTAGGTGTCCATGGTTATGACCATTGATATAGTGACAATTATCTGGTTTTTAGTGGTTATAACCATGGATACCTAAGGTCCTGCAATTTCTGCACATGTGGAGATAGACATAGCGAATCAGAAAAACTATACTACGTTTCTAATTGGAGGAATTTGCCACTACATATTCGGATAGGATCGTCTAGATGGGATACCCCTTTAAGTGTGCTTGTATATACTTCCACATTACTATATTTTAAGCATTGAAGTCTCCTGTACTGGATTTACAAGATTATGCTCTGAATTACGAAAAGTGACCTTTTCCAATTCTCCAAATCTTCTCAGAATATTTCAGCTTTCCATTATAGTATGTGCATGTGCTGATTTTGCAGTTAACCACGATAAAAGCCCACATCTGTATTTCATAAATCGATTGTGAAAAATTAATAAACTTCTTTCTTTTGGTGTGCAGGTTATATTCCATTGCCTTTGGATCAAGACCCAACACCAGAAGAAATAGATAACCATGACCTTAGTTTGGCCGCTTCGGGTCTGGCAGAGTTATGCGGTTTTCTTGCCCAGCCTACTCCAGTTAAAGTAGAAGACAGCACCGATTCATTGGAAGACCAGAATGCACCCAATCAGGAGACAAAAGCGTATCATCTTTTAGAAGCTGAACCGTTTGAGAAAGAAGAGATTAGCAGCTTCTCAAGCGGTGGTGAAGAGGAGGATGACAGTGACCTCGAGGTTGCTGAATGTGGCCTGGAACCTGGTGAAGTTCCTAGCTTGATAAACGATGACCATTCTTCCTGTGAAAAGCCCAATTTGTGTGTAAGCACTGATCATTTCATTGTATTTATTTGTGCCCAGTCCTATTGAGCAGCTGTTAGCAGATCTTTAGCTGTAAGAGCTCTAGCCTCATTAATGTATTATACTTGCTCGTTTACTGAATCGGGCAGCGCATTAATCATTATAAACCAAGATGGATTTGATTGTACAGCCTTGACAGCCTGTCTGCTGTACTTGTAAAATTAACAACTATCAGCATAAATCACTGGGTACAGTGAGCATCATGTATGACAGCCTACCTGTCATGTGTATAGAGGTGTTATGTACATCATGATTCTTCCTCCAATGTGATATAAATCAGACCTGCCTTTTCTGCAATGTAAGGACATTTTTTGCATTATTCAAGTGGCAGAGATAGAGAGATAGAGAGATATATATATATTATAATTATATTCGCCAAATATTGAAACTATACAATAGTCTTTGTTCTCTCAGTCAGGGACATTTTGGTCTGATGTTTCTGCCACACCCAAAATTTAAATATTGCATGCATATTTTGTGTTCTCCATTGCTAGGTATGTTCCTATATTTTCCATTTCTCTGAGAATGAGAAAATGGCGTCCCTGATATAATAGAAACTGCAGCCTGTCCTAGTCACATGTAAGTACAGGCTAGAGACTGAACCTGTATAGTTGCCAAGACTTGTGTCTCAACTGACTAGCTGTAACACACACCTCTGTCGACTGTGACTGATGTATGTGAAGTAATATATTTATTCCTTGCTAAGCAGAAAGGGGGTTATCTCCGGCTTAATCCTCCTCAATGTTTGTTTTTCATTTTGGCACAGTCCATCTCTGTGCACTGCTATAAAGCTGATACTGACAGGAGGAGGGTGAAGCTGGTGTTGAAACATATTTCCTCACATATCACAGTCATGCTCCTGGCCACCAATGGGGGGTATGTATGATACAGCACTTGTCAGTTGAGGCAAAATTCTCGGGAGTTATACGTCTTCAGTCTGCAGCCTGTACTGACACACGCCTAGGTCAGGCTGCAGTTTGCATTATATCTGGGACTCCATTTTATCTCATTCTTGGAGACACTAGGTGGCACATTAACTGTAAACTTAATTACTAATACTGGAGGCAGTTTGACATCAGATCTTTTTTTATTATGATTTAATGCCATTCTGGATCATATACTAGGTGATTTTATGGGTATCATATACCTACATTTTGTGTGTGCTGTGTTTACTTTTATCATTCCATACATTCAGCTGTCTATTCGAATATACTGAAGTGAGTGCAAATCATTAACCCCTTTCCGACATCGGGCGTAATAATATGCTGATGTCGGAGAAACCTCCCTTTGATGCGGGCTCCGGCGGTGTCCGCCGGAAATCCGCCTATTGGTGACCCCCCCCCCCCGTCACGTGATCGTGGGTCACCGATGGGTTGGCATGACAACCAGAGACATTGCTGACATTGGTTGTCATTGCCGGATTGCTGTGAGCGCCACCCGGTTGTCGGCACTCATAGCAAGTCAGCAATTCTGCTGCATAAAAATTTTATATAATATATATATATATATATATATATATATATATATATATATATATATATATATATATTAGTTATACTCAATACATACAACGCTGACAAGAATTAATTAGGAGACCACTGCATAGTTCTCTAAAAATCACCATCTCTACATGTCTGACAGCCATTCCATTCCAGTGTCAGCTGAATTCCAACCAGAGTACACCTCATTCTACGTAATCTGCTTCTGATTAGGTGATCACCTGAACCAAATTTTATTTAAGAAGGGAAAGTATAAAAAACCCTGCTGTGGTCTTCACAATCCTCTTGCAATAGGACAAGCTGAATGGCCAAACAAGTGCTAGGAATAGCCCAAAATTAATTTGAATTAAAGGGGTTGTCCAGGCTTTTCACATAATCTCAGTACATATCTGGGCTGCAGAATGGTGACAATAAGTAATTTACCTTCTTTCACCAGTTTGCAGGGTTTTCTAGATATCACTCTCTTGCTTCTGAGCAGAACGCCAAGGGGGGGTGTTCTGGCATTGAAATGAGAACTGGTCGTTTCCTCCTACTCTACTAAAAGCCTGCCCTCTATAGCAACAACCCCACCCTCCATAGCAACAGGCCCTCCCCGTCCACATAAACAAGCCCTCCTCACACAGTAACAAATCCTCCCCCTCTAGCAGCCTCTGTGCAGAGAGCAGAACCACCTAGCTGCTCCTCCCCCAGACACACACTGAACAGTGATCTATGGAAAGTGAAACTCTAGTGAGGAGGGAAAATCGTCCTGTATTCTGGGCCACTCCATGATTACAATACATAACTCATCAGTGATTCCTTCCCTCATTGTCCCAGGCTGCTGGCAGTGATGGGGCTCGGCTGCTGGCAGCAGTGAGAACAGACTGTGTGATGGCCAGTGATGGGGGTCTGCAGCTTCTAATCTGCACAGGGGATGGCAGTCACTGATGGTAATCTGTTCTGTGACAAAGCCTCTGCTGTGTGAATGAGACAGCTCTGTGTCACTGATGTCTTCACACAGCAGCAGATTTGGTGCAGTGTATGTGTGAAGCTCCACCAAGCTCCAGTGACCAGCACCACCCACTGCCCACTCATTGGCTGTCAGTAAACTGCACCAGCACTCATCTTTATCATCATTCCAGCTTTGGAAAGAACACAGCAGTGATCCTGTATTTGTGAAAGCAGCACAATCTACATGTGTGCTCTTCCCCTGTGCTCTCTTCTCCCCTCTGTGCTCTCTCCATCACACAGTCTGTTCTCACTGCTGCCAGCAGCCGAGCCCCGTCACTGCCAGCCCGAGCCCCATCACTGCCAGCAGCCTGGGACAGTGAGGGAAGGAATCACTGATAATTAGTGAGTTATGTATTGTAATCAAAAAATATTGTAATAAAAAAAATCGAACATACACATATATTGGTATCGCCGCGTTCAGAATCACCCAATCTATCAATATGAAAAAAGAATTAAGCCAATCGCTAAACGGTGTATTGAGAAATAAAGTGAAACGCCAGAATTACGTTTTTTTGGTCACGGCAGCATTGCATTAAAATATAATTACGGACGATCCAAGGATTGTATCTGCACCAACATGGTATCATTAAAAATGTCAGGTCAGCACGCAAAAAATAAGCCCTCACCCAACCCGAGATCATGAAAAATGAAGACACTATGGGTTTCTGAAAATGGCGGAATTTTCTTTTTTATTGTTAAACAAACGTTGGTATTTTTTTCACCACTTAAATAAAAAAGGACCTAGACATGTTTGGTGTCCATGATCTCGTAATGACCTGAAGAATCATAATAGCAGGTAAGTTTTAGCATTTAGTGAACCTAGCAAGAAAGCCAAACAAAACAAGTGTGGGATTGCACTTTTTTTGCAATTTCACCGCACTTGCAATTTTTTTTCCCGTTTTCGAGTACACGTCATGCTAAAACCAATTATGTCATTCAAAAGTACGACTCATCCTGCAAAAATTAAGCGCTCACATGGCCATATCGATGTAAAAATAATAAGTTATGGCTCTGGGAAGAAGGGGAGCAAAAAACAAAAGCTCAAAACCGAAAAAAGCTCCGGTCATTAAGGGGTTAAGTTTACAATAGCTATACATAATCTGAGCATAATGAACTAACAATAAATCTTAGGCTGTGTGCACACGCTGCGGATTTTGTTGGGGTTCCGCAGCGGTTTTGTTTTTTTTTTCAAAAACCACAGTGCAGATGGTGCAGAATTTTCCGCGCGGATTATCTGCGGTTTTCAATCCGCAGGAAGAATTGACATGTCAATTCTTTCTGCGGATTCCGCTGCGGTTTACCATCTCCTCCATTGAGGAGATGAAAAACCGCAGGGCAAAACCGCAGAGCAATCCGCAGGTAAAACTGCTGGTATTTTGACCTGCAGTTTCACCTGCGGATTTTACAAAATCCACGCAGATGAATCCGCAGCGTGTGCACACAGCCTCACAGGACTCATGTATGCAACTTATTTACTGAAATGGTGATGAAGATGCTGATCAGTAAAGAGATTCTGGCAGTTACATGTTTTGAAATCTGACTAGGAGGCTTTCTTTCTTTATTTTTTTTCATTGGGTATTGTTATTGGTAACTTATTTCTGCTAGGATGTTTTAACATTCAGGTTTTGATTGACTGGCAGCTCCTGTGGTAGTCACTGTACTAGCCATATGCTTCCCTTTGAGCGATAGATATATAGATATATTTGTTATTGACAACTAGTACTACTGCCTTCAAAGCTATTCCCTGCAACAAAAGCAAACGGCCCAAGGCAAATCTAAATTCACGGTATAGCCAGGGGGTGAAATTTTATTCCAATCTCTGCTAGTACTTCATGTTCGTAATGATCGAAGGTTTCCTAGAAATTACCCTTGTTTTAGCAGTTCACTATGTCATTTGATTTCAGTAGGATCTCTCCTCACAATCTTTCTTTTATTTATTTTTTTTTTTTTTGAGACATTAGCCAATGAATGGTCTGTATTTTGTCACTTTTTTACTATTGATTTTCCCTTGAATTGTATACATTTATATCATAGTACTTGTGGCATTATTTATCTTTTTAGCTGAAAATAACTCTGCCTATTTTTGATCTAGGGTTGGCCTGAAACCAATGGGCAAAGACCCCAAAGGGCAAAAAGTTGGAGACTTCCACTTGGCAAACCGCCCTCGAGATCGCTAATGACAGTTGTTAAACAGCAGACAACAAGTGATGAAGGTAATTCTTTTGTTTTCCGTGTGAAATATGACATTACTAGCATGTAATGAGAATGGATTGTGTTCCCACGTGCAACTTATGTCATTCCTGCTGTAGTGTGCAGAGATCTCAGATCTTCTTGGAAATGCATTTATTTAGTAAAATCAATAAACTGACAGATAAGCTGTTCCTGTGCCCATCTGGAACCCAGACAGGTACAAATTCTTCTTTTTACTGTTTTCTGGAGACAAATCCTGTTGCTTAAAATGTACACTTCTAGTGTAATTTTCTATCTTAAAATATACACTTCACTACCAACATGTGAACAAAGCCATGCACTTTATTCATTCATTTGATTTTTTACATGCTGGTTTGCAGATTAAACTTGCCCCTTCAAGTGAATGGGTCAGAGAAAAACGACTAGACGGCACAAGGATGCAATCCATCTAGCATCTGTGTCCTGTTAGTTTCTCTGATTAGCGTTAGGAGAAGCTGAATCTGGCCCTAATATATCAGTAATGTCTTGATGGGGACCATGAAACTGAAGGTGACCTCACTGGAGAGACACTATTCCAGCCATGTAGCCACTATTAACCTGGCATTGTGGGATGTTTGATGTAAAAGAATACACCCGAGATCTTCAGATGTAAGGACTGGGCAGGGAATTGCACCATTTTAGTAATTTATTCGAAGCAAAGTGCATGGCAGATTCTTGGATGCCTTGAAAACTGCCAAGCAAGTGCACTTGGCAATTCTCTGAGCTTCTGTACAAATGAATGTGGAGAACCGCACATAATGGGGCCACGTTGCCACTGATGTACCTTTCTCAACATAAACCGAGACCCATTAATGTTTAAAATGGCGTAACCCCTGAAGAGGGAATTCATTCTTTTCAGTAAAATTGGGGTATTGTGGCAATTGTGTATTTTTTGTGAAATTGCAGCATAAAAACTCTATTGAATGTTCTACATGAATGCACCCTTAGGGAATAAATTGAGTCAAGCAGTTTGTTGTTGAACCAGTTAAATCAGGAGCATGTGCATTGTAAAAAAAAAAAAATGTTTGGGTTTATTCACACCTTAGGCCCCAATTCCTCCTTGCCTTTGCACTTGTTTTTTTTGTCTATATACATTTGCGCCTTTTTGTCATGTTTTTACTTGTTCCCGCTTGTAGTTTTTTGCTTTCCTCTTTATGGGCAGTGTCCAGCAATTCCAGATGTTTTTGCTTGATTTATTGATTGCAACTTTTAAAAAAAAAAAAAAAAAAAGTCGGGTGAATTTGGCACAACTTAATTCCTGGTGTATTTTTAAGTACGTCCCTAGTCCCTGTTTCGACACAATTTTTATGACTTTTGGTGCCAATGTGCAACGTCAGTTCAAGACAGGTAGAAAGTCCATTTTTGCACTTTGCGCCAAAGTGATGCAAATGATGAATCGGGGCCACGGTGTGAAATTTCAGCTGCAGCTCAGTAGTTGACGGAGTAGTCACGGCAATAAAGGTTAGGACTACCGCTACTTCTGACTTTATTACTCCCACACAGCACTACAACCTACCAAAATGACTTCCATGATAAATGGCTTCGGAGACCAGTGAGAATGTGAACATCTCCCTTATAGTAGAGCAAACTTTAATGGCAGTTCACATGCTTTAATGGAGCTTTTTTTATATCAAACTATAGGTTCTGGCAGAAAGGTTCTCCTTTTAACATTTTACGTGTAATTTTAGCCTTCGATGAGATTTTCAGTTTTCATTTAAATGTGACAATTTTAAGCTTCATGCAGAAATACGCTTTAGTACAGAACTCTTGGTACTTAACACACTAATCAGTTGATTGCAATTACAGTACAGAAATACACAAAAACCTGGTAAGAAAGTTCTCGTTCCCTGCTAAATACAAACCATACATCCATATCTGCCAAGCATTTTACTGGGCACTGAAATACTACCTACAAACACATATATAGCTTAGGCCAGACTCTGAATCTCCCCCAAATTTTTGAATGGCCTTTTCTTAACAATCCTTTCAAGGCTGCGATTATCCCTTTTGCTTGTGCACCTTTTTCTACCACACTTTTTCCATCAACATTAACAGAAGTAAACACTTGAAATAGATCACTCTGTAATGACTCCATATAATGAGTTTCACTTTTTGTATTGAAGAACTTGATCATATTAACTTTTTGGTGATATTGTAATTTTGTGAGAAGCGCCTGTAACTGACCTTCCATTGTATTTTCTATCCAGCCCATTGGAATCTAATGTGGGAACTGATCCTTTTATGCTCCATGAGAATGTTTCCATCTGTCCAGCACAAGTTGTTGTGGTCAGCAGGTCCACATGATGGTCCGGTGGCCAGACCACAACATATGATGCAATGCTTTTTCAGCTTCTGGTTAGGTTCAGTGCCATTGGAGCAAGCTTGATGACAACCGCAGCATTTCTGCATAGATTTTGGCATCTGTTGAGTCAAGAAAACTGAGACTGATGCAAATGATTTTTGTGAATCCAGCCTAAATACCAAAGTGAGAAGATCAGCAGTGGAAATAGTGGTTTTGTTTTGAGGTCATTCCCTTGAAGAGCTCCTCATAATAATTAGGATTTAGGCTTGTTCACACAGTGCGATTTAGTTGGGCTTTTTTTTTTTTGCTGTAGTTTTTACAAAAAAAAACAAAAAAAAAAACAGGGAGCATAAACTTTAACCTGTGAATAATGCCTTGGATCTAATGTTGCTCTTCATAACAGCTGGCTCCTTGCCTCGTGGACAAAACCAGGTCCTATGATAGGATATAGCAGGCAGACAGCATGGACTCGGCTGCCGAGTGAAGCACATCTTTTAGAAATAAAGGCATCTCATTTGCAGCCTGTAATGACGTTTGTAACATGGAAGTCTCACGTTTTGCTGCTGCTGCTTTTTCTAATACCATGGCAGACAACTCACTGATACATTTTGCTTGATATTTTCATGTATGATGGTTATTGCTGCTGCTAATGTGATCGCCCTACACTTCTTTCTGGAAAATAATCTTCTTTCAGCACAAGAGGAACACAAGGGAAGAAGAAAAAAGGCATGTCATTTCATTATCCTTGGCTCAAGTTTCAATTCTGTTTATCACCGAGTTTGTAATTAATTTACTCAGTGTGAATCTTCATCTGCTCATCCGTCACCTACCTAATACCTGCATTTTAGGATGTAATTTATGTGAAGAAACCCTCCATTTCTAATCTCAGCCCAGTAGTTCTGCCTCACGTAGCTCAGTTTGCTGTTAAGCATCTCTCCCAGAAAGGAGCGGCAGCCTGTGATCCATATCGATATAATCTTTTCATGCCTTGAGGGGCTTCAAGGAGAAGTGGGTTTCATTCTGATTGCTATATACAAATAAAATGACTTGATTAATATCATGGCATAGTTTGCATCGAAATGAAAATTTAGCCGTGTAGGCGACAAGTTTACCACGGTCTAAAATTAGTGCTCACCACAATGCTCCCTAATCCATCCAGAATTCAACAAGCAACAGGAAGCAATTCTAATTGAAGTGACGAAAGGTGAAAAGAGCCAAGAAGGGTCGGCATGCAGCACGTTCATCCTGAAAAACAGCTCTTTGTGGCTATTGTTCACCATTGTACAAGTCTAAAAAAGCAAGGTGAAAAGGAGGAGGCGTCCATGCATGACCATTTCAGTACCCATTGTGCGTTGTCTATAAAGCGGTGTCAACCAATTTATATCAGAGGTTCAGCCGCACCCGTTAACAGCCTCATCAAAGGGCATGTAACTTCACAAAATTTCACCGATTCTGAACTAAAATTTGCATGAAATCCATCTGCATTCGACTCTGATTGTTTGCAGTCGAAATCCACACTCTAAGACTAAGTTCACACTGCATGTTTTTGCAGCTTTTTTTTTTCTTTTTTTTTTTTGCAGGAAAGAAGCTGGGGCAAATTGCAGACAAAAAAAAAACAAGCTGTGTGCGTGGGATTTCTGAAATCTCATAGGCTTTCCTGGTACGGTAAAACGCAGCTAAAAATTAGCATAAAAAGCAGCAAAAAACGTGCCCTCTGAACATAGCCTTAGAGTGAATTCTCTTGCTGCAGATTGTTACAGAAATTTGTGTGTCTGAAAATTGTTTCCATCCATCTGAATGGGGTCCTTTTCAGATGGATGGAACAGTTGCAGAACTTTCTGCAACAAAATCCTCAGTGGAAATGCATTACATCTTACTGCGCAATCTGCATTTACAAAAAAATTGACAGAATTAACAATCGGACTCTGCGTCTCTTGGCCACACGTGGATTGGCCTAATTCAATGTGGATATTCTACATGATGGGGAATTATGAGTAATTTTGTATAATCTACATTTTTCAATCATCAAGGCTTGCCAATAGTGCTTCTAAGAAAGTCATACTACAAAAAAGCTATAGCTAGCCTGAGCCATAGTTCAACATTAGGTGGAACGCTTGACTTGAAGCCGAAACTCTGTCAAAGACATTGGACACTGGCCAAACAGACAGCTGCACTGTCTGCTTTCACACCTAGAACACACCCTGTTCTGTTGAATGGCTTCTGGTTCACATAATTATATTTGTTTCATCTGTACAAGTATTTCGGTCACAAATCAAGAGGCAAATCCACAGTAATTTGTGGTAAAGCTGCAGTCACACTACTGAGAAGTCTATGAAGACTCCATATCCAGTTTCTCAGAAAATAAGACCTAGTCTTGTATTGTCTTTTGCTCCGAAAGATGGGCTAGGGCTTATTTTCAGGGGATGTCTTATTTTTTTTTCCTTTAACAACAATCCACATTTATTCTTGAACCAAAAAATTTACATTTATTCAATCAAATAAGGCCGTATCTCACATTATGGAACATTAACATAACTTTCCAAACCTTGAATTTCTTCATGAATTTCTTGAGATCCTATTTTCTTTTTCTATGTACAGCAGTCATCTCTTTATACATGCTGACAAAGAATGATGGGGTTGGAGCAATCACGAATAGGTCCTTCTTTCCCCATATGTATTGCGTTATTGGCAGCACATCTTTAGTTACATTGGGCGATGTAACGAGAGCAATGGCCCTGATTCACGAATACTGGCGTTGTGCAGGCCAGTCTTAATGAACGGGGTCGCTGGAGTAAGGGTCCCGTTTCACTTACCGACGCACCAGCGATCCCAACAACGATATGACCTGGTAAGCCTCGCTGGTGCGTCGCTAAATGGTCATTAGTAAGCTGCCAAACAGGCAGATCTCCTCTTCAGCGATGCAGCAGCGATCCTCGGCGGTTGGCACCTTGTCACACAGCAGCTTTTCTGAACTATTCCAGCCTGCGTCCCTGAGTTCTGCGTCGCCAACGAGGTCGCTCGTCGGGTCAAACACAGCGATGCGCGCTGGCCAGCGGGACTCCGACGATGAAAAAATGGCCCAGGACATTCGAGCATGATCAGCGATTTCCAGCGTGGGGGCTGGCCGCCACTGCGTGTCACATGTAGCGAGATCGCTGGCGAGGTCGGTGTTGCGTCACAAAATCGGTGATGCTTCAGCGACCTCGCAGACGGGGGCTTAAGGTGCATTTAATTCTTTAAAAGGCACACACCGCTTAATAAATTAGTTATCTTAGTGCAGTGAAAACAGTTGCGCTTTAACCTGCATAAACACTGCATGTGTGCTACTCAATTATCAAATGTATAAAACCTTGGCAACATGCGGTAAATCTGATTTTTCAGATGCCGTTTAAAACACAACTTAAACTCTGAGAGTGAATAACCCTAAAGATGTTGTGGTTGAGTTGCAATTAAAAACTCCATCTGAATAACCTCATTCATTGTTTCCTCAATATGCGATGCAGTGATACCAGTGTTTTTTTACTTGTTTCACCTGTAAGGGCTCACTCACACGAGCGTATGACACATCCGGAGTGCTATGCAGTATTTTATCAGATGGCACTTGTCACAGTGTTATACTATGGGGGAGTACAGAGCTGCGATTATTGTGCTGATTTTACATCGCTGAATAATCGCAGTATGCTGCCGGCGCATCTGAGAATCGGATCACACTTGCCCATACAAGTCTATGGGTGCGTGCGAAACATCGGACTGCACTCTGATGTCATTGGATGTTGGATGTACGAGCACCGAGACAGTAGAGAAGGCAGAGAACTTAAAGGGGTATTTCCATATCCTATCCCCATATGTAGTAGGTGTAGTAGTAGTAGTAATAATAATAGCAAATATCTCCAACTAGAAATGTAGTATAGTTCTTCTTATTTGCTATGTCTCTTTCCTCATGTGCAGGCATTGCAGGACCTTAAATATCCATGGTTGCGACCACTAATATAGTGACAGTTGGCTAGTTATGAGTGGTCATAACCATGAATACCAAAGGTACTTCAATGTCCAGAGAAATCAAAAGAACGGTACTACGTTTCTAATTAGAGGTATTTGCTAATATTATTTATTATTATTATTATTATTATTATTATTATTATTCCTACTATATATTGGGATAGGATCTTGGAGATGGGAATATCCATTTAAGTTCTCAGTCTCCTCCACACCTGTGCTGTGATTCTTGCATGATAAATAATCAGAGCTCAGTACACTGATACTCGGCCCGAGTTTCATCCAGAAAACTAGGACGATTTTCCTCTGATTTTTGTCTGTGTGCCATCCATTTATTTGTTTTTTGTTGTTTTTTTTTTACATGTGTGTGTGTGACGTCTGTGTGCGATCCGTTTTCATACATTTACACTCAAAAATGTACATGATCAAATATAGTTTTCTAGGTTTACAAAAGAAATGTATCTGTAAAAATCCGGTATCACTAGGATGGTCCTTGTGGGATCTGATTTTTTTCAGAAGAAATGCATGCTGTGATATTTTTTGTTACGGATGGTCGGACCAAGATAAAAATCGTCCATCTGAACAGCGTTTTTGAATAATATGGGTCAGCATGCTGTCCGTGTTCTATCTGAATTCAGTGTTTGGTAATGGATGATGTCGACCAGCATCTTGTACATATATAAAAACTTGAAACACATTATGAAAGGCCATGAAATAATTACAGCTTTTTTATGTGGCTGAATTCCTGCTTCCTAAAGCAATAAAAAAGTCATGCTTGCAGTTAGCTGTAAATTGATTTGGGATATTTATCGACCTATTACAAAGACTTTTTTTTGTCTGTACTTTCACGTAAAATGGCAAGAAAGCAAGAACATTTTTTATCCAAGCTGCTGTTCATCTTATGATTTTTTTTTGTCTTCTCAGCATTTTGGGCTTTTTTTTCCATTATTTAAAGTGATAGCAAAGTTTATCTTCTAGGACCAGATATTCTCATTAAAATATATATTTTATTTTCTCTTTTGGCTTGTTTATTTTTAATGACAGAATATCTGTTGAATTCTAATTAATGTTATATTGTAGTCTTTTGAAATTATTCAGAGTGTCTGACTGCATTTTTGTAGGACCTTGACCAAACACATCTGGACCTCCCTCACCGGCCTGATATTTGCGGTACTGGAAAAGCATGTACCGGGGATATGTGTCCATTTGTTTCATACGTGTGGTATACGTCTGCCACCCGTATGCCACATCCGTATCACACATACCGGCGTTTTAGAAAAGACGATACAGCTTGCACTGTTCACAGGCGCCAGGTGCTAAGCACAGCTCATATCATTGTTTCCTTCTATCCATGCGATCAGCGCGAGCAGGGGACAATGATGAGAGTTGTATTTGGCCCCCACTGTCTACATCGATTGTAAAATGAAGGATAATTATAATCACCTTAACACCAAATCCTCTGAAGCCTTTGTCCCTTGTAAAAATAAAAATAAAATAAAGACAACAGTATCTGTCTGAAGTTGAAAGAATCCATCCATAGTGCCCCGCGCCATAATCCATCTGTACGGCATTTGCTCATTTTCTCATTGTGTACTACAATGATCTCGCTGAGGTCATAGGCCCACGCTCGCTGCAGCTAGTCATTCTCTTGCTCTTCAGCATGAGCTGTCTTCTCAGGCCACTGGATTGGATTCTTTCAACTTCGGACAGGTGAGGGAAATTATGTATTATTTTTGTTTGTTTTTTACAGGGGACAATGGCTTCAGGTGATTAGGTGTTAAGGTCAGTATAATTATTATTATTATTATTATTATTATTATTATTATTATGCATTATTATGCATTTATATTGCCACTTATTCCATGGCGCTTTACATTTAAAAAGGGGAAATATAGACAAGTATAATAAACGTGTAAGACAAGGGACACACAAGTACATAAGGAGAGGGGACCCTGCCCGCGAGGGCTCACAGTCTACAGGTAATGTTTTTTTTTTTTTAACTCTTCATTTTACATTGTATGTACACAGCGGGGGCTGAATACAACTCTCAACATTGTCTCCTGCTTGCCCTGATCTCTGCGCGAGCAGGGGATGCTGATTCCCAGATGCCGGTACGTATCACACGGACACATGGATGTTATCAGTGTATCACCAGTGGGGGACGTTTTATGGCCCATGCTGCTGATAAGACATGTTGGCTTGTTTTTGCCCACAGACACACAGTCCATAGAAAGAAACACACTGACATGTGCACACACCCATTCATTTGAATGGGTCTATGTGTGTAAGGGTATGTGCATACGTTGTGGATTTGCCGCTGCAGATCCATAAAAGATTTACAATACAATGCTATTCTATAGGGAAAAAAGTGCTGTGCACATGCTGCAGAAAAATCCGTGCGGAAACTTTGCGGCTTATTTTCCGCAGCGTGTCAATTCTTTGTGTGGATTCCGCATTGTTTTTTACACCCATTGCATTATAGGAATACGCAGGTGTAAAAATGCATGCCCAATCCACACAAAATCCGTATAAAAACACGCGGATTTTGACCTGTGGATTCTGCTAAAAAAAAAAAAAAAGCAACGTGTGCACATACCCTAAGGCCGGTTTCACATTTGCGTTTAGGGCCGCAGCGTCGAACTGCGCACGGCCGCCGCTAAGCCCCGCCCCCTGCCGTGCCTTCTCCGGTAGCTCTGCTTCCGGGCGCATGACGCTGCATGCGTCATGCGTCCCCTATCTTTATCACTGAGGACGCAGGCTGTGCGCAGTTTGCGTTTTGGCGGCGCCTGCGTCCTTTTGACGGTGCGCCGACCAAACGCAACCTGTTGCAATTTGGTTGCGCTCGGCGCGCCGTCAAAAGGTACTTACGTGCTACTGTGTGATGATGGATGCATGTACCTGCAAATGACAGAGATCCCCTCCCTCTGATATATTACCTGTGTGGATAGGGACTTAGTCTTAGGCTATGTGCACACTGTGTGGATCCTCCCGCGGATTTTTCCGTGCGGATTTTACTAAATCCGCAGGTCAAGTTTTACTGCTGTTTTTGTGTGGTTTTCCACCTGCGGATTTGTAGAATGGAGCAGGTGGGAAAACTGCAGCAAAACCGCACAAAAGAAGTGACCTGCTACTTTTTTTTTTTTTCCGCACAAAAAACTGTGCGGAAAAATCCGCAGCATGTGCACAGCGTTTTTTTTTTTTTTTTTTACATAGGCTATAATGGTACTGTACATCACCTGCAGTTCTGCTGCGGATCCGCAGTAGAAACCGCACTGTGTGCACAAACCCTTAGAGTCAGCGCCAGTCAGTGGCACGCTTCAGGCCACATTGCACATCTACACAGTGCTAGCGTCCGACAGTGCGCCCCCTCTTGGGCATTGTTGTACAGCGGCTGGTTCAGTTGCCGCGCTGCAGTCAGCAGCACTTGGGGCGTCCACGGTAGCGACGCCGCACGCATGGTAGGTCTAGACGGACACCAACCCTGTGTCTTGGACCCGAGTCCTGTGACCATATACCGTGCACACTAGGGTGACCGGATCTCATATGGGGGGGAAAAAATGTCAGAATCTTGTCCGTCTGGACCCCACAAAACGATTCCCCTTTCCAGATATTGAGAGAGCCAAAATTTGAGCTCGATCAAACGACGTTAACCCGTGCCGCTCGTCGCTCAAAGTTTGAAAAAAATCCAAATTGCGGTATTTTAAGATTTAGGTATTTTGCATAGTCTGTTAGACTATAAAGAATGTGACAACAACATTGCAGAAATAGCCCTGACCAAATTTTCGAACCATTTGTGGTATTTGAATGCAGAGTTGGTGGGATTATCGTTTTTTGATCCCACCATTACAGACAATGAAAAGTTGTTAATGGCTAGTAAATTGCTCAGTAGCACAGATGAACCATCAGAGCACGCTAACCTACATGAGTTGATAATTTTACATAGTTATCTAATCTATTCTAGAGCTTTTGTTAAAGTAGTTTTTGAAACGTCAGAATATAATGCTCGGCATTTGCTTACAACTTGCAGGACATATTGCTTTTGTTCTTCGTCTTTTGTCAGAAGGTCGTTAAAGTCGGTTACTTCCTACCTCTTTTAATTTTTCTTTCCTAACTTTTGGATTTACAACCCTAGCGTGCTCTGATGGTTCATCTGTGCTACTGAGCAATTTATTAGCCATTAACAACTTTTCATTGTCTGTAATGGTGGGATCAAAAACCGATAATCCCACCAACTCTGCATTCAAATACCACAAATGGTTCGAAAATTTGGTCAGGGCTATTTCTGCAATGTTGTTGTCACATTCTTTATAGTCTAACAGACTATGCAAAATACCTAAATCTTAAAATACCTCAATTTGGATTTTTTCAAACTTTGAGCGACGAGCGGCACGGGTTAACGTCGTTTGATCGAGCTCAAATTTTGGCTATCTCAATATCTGGAAAGGGGAATCGTTTTGTGGGGTCCAGACGGACAAAATTCCGACATCGATTTTTTGCGGTCACCCTAGTGCACACCTCTGAGACCTGTGAGGTCAACAGGCTCTGCATTTATGTTTATGCCTTAAGGCGCCTCTGTGAACATAACAGAGTACGCCCAGTGCACACCGGGTGACGTTCAACCCGTGTGCGATATACCGCCATATTGTGCGTTTGCTATTATATAGCAGCAGTTTAACACCTCTGCACGGTGGACCCCGGGCGGCGAACGCACTATTTTATATTTAGCGCATTCCGCTGTCCCTAACATTGGTCTTCTTTTCCCATCTTACTTTTTTCCCTATTCACAGGTTCACTACATGTTTGATCCTGCTTTGCACATATACTTTTCAGACTCTTATGGTCTCTTATGCTTTACTGTTCTTATTTCTTTGTGTGTCGGTATTTTACTTGATATTTCCATTATGTGAGTTAAATGCATCTATGCCATTAAGTTACTGGTTGAGCACTGTCTCATTATATTGCGATCTATCTCTTGATCATATGGTGTTGATATTGGCCATATTCTCATGTTGCTTTGGGCTGTTGTCTATCAGTGTACCGTACATGTGCATTTAATTTGATCTCCAATAAAATTCCTTGTAAATGTTTACTATTTACGCGGATGGGGTTTGGCAGTAGCCTTAATGTAGCACACCTAGTTTATTGGCATTTTTAATTGTTCTTAAATTTTGTGTTTTTCTTATGTGGTGATCCCGATGTATTTGCATACTTTTGTTTTTCTTGTTAAATAATTTGCAGTTATCTCTGCAATAAAAAAAACATAACTTTTATTCTGCTTTGCAGTTCCTTTTACATCATGTGTCCAGTTTAACATGAAAGAGTTTGTGAAAGGTCCTCTTTAAGGGGTGTTCATTAGTGTGAAAGCTCCAATCTTAGCCAGCTGTAAAGCCTTGTGCTGTCTTCTCCACTCCCACACAGATGGTCTGCTGCTGTGGTCTCCTGAGGCTGTTCAACATGCCACCTCACCACGCCAAACGTGCACCTACTCCATGGTGCAACAGAACAGTGATGTCCCGTTTACTGTACTGTGCATTTTAGCTTCTTTGCAATGTGATGGCTATATGGGACTTCATTTGGGCAGCAACAAAGCATCATCTTTGGTGGTAGTTTGGCGACCACAAATGCTTTACAACATGACTGATTTCTAACATAACCTTTGGCAGGATTGATCTTATCAGTGTGTAGAGAACTTATTTTACTATTTCTTATCTTGGGAAAGTCTTTGGGTATCCAGAGTACCTTGTCAGAATCTTCCAGACGTGAAAAGGGACTTGGATGAAACTAAGCTGGGCTTTAACGCAGGGATTTAGCTGAATATTTCCTTAATTGCTTTAGGCAATGAATCTTCGTTTTCAAATGAAGTCTTAATTTCAGGACTTGATGATTACTGGATAATCCACATTTCAGTGAGTTAATTTTCTACAAATGCGGGAGAAGTAATGTATGCATAGATTACAGGAATAACGATATAATTTCTCGTGTTTTACCTCTGCATTCAGATTGTTTGAACAAAGAGGCATCATTTTCCTTTATCTGCTGTCTTTGTAAGTTAGAGGAGGAGAGTTGCTTGCGTTGACCTTTATCTTTCTGCTTTTGTTAGAAATTGTGAGTGAATCTTGTAATGTGGCTTATATTCTGCTTTCATCTTGCTCATTGCTCTACCAGCTTTTATTGTTCTGTCATAGTCATTAATAGGATTCTCTGTGCTTTTACCTTTTGCTTTTCTTAACTACAAAGTATTGGTTGTCAGCCTCGGCAGAGCTTTACATTTTCTGTGTATCCGTGAAAGCAGTAGTACCCTTATATTCTTTCTAATTTCCTTAAATTGATACTTACAAGGTTTATATTTGAAGCTCATAGTAATTACTATGTAATGACAAGATCAGAGAGCCCAAGATCCAAAGGAAGTCTATACTTCTCATCCATTTATTAAAGAAAACGCAGCATAATTTTTTTTTTTTTTTATAGTTTCTGTTATTGGCGAGATACCTTCATTTTTTTAGGCTTAGAGTTTGTGTAATGGAGACTCAATCATTTCTTTTTCTGGGAAATAAGACAATAATTTCAAGATAAATATTTCTCTGTTAAGACATATGACTTATATATACGTCATATGTTGTGTATCCCCATTTTCCAGCACATGACAGCTCATTTCATGGGCTGTCATGTGCCCCTAACAACTGCTCGTGGAATCGCAATTCACCCGTGGCTGTTAACATGTTAAATCTCTGACTGCGGTATTTAACATGTTCTTCCCGGTAGCGCGTTACTAGCTCCGCACATCGACGCCCCTGTCACATGATTGCGGGACACTGATGGGTTGGCATGACAACCCAGAGTCTGCAGGAGACCATTGTGGTTTTCATTGCCAATCTGCTATGAGTGACACCACGTGGCCAGCCTTCAAAGCAGATGAGCAATTCTTATACAAATAGCAAGGCTGAAGCCTTGCTACCAGACCATCGTCGCAGCTTCAAGCGTCTTAACCCCTTTCTGCCATCGGACGGAATAGTACGTCCATTGGCAGTACCCCGCTGTGATGTGGGCTCCGGTGGTGAGCCCGCATCAAAGCCAGTACATGTCATCTGTTTTGAATAGCTGACGTGCCCGCAATAGGCGCGGGTGGAATTGTGAGCCACCCACGCCTATTAACTAGTTAAATGCCGCTATCAAACTCTGACAGTGGCATTTAACAAGCACTCCTGACCATCCGGCCGGAAATTCGCTCAATGCTGACCCTCGTCACGTGATCGGGGGCCATCGGTTCGTCGGTCATCGGTTCGTTGGCATAACGACCTCTATGGTTGTTGATGCCGGATTGCTATGAGTGCCACCCTGTGGTCAGCGCTCATAGCAATGCTGTAATTCTGCGACATAGAGGCGATCTGAGAATCGCCTCTATGTAGCAGAGCCGATCAAGTTGTGGCAGCTTCTAACCTCCCATGGAGGCTATTGAAGCATGCGAAAACTTAAAGAAAAATGGTTTTAAAAATATATAAAAAAGCAAGTTTAAATCGCCCCCCCCCTTTCGAAATGCCAGAATTTTGTTAGTCGCCGCGACATTGCATTAAAATGCAAAAACGGGCGATCAAAAGAACTTATCAGCACAAATGTTGTATTATTAAAATCATCAGCTCGGCGTGCAAAAAATAAGCCCCCATCTAACCTGAGATTACAAAAAATGGTGACACTACGGGTCTCGGAAAATGGTGCAATTTTTTTTTTCACCACACTTGGATTTTTTTTTTCCCGTTTTCCAGTACATGCTAAAACCGATGTTGTCGATCAAAAGTACAACTCATTCCTCAAACAATAAGCCCTCACATGGCCATATTGACCAAAAAATAAAGTTATGGCTCTGGGAAGAAGGGGAGCGAAAAAGGAAAACTCAAAACCGGAAAAAGCTCTGGTCATTATGGGGTTAAAAGATTAAAGCTGAGCTGTGATTGGTTGTTATGAGCAACAGTTTAACTTGTAGACAGTTGTGGTAACTAAGGCCTATTTTTCTTAGGATTTCTATGGTGTTATCGTCCTTCTGTAAAACTGGAAATAACACAATTTATTACCATGCCGACACAGACCACTTTCTGACACAGACTGCAGGGGGAGCCCAGTATCAGGAACTTCTCTGTCTGGCATGAAGCATCTCATTAACTTTAAAATTCAAACACAGTTTAAAAAAGAAACAAGATGGATTTCTCCAACCCAGATATCATTTTAATCTGTTTAATAGCGCCAACCTGACAATGCCTGGTTCACTTTAAACTTATTTATACAGCTACAACTAATGTCACTCTAAAGGCCCCTTTACATTTAGCGATGCACCAGCGATCCCGACCACGATATGACCTGGTCAGGATCCCTGGTGCATCGCTAAGGCTGTGTGCACACGATGCGTTTTTTTAAGCGTTTCCGCAGCGTTTGTGCCGGCTCAGACGCTGCAGAAACGCTTAAAAGATGCATCCAATTAATTTGCATGCGTTTTTGGCTTTCTGTGCCAATGCATGTGTTTTTAACCGCTCAGGAATCGCTTAGCGGCTAAAAACGCAGCATGCTCATTAATTTCCGCATTGCTGAGCGTTTTTAGCCATCCCCAATGATCCCAGAAATCGCGTGTCAAAAAACGCATCAAAATCGCGTCAAAAATCGCGCAAAAACGCGCGGAAAAAGACGCGCGATTTCTGGAAAGGGGATCCTTTTCCTGAGCGTTTAAAAACGCTAGCGTGTGCTAAATGGTCGCTAGTGAGCTGCCACACAGGCAGATCTCACTAGCGATGCTCGGCGGTCGCTCTTACCTTTCAGACGCGATGAGGGTGTCCGTCTTCCGCCTGAGTCCATGGCTCGCTCGTCGGCGCCAGCAGGAAGCCAACGACGAGAAATGGTTCAGGCCGATCTCGCGCGGTCGGAGGTAAGTATCACATGTAGCGATATCGCTAGCAATATCGCTGCTGCGTCACAAAATCTGTGACGCTTTAGTGATATTGCTAGCAATATCGCAATGTGTAAAGCCTCCTTAAATTAGTCCTTCTTTACAATTTCTAACTAAATGGTATTACACTCGGGGCAGAGCCGCCGCACTGAAATGCTCTGTGCTGCGGGGACACTGCGCCTCCACTGTGTACAGACGGGAGTGAACCTGGGAATGACATAGAGGAATATACTATATACAGGGGAAGATGTAATACATGTATATACTATATACAGGAGATGACATACAGGTGTATACTATATACAAGGAGAGATGACATACATTTATATTCTATATACAGGGGGAGATGACATACAGGTATATACGATATACAGGAGGAGAAAACATACAAGTATATACTATATAGAGGGGAGATGACATACAGGTATATATTATATACAGGAGGAGATTACACCCAGGTATGCACTATATACAGGGGAAATTACATACAGGTATATACTATATACAGGAGGAGGTGACATACAAGTATATACTATATGCAGGAGGAGATGACACACAGGTATGCACTATATATAGGAGAAATTACATACAGGTATGTACTATATACAGGGGAAATGATATACAGGTATATACTAAAGTATATACAGGGGAGATGACATACAGGTATATACTATATACAGGGGAAATGACATACAGGTATATACTATATACAGGGGAGATTACATACAGGTATATACTATATACAGGAGAAATGATATACAGGTATATACTAAAGTATATACAGGGGAGATGACATACAGGTATATACTATATACAGGGGAAATGACATACAGGTATATACTATATACAGGGGAGATTACATACAGGTATATACTATATACAGGGGAAATGACATACAGGAAAATACTGTATACGGGAGGAGATGACTCACAGATATACAGATATATACCCAACATCCCTACAGTCCCTATCCCTATTCCCTTTTGTACACTTGCTTTGGCAAAACTAATGTATATTTAGTCCTGCCAATAAAGCTGCTTTGAATCTTGAATATACACTATATACAGGAGGAGATGACCTACAGCGACAATTTATGTGCAATATAATCATTATAATTTATTATAACTAACCACAGTTTGAAGACTTAAATAGTGCTAATAATAAGGCTGAAGATTTGAGTAGAAGCTGCTTATGAAAGCTGATATTTTTCTCCCCAACAAACTTAGGTTGAAAAAAAGATACAAGTCCATAAAGTTCAACTTTTCTCCAGCACTTTTACATTCTCTATTATTAGATTTTCTACAGCCGACAATGCCATTTGTTGTGAGGAAAGCATCCAGCCCATCTTTAAATGCCAAATTAGTATCTTCAGTTACTACTTTTTGTGTAGTGTTTGCTATAACATCTTACTGTGTAGAACTCTTTCCTATTTAGATGCAGGAATCAACATTGCTCCACATGTAATAATGTCCCCCTGGTCCTTTTTAAGGTTTTTAGAAGGAATAAGTCAGGTGCCAGTCCTTTGCATTGACCGCATATGTATTTTTTTCCATGGTACATGACGGCACCACGAGAGAGGGGATCCGCCCTACGAGGACAGGAAACCTTCAAGATAAAAGGGGCGGCTCCTCTCTCCGCATCAGTTGGTTTCCTGTCCTCGACGGGGAACCCTCAAGATGAAAGCCTCTTTGAAGATTCCGAAGAAGAGGATGCCTGGACCTGGGTCGGGTGATTAATGGCAGGCATGGGTTTGCTACACCCGACGCCGGGTACCGGTAGTCGCCTCGGGGGGCCATATATGCCTATGTCCCCCCTGAGCGAAGGCATGGCCACAGCCGGTAGGGCAGATGCCCAGGCGAAGCGGGGTACCTTGGCGGTGGACCCTCCAAGATGACAGCACATAAAGAAGGTCCAGGGAGGCCACTTGCAGTGTTCCCTCCCTGTCGACATACAGTGGCCATGCCGCCCAGGAGACACATCGGTGCCCGGGCAGAGAAAGGCTCCTCGGAGGCCACAGACAGTGTACCCTCCCTGTTGAAGACCAGACACCGGACCCCTCAGTGGAAAAAAGGGTATACCTGCAGTCAGGCCAGGAAGGGGTCCATCGCGCAGGTAAGGGGTGTCTGGGGGCCCCGAAGCAAGCAGGGCCCAGGCGCTCACCCGGCCCGGGTTCGTATGGCCGCACCGGGAGGGGCGCGCGTTGGGAGCGCGCATGACGGCCGATGAACCGGAAGTGGTTGCGTGCGACCCGGAAGTAGAGCGGCGCGCACAGCACCGCGGGGCTTGGGAGAGGCAGAAGGTGTGCACGGTCCCGGGGGGGGCACGCAGAGGCATGAGGCACGCGCGCGCGCGTCCACACAGCAAGCGGGGCAGGTGCGAGACCAGGTGGTCTAAAAAAAAAAAAAAAAAAAAGTGCTATTTAAGACCGCCAGAAAAGGCGAGCAGGCGTCACAGCACCAATTTTGAGTTGGAGGTGACTGCTTGCAGCCATAAGCAGCATAATGGAGAGCCCTTCGCCAGAGCATGTGCAACCGCGCCAGGAAGCAAAGGAGAGGTGGTCGTGCTCAGAGGAGAAAGCAAAGACACGCCGCAGCAGTAGTGTGAGCCACTCGGGCAGCGCACAGGCGGATCGTCACCGCAGGAAAGAGGGGTCCATAGTCTCGTTGGGAGACAGTGAAAGGACCAGCCAACCTCCAGATCCGGTACCCGTTCTGTGAAGCGTCCGAGTGGTGAGTGAACTTCGAGAAAGTCCAGTAATCTAATGTCTGTTCTCTTTTCTCTTTTCTCCTCTCTTCCCTCTCCTCCTCCTCTTACATACATTGGCGGGGTGGAGTATAGGAGGTCCCTAAGAAATGTAGAGGAAAGTCAAAAAATAAAGAATGTGCTTTATGTAAAAGTCCCGTAGAAGCAGCCTGGAACAAAAAGTTATGCCAGGAGTGCATTAACAAGACCATAGCGGAGGAGACACCCTCATTTTCGGATAGTCTGAGGTCCATAATTCAGACAGAAGTTTCCAAGTCAGTAAGAGCATTACAATCTGTAGATACAGAGATGAAAACTAGGAGATCAAGCCCCTCAGGGGTCTCTCAACAAGACTCTACAGGGTCAGAGGACGACTCAAATAAGTCGCAGTATTCAGGAAGTAGATCAGACGGGGAAGATACGTTTCCAGTAGAAACTACGGATGAACTCATTAAAGCAGTTAGATCTACCATGGGGCTAGTAGAAGAGCAGACAAAAAAGACAGCCCAAGATCTCATGTTCAGTGGACTGCAAAAGAAAAAACGTAAGACCTTCCCTGTTAATGAGCAACTGAAAGCACTCATAAAACGCGAATGGGAAAAACCAGAAAGGAAGTCCCAGATAACGAATTCCCTGAAGAGGAGATACCCCTTTGAGGAAGAGGCATCCTCATCCTGGGATAGGGCCCCCAAAATTGATGTAGCGATATCAAAGGTCGCCAGAAAATCTTCCCTACCCTTTGAGGACCTGGGGTTTCTAAAAGAGCCGCTAGACCGGAAGGCGGACAATTGCCTTAAGGCAGCCTGGGAAACCTCGGCTGGGGCACTAAGACCCGCCATCGCAGCCACTTGTGTGGCTAGGTCCCTAAAGATATGGACAGACAACTTGGAGGATCAATTAGAACAAGGAGTTCCCAGAGAGACGATTCTGGAATCATTGCCGGCTATTAGAGCGGCGGCGGACTTTCTCGCAGAGGCGTCAGCAGATTCGGCCAGGCTAGCGTCAAAGTCAGCAGCCTTAACCAATGTAGGACGGCGTGCGGTATGGCTCAAATGCTGGCCAGGGGACACTCAGGCAAAAATGAAACTTTGCTCTCTACCATGTGAAGGAAATTTCTTATTCGGTCCGGCATTGGATGAAGTGTTGGAAAAAGCAAGTGATACAAAAAAGAATTTTCCGAAACAACCATTTCAAGCCTTTCGGTGCTCCTTTCAGAGGGGCCGAAAATTCAGAAGGCAACAATTTAAAGATCGTGACAGAAACAATTCTGACAGGCGATACAGAGGAGGGAGAGGCTTCTATTTCAGTAAGCCCCCTAGAGAAGCCAAAAAACCCGCCCAGTGACGGTCCTTCTCAGGTGGGGGGAAGGCTCTCTCACTTCCTCCCAGCCTGGGAAAGGATCCATCCAGCACCTGGATCCGACAGATAGTAGGGTCAGGTCTGGAGTTAAAATTCCACCACTGGCCACCACAAAAATTCATTCAAACTCCGGTACAATCATCTCAAGAAAGACAAAAGAGTTTGGAAGAGGAGGTATTATCGCTTGTACAAAAACTCGTACTGGAAGAAGTTCCAGAAAAAGAAAAGATGGAAGGCTTTTACTCCCCCCTATTTCTGATAAAGAAACCAGACGATTCCTGGAGGACGATTGTAAATCTGAAAGTCCTCAACAAGTATCTAGTAGTCCCATCATTCAAGATGGAGACGATAAGATCTACAGTGAAACTCCTCTTCCCTCGGTGTTACATGTCGGTCCTGGATCTCAAGGATGCTTACTATCATGTCCCGATCCGGCAGCAAGACCGCAAATATCTCAGGGTGGCAGTCCAGATAAAATCTCAGTGGCATCACTTTCAGTACAAGGCTCTGCCCTTTGGGGTAGCAACAGCCCCCCGGGTCTTCACGAAATTAATTGCGGAGGTCACGGCACATCTCAGAGAAAAAGATGCTCTAGTAATACCATATCTGGACGACTTCTTGATAGTGGGGAAAGATTTCGCTCACTGTCAGGAACAAGTCAAGATAGTGATAGAGACTCTTCAGACTCTGGGTTGGCAACTGAACTTCAAAAAATCCAGGTTGGAGCCAACAATGGTCCAGAATTTTTTGGGCCTAACAATAGACTCGGTAATACAGGAATGTCGCCTCCCAGAGGAGAAAGAAGAGAAAATCAAAAATCTAATCAGAACAACATTAGGAAAGCCAACAATGACTCTGAGGAAAGCCATGTCAATGTTGGGGTCCCTAACCTCCTGCATACCAGCGGTAAAATGGGCTCAATTTCACACAAGGGAACTTCAGTGGTGTGTGTTACAAAGCGATCTGACGCTTCAAGGGCAGTTAGAACAGAAGCTCACCATCCCGGATCCTGTACTCCAGTCACTAAAATGGTGGTTACAGATAGAGTCCTCTCCGAGGGGAGTACCCTGGACATATGCAGCCTCCAGAGTAGTCACGACAGATGCCAGTCCCTGCGGCTGGGGAGCCCATCTAGACACCCTATGGCTCCAAGATCCTTGGGCTCAGGAGGAAAAAGATCTATCCTCAAACGAGTGGGAGCTACTAGCCATCGAAAGAGCGCTGGAAGGATTACTGACACACCTGAGAGGACATCATGTGAAAGTCCTATCGGACAATCGTACAGCAGTTGCATACGTGAACCATCAGGGGGCACCCGTTCTCGGTCGTTAATGGAAATAGCAAGAAGAATCCTGACTCTGGCGGAACATCAGTTTCTCTCATTATCGGCCCTGCATATCCGAGGCGCGGACAACCTGAAGGCAGACTTTCTGAGCAGGAACCACTTAAAGCAAGGCGAATGGTGCCTAAAAGGGTCCATTTTTCAACAAATTGTGCAGAGGTGGGGAAAACCCATAATAGATCTCTTCGCCTCAAAAACCAACAGAAAAGTTCAAAAATTCTGCTCCCTAAGGACAGCAGACAATGCCACTGGCGGTAGACGCCTTCAGAATAAAATGGACATCAGGTCTCCTGTACGCCTTCCCTCCGATATGCCTCATTCCATTAGTCCTGAAGAAGATCAGGGAGGACCAAGCCAGAGTAATTATGATAGCTCCCTTTTGGCCAAAAAGGACGTGGTTCTATTGGCTAAGAGTGATGTCAGTGACAGACCCATGGGTGCTCCCAGAGGACCACGACCTCCTAACACAGGGTCCCTTCAATCACCCTCCGAATTCCAGGCTGCATTTGACAGCCTGGAATTTGAAAGGTCACTGTTAGAGAAGAAAGGTTTTTCAACAAGGTTGATTGCCACCCTAATCAGTAGCAGAAAGCCAGTGACTAGAAAAATATATGGGAGAATATGGAGAAAATTTTTGTCCACCTCAGGCCCAATACAGGAGGGGGAAGTACCTGTGAGGGCAGTGCTAGAGTTTCTACAAAGGGGTTTAGACTTGGGCTTAGCGGTCAGCACCCTGAAAGTACACGTTTCAGCCCTGGCAGCATTATTCAACTATGACCTGGCAAGCGATAGATGGGTCGCCAGATTTATCCGGGCCTGTACTAGAGCTGACTCTGTCCCATCTCCTAAACCTCCTCCCTGGGATCTAAACTTAGTCCTATCATCCCTAACGGAAAGTCCATTTGAACCAATAAACGCAACATCAGATAAAGTGTTAACTTTAAAAACAGCCTTGTTAGTGGCACTCACATCGGCACGTAGGGTTGGGGACTTACACGCACTATCAGCAGACCCACCATACACTCAGGTTATGGACCATAGAGTCGTGTTAAGATTAGATCCAGCATACCTCCCTAAGGTAGTGTCGAAATTCCACAGAGCTCAGGAAATAATCTTGCCATCCTTTTGTCCTAACCCTGGTAACAAAAAGGAAGAGAGATTACATTGCTTAGACGTTAGGAGATGTATCCTACAGTATTTAGAGGTGACAAAACCATGGAGGAAACAGAGGGCCTTATTTGTCTCATATCAGGGGGCAAGGAAAGGCCTTAAAGCCTGTAAGCAAACTATAGCTAGATGGGTGAGAGAGGCCATCATACTAGCATATAGTAGTGCAGGCAGGGCTGTTCCAGAGGGCCTAAAAGCCCACTCCACGAGGGCCATGGCAACGTCCTGGGCGGAGAGAGCGGACGCCTCCATCGACCAAATCTGTAAGGCGGCCACTTGGTCCTCTCCATCTACCTTTTTCAGACATTACAGATTAGACCTATCTGCTGCCTCTGATCTCACATTTGGGAGAAGAGTGTTACAGGCAGTGATCCCCCCCCTAAAGAGAATACAAATCTCTGTAACTCTCTCGTGGTGCCGTCATGTACCATGGAAAAACACGGGTATTACATACCTGGTAATGTGTTTTTTCATGAGACATGACGGCACCCTTATATTCCCGCCCTATTTGATCACGTCATTAGTTGGGTGTTTTGTTAGTATTATACACTCCCTTGGTGTTGGAAATTTAGCAGTGTAAAATAGGTATTATTTATGTGTGCACTAACCTGCGGAGTTCCTCTCGTGCTCTGTAAAACAACTGATGCGGAGAGAGGAGCCGCCCCTTTTATCTTGAAGGTTTCCTGTCCTCGTAGGGCGGATCCCCTCTCTCGTGGTGGTCTTATGAAAAAACACATTACCAGGTATGTAATACCCGTGTATACATATCAGATCGCTTTCTCCTCCTGTTTTATTGACAGCTCCTTTGAGCATAGACTGTCATGCAAGGGAGGGGTGGCACTGAACAGGAAATAGAGCTGGAGTGAAAGAAGTTTCAGATCTATAGCCTCATTTGTGTATCAATTCAGATGGTATTTTCTTAGTAACTGAAGAATGGACTGGCAATGTAAATATATTGCTGGTCTTCTCTTTGAAAGAGCAACATGCACATGTGTTGTGAAATCCAGATTTTCTTTAAACCCCTACTGTATTTCAATCTCTGTCCGTGTTATCTTTCCACGTTTTTGCATAATCACCCTCCTATCCCCCAGATCCCAATTTGAAAATTTCTCCGTCCGTTTTTCTATTCTTTCCCCTAGTCCAGACCTAAATCCAATTGAGAATCTGTGCCAACACTTCAAAATTTCTGTTCACATATGCCTCAATCCAATCTCAATGGGATAATTTTGTATTTAACTAGGGGAAGGTGATGGAATACAAATGCACATCAACATTTTCAGATTTATATTTTTAAAATATTTAGAAAACCATGTATCATTTCCTTTACGTTTTACAAATACTTGCTATTTTGTGTTGGTATATCACCTAAAATACCAATAAAATTTTTAATTTTGTGGGTGTCTGACAAAAATATGGCAATGTTCAAGACACTGTATATTGCTATATGGCATACACTGGCATATGCACTGCTCAAAAAAGAATTCAATATAACTCCAAGTAAATCACACTTCTGTGAGATCAACCTGTCCAGTTATGAAGCAACACAGATTTTGAATCCATTTCTCCTGCTATTGTTCAAATGTAATAGACAACAGGTAGAAATGATAGGCAATTAGCAAGACAACCCCTATAAAGGAGTGATTCTGCAGTGGGTGACCACAGACCTTTTCTGTTCTCATCCTTTTGGATGCTGTTTTGGTTACATATGCATTTTGTCATTGCTCTCACCCCTAAAGGTACTGTACAGTAACATGAGGTGGTTTCTACAATTAGAGTTGAGCTAATCTTTCAAAACTTGGTTCTGATTGGCGAATATTATTTTTGCAATATTCGCCAAACACAGCCTAATGTCATTGGATAGGCACCAAATAAAAGCGCAGTCAAAAACGTCCCATAAAATATTTACTTTATTAGATTTGCAAATATAAAAGGTGAACAACCAGGAATATTGGAAAAGAGGGGGGATAAATGCAACCACCCAATGATCACACATCAAATCACCCATCGACACCGCAGCAATGAATAGCCAATATTGAATATACATTTTAGGCTGGAATCGATACACCATAAAGGAGCAAGTGCTCACATAAATGAACGGCTTCATTGTATGCCGTGGAAAGGACAATATATGGTGATGGTAATATTACCTTTAGGCTGCAGAGGTAGGGTAAGGTGGGCCCGATGCGCGTTTCGGAGCGCAAACGCTCCTTACTCAGGGGCCACAATATGGCAGTACACAAGTGTCTGTTTATGGCGCATACCGGAAGTACCGCACAAGCGCGGTCAACTAATACCGCCGAGCAAGCCCCCTTCCCCTATGTGACGTCACCGGAAACACGTGGGGCCCCACGTGATCCAGCGGCGACCAACAAGGATGACGTGCCAGCACAGACTGGGAGCGTGCATGTGCAGCAATGAAGCGCACCGGCGACCATATTACAGAAGGGCAAATTTAAGGGCATATACTACAAAAAGACATAATTAAAACTGGGCTTGGAGAAATCACAGAGCGCATAATTAGATATATATAACGCAATAATAAGTCTATACATCTTCGGTTATATAGAGAAAATAGGATATTAGATATCACACAACGTATGTGAACATGTATCACTGATGGAATTCATATATATGAAAGCAAAGGCATGAACACACACAGTATGTACACAGAAAATGAGGCACCATCCCTTCAGGGCCATAAGTACAATGTGTGTGTGTGTGTGTGTGTATATATATATATATATATATATATATATATATATATATATATATATATATATATACATACATTGGAGTATAGGGAAAATTAAGGGATTAAAGAATCCCAAATTCAATTCCACCATTTTGTAGTCCTTCATATCGAAGAAGCATGCAATGAGGCATCCATATTTCTGTATGTAGAATCCACAGAAGATCATCCCAAGAAGGAAATGCAAACCGTAACCAGTCTCCAATGTCCGTAGTACAATATAAGACGCAATACTAAGAAAAAAGAAATTCAAAACGTAAGAAAGAGGAACAAAAAACACTTAAAACCAAGGTGTGTACATCGAGGTGTGACACAGATGCATGCAGGCGGTTAAAGAAACGGAACAAATGAAATATTCTCATTCAGCCCGTTAGGATGAGTGGTCTGTAAGGTCCAGATCCATCTGGTTTCAAGTTGGGCCAGGCGTTTCGTTAAATTCCCACCCCTTATATTGATATTAAGTGAATCAATGCCACGGACTTTTAACAGTGACCCATCAGAGTAATGGAACTCCCTGAAATGCCTGGGCAAGGTTTTCAGGGTGGAAGTGTCCGTGCAGACAGATGCCGCCTGTATCCCCAACACGTGCTCTCTAATGCGAACCTTGAGCTGCCTAGTTGTTAATCCAATATATACCAATCCATATGGACAGGTGGCATGGTATATTACGTATCTAGTGGTACATGTTATACGATGTCTAATATCAAATGTTTTGGAGCCATCAAAGTTCGCAAAAGAGGTGCAACGCATAACATTGGGTCAGGCAATGCACCTGCCGCACGGAACACAACCAAATCTGACTGGGGCACTGTCAAGGAAAGTGGGTACCGAAAGGCCACTGTAGTGGATAGATACAAGGCGATCACGCAAGTTTCTGGTCCGCCTAAATGTAATGGAAGGGCGGTCAGGAAGAAATTTCTTAGAATAGGGTCCACTTTTAAAATTGGCCAAGCTTTTTTGATAGCTGTCCGCACCTTCTCATTTTGGGAGTGACATGATGTAATAAATCGTATCACGCCATCTGTTTTAGATCCATTATTCTTGTTCCTACACAGTAGATCATTCCGGACAGAATGTTTAGCACGTTGATACGCCTTTTTTTGGAACGCCTACTATAGCCGCGTGCCAGAAAGCGTGAATCAAGTTCTTTAGCCCTTGTTTCAAAATCTGCATCTGTGGAACAGATGCGTCATAGGCGTAAAAATTGGCCCACTGGTATTGCCCTAATCATGTGCTGCAGATGGCAGGAGGAAGCATGCAATAAAGTGTTTGTAGCTGTTTTTTTACGGAAGATGTCTGTCTGAATGGTCCCAGTACCATCCTTCCTGATGGTCACATCTAGGAAGTCAATCCTCTTAGAATCCCACACCGGGGTAAGGCAAATATTTAGCTCATTGCTATTCAGGACGGCTATGAATTGCAGAAGATCGATGGACGTGCCCTGCCAGACAAAGAAGATATCGTCGATATAGCGTGCCCATAAAGACTTGCTCAATCGACCCCTGTTTGTCAGACAAGAAAAGGTCCCTCTCCCACAGTCCAAGGAACAGATTTGCATAGGCAGGCGCAAAGGCAGCGCCCATTGCGGTCCCCTGGAGCTGCAGGTAGAAGGACTCCTTAAACACAAAAGAGTTGTGTGTCAGAGTGAACTCCAATAGCTCCAGGACGAGGTCCCCAAGTCCCATAGACAGAGTAGAAGTGTCTAGAAAAAATCGGACGTCTCTGATACCATCCTGATGTTTAATACTAGTTTACAAGGACTCAACATCAACTGAAGCTAGTAGTGTATCACTACCATTGACCTTGCGCAATAGATCCCCTGTATCTTTGAGGAAGGAAGGAAGAGTAGACACTAGCGGTTGAAAATAATAGTCGATCCACTTATTGATATTTTCAAGGAAGTTCCCCTTCCCAGAGATGATAGGTCTGCCAGGTGGTCGCGTTACATCTTTATGGATTTTGGGTAATAGATATAGTGTTGAAATAGTGGGTTCCTTTACTGAGAGTGCCGAAGCCAGCTCCTTGGTGACAATGCCGTGGGCTATGGCCCTCTTAAGAATAGAATCAAGTTTCACAGTGAATGTTGAGAGGGGATTATAAGTAAGTTTTCTGTAGCATGTAGAATTATTCAGTTGTCGAAATGCCTCCCTCTCATACATCACTTTGGGCCACAACATTGCTACCTTTGTCAGCTGGCTTCAGCACTACATCAGGTATATTTTGAAGGAACCTTAAACATTCTTTCTCTTCCCTTGTTAAATTATCACCTATCACAAATTTCGGAATTTTTTGAAATTTCTCGGTCACCACCCGGACAAACATATCAACACTGGGACAAGAGGTGAATGACGGGAACTTCACCGACCATGGACGAATAGAGGGAGGGATCTTACCTCCTTCGCCATCATGTTCAGTCGCCAGTTCATGTAAGATGCTTAATGCCTCTTGTTCCTCCTCTGTGGGAAATCATTATTATAAAAATACCTCCTGAATAACAATGATCTAGCGAATATATTTAAATCCTTCACAGCAGTGAAGGTGTCGAAAACCGGTGTGGGAGAGAAGGATACACCTACCCAATAAAGCAAGGTCCACCTCAGTGAGAGTATGATTACTAAGGTTAATCACCTTGTTATCTCTCCGATTGGCCTCAGGCAAATTTGCTAAACGTCTCTTGTACGGATGGAAAGAGTGATCACGTAATCTATTGGATACTCCGGCCCCAAAAGACGTTACTGAAGATGATGAAACATCTGATTGACCACTCAGAGAGGTAACTGAAGCAATGGAAGGTGCCCTGGAAATGTCATTGGAGTCAGAGTAGAAATGACCAAATATGTTCGGAACCCAACATAAATTCTGCATGAATAGGCTAACAATATGGCAAATTCAGATTCTGTGACCGATTCCGAACATATTCGTTCAACTCTATGTGCAACCCACAGAAGTTGCTATGGTAGTGCAGCTCATTCAGGATTGCACATCGTTGTGAGCTGTGGCAAGAAGGGTAGCCGTGTATGTCAGCACAGTGTCCAGAGCATGGTGCAGATACCAGGAGACAAGCCAGTACACCAGGAGATGTGTAGGGGGCCGTAGGAGGGCAACAATTCAGCAGTGGGGCAGCTACCTCCTCCTTTGTGCAAGAAGGAGCAGTGCCAGAGCCCTGCAAAATGACCTCCAGCATTCCACTAACATGTGTATGCTCAAACTATCAGAAACTGAATCCGTGAGGGTGGTATGAAGGTCCAATGTCCATAAGTGGGTTTTGTGCTTACAGCCCAACACTGTGCAGAGCAGTTGGCATTTGCCAGAGAACACCAAGATAGGCGGATTTGTCATTGGTGCTTTGTGCTCTTCATGGAAGAGAGCAGGTTCACACTGAGCACATGTGACTGTCTGGAGACACCGTGAAGAACGTTCTGCTACCTGCAACATCATCCAGCATGACCAGTTTGGCAGTGGGTCAGTAATGGTGTGGGGAGGCATTTCTTTGGAAGGATGAACAGCCCTCCATGTGCTAGCCAGAGGTACCCTGACTGTCATTAGGATCCTCAGACCTACAGTATTGTGAGACCATATGCAGGTTCAATGGGCTCTCCGTGCCTTCTAATGCATGACAATGCTAGGCCTCCTGTGGTTGAAATACAGTATGTCAGCAGTTCCTGCATGATGAAGGCATTGATGCTATGGACTGGCTTCCCCCTTCCCCAGACCTGAATCCAATCAAGCACATAAGGAACATCATGTTTCGTGTCATCCACCAATGTTGCACTACAGACTGTCCAGGAGTTGACTGAAGCTTTAATCCAGGTCTGTGAGAAGATTCCTTAGGAGAACATTTGCCGCCTCATCAGAAGCATGCCCAGGTGTTATAGGGGGCTTATACAGGAACATGGAGGCCGCACACACTGCTGAGCATCATTTTTTTTGTCCGAAGTGATTTCCGCTGATGTTGGAACAGCCTGGAATTTGATTTTTCATGTTAATTTTGAGTATAATTCCACAACCAGACTTCCATGGGATTATTATTTTTATTTACATTGATCATTTTTATGTCTTATTGTTCTCAACGCATTCCAGTATGTAATGAATAACAGTTTGCAACTCGAATATTTCATTCAGTGATAGCTAGGTTCTGGTATTTTAGTGTTCTCTTTTATTTTGTTGAGCAGTGTACTTCAGTCAGACTCCCATTGGACAAAATGTATACGTTGTAGTATGTGATGTAGGCTGTTTATTTTATCTTTAAAAAAAAAAAAAAAAATCCCCACTGCATAGGCAAGCATGATACTGTTTTTTCCAAATTGTCACAAGTACAATTCTTTTTTTGAAGTGAGGGGAGAAGGGCTTATACAGAATTTTTAACAATATAGCATTTTGCTTTCTTTACTTTAACCAAGCGTAAGGGATCGTAGTTATTTTAGAAAGTGTTAGAGATCTTATTCGTGACTTTACTCAAATGTAAAAGATTTTTTTTTGGAGAAGTGAATGTTATGATTCATGCTAAATTCTTTCATATTTTTGTCAACCCAACACCAAAAATTGGAGAAAAACCCTCAAACAATCTCCAGCGCAACATATCCAAGTTTATGGTTTCTATTTCCACATCCTCTCTCTATTCAGTTATTCCAGATTTTGCAAGTGGAATCACCCAATACATATCAATTTACATGAGTAGAAGCCGCATAAATATCTAGTGTTATATTGAGTCTGGATTTTGGCTTCAATTAAACAGTATTCTGTGATTACAGCTAATTTTTTATACATAGAGTTCTAAAAATAAAATTATAAAATCAGGAACTGTTCTATTTTGTGCAGCTCTTTGTAGCTTTGGAAATGTTTGGTGGCATCAGTTTATATAAAATTCAGCATTACACAGGATTTAACAATTACACGATTACATAGATCATGATGTACTATTACATATAAAATAAATCAATCAGACATCAGTAAGCCAGAGCTCTAAACATGGCTTGGCAAAAATCCAGTTGTGTTTTTTCTCGCTCACTGTCTTCAAACTAACACATTGAAACCCGTGAGAAGTTGAGACCCCAATGTACAGTATATAATAAATTGTGATTTAATTTTTATTTAGACAAAGATTTATTTACATAAAAATGGAAATGCCTCGCTTATGTATTGGAAACAGACTATCAGGGTCAGATTTCACCTACATGCTAATTTATAAAGAGATTCCCTGTGACATTTGGTTCTCAGGATATTACTTTTATATCTGATCATCAATTTCCTTTTGTTACCAATTTGATTTCAGATGTGGTGTTTCTAATATTTCCATATTTACTCTTGTATTTAAGAATTAAATGGTGAAAGTTCTATCCCGGTGTAGTCCAATTTCCTTGAATTGGTAGCCAGTTGCTTGATTTATCATTTATCCCCACTTTACTTTTGAAGCTCAAAATAGGTCTGCAATAAATAACCTAAAGGGTTACAAATTCCCTTTAAAATCAAAATTCCTTTTTTACTATTGAGCAAAGTTAGTGCTAATCACAAATATGAACTGTACTAGCTGAAGAGCCCAGCGCTGCCCGGGCATAGTAACTAACTTCGGTTAGTTATAACAAATTATAATGAATATGTGTGTATATGTATGTATGTATATGTATATATATATATATATATATATATATATATATATATATATATATATATATATATATATATATATATATGTATGTATATGTATGTGTGTGTGTGTATATATATATATATATATATATATATACAGTGGGGCAAAAAAGTATTTAGTCAGTCAGCAATAGTGCAAGTTCCACCACTTAAAAAGATGAGAGGCGTCTGTAATTTACATCATAGGTAGACCTCAACTATGGGAGACAAACTGAGAAAAAAAAATCCAGAAAATCACATTGTCTGTTTTTTTTTTTATTTTATTTGCATATTATGGTGGAAAATAAGTATTTGGTCAGAAACAAGCAATCAAGATTTCTGGCTCTCACAGACCTGTAACTTCTTCTTTAAGAGTCTCCTCTTTCCTCCACTCATTACCTGTAGTAATGGCACCTGTTTAAACTTGTTATCAGTATAAAAAGACACCTGTGCACACCCTCAAACAGTCTGACTCCAAACTCCACTATGGTGAAGACCAAAGAGCTGTCAAAGGACACCAGAAACAAAATTGTAGCCCTGCACCAGGCTGGGAAGACTGAATCTGCAATAGCCAACCAGCTTGGAGTGAAGAAATCAACTGTGGGAGCAATAATTAGAAAATGGAAGACATACAAGACCACTGATAATCACCCTCGATCTGGTGCTCCACGCAAAATCCCACCCCGTGGGGTCAGAATGATCACAAGAACGGTGAGCAAAAATCCCAGAACCACGCGGGGGGACCTAGTGAATGAACTGCAGAGAGCTGGGACCAATGTAACAAGGCCTACCATAAGTAACACACTACGCCACCATGGACTCAGATCCTGCAGTGCCAGACGTGTCCCACTGCTTAAGCCTGTACATGTCCGGGCCCGTCTGAAGTTTGCTAGAGAGCATTTGGATGATCCAGAGGAGTTTTGGGAGAATGTCCTATGGTCTGATGAAACCAAACTGGAACTGTTTGGTAGAAACACAACTTGTCGTGTTTGGAGGAAAAAGAATACTGAGTTGCATCCATCAAACACCATACCTACTGTAAAGCATGGTGGTGGAAACATCATGCTTTGGGGCTGTTTCTCTGCAAAGGGGCCAGGATGACTGATCCGGGTACATGAAAGAATGAATGGGGCCATGTATCGTGAGATTTTGAGTGCAAACCTCCTTCCATCAGCAAGGGCATTGAAGATGAAACGTGGCTGGGTCTTTCAACATGACAATGATCCAAAGCACACCGCCAGGGCAACGAAGGAGTGGCTTCGTAAGAAGCATTTCAAGGTCCTGGAGTGGCCTAGCCAGTCTCCAGATCTCAACCCTATAGAAAACCTTTGGAGGGAGTTGAAAGTCCGTGTTGCCAAGCGAAAAGCCAAAAACATCACTGCTCTAGAGGAGATCTGCATGAAGGAATGGGCCAACATACCAACAACAGTGTGTGGCAACCTTGTGAAGACTTACAGAAAACGTTTGACCTCTGTCATTGCCAACAAAGGATATATCACAAAGTATTGAGATGAAATTTTGTTTCTGACCAAATACTTATTTTCCACCATAATATGCAAATAAAATGAAAAAAAAACAGACAATGTGATTTTCTGGATTTTTTTTTCTCAGTTTGTCTCCCATAGTTGAGGTCTACCTATGATGTAAATTACAGACGCCTCTCATCTTTTTAAGTGGTGGAACTTGCACTATTGCTGACTGACTAAATACTTTTTTGCCCCACTATATATATATATATATATATATATATATATATATATATATATATATATATATATATATATAAAAAGCTGAGTGTACAGCCCCACCCACTCCACATAGCCACATTCACTATAATATCCCACATCATCCCGTCAGCCGGCGCTACCGGACTACTACCCTAATATCCTACATCATCTCATTAGCTAGAGCCACCGGACTACTACCCCTAATATCCCACATCATCACGTCAGCCATAGCCACCGGACAGCTACCACTAATATCCCAAATCATCCCGTCACAGCAGTCGGACTAATACCACTAATATCCCACATCATCCTGTCAGCCAGAGCTACTGGACTATTACCCCTAATATCCCACATCACCCCGTCAAAGCCAGTGAAAGAATAGTGAAATTGCACAGAAACATGGTTCACTAAGATCCCAGGTTTTCTACTGATCAGGTTGATATTCTCACTTATCTGCCACCATAAATATCACAGTCATGCTTTTCACCAATGGACAGGCACAAACCTTATACATTAGTACAGTAGAGAAGCCTTCACACACATTTTCATGCACCGTCAACTTGTAGTTTGTCTGGCTGAGTTGCCCATGGATGTACATTATCTGTATGCAGTATAGTATCATATTTAATGGGTTGTTATGGGCAAAGCATTACGTGTTATATGGGTATATTCATGTGAATTATTGGGAAAGTAGCACTTTAAAAAAACTCACAGCATCAGAGCACAGTAACACATCAATAATGCATAAAAGTGTCTGTGAGAAAATATTAAATCCACATGACATTTAATATGTGCACTTTCCTACATTCATGTGTGTCACTTAATGATACCACACCGGAGGGGGGGATTCATTTCTGTCATGTACTCACTGCTCCTTTCTGGGGGACAGACGATGGCTGGAGTTTATGTTCCTGGGGATGCTAGATTTCTCCCACCATGTCAGTGTCTGCTGAGGTGTTGCCAAGTGGGAAAACTTGCGCATAGCAACCAATCACAGCTCAGCTACTTTTAACCAGCTCTAATGAAATGAGAGATGCTTAGTGATTGGTTACAAGGAAAACTGTTGGTCATAGCAACCAATCACAGCTTAGCTTCTTTTGAACAGCTCTGGTGAAATGAAAGATGCTTTGTGATTGGTGATACACACACACACACACACACACACACACACACACACACACACATTGATTTTTATATATATAGAGATTACCTAATGGTGAAGCTTGAAGAAATTTGTAAATCGCAAAGTATATTAGCAAGTTCCCAGAGTAAACTGGAATAAAGAATAGATGGAGCATTTCTTAACCTAAAGGGGTTATCCAGCAGGGGTGCATTTTTTATAAAAGGCTCGAAAGTGGTTTAAACAAACAATTTAAAAGTAGGAATTTTTTATGATTCCCCACCGCTCCCGTTTTATCATGTCTGGGTAAACTGTCGATGTATTTACTTCCTGATCCCTTCTTGGAAATTTTTGTCAGTCAATAAGAATGAATTAGTGATTGGCTGAGCTCGAGGCTGGCCCTTGGCCAGCGGAGTCATGAGGCACATCAGACACATCAGGAGGAGCTAGGGATTGTTCAGTTAGTATTGCTGTTAGTTTAAAGCACTCTAAGGGTACCCTTACACATAACGATGTCCCAGCGATTACACCAATGATCCGACATGGATGGGATCGCTGGGACATTGTTAGCTGATCGCTGGTGAGCTGTCACATAGACAGCCCCTCCAGCGATCAGGACCAGCAAGCACGCTGGTTACCAACGTAAACATCGGGTTTCTAAGGACCGTGAGGCCCTTAGAAACCCGATGTTTACCCTAGATACCAGCGTGCACTGTAGGCAGGGCGGGAGGTGGAGGCAGAGCGGCGCAGACAGACCGGCGTAGCTCTGCTATCTGCTACTCCGGTCTGACAGACGTTGCTAACCAGCGTGCAGCGTCGCTCATCGCTGGCTCCCGCTGCCACACGCAGCAATGCGCGCTGGCCAGCGGGAGACCAGCGATGAAAAAACGGGCCAGGACGATCAGCAATACCCCGCGGGGGGGCCGATCGCTGCTGGATGTCACACACAGCGATCTTGTTGGAGATTGCTGATGTGTCACAAAATCAGCGATCTCGCCAGCGGAATCGCTGTGTGTAACGGGCCCTTAAGACCTTTGCCACTGGACAGTCCCTTTAAAAAAAACGTTTTCCTGTAATCGCATTTTGTCCTCTTTCTTTTGATAGAAGATAACTTGCTTCCTTAGAACAATGCTCTATTTTACTTCATCTTGAATGGAGCAAAGGTGCCTATGCTCAGCCCTTTTTCTACTCTTCTCACGATCACTTGGGGTCCCAGTAGTCTGACCCTCAGTGATCTGCAAGTTGTTTCCTCTCATATGAGCTTAATGGACATGTTTAACAGTTCTAACAATGAAATTATGGTATATGGTTACAAAATAACTTGTGATTTTGGTAATAAGTACCTTGAGACAAAGCTTTTCCAAGTAAAATCTATTAGCAGCTTTTTGGGGTTGATTGTCATTCCAAAACATTCATGCAGGCATCTTCATAAAGTTATGATCGGCACTATATCTCACAATACTGCAGTGGAGTCAATCAGACCCAGTCTGAATAGGCGGTGCTCAGCACCCAAACGTCAGCAAGATAGAATTCCACATACCGGATATTCCATATAAAGTCCAGAAATGTACACCACACTCACCAAGTTGGTTTTGATACCTGCAGAAGGTCCTGTAGCAGCGTCACCTAGGGTGCTAATACGCCTTAGTGCCGACTCTGTGAGAAGATTCTATAGCCTGTTTGCCCCAATAGTCATGTAGTGTATTTTAAAATGGAATAAAAGCATATGGAAAACTGCTGGGTGAGTGCCGTATCTATTGCTGGACTTTAATATGTAATACTTGTTCATACAAACGTTCATTCCTATTCACTGTCCAGCACAAACGACCACTGAACACGAATTATGATGAATTCTTTGCTTGTTATTGGTTTTGTCTGAAAAACATCAAACTTAGCTTTTAATGTAAACTGTGTGGGAAGGAAAGAGTGATCCCCTGAAGAATTGAATATGATTGGAACATGTAAATAATTACAAGTTGACTTACACCATTTCGTTGTCCGGTGTTTATTTTGGTCATTTATCAGTTAGTGTAAAATGACTCCTAGTTTCTTAACTTTGGAATATATTGCTTTATATGTTTGTTTTTTAACTTCCCTCTTTGGGGAGTATTTCTGAATATTGTGGCAATTTATTTGGTTATTGTTCCTATCTGGACTTGTAGCCTGTTTCATTCCCTTCCAAAGTTATATTCAGATTTGTTTTTCATGCTGCTGAGCCAATATCTTGCAGCATCTCGTGTTCTCATCTTTCATACAAAGCTATGTTAATTTGTGTCCTGAGCAATTTGACTACCAGCCTACAAACATTCTGAGAATTAAGTTTTTCATAAAAGACCAATTTTTTGCTCCTTTGTTCTTTCCTCTCCTACTTCCAAGAAGCAACATTGTTTTTTTATTTTTTTTCCTTCAGTAAAGCCATATGAGGGCTTGTTTTTTGCAGGACAAGTTGTAGTTTTGAATAACGCCATTCATTTTACCATACAATTTACTGGAAAATGTGGGGGAAAAAATGGTGAAATGAAGTTTTATTTTTCTGATTTTCATTTAGTGGTGATAACGACCAGGAACCATGACTCTCTTGGTTAATCCAAATACAGTGATACCAAATGGCTACAATTTATTTATTTTTTGCATAGCCTGCTGCCTGACTTATTGTCACCAATTTGGGCTCCTTACGGCATTTTGATTCCTTTTTATTACATTTTTTAAGGGGGAAATAGTAACCAAAACAATTGTGGTATTTTTATTTTTTCTTATTTCTTTTGGATTAACTCTTTTTTTTTTTTTTTTTTTTTTTTGTATACCAGACATTTACATATGTGGCAATTCTAAATATGTTTAATTTCTTTATTTTTAGGAGTAATTTTTGAATCTTATTTTCTTAACCTTTTTCTTTTATTTCGTTTCTTAAGGGAAATTGAGTCTGCAATTGTGCATATTACTACAGGCTATAGTGAAAATTTCAATCTCCTGTGAAGCTCAGCCTATGGCTGAGCTTCACACTTATACCTAGATGGCAGCAACATGGGCTTTCAGCAGGCCCCAGCAGCCATGGTAATCTATTGGTGTCCTGTGATTACATCAAGGGCCCAATGCGAGTCGGCACCGTTTAAATACCACTATCAGAAATTGATAGCAGCTTTTAAATGGTTAACAGCAGTTATGTGAGCTCATTTGCGACGGCAGCTTTCAGACACATATGCCAGCTATGTAATGTAACCAGAATCTACTGCATGCAGAAAGCGCTCAGCTCCAGAACCCTCATTAACACGCAAAATGCTGTCCAAGGTCAGCATAGGACTAAAATAATTCACTATTTGCCAAAAGGCAACAAATCCCTCATCTAAAGACCTAAATATTAACTTTTATTATTACTACTAAAGGGAACAAAACCATAATCATTATAGCCTTTACCTCCTGATGACGCCAGTGGTACTGGTGAAACATGTTGGGAGGCTTAGGGCAGTTTTTAATAGCACGTGTCAGTGAATTGATACTGGGGAAATAGATGTGGGATTCAGGTAGCAGCCACACCTTGATCCACGTGCCCAAATGAAATGATAACTATATGACCAACGGCACAGTACATAGAATGGAGATGATTCAATTATTAGTTTGTTGGTGTCCACCTAGTGAAACTGACTAGTGAGTTTTAATGGTTTTGTTTCCTTTAATAGTAATAAAAGTTAATTTTTAGGTATTTAGTTGAGGGATTTGTTGCTTTTTGGCAGCTCCAGAACCCTCTTCACACACTGGCACCCCAGTAGAGACATAGTTACTTTATTTTGCATTAAAGGTTAAAGCATTGCTCCTATCTTTGTAAAGCAAAGCCTAAAATAAGAGTTGTAGGAAATGGCTTAGTGCTACATTACCATCAATGTTTTTACCTGAACATTGTAGCCCCATCCACATTCTGTGTAGAGAAGTGCAGCACAGCTGAGGATATTTTTTTAATACATTTTTTGACTACACAAAATGTGATTTAGGCTATGTGCCCACGCTAGCATTTTTAAACGCTCAGGAAACTGATCCCCTTCCCAGAAAACGCGCGTCTTTTTTCCGCGCGTTTCTTGCGCGTTTGTTGCAAAAAAGCCACGCGTTTTTGATGCGTTTTTTGGGAACATTGGGGATGGCTAAAAATACTTAGCAATGCGGAAATTAATGAGCATTCTGCGTTTTTAGCTGCTAAGCGATTCCTGAGCGGTTAAAAACGCATGCATTGGCACAAAAAGCCAAAATCGCATGCAAATTAATTTGAAGCATCTTTTAAGCGTTTCTGCAGCGTCTGAGCCGGCACAAACGCTGCGGAAACGCTTAAAACAACGCAACGTGGGCACACAGCCTAACAATAATAAAAAAAATATATATATTGGAGTACCATGTTAGCCAGAAATCTCAATGTAAATACTTTTATGCCAATAAAAATATTTACATACAACATAAATGTAATATTATTTACCATGGTGATCAAATTACATGAATATATAGAATGTACAATGGTTCTTGAGGTGGCCATAACAAAATGAGCTCCACAAGCAGCATGTATCTGACACTGTCTGTATAATCACAGCCAGGTATGTCTGACTCTGAAATGCAGCACCACTGCAGAGAAAAACAGGCTTTAAGAGCTACCGGGGACTGAGCCACACAGTAGACTAGTCACAGGTCTGTCCCGAGTGCCTTCTCCGCGCTCTTCCCCTTGCCTGGCAGGTCTCCTCCTATATACGCATGCAGGAAGAGACCTGTAACGATGGGGATGTGGGCAGGGAGAAGCTGCAGGGAAACCAGTATGTCTGAGTAGTCTACTGTGCAGCTCGTTCCCCGGCAGCTTTCAAAGTATGTTCTCTGAAACGTGGCTTGTTTCCGAGTGAAACTTGTATGATTGATATCATGCAGCTAGTGCCTGTGGATTTGACAGCATGTATCCATTCTCTGGCTCACTTTTTGGGTAATATTTTTTAAACATTTTTGATAGAATAAAGGATTTTAAAAATATAATTATTTCTATTTTCTCTCTGTCTATTGAGCTTAATATTAGTCTAACACTTCCTGTTATGTGGAGTTCACTTTCCAGCAATCTTCTCGTTATCTTCCATATTACAAAGAACTTGTGTCACTTATCTGTAGAAAACGCCAAGTCCCACCATTCACAGATAGGTGATGTCACCAGCTTACCTCCTACTTACAGATATCTCGATGCTTTTACCAGCAGCTCCTTCAAGATGGCTTCCCTCATAACCCTTCTACAGAAAAAAGGAAAACTAGAACCCTTTTTATTCTTGTAATTCCTCCAAACTATGAGATGTGACTCGTTCCCTTTATGTTGTAAATGTATTAATAGATCATGTCATTGTAGTTATATATTTCTTGTGAAGTCTAAAAAGATTTTGCATGGCGAATATCAGATGCATGCTGTATCAGTGTAAAAAATATATAAAAAATATAGAATGCCAAGTAAAATCTTGCATCAGGACACAAATCCCATTCCACTGGTCTCATCTTCTGAAATTACAATAAAATGCCTTCTCAGACCTTGATCTGTAGTGTGCAACTCTGTTTTTTACTTCTTTCATCTCTCCCATCACCATTTATTATATCATCATTTGTATTTTGGGCAGCTCTCTGCTCTTAGTCATGATGAACTGTTAGATGAGAGCCTTTCAGCAAGTTACTATCAGCAGATCAGTGTGATCACGATTAAATAGCATGGAGAACAGGACTACATGGTTTTGTTCTGCCTTGTCGGTCGTATGCATGCCTTTACATTTCCTTGTTTTTTTGAGACTTGTGTTTTCAATAGGAAAATTCTGGAAAATGCCTCAATTTATTCTGAGGCTAAGATTTTTTTGTCTGTTATTACACAACTACACAAGATGAATAGATGATACCAGTGCATGTCTTTGGGTAGGTTCACACAATGCACTTATGGATTTTTTTTACCCATTATATATTTTTTTTTTTAAATTGGAGGACAACCACGTTGTTTTAGAACCAGTCATAACCATGACCACATTGTGCGCCCACGATCCTTCCGGAAATCATGCCGACTTGCTGATGACTATGGTTAAAGGCACTATTGTTGTTAATGGACTGTCATTAACAATAGAAGTGCTTCTAGCATTAGTCCTTGGCTAGCCATGTTGATTTGCAGTTGTAACGTGTACACCCCCTAAATTTTGGTTTGTATCCTTTATATACTAAAATCATTGCAAAATAAGACAATTTTCTTACTCAACACTGTGTTACAAAATACTGCAAACTTGCCATAATGTTGTATTAGTGCACGTTTTTAGAAGCTGAATATACCATAAAGCTTTAAAACTGTGGATAAAACCACATATTAGTGGTCTGTTCACATGACTGTGGTTTGCCCACTCTGATGAAGCTAGAAAATCTCCACATCAAAATGTTTTGTTTTAAACATTATTTTTGGTTTTAGTCTGGGACATAAAAAGCTAATTCTAATGCAACAAGGATATGATCGTAAGTCAATTTGAAAAAGATACGAGTCTCAGTAGACAACAAGCATGGATTTTATATATTTTTTTTGTCCCGGCACACATGGCAGATTTGTTTGCAGCAAAAATTGCCGAGATTACTGTTTGATTTTGTTTCATACTCACAGCCGATGTCCCCCTATTGCATTGCAATAGCGAAGTCTGCAATGGATTACGACAAAAAATTGACAGGTTCTGGACTTGTAAAGTCCAAATCTCATACCGATTTCTGTGCAGAAAGTAATCCTAAACATGTAGAAGACATTGGTTAGAGACTTGCATTTCTAATACTGCATTATGCTACAAAGTTGCCTTTTAACTAAAGACCTAGGGTTTATGCGCTCTCGATATCTTTCAGTTGAATTCCACCTAAAACTCATGGCCAAAAGTGTTGTCGCTCTTGAAATTGTTTTAGAAAATGAAGTATTTCTCCCAGAAAATTACACAGGTTTTTTTATATGCATGTTTATTTCCTTTGCTTTTATTGGAACTTGCCACAGGTGAATTTTGACTGAGCATCATATGCTTGAAACAAAATTGTTTACCCGCAATTTTGGAAAGGTGCTAACAATTTTGGCCTGATCCTTTTGGGGGTTTTGTGTGAAATTATGTCCAATTTCCCTGTCTCCCCCCCCCCCCCCCCTTTTTTTTGTGGTGTTCCAATGCACACAAAGGAAATAAACGTGTATAACAAAACATGTGTAATTGCAATAATTTTCTGGGAGAAATATTTTATTTTCTGGAACAATTTCAAGGGTGCCAACACTTTCGGCCATGATTGTTGGTTTAAATCCTGTTGTAGGACTAGTTTTTGTTTTTTTTTTCTTTTTATATATCAAAACATACTGCAATTGCTACTTTTGTGCATTCAGTCTCCAAAAATGTATGAATGAAGAGACGTATGCGCTCAAAAAAATATTACTTTGGTAAATAATCTTTAGGACAGATCATCAATATCTGATCAGTGATCTGATACAGCTCCAGCAGCAGCCAGGTGTAAGCTCCTCATCCCTATTCTTGTATGTGTGGTTACCTGCGCGCCCTCGTAGCATCTTGTTCCTGTGCCAGCAGCTTCTGCGGCTGGGCCATCACATGTCCACGCTGATTAAGGGAATGAATACTCACCCTCTCCACACCTATGGGAGTGGAGACAGGTGAATATTCATTACCTTAATGAGCGGGCACCCGTGATAGCGTGGCAGCTGCTGAAAGCCGGCAGCTGTAACTGTGATCTGTAAGAGAAATGAATATTCATTACCAGTGCAGTGAATATTTCTCTTTAGCAGCGGGCAGAGGCTTTAGCCGCAGCCGCCGGCTCCTGCCTCCTGTGACCCGCTGCTCTGCCGCTCCCCCTTCCCCGCAAGCTTCTGGGACAATGACTGTGTGCATAAGATGAGGGGGTGGTTTCAGCACACAAAAAAGTGCTGAAAAACTGGTCTTATACATGAGTATATATGGTACTTATTTTCTTTCAGTCTTTTCTCCTTTCCCCCTTAATTTGATTGACAGCTCTGGCTTCTTAGAGCCAGAGAATGGTGGAAACTATTGGAAAACAAACAGGTGGAAAGGTTTAGTTAAATGTTTGGTTACATCAAGGGTGCACTGAGCACCTATACTCAGACAGCGTCCCTTTTAAAAATATAGTTTTTGATTCATTTTAAGATGTGTAATCCTGTATCAGGAATCAGACTGTGGATTGACAGGCACATGTTCTATTAAGACCTGATTAACGGCAGCTCGTCTTCTGATACAAAACCACGGACAGCATGAATCAGACAATAGGTGAACGATTGTAGGCAGATATGTTTTACTCTGATGTGCTACAGCCCCACTTCCCTTTGTTGACAGGTCTCTCCTTATGTGTATTCATAGGGCGAGACATTCCTGTATTTCAACATTATTATGAAAATACTCATCAGATGTTCCTCTTTTATATAGTACCTACTTAATTTCCAAGTTAAAGGATGTGTTTGTAGCAGACACTCCATTCCCACTTGGCATCTAAACTGGGAGACCTTAGTGCACCCATCTACTCCTGAGAGCGGCATACATATGCTCTTCCAGGTTCCTTCTCTGGGACCTAAAGTTGGGCTTTGAGTAATTGGTGTCATAGTAGTTATGTTAAAAATGGGAATTTCCCAACTATACAGTTAATCTTAAAGGCTATTATTTTGAAAGAACTTTATTTTTATTATTCAACCAACTTTTTTTTTTTTTTACTTTGACCACAGAATTTCAAGAGAGCCCTGGTGAAACAACTGAAGAGACTGAACCTTGGGCAAAGCCTCTTCTTCACCTCTGGCGGTCCAAGGTACAAAGCTTTGCAGCAGAAAGGGAGTACAATCAGTCAGTCTCCAAACTGAAGCCATATTGCGCCATCTGCAGTGTTTTTTTGCCTTACTACAAGGTAAGTTACATTTTTTAATGCCGGTGTTTAAAATGTACCTGTCATTCGGTTGTAAATTTTATATGAATGCACAATCCTATATACCACATGATACATATGCCACTATTTCATAATTTTTCACAGCTCTTATCTTTACTCAAAAGTAAATTTACATTCAAAACGCCTTTTATTTCTTCGAACAGTATATATATATATACAGTGGGGAAAAAAAGTATTTAGTCAGTCAGCAATAGTGCAAGTTCCACCACTTAAAAAGATGAGAGGCGTCTGTAATTTACATCGTAGGTAGACCTCAACTATGGGAGACAAACTGAGAAAAAAAAATCCAGAAAATCACATTGTCTGTTTTTTTTTCATTTTATTTGCATATTATGGTGGAAAATAAGTATTTGGTCAGAAACAAAATTTCATCTCAATACTTTGTGATATATCCTTTGTTGGCAATGACAGAGGTCAAACGTTTTCTGTAAGTCTTCACAAGGTTGCCACACACTGTTGTTGGTATGTTGGCCCATTCCTCCATGCAGATCTCCTCTAGAGCAGTGATGTTTGTGGCTTTTCGCTTGGCAACACGGACTTTCAACTCCCTCCAAAGGTTTTCTATAGGGTTGAGATCTGGAGACTGGCTAGGCCACTCCAGGACCTTGAAATGCTTCTTACGAAGCCACTCCTTCGTTGCCCTGGCGGTGTGCTTTGGATCATTGTCATGTTGAAAGACCCAGCCACGTTTCATCTTCAATGCCCTTGCTGATGGAAGGAGGTTTGCACTCAAAATCTCACGATACATGGCCCCATTCATTCTTTCATGTACCCGGATCAGTCGTCCTGGCCCCTTTGCAGAGAAACAGCCCCAAAGCATGATGTTTCCACCACCATGCTTTACAGTAGTTATGGTGTTTGATGGATGCAACTCAGTATTCTTTTTCCTCCAAACACGACAAGTTGTGTTTCTACCAAACAGTTCCAGTTTGGTTTCATCAGACCATAGGACATTCTCCCAAAACTCCTCTGGATCATCCAAATGCTCTCTAGCAAACTTCAGACGGGCCCGGACATGTACAGGCTTAAGCAGTGGGACACGTCTGGCACTGCAGGATCTGAGTCCATGGTGGCGTAGTGTGTTACTTATAGTAGGCCTTGTTACATTGGTCCCAGCTCTCTGCAGTTCATTCACTAGGTCCCCTCGCGTGGTTCTGGGATTTTTGCTCACCGTTCTTGTGATCATTCTGACCCCACGGGGTGGGATTTTGCGTGGAGCACCAGATCGAGGGAGATTATCAGTGGTCTTGTATGTCTTCCATTTTCTAATTATTGCTCCCACAGTTGATTTCTTCACTCCAAGCTGGTTGGCTATTGCAGATTCAGTCTTCCCAGCCTGGTGCAGGGCTACAATTTTGTTTCTGGTGTCCTTTGACAGCTCTTTCGTCTTCACCATAGTGGAGTTTGGAGTCAGACTGTTTGAGGGTGTGCACAGGTGTCTTTTTATACTGATAACAAGTTTAAACTGGTGCCATTACTACAGGTAATGAGTGGAGGAAAGAGGAGACTCTTAAAGAAGTGGTTACAGGTCTGTGAGAGCCAGAAATCTTGATTGCTTGTTTCTGACCAAATACTTATTTTCCACCATAATATGCAAATAAAATGAAAAAAAAACAGACAATGTGATTTTTCTGGATTTTTTTTTCTCAGTTTGTCTCCCATAGTTGAGGTCTACCTATGATGTAAATTACAGACGCCTCTCATCTTTTTAAGTGGTGGAACTTGCACTATTGCTGACTGACTAAATACTTTTTTTCCCCACTGTATATAATAATCAGATCCAAAATCCGTGCCATCAACACATATGCCCGGCCAGTTATCAGATACCCTGCTGGCACAGTATGCTGGTCAAAAGAAGAGATGGAAGCTGCAGATGTGAAGACACGAAAGCTCCTCACAATGCTTGTAGGTCTCCACACTAAGTCACCAAAAGATGAGATGCTGAGAGAAAGCCGAAGGTAGAACTGGAACATGAAGCGCCATGGCAAGAAAAGCTGCTGCATGGGATGTACCATTGACGGATAATGGATGTTGCTGACATGGAGGAATCCTATCAATGACTGGAGAAAGCTGGACTCCAAGACAGCACAGAGGCACTAAACTTTTTGTGAACCCCTGTGAGTTTAAGTTGCTTATCACACATCTACTGTAGATAAGTTCATTAAGAGCTGTCATGGTGTTCTCCATCTATTCCAGTCAATTTTGTCCTCCAAAAGTCAAGTTAGTGGTCCTTTCCTTCCAATCCCTGCTGTGCATCCATGCAGTACTTTTCCACCACGTATGAGGAATTTTTTTATTCAGTAGAAAATGCACAACAAATTGTATAGTCCATTTTGTCCTGTTACCCTTGTGAAAATGCCAAATTAAGGGCTAAAGCAACATTTTTGTGGGAAAAAAAATACAATTTTCATTTTTTTCTTCCACATTGCTGTAATATATGTGAAACAATTAAACGGTAAAAAAAACTTCTTGAATGTGAGTTTGAGCATGTTGAGACGTACAGTTTTAGTTACTTTTGTGTATTTTCTGTCATATAGGCCCTTAAAATTCACTTTAAATGTGATGCAGTCCCTTAAAAAAATGGAAATTTTTGTAAATTTTGTTGTAAAAAAAAAAATTAAAAGTTGATAAACTTTTAACCCTTCTAATTTCCTAACAAATAAAAAATGCTTCAAAAATGGTGCTGATGTAAAGTAGACATGTGGCAAATGTTAATTATTATTTTCTGTGGTTATATTTCTCTGGGCATAAAAATTCAAAGTTTGAAAATTGTGACGTATTCAATTTTGTTTGCCAAATGTTCTATGTTTTCATAAACAGAAATAAAATGGAAGACGGGAGTTTGACCTACCGGTAATTTTGTATCCAGAAGTCCATCCTGACAGCACCATGGAGGTTGTCCTTCCTTCACAAAAGGTTAAAATAACCCTCCCACCCACATTCCCTAGTGATTTTTCCAAGTACCACACCATAATGGGTGCAATTCTTATTTATTCAAATTCTGTACAAGTTAATCATCACAAATACAAAATTTAAGGGAGGGAATTACCAGAGCTGGCAAGATGGACTCCTGGAAACAAGATTACTGGTAGGTTTAATCCCCCGTTTTCCAGGAGGTCCCTCCTGACAGCACCAAGGAGAATACCAAAGTACTCTAACTCTAGGGTGGGACTACTGCCTGCAGAACCTTCCAGCCAAAGGCCATCTGACTGCTCGCCAAGGTATCTAGCTTATACTGCCTACAAAATGTGTTTAAGCTAGACCATGTAGCTGCACTACAAATTTGATCCACCGAGGCACCTGCCCTTTTGGCCCAAGATGTTGCTATTGCTCTGGTGGAATGGGCTCTGAATTCCTCAGGGTTGGGCAATTTCTCGGCCTCGTATGCTAGGGAGAGATGACAGTCGTTATCCATCTAGCTAAGGAAGATTTTGATGCCTTTTTTCTCCTATTTCTTTCCCCATACTGGACAAACAGATTGGTGTTGTGTCTCCACTCACAAGTCGCTTTTAGTGCATGACAAGTCGCTTTTAGTGCTTGACTGCCAGTCTAACATACAAAGGGTGGAAGAACTTTTCTTTAAGGTTTTTTTGGGGCCTGGCAGAAGGTGGGGGAAGTATAATCTCTTGATTTAAGTTTTGAAAAGAAACCACTTTTGGCAAAAAAAAACAAAACAGGGTTTAGTCTTAGAATTATACGATCGTCAAAAATTTGAATATAAGGGTTCTGGAATGAAAGAGCCTGAATTTTTCCTAGTCTTTTAGCTGAGGTGATGGCCACTAAAAAGACTGTCTTGAGCGTGAGCGTTGCAATGTTAATGTTTTCCACCGGTTCATAAGGGGCCTACACAGGGCGTTGAGGACTAGATTTAAATCTCACGGGGGAACTGATTTCCTTTTTGTGGGACTTAATCTCTGAGTGGCTCTAGCACCTTCAGCGTGCTTGACTTTAACCCTTTATTAAATCCTGCCAGGAGAAAATCCAGGAACTTTAGGATGTCAGGCTGGTAAGAGTCTATGAAAAAGCTATCACATTCCAGACAAAACTTCTTCCAGATCTTATTGTTAATTGCGCAGGTCTCAGGTTTACGGCTGGACTGGATCGTGGAAATCACCTGGTCAGAGGGAACCTTAGCTCTTAAGATCTTCCTTTCAGGATCTACGCTGATAACCGAAGGCTCCTCGGATCTGAATGAAGAACTGGACCCTGGGAAAGCAGGTTTTCCCTCTCTGGTAGCCGGAGCGGACCTCCTCAGGACATCTTCCTCAACAGGGGAAATCAGCTTCGACTTGACTAAAATGGAGCCATCAGCATCACCAAAGCTCCTTCCTCTTGGATCTTCCTGAGGACTCTTTCATTGTGGCAATGGAAGGAAAGGCATACAGGAGTTCTTTCCCCTTTACCTGGTTAAGGCATCGATCCCTTCCGGGGTTGTCTGTCGGATTGAGGAAGTAGAACTTGTGGACCTTGGCTATTTTTGGGGTCGCAAAGATGTCTAGGTGGGGAGTTCGTCACTAACAACACAGATAACTGAATATCTCTCCACTTAGCTCCCACTCAGTGGATTGAATCTTCCGTCTGCTGAGGTAATCGGCCACTGTGTTTCTGGACCCCTTTAGATGAACTGCTGATACTGACCAGACTTTTTTTCTGCCCAGGCAAATATCCTTGCGGACATATCCTGAAGCACTTGGTGTCTTGGGCCTCCTTGATGACGAAGGAACGATACGGCTGTCATATTGTCCAACATGATCTTTATATGCTGACTCTGCAAGCAGGTCTGATTCCGCTTCAGGGTATCCCAAACTGCCCGTAACTCTGAAGTTTGAGGATTAAACCCTAACGTCTGGAGACCAAATTACTTGGCAGTACATTCCCTCTAAATGGGCTCTCAATTCTTCCTTGCTTGCATCTGTGACGATCGTCACTCAAGGAACTCCTTGTGGGAGGTTTCTGGAATTGGTCCACCATCTGTAGTTCTCTTGTATGGAACTGACCCCAACGAACACATGCTATGCATGCCGTTGGTGTTCCCAAAACTCTCATTGATGTTCTTTATGGAAACTTGATTCTGAAGAAGATAGGCCTTGTTCTTCACAGTCTCTTGTTTCTCATCTGAAAGAAGCGAGACAGTCTTTAGTCCAGAATAACCCTGAGAAACTTCTTCCTGGAGCCAGGTAGTAGGTCAGACTTTTCTTGGTTTAGAATCCAACCTAAGCCTTCTAAAGTAGGGATCACTAGATTGAGTTGTTCTAGTTCCGCTTTCGAACCTGATATCCGTAAAAAATCATCCAAATATGGGACAATGACCACGTTCTTCTGTCTGAGGTAGGCCACAATCTCTTCTACCAGTTTTGTAAATACCCGAGGTGCCGAAGCGAGACCAAAAGGAAGAGCGCAGAACTGGAAGTGGTAGCACTTGTTCCCTAACTTTAGGGCGAGCCGTAGGTATTTTTGCAAGCGCAGCTGAATCGGAACATTTTAGTATGCGCTCTTTAGGTCTATAGTGCACATCACTGATTTTTTTTTTTTTCTATGAGGGGAATGGTGTTCTTTAGAGACTCCATTCTGAAACTCTTGTATATTATCCACCAATTTAAGGGCTTCATATTTATGATGGTGCAGCTTTCTCCTGATGTGTTTTTTTTTTTTTGTTTTTTTTTTTGTTTTTTTTTATTGTGAACAGGATTGAGTAATGTCCCAGACCCATTTCTGGTTGTGGAACTGAGAACACCACTCCTGCTTTTAAGAGGTCTTTTACATCCTTCCATATAGGTGAGGCGGCAGTTCTGGATCGGTGAACTGTCACCACAAACCTTTGTTGGCAGCAGGGTTGTGGAGTCGGAGTCGGTGCTCATTTTGGTGGAGTCTGAGTCGGAGGAGAATGGACCGACTTCTAAAATATATAATAAATTGGGTACAGTAGTTCAATGCAGAATGTGCTGAATATTTTTTCATAGGAATTTGGGAAAGTTATGAAATGTCCTATAAATAGCTGTTCTATTCCTGATCTAAGGCTACGAAAATCACACACAGCGTTTTTGCTGCGTTTTTTGAGGATACAGTTTTCAGCTGCAAAAGCAGATCAGCTTTTTAAAAAGCGGTATCACCTGAAAGGTTTTTGAGCTCATAGATAATGTTTTCAATAGCAAAAGCAGATTAGAAATCTGCTCTATCTATTGGTGTTTCTCTGGAAAGAGAAAGTATTAGAAAATTAGTGATTGAAGAAGCCCTTAAACAAAAGGAAGATCTTAAAAAGACTCTCAAAAGACGCTTCATGTTTCTTAAAATGGATGCCTGCACACGTCAGAGTGAACTATTTTGCCATCAATGTTCGATATGTTTGTGACAACAAAGAAATTGTTACCAAGACACTGGCAGTAAAAGATACTAAAGCTCATCACAGCAGCCAGTTTCTCCAGGTCTTAGTGGAAAAAGTTCTGCAAGATTACGAACTCAAAAAAGAACAGGTTCTTGCTATTGTAATGGACAATGCTTCAAATATAATTACAATTAAACTGATGAATGAGAGTAATGAACAACACCTAGAAGAAAATTTAGGATTCAGTATGTTTGAGATGGAAGGCCACAGTGCTGTTCATGTAACTGAGGAACAAACGGATATTACAACAGAAGAACAGCAACATTTTACTGTAGAAATACAGGGATTGGACAAAATTATGGAAACACCTGGAAATATCAACAAAAGTTAGTTTAATATGGTGTAGGTCCACCTTTTGCGGCGATTACAGCGTCCGTTATCCAAGGTATGGATTCAACAAGGTGTGAATTGTTTCCAAAGGAATTGTAGGCCATTCTTCAGTTAAAACACCCTCCAGTTCTTTGAGTGACGATGGTGGCGGAAATCGACGTCTAACTTGAATCTCTAAAATCGTCCATAAATGCTCAATAATGTTGAGGTCTGGGGATTCTGGGGGCCAGATGAGATGCTCAACTTCATTACAATGTTCCTCGTGCCATGCTTTAACGATTCTAGCTGTATGAATTGGTGCATTATCGTCCTGAAAGATGGCGTTCCCCTCCAGGAACAGTGCTTGAACCATAGGATGCACTTGGTCACCCAAAATGCCTAAATAATCCCGGCTGTTAATTCTTCCAAGAAGGGATATCACTGGCCCGGGAATCTCCACGAAATAGCACCCCAAATCATCACAGAACCTCCGCCATGTTTTACAGTTGGGAGAAGGCAGTCTGGATTGAATGCTTCTTTCGGCTGTCTCCAAATGTACACTCGGCCGGAGGTCGGAAATGGGGTAAATGATGATTCGTCTGAGAATATCACATGTTTCCACTGCTCGAGGGACCTATTCTGGAGGTTTCTACACCACGCTAAACGCTTGGAAACATTTTGTCATTGAGAGCAGCGGTTTTCAAATTGCAGCTCTTCTGTGGAATCCAGATTTGTGCAGCTCCCGACGAACATTTTTTGTGGAAACTGGGTTCTGTAGGTGTTTATTGAGCTCAGCAGTGATTTTCGGAGCCGTGGTCTTGCGATCCTCTCTCACAATTCGCTTTAGAGTCCGACAGTCTCTCTTAGTCAACTTCGACTTTCGGCCGGACCTGTGCTTTGCTGCGGATGTTTTTCCTTCTCTTTCAAACGCAGTCATTACTTTGGAGACAGTACCTCTTGACACGCCAAGCGTTCTGGCACTTTCTGTTACACTAGCGCAAGCCATACGAGCACCAACAATTTGGCCTCTTTGAAAATCAGAGAGGTCTGCCATTGGTATCAGGTTTTCATCAATGTTCTTACAATTCTGCAAAACAAACAGTTAATTTACATACACATATCACATGAGACACAAATAATCAACTACAAAACATTACCATATGTCACGGTTTGCATGTTTATAACATGTTCGAAGATTATGATGCCAAAACTTTAGGTGTTTCCATTATTTTGTCCAACCCCTGTAGATCTTGTTGAAGCTGCTTCAAAACACTGTCATATTCATCACATGCGCTGTGTTGTGCACACGCTGCAGCTGGCAATAAGAGATAGATGGACATGCTGGAAATCTGATTGGAAAAGTGAGGAAATTGGTTATTGCCGCCAGAACCCCTAAAATTGATTCCATCTTGAAATTGATTCCATCTTGAAGAGATGTGCTGGGAAAGCTGTAATTGTCGATCAAGCCACTCGGTGGGGCAGCACTTATTTAATGATTGAGCGATTTCTTGAACTAAAACCGTTTCTTATAGATATGGCGAACCCTCAGGTAACCCTAAGTGAAGGTCAATGGACACAGGTGGCTGAATTGAAGGATTTGCTTAATCACCCATTTACCAGTGGCTAAAAAATTACAAGCGGAGGATTTAACTCCTGGCATTTTCATAAGGGAGTGGAAGAACTTGCTATTTTGCCTGTCCCAAAGAGGAGGTTTAATCGCAGATGGCATTTCTGCTTCAACGAAACAGAGAGAGACACAGCTATTGGAAAATAAAATTTTTCTGGCAGCTGTTTGTGGACCCAAGTTATCGTATACTGCTTCATGATCAATGGCTTACTAAAGGAAAAGCAGCTCTGACTGAGGTAGCAGTTAGGATGAGTGGCCTACAGGAGGCCTGCCAGGCGCAAGAGGACTTGGGTCCTGACAGTGCTACTGCTGCCATGCCTTGCAAACGTATTCGGCCCCCTGGAACTGTTCAACCTTTTCCCACATATCATTCTTCAAACATAAAGATACCAAATGTAAATTTTTGAAGAATCAACAACAAGTGTAACAGAATTGTGAAGTTGAATGAAATTTATTGGTTATTTTAAATTTTTGTGGAAATTCAAAAACTGAAAAAGTGGGGCGTGCAATATTATTCAGCCTCTTTAACTTAATACTTTGTTGCGCCACCTTTTGCTGCGATTACAGCTGCAAGTCGCTTGGGATATGTCTCTATCAGTTTTGTACATCGAGAGACTGAAATTCTTGCCCATTCTTCCTTGGCAAACCGCTCGAGCTCAGTGAAGTTTGATGGAGATCGTTTGTAAAAAGTAGTTTCCAGCTCTTTCCACAGATTCTCGATTGGATTCAGGTCTGGACTTTGACTTGGCCATTCTAACACCTGGATATGTTTATTTGTGAACCATTCCATTGTAGATTTTGCTTTGTTTGGGATCATTGTCTTGCTGGAAGACAAATCTCCGTCCCAGTCTCAGGTCTTTTGCAGACTCCAACAGATTTTCTTCAAGAATGGTCCTGTATTTGGCTCCATTCATCTTCCCATCAATTTTAACCATCTTCCCTGTCCCTGCTGAAGAAAAGCAGGCCCAAACCATGATGCTGCCACCACCATGTTTGACAATGGGGATGGTGTGTTCAGGGTGATGAGCTGTGTTGCCTTTACGCCAAACATATTGTTTGGCATTGTTGCCAAAATGTTAGATTTTGGATTCATCTGACCAGAGCACCTTCTTCCACATGTTTGGTGTGTCTCCCAAGTGGCTTGTTGTAAACTTTAAACAACACTTTTTATGGATATCTTTGAGAAATGGCTTTCTTCTAGCCACTCTTCCATATAGGCCAGATTTGTACAGTGTACGACTGATTGTTGTCCTATGGACAGACTGTCCCACCTCAGCTGTAGATCTCTGCAGTTCATCCAGAGTGATCATGGGCCTCTTGGCTGCATCTCTGATCAGTCTTCTTGTTTGAGATGAAAGTTTAGAGGGACGGCCGGATCTTGGTAGATTTGCAGTGGTATGATACTCCTTCCATTTTAATATGATCGCTTGCACAGTGATCCTTGGGATGTTTAAAGTTTTGGAAATCATTTTGTATCCAAATCCGGCTTTAAACTTCTCACAACAGTATCACGGACCTGCCTGTTGTGTTCCTTGATCTTCATGATGCTCTCTGCATCAAACAGAACCCTGAGACTATCACAGAGCAGGTGCATTAATACAGAGACTTGATTACACACAGATGGATTATATTTATCATCATTAGTCATTTAGGACAACATTGGATCATTCAGAGATCCACGATGAACTTCTGGAGTGAGTTTGCTGCACTGAAAGTAAAGGGGCTGAATAATATTGCAAACTCCACTTTTCAGTTTTTGAATTTCCACAAAAATTTAAAATAAACAATAAATTTCTTTCAACTTCACAATTGTGTCCCACTTGTTGTTGATTATTCACCAAAAATTTACATTTGGTGTCTTTATGTTTGAAGCATGATATGTGGGAAAAGGTTGAAAAGTTTCAGGGGGCCGGATACTTTTGCAAGGCACTGTATGTGCATGGATCCGGCCACTGATGTGGCAGCAATATTAGCTTTCCTGATTGCCGCTGATGCCTCCCAATCCCTCTTATGGAGTCCATCCGCTTTCCTGACTATAGGCTCTCAGAGGCTCAAATGGAATTGAAGTCTTTCTAGACACGCTGGCTACTGGAACATCAATTCTCGGAATATCGTCTTAGGTCTTTATATCGTCCGGGTCAAACAGCAGACGGAGTCTGAAATCCCGAGGAATGACCAAACACTTCTCGACGTCCTCCCACTCCTCTATAATCATTGCCCAGATATGGTCATTCACAGGAAACATGATGAATCTGTGACTTCAGGCCCAAAAACATGTCATCTTGTACTGATTGAGGTGTCTGGGATTCCTCTGCATTGTGTTTCCAACAGCCTGGAGTAGCTTGTCTGTTTTTTCAGAGGAAAAGAGGTACTCCTTGCCCACCTTAGGAGGTTCTGAGGTAATCTCTCCCTTTCCTCCAAGTCCTAGCATATGGACTTGTCCTCCTCCTCGGAGGATTGGTCCATTTCCCATCTTTTTGACTATTTGGAGTAAGTACCTTTTATTTGTAAGGGCACGTTTATACAAAACAATATCACAAGAACCAACAGCAGAAAATTTACCGAAAGTTGTGCTGATTCTCCCATGGGAATCTGCAGAACTTGTAAATTAAGTAAAAAAAAAATTCTCAGAGATCCTCCATTCCTTACTTGAACCCTTGCTGCTCTGTTTTCAAACGGGACTGTGTTGAAGCCTTGTCCAATGTGATCCCTGTGGTTTTGCAATATATTAGACTCACAGATCCGTGTTAGTAATTCTGTGTAGAACACCTATTTGTACTAATAATTAGATATGCCACCTGGCTAATGTGCAGTCTTTGATGCCCTTATCATAGATTATAGGGCTTAAGCTCCTGGGTCCTAGGGTATGCTCTGTTGCGGAACCTGCCTTATAATACTGATGTAGCCCTATGTGACCTAGAGGCTTCCAGTAAGTATCCCTGTTAAAAAAGTTATTTCATTCTAATAGTTGTGGCTATTGATATTAGTATATGGTTGTTTTCATGCTAGCATTTCATGTCAATTTTCATTAAACTCTGTTTTATTTTAGTCGGAAACTTATAATGACGACGTGCAATCTTACTGGGAAACTGTGTCAAGTGAAGTACATCCACTAGAGCAAAGATCAAAGCCTCTGATCCCTGAAATGTGTTTCCTATACAGTGAAGAGAACACTGAATATGCACCTACAAATACCTTTATTGATGGTGATGGAAAAAGTCAGCTCATTGCCTGTAGAAATTGCTGTGTACAGGTTCATGCAAGTAAGTGGCTATCCTACAAGCTCACATGTCTTCCAAAGGTAACTTATTTCAAGGAGGCTTCTTTTAAGAGTTTGTCTCATGAATGCTCTAGTTTCCTACTCTGTATTCTCCTCTTTACGAGCTCAAACCTTTCTAAATATTACATGGTTACTATTTCATCTGAAAAGCTGCCATGTAAGCTAAATTTGTCTGGCTGGCCATGGCTTTCTTTGGCAAAACCTGCTTTACTTCTGGTAGCAGTTTTGGGTCAATCAGCTGATCTCATAAATGGCCATATTTTGAATCTGTTGGGCTACCTAATTACCTGAAGTTTCTTTTTCTTTTACTGTAAAGTGAGCATAGATATGTTTATTTTATACATGGTATATTTTGCTGTAAGGAGCCATAGCCTGTTTTTTTTTTTCTTTTTTTATCTCCAGAGATGTTCACAGACTAGCCTACTGTCATCTAATTAACAATTCCACTCTAACATGGTGTAACATATAGATTCTTCTGTCCCATTATTCTTGCTAGTCTCCTATCTCTTGTGGGAAAACCTTTTAAGAAACTAAAACGTTTGATATTTGTCTCAAATGTCAAGGACATTCCGTCGTGGTTATTTTCCCTTTAATCCTGTCGTGTTCTTGCTCCATACCCCGCTGAGTTTCTTGAAGATTCAGAGACCAGAAGGGGCAGCATTCATTAATTAACTGAGTTCTCTCATTACAGGTTGTTATGGTGTTCCTTCCCATGAAATTCATGATGGATGGATGTGTTCTCGATGTAGAATTGGAGTTTGGACAGCAGTAAGTTGCATCATCTATTTTTAGACTTAAGCATGACAGACTAGCATGAAACAAGTGATATTCAACAGCTAGCTCCTGACTACAAAGCTGCTGGTGCTCAGAGAGGAATTTTCTGCCTCCTCTTCTGGCCAAATTATCATTTAAATCGAGAACGTTCTAACCAAACTAAAGATGAAACTAATTGATGGGAATGCTGAACCTATAGTGACAATGCTGCTGCGATATGGAAGGATTAGTTACTAGTTGTAAAGCGCGAACGTACTCGGATAAGGTGTTATCCGAGCATGCTCATGTGTTGAGTGTCTTCAACGTGCTCGAAAAATATGGTTGAGTCCCTGTGGCTGCATGTCACGATGAAGAAACTGTTAGCACATGAGCATCCTCGGATAACACATTATCCAAGCATGATTGCTCATCACTACTTGCTAGTAAATTGCATTGACGCTGGTTTGTGAGTTTATTAGTTGGTTCACGGAGATATATATATATATATATATATATATATATATATATATATATATATATATATATATATATAATTATTTTTTTTTTTTTCTTATTTCTGTAAACCCTCTCTGGAGCCAATGCAAGCCTTCTAATTAAGACACTGAAAAGGAAGAAGATTGCTGTACAATATAAGCACTTTTCTATGGCGCTATTACCATCTCCATTCCATGTGTATTGGAAACTATGACATAGTGCCAGATCCTTTTTATTATACCACCAAGTTCATCAGGTTCTGTTGTGCTGTCCATTGTGTTGACGGGAAAAATCTTCCCCTCATGAGACAGAATTGCACATGTGAACAGAGCCTAGTTGTTACAGCTGAAAGCTGGGGAGAATCAAATTTCCTGATGACTTTCTGCAGATGTCTGAATACAACAAGCCCCTATTTTACCATGAGAAGACCACTCAGAATTTGAGCCCTGCAGATTGTATCTCATAAACCCTATCTTGAATTGAAGACCATGAACCCAGCTGTATTTTAATGATTAGTGTTTAGAATATACAGGTGCTTGTCACAAAATTATATCATCAAAAAGTAAATTTATTTCAGTTCTTCAATACAAAATGTGAAACTCATATAGTCATTACAGAGTGATCTATTTCAAGTGTTTATTTCTGTTAATGTTGATGATTATGGCTTACAGCCAATGAAAACCCAAAAGTCATTATCTCAGTAAATTAGAATACTTTATAACACCAGCTTGAAAAATGACTTTAAAATCCAAAATGTTGCCCTACTGAAATTTATGTTCAGTAAATGCACTCAATACTTGGTTTGGGCTCCTTCTGCATCAATTATTATATCAATGCGCGTGGCATGGAGGTGATCAGCCTGTAGCACGTCTGAGGGGTTATGGAATCCCAGGTTGCTCTGATAGTAGTCTTCAGCTCGTCTGCATTGTTGGGTCTGGTGTGTCTCTTCTTCCTCTTGACGATACCCCATAGATTCTCTATGGGGTTAAGGTCAGGCGAGTTTGCTCACCAATGAAGCACAGTGGTACTTTTGTTTTTAAACCAGGTATTGATACTTTAGGCAGTGTGGACAGGTACCAAGTCCTTGTGGAAAATGTAATTTCAATCTCCAAAAAGCTTGTCTGCAGTGGGAAGCATGAAGTCCTCTAAAATTTCCTGGTAGACCGCTGGGCTGACTTTGGTATTTATAAAACATAGTGGACCTACACCAGCAGATGACATGGCTCCTCATACCATCACTGATTGTGGAAACTTCACACTAGACCTCAAGCAGCTTGGATTGTGTGCCTCTCCACTCTTCCTCCAGACTCTGGGACCTTGATTTCCAAAGGAAATGCAAAATTTACTTTTATCTGAAAACAACGCCTTGGATCACTGATCAAAGGCCAATTCTTTTTCTCCTTGACCCAGGTAAGATGCTTCTGGGGTATATTGGTCATGAGTGGCTTCACACAAGGAATGCGACACTTGTAGCCCATGTCCCGGATACGTCTGTGTGTGGTGGCTCTTGGAGCAATGACTTCAGCAGCAGTCCACTCCTTGTGAATTTCCCCCAAATTTTTGAATGGCTTTTTCTTAACAATCCTTTCAAGGCTGCGGTTATCCTGATTGCTTGTGCATCTTTTTCTACCACACTTTTTCCGTCCACTCAACTTTCCATTAATATACTAGGATACAGCACTCTGTGAACAGCCAGCTTCTTTAGCAATGACCTTTTGTGGCTTACCCTCCTTGTGGAGTGTGTCAATGACTGCTTTCTGGACATCTGTCAAATCAGCATTAGATAGATGATACACCATCATTACTTTATGTATTAATGAGAGACGGCAATACAATAGGGACTTGTGACTCAGGAATGGAAATCCTCCCAGCCAGCAGCAGGTCTTGTACTTTTATTGTGATAGACCCTGCGAGAGGTAGAAAGAGAAAAATAGGAAAAGTGTAAATGAGAAAAAGGAGGAGGAAAAGAAGAAAAGTAGAAGGATGATGAAAAACAAGAGTGAGAAGGAGCGAACGCTCGAATTCATCTTTCTCCAACTGAGAATGCTGTGATGATTCCCTTTGCGAAGGCCTCTTCATGGCTTTGCCCACTTGGTTTCAACTGATTCAATGGAGCGTAAGGATCCCTTCTGTATTACAAGTGAAATTGAATGTTCGATGAATTGTGTGCCCAAGTGCTTTCAGCATGGAATAATACTCAAAAACATTTCTAACCTAATTGATAGCAAGCAAAGGTGTGTAAGTGCAAGTATTTCGACACACGGCGCTCATACTCAGTACTGACTAAATCCAGAGGTTTGGAAAATGTTGTTTCTATTTCATCGTTTGCATATTATTAACATACCTGTCCATCCGTGATTTCCATAACTTAACTTTTCCTTCTTGATGTTGCAGTTTGAATGTTGAGGAGTGTAGTTATATGCAGCCCAAATTGGTGCCATTAAAATATACAGCTGGCTCCTCAAAATCCCTCCTACAGCTACATACAGAGGAAGAAATGACACTTATGACTGAGAATGAAAATCTTTTCTGCCAATCAGTGTCTATGGGGACTGATGGAGAGCAGGGTTATTGAGTTTGCAGCAATTGTTTTTCACTTACTGTGTCTATTAAAAAGTTGATGGCTCTTTAACCCCTTCACGACCAATGACGCCACATAGGCGTCATGAAACCTGGTTCAAATCTGACCAGTGACGCCTATGTGGCGTCATGACTTCAAAGCCCCCCTGCGGGTCGGGTGACCGGGGTCACTGAAAGGTCACCCGACCTGCAGATACAGGGGGCTTTGTAATTCACCACAGGGGGCGTGGCTTCGCCCTCACGTGGCTACGATCGCTCTGATTGGCTGTTTCACTTTTAACAGCCAATCAGAGCGTTAGTAATATTTCATCAATGAAAATTGATGAAATATTACAATCCAGCCATGTCCGACGCTGCTGTAGCATCGGACATGGCTGGAGACACTGATTCCACCCCCCCCCACCGGCGATCGCCCCCCCGCAACTGAATGACAGCGGCGATCTGCCGCCGCTGTCATCATCTGCCCCCCTCCCATTCCCTCTGCTCCCCGCCAGCCTCCGATCCCCCCCTCACCCCCCGGTACCTCCGGTGTCCCCCCGTCCCTCCCGGTGTCCCTCGGGTCCGGATGATGGGCGCCGCCATCTTTGAACATGGCGGGCGCATGCGCAGTGCGCCCGCCCGAATCTGCCGGCTGCAGATTCCATTCTTTCATTTTGATCACTCTCACAGTGATCAAAATGAAAGAAAAAGTAAATAAAACCCCCCGATTATCACCCCCATAGGTAGGCAGAACTAATAAAATAAAGATGATATTTTTTTTTTTTTTTTCCATTAGGGTTAAGGTTAGGGTTGAAAAGAGGGTTAGGGTTAAAAAGAGGGTTAGGGTTAGGGTTGAAAAGAGGGTTAGGGTTGGAAAGAGGGTTAGGGTTGGAAAGAGGGTTAGGGTTAGGATTGGAAAGAGGGTTAGGGTTGGAAAGAGGGTTAGGGTTGGAAAGAGGGTTAGGGTTGGAATTAGGGTTAGGGTTGGAATTAGGGTTAGGCTTGTGGTTAGGGTTATGGTTAGGGTTGGGATTAGGGTTCGGGGTCTGTTGGGGTTAGGGTTATGGTTAGGGTTGGAATTAGGGTTAGGGATGTGTTGGGGTTAGGGCTGTGGTTAGGGGTGTGTTGGGGTTAGGGCTGGAGTTAGAATTGAGGGGTTTCCACTGTTTAGGCACATCAGGGGGTCACCAAACGCGACATGGTGCAACCATTGATTCCAGCCAATTTTGTGTTCAAAAAGTTAAACGGTGCTTCCTCCCTTCCAAGCCCTGACGTGTGCCCAAAGAGTGGTTTACCCCAACATATGGGGTATCAGCGTACTCAGGAAAAATTGCACAACAACTTTGGGGGTCTAATTTCTCCTGGTACCCTTGGGAAAATAAAAAATTGGGGGCTAAAAAAATATTTTTGTGGAAAAAAATTTTTTTTTAATTTTCACGTCTCTGCGTTATAAACTTCTGTGAAGCACTTGGGGGTCCAAAGTGCTCACCAGGCATCTAGATAAGTTACTTGGGAGGTCTAGTTTCCAAAATGGGGTCACTTGTGGGGAGTTTCTATTGTTTAGGCACATCAGAGGCTCTGCAAACGTAATGACGACCGCAGACCATTCCATCAAAGTCTGCATTTCAAAACGCCACTACTTCCATTCCGAGCCCTTACGTGTGCCCAAACAATAGTTCCCCCCATATATGGGGCACCAGCGTACTCAGGACAAACTGTACAACAACTTTTGGGGTCCAATTTATCCTGCTACCCTTGTGAAAAAAAAAATTGCTGGCTAAAAATCATTTTTTTTGAGGAAAAAAAAATATTTTTTATTTTCACGTCTCTGCGTTATAAACTTCTGTGAAGCACTTGGGGGTTCAAGGTGCTTACCACACATCTAGATAAGTTCCTTAGGGGGTCTAGTTTCCAAAATGGGGTCACTTGTGGGGGGGGTTCCACAGTTTAGGTACATCAGGGGTTCTGCAAATGTAACATGATGCCCGCAGACCATTCCATCAAAGTCAGCATTTCATAATGTCACTACTTCCCTTCCGAGCCCCGACGTGTACCCAAACAGTGGTCATCCCCCACATATGGGGTATCAGCGTACTCAGGACAAACTGGACAACAACTTTTGGGGTCCAATTTATCCTGCTACCCTTGTGAAAAAAAAAATTGCTAGCTAAAAATCATTTTTTTTGAGGAAAAAAAAATATTTTTTATTTTCACTGCTCTGCGTTATAAACTTCTGTGAAGCACTTGGGGGTTCAAGGTGCTCACCACACATCTAGATAAGTTCCTTGGGGGGTCTAGTTTCCAAAATGGGGTCACTTGTGGGGGGTTCCACAGTTTAGGTACATCAGGGGTTCTGCAAATGTAACATGATGCCCGCAGACCATTCCATCAAAGTCAGCATTTCATAATGTCACTACTTCCCTTCCGAGCCCCGACGTGTACCCAAACAGTGGTCCCCACCCACATATGAGGTATCAGCGTACTCAGGACAAACTGGACAACAACTTTTGGGGCCAATTTATCCTGCTACCCCTGTGAAAAAAAAATTGCTGGCTAAAAATCATTTTTTTTTTTTGTGGGAAAAAAAAATATTTTTTATTTTCACGGCTCTGCGTTATAAACTTCTGTGAAGCGTTTGGGGGTTCAAGGTGCTCACCACACATCTAGATAAGTTCCTTTGGGGGTCTAGTCTCCAAAATGGGGTCATTTGTGGGGGGTTCCACAGTTTAGGTACATCAGGGGCTCTGCAAATGTAACATGACACCCGCAGACCATTCCATCAAAGTCAGCATTTCTAAATGTCACTACTTCCCTTCCGAGCCCCGACGTGTGCCCAAACAGTGGTTCCCCCCCACATGTGGGGTACCAGCGTACTCAGGACAAACTGGACAACAAATTTTGGGGTCCAATTTATCCTGGTACCCTTGTGAAAATAAAAAATTGCGCACTAAAAAATAATTTTTTGAGGGAAAAATTTTTTTTATTTTCACGGCTCTGCGTCATAAACTTTTGTGAAGCACTTGAGGGTTCAAGGTGCTCACTACACATCTAGATAAGTTCCTTAGGGGGTCTAGTTTCCAAAATGGGGTCATTTGTGGGGGAGCTCCAATGTTTAGGCACACAGGGGCTCTCCAAACACAACATGGTGTCCGCTAACGATTGGAAGTAATTTGCATTTCAAAAAGTCAAATGGCGCTCCTTCCCTTCTGAGCCCTGCCGTGTGCCCAAACAGTGGTTCCCCCCCACATATGGGGTACCAGCGTACTCAGGACAAACTGGACAACAAGATTTGTGGTCCAATTTCTCCTGTTAGCCTTGTGAAAATTAAAAATAGTGTGCTAAAAATCATTTTTGAGGGAAAAAAAATTATTTTTTATTTTCACTGCTGTGTTATAAACTTTTGTGAAGCACTTGGGGGTTCAAAGTGCTCCCTACACGTCTAGATAAGTTCCTTAGGGGGTATAGTTTCCAAAATGGGGTCACTTGTGGGGGAGCTCCAATGTTTAGGTGCACAGGGGCTCTCCAAATGCGACATGGTGTCCGATAACGATTGGAGCTAATTTTCCATTCAAAAAGTCAAATGGCTCTCCTTCCCTTCCGGACCCTGCCGTGCACCCAAACAGTGGTTTATGACCACATATGAGGTATCTGTGCACTCAGGAGAAATTGCTCAACAAATTTTAGGATCCATTTTATCCTGTTGCCCATGTGAAAATGAAAAAACTGAGGCTAAATAAAATTTTTGTGAAAAAGTTTTTTGTTTTTTTTTACAGATCAATTTGTGAAGTACCTGGGGGTTCAAAGTGATCACTATGCATCTAGATAAGTTCCTTGGGGGGTCTAGTTTCCAAAATGGGGTCACTTGTGGAGGAGCTCCAATGTTTATGCACACAGGGGCTCTCCAAACACGACATGGCAACCGCTAAATATTCCAGCATATTTTCCATTCAAAAAGTCAAATGGCGCTCCTTCCCTTCTGAGCCGTGCCGTGCGCCCAAACAGTGGTTTATGACCACATATGAGGTATCGTTGTACTCCGGAGAAATTGCCCAACAAATTTTAGCATCCATTTTATCCTGTTTCCCATGTGAAAATGAAAAAATTGATGCTAAAAGAAAATTTTTGTTGGAAAAAATTAAAATGTCCATTTTTTCTTTCCACATTGCTTTAGTTCCTGTGAAACACCTGAAGGGTTAATAATCTTCTTGAATGTAGTTTTGAGTAGCTTGAGGGTTGCAGTTTTTAGAATGGTGTAACTTTTGGGTATTTTCTGCCATATAGACCCCTCAAAGTGACTTCAAATGTGAGGTGGTCCCTAAAAAAATGGTTTTGTAAATTTTATTGTAAAAATGAGAAATCGCTGGTCAACTTTTAACCCTTATAACTTCCTAACAAAAAAATATTTTGTTTCCAAAATTGTGCTGATGTAAAGTAGACATATGGGAAATGTTATTTATTAACTATTTTGTGTCACATAACTCTCTGGTTTAACAGAATAAAAATTCAAAATTTGAAAATTGCAAAATTTTCTAAATTTTCACCAAATTTCTGATTTTTTGACAAACGCAAAAATTATCAACCTAAATTTACCACTAACATGAAGCCCAATATGTCACGAAAAAACAATCTCAGAATCGCTAGGATCCGTTGAAGCGTTCCTGAGTTATTACCTCATAAAGGGACACTGGTCAGAATTGCAAAAAATGGCCTGGTCATTAAGGTCAAAATAGGCTTGGTCATGAAGGGGTTAAGGAGTTAAAGACAAAAGGGATATTTCTTCAGCATTGGCTGTCTTGATCAAAATGGTGCTAGAGTAAAATGCACCAAATTCAATGAGATGCACGCTATTACATTTTGCACACCTTTCTCCCAAGCGCCAGAATACAAGAAATAAAAGTACTCTAGGCATAGACTGGAATATGCGTCTGTTGTCATTTACACCACATTCTGGCATAAATCATAGTGAATGTGTTGGGCTCCACTACACCACTGCCATTGTCGCTAAGCTCCACGTATCATAAAAATGTCGGAGTTGAGAACTAGGTGTTGCCCAAAAATGGGTCAGATTTAACTGCACCACAATTGGGCATCTAATATCCATTTTAAAAGCAATTAATCATGGTTCTGAAAGTACAATGTAAACTTCGGGTACTTGGTGTTTGTCAGCACAATTATCTATATGGAAGTAGTGTATGTCTGTATAGGAGTGTGTGTTATTATAAATGACAAACCCCCAATGTACATGGCTTCTACTCCAGATTTCTCCTCACAGGCATGTCTGATCTCTACTAAAACAGGTAGAATTGTTATGGAGGGACTAGGAGCTGTTCAGCAATATACAGTAGCTGCTTCCATAGGTAAAAATATGTTGACAGGTTCCCTTTAAAAATGGGTTTTTGAATAACATCGTCAATAGAACAGAATGAAGGACAAGCTAAATCTGACCATGTACTGTTCTGAAGTCTCATGCTCATAGTTTCAAGCATGTCCTTCCTTCCCAGCTATATTCTTACCTTCCATATAAAATAACACCTGATCTATAAATGTACCATGTAGAACATATTCATCAGGTTAATGCGGCTTGATTTGTATCCTGCTGGCAGAGTACTTAGGCACTGATTTTTCTGAGCTGTAGGTAATCTAACCTTTCAACAAGATGAACGTTTGCAATATATTTCTGAATAAATTAAATTAATTAATATTAACGTTCTCTAAAAGGTATCAATATTAATGTTCTCCAAAATATATTAATACGGAGTTGTGAGTAGCTTTTCCTCTCTTGCTGGCATATCCGCTAGATCTTTAGCCGACAATTTGATGATGTGATATTTTCCACACATTTTACGGAGTGTGGCATTTTCATTTGACATCAAAAGAATCCAAAATACAGGTATGCCGCTATCCATTTCCCAGCTTATGCTTTCAATAATGGCTGGATCGCAGCTCTCATTACTCTAAGAACAGACTACACAGCAGCTGCACTGCACAATAGGTATTCAGTGTGTGCTTGAAATATGGCCGCAGATGATCATATGTTGTATATCCGAACATTCATTTCAGGATTCGCTCAAGGTCAGGCGATCATGATTTTATTTTTGCACAGCAGAAAGTGTCAGCTGTGACTTAACATGTATCTTTTCTACATTTGTTTCTTACTATTCAACAAAGCTGAAACAAGAAAATATAAAAAGACACACAGCTTTTATTTAGTGTCCTGAACAACGAGTGAAACAAGCACCTTAGGTTCATGTTTAAAGCTACTATCCTGTTTGGAGAATAGTGGGGAGAATGGAAGAACACATTTCCACCTCTCCTTGTCCCTGTCATTAGGCGCCGATGATTGGGCGCCGGTCACCACATGTCACAACACTGCACAAGAGCTGTAGGACTATGACTGCCAACACCGCGCGAACGGCGCCTGCACGGGAGGTAAGTTTTTTTTTTTATTTTCTACTTATATCAAAGCCAAACATTTAGTAGTAGACAACCCTTTAAAAATAAAACCATTAAAAAAGAAAAACATGCACATCTCGGAAAATGGCAGCAAATTTTCTTTTTCTTACAAATTTAAAATTTATTTTTAAGCCACATAAAAAAAAAACCAAAACTACATCTTTGGTGTCTGCATACTCGCACTGACCTGGTGAATCATATTTCCAAGTCAGTTTTACCATGAAGTGAACATGATAATTAACACCTTAACCCCCGGAGTTTTTTTTTATGGTTTTGCGTTTTCGTTTTTCGCTCCTCTCCTTCCCAGAGCCATAACTTTTTTATTTTTCGGGCAATATGGCCGTCTGATGGCTTATTTTTTGTAGGAGTTGTACTTTTGAACGACACCATTGGTTTTTCCATGTCGAGTACTAGAAAATGGGAAAAAATTTCCAATTGCGGTGAAATTGTAAATAAAAGTGCAATCCTACACTTTTTTGATTGGCTTTTTTTACTAGGTTCACTAAATGCTAAAACTGACCTGCCATTATGATTCTCCGGGTCATTACGAGTTCGTAGACACCAAAAATGTCAAGGTTCTTTTTTCATCTAGGTGGTAAAAAAAAATATCCAAACTTTGGTTTAAAAAAAAAAAAGATTGCGGCATTTTCCGATACCCGTAGTGCCTCCCTTTATCGTGATCTTGGGTTGGGTGAGGGCTTATTTTTTGCGTGCCAGACTATTGTTTTTAATGATACCATTTTGGTGTAGATATGATCTTTTGATCGCCCGTTATTGCATTTTAATGCAATGTTGCGGTAACCCAGAAAAGTAATTCTGGCGTTTTGACTTTTTTCTCACTACGCTGTTCAGCGATCAGGTTAATCCTTTTTTTATTGATAAATCGGGCGATTCTGAATGCGGTGATCCCAAATGTGTATATGGTTTGATTTTATTTTTGTTTTATTTTGAATGGGGCAAAAGGGGGATGATTTGAACCATTACATATTTATTTTTTTTACATTTTTAAAAACATTTTTCTTTAACTTTTGGCATGCTTCAATAGTCTCCATGGGAGACTAGAAGCTGACATAGCCCAATCGACTCTCTGCTATATAGAGGCAATAGTCAGATTGCTTCTATGTAGTAGAATTGCTGACTTGCTATTAGCACCGACCACTGTGTGGCGCTCACAGCAATCCAACACTAACAGCCATAGAGTTCTCCAGGAGACCTCCGGTTGTCATGACGAAACACCGGTGACCCGCGATCACGTGACACGGGTCACCAGTGTGCCTATTTTTGGCGGGATTGCCGGAAGCTCTTATTAAATGCCACTGTCAGAGCTTGACAGCGGCATTTAACTGGTTAATAGCCGCGGGTGGATCGCGATTCCACTTGCGGCTATTGCCGACATGTCATCTGTTCAAAACAGCTGAAATGTCCCGGGAAAGATTTGGGCTCACCACCGGAGCCCACATCAATAGGAGGGAGTCCGACATCGGCGTACTATTACTATACTATATGAAGGGGTGAAAGGGAATAAATCATCAGATAATGACCTGTTCTATAAATCAGGTTTTTGTTTAAATATAAAAAGAAAAACCGTGCGTAAGGCTATAATAAAATTAACAGTTTTAATAATGACATTTATAAAAGCAAAATTTGTAAATTCAGTGAGCAATATCAGTATTTGGCCAATGTGCTGCGGTGACAAATATGGGTTATAATTAGAGATGAGCGAATTTGTTCGGATTCGGTTCAGAATACGATCGGAATCGAATATTGTTTTTGTAATTAGTCGAACCCAGCCGAATGTTATTAGAGTCAGTGGGAGTAGAAATTACCGAATATGTTTAAAATTTTTATATTGCAGACTAAATTATTGACTAAAACACCTACATTTACTGGTTGTTTATATTCACAAATGCACCAAAGTGTCATATATAAGCAAATGTGTATCACCTATATTTATGTATGGTATATGCATATCTCAGGCATTTGTAAACAGTTATTGAGAACCAGGATGATTTTGTAATGTAAAGTAAAGACATGGTTGTAATGGCGCTGGGATACTTAATACATTGAAACCTTTTTGTGAAGAATTCCTCTTTTTTGTTGCTCTTCTGTAATCAGTATTTAAAGTTTTCTGCTAGGTAGATCTCCTCTTCCCTGTGGATGATTCACCAGCCCCTGCACCTGCCACCAGTCTTTCAGTGGCAGGTCGCTACTGAGATTTCAGATAGAGGAGCAGGTCATTCAAAGGCTGAAGTCAAACAGAGGGGCTGGGGAATTACAGGATGAAGATTCCATGTACAGTCCTGCCATTGTGCACCAAAATCTAATTAGGTGAAAACTTAAAATGCTTGTTAAAGAAGAACAACAAAGCAGATTTCTTCACCAAAGGTATCAATGTAATCTGTTGTGAGTTCATTTTTCCCTTCACCATTGTGGTCTGATGAACTCTCTCCTCTGGTGAAGGAAGGTAGTGAGGCTGATTACCAAACACCTGGGCAGCTAGATGATGACTGGGTGGCTGGAATTGAGGACTGGATATAAGGCTGCTGACGCCCTTCTTCCTGGCTGGTGATTTTCCTGCTGGATTCTTGGAGACCAGTCTGATTCCTGCATCTCAAAGCTAAGTTTTTCTGCTCTGCTTTGTACTCTTCAGTTTTGTTTTTGTTTTGCCTTGTTTTTTGGGAGTTCTGCCATCCCCGGCCGGGGGTGAGCTGAATTCCATTTTTGTCTCTGATCTGTTGATCTTTTGCTCTGTCTTCAGAATATACCTGAGTGCTGATATAGTCTATTGAAGCCTAGCGACTTCAGGGCCTGTTTTTCCTATCAGTCGGTTGGCTCATTTTGATAGGGTTTTTGCGGATGGCAGACAGCAGCTTTCCTATCCTGTCCTATGTAGTTAGCTTGGGCCCCATCATTTGCTCAACCTATCTTTCTATCTGTGTTAGTGTTTTCTTCTTGCTTCACCGTCATTATATGTTGGGGGCTGCCTATTGCTTTGGGGTCTGCTCTGGGGCAGTTTAGTTTTTCCCCTTTCTGTCTTTAGGCTATGTAGTTCTCCGGCTGTGATCGAGGGGTCTAGGGCACCGTAGGAACGCCCCACGGCTACTGCTAGTTGTTGTGGATAGGTCCAGGGGTCTGTAATCCGATAGCTGCCAACCTCTCTGGTTTTTCTGGACTTAGCTGGTATTTTGTTTTTTCCTCCTTCGGTGACTCATCATAACAGTAATCTGTGCTACAGCTCCTTTATAACCTTTATTTTTACTTTACTTTACAATTGGGATATAGTGGAATTGCAACAGATTTATTTCAGTCTCTGTTCTTTCTCACTGCTGGCGATCTCTCCAAGTCCTGGTCCTCCTCACCACATCCCCACAGTCACTTCCACCTCCCATTCATGCTCTATCAATAATTTCTGCAACCTTTCTAACATTATACCCATTAGCCCAGCCCAGCAACAAACTTTCATATATCCATGATCTTTTTATTACTAGCAAACTTCCCTTCCTCATCAACACCGAAACCTGGCTCACCCCCTCTGACACTGCCTCTCCAGCTACATTTTCATATGGTAGACTCCCCCTTTTCAACACATCCCGCCCCAGCTGCAAGTATGGCGGAGGAGTTGGTTTTCTCCTGTCAGATACCTGTTCCTTCACCCAAATCCCACTGCCACCCTACATTACTCTCCCTTCTTTTGAGGTGCACTGTTTTCGCATTTACTCCACCTCCAAACTCCAACAGGGCCAGCCACCACCTTCTTCGACCACTTTACCACCTAGTTACTTCCATTTCCTTTCCTCTGACATTCCCACTATCAGTGCCGCCATCAGGGCATGACAGCCCTTGCATGTGTATGGGGCTCGGTGATTACTCTTGAACTCTCTACCCCCTTATCCACAGAATGGGGTTGGACTGTTTGATCTGGCATTCCTATTCACCTATTCCTCTCCATTGAATAGTTGATATATGCTTCTGGCTGGAATTCCCTTTTCAAGGAGTGCGCCATTCATATATCATCGATGATCTATCTGTAAGATAGAACATCATTATTGGATAGGTGGAGGTTTGACACCCGACACTTTCACCATTCTGCTATTTGTTCCAGCAGCAGACAGAGGTAAGCATGGAATAAAGCTGCTCTGCACAACTCCTTTCAATATGAAGCATCTGCTGCCGGGTACTGCAGAGCAAATTGTATTCTCTAGCAAACAGTTGATCTATGATGGTGCTGGGTTTCCGATCCCCACTATTTATGGTGCTTGAACCTCTAGGTTCAAGCAACATATTGTAATCCGATTTCTTATATTTTATTATTATTATTCTACTCCGCGTTTTCTGCAATTAATGCGGCCCGAACTGCTCGGCACAGAGACCCCTTCTCAGGCGGCGTTTCAAAGCCCTCGGTGGAGACAGGTGTGCTATGGATTTTTGGAGTCGATCCGATTTGTAGTTTTTTTTTTTTAAAAATCGCATTTTAAGCAAAAATTTTCCCATAGGAATTAATGGCGACCTTTTCATGACCCCCAACTGACATGGATTGAAGCCTCAGCGCAGGTGCAGTGACCTTACAAAGATGGCAGCTATGCAAATGCAGCTTCCACACATGACCCGTATTAGCTAATAGAAGTTGACAGATCGCTGATTCAAGGTCTTAAAGGTGCAGCGCGCCAATGGCTTCTGAAAAGCCCCTCCCAGTGATGGCTAACCTTGGCACTCTAGCTGTTGTAAAACTACAACTTCCAGCATGCCCTTGCAACCTGTGGCAGTTGAGGCAGCAGTTGAGGCATGCTGGGAGTTGTAGTTCTCCAACAGCTGGAGTGCCAAGGTTTGCCATCACTGCAGTCGGACGCCAAAGTGGCTTTAGAAGTCCAGTGTGCCAAAGTGGCCCCCGAGGCAAAGTGGCAGCATGTGTCAACATGGCTAAAGTGGCTACCAAGTGAACAAAGTGGCTACCGAGGTGCCGAATGTGCCAAAGTGGCTACCAAGTGGCCAAAGTGGCAACTGAGGTGCCGAATGTGCCAAAGTGGCTAAACCAAGTGGCCAAAGTGGCTACCGAGGGGCCGAATGTGCCAAAGTGGCTACCAAGTGGCCAAAGTGGTTACTGAGGTGCCGAATGTGCCAAAGTCACTACCAAGTGGCTAAAGTGGCTACCGAGGTGCCGAATATGGCCAAAGTGGCTACCGAGGTGCCGAATGTGCCAAAGTCACTACCAAGTGGTTACTGAGGTGCTGAATGTGCCAAAGTGGCTACCAAGTGGCTAAAGTGGCTACCAAGGTGCCGAATATGGCCAAAGTGGCTACCAAGTGGCCAAAGTGGCTACCGAGGTGCCGAATATGGCCAAAGTGGCTACCAAGTGGCCAAAGTGGCTACCGAGGGGCCAAATGTGCCAAAGTGGCTACCAAGTGGTCAAAGTGGTTACTGAGGTGCCGAATGTGCCAAAGTGGCTACCAAGTGGCTAAAGTGGCTACCGAGGTGCCGAATGTGCCAAAGTCACTACCAAGTGGTTACTGAGGCGCCGAATGTGCCAAAGTGGCTACCAAGTGGCTAAAGTGGCTACCAAGGTGCCGAATATGGCCAAAGTGGCTACCAAGTGGCCAAAGTGGCTACCGAGGTGCCGAATATGACCAAAGTGGCTACCGAGGGGCCAAATGTGCCAAAGTGGCTACCAAGTGGCCAAAGTGGTTACTGAGGTGCCGAATGTGCCAAAGTGGCCACCAAGTGGCTAAAGTGGCTACCGAGGTGCCGAATATGGCCAAAGTGGCTACCGAGGTGCCGAATGTGCCAAAGTCACTACCAAGTGGCTACCGAGGTGCCGAATATGGCCAAAGTGGCTACCGAGGTGCCGAATGTGCCAAAGTCACTACCAAGTGGCTACCGAGGTGCCGAATGTGCCACAGTGGCTACCAAGTGGCCAAAGTGGCTACGAGGGGCCGAATGTGTCAAAGTGGCTACTAAGTGGCCAAAGTGGTTACCGAGGTGCCGAATGTGCCAAAGTCGCTACCAAGTGGCTAAAGTGGCTTACCGAGGTGCCGAATGTGCCCAAGTGGCCAAAGTGGCTACCGAGGTGCCGAATGTGCCAGAGTCACTACCAAGTGGCTACCGGGGTGCCGAATGTGCCACAGTGGCTACCAAGTGGCCAAAGTGGCTACCGAGGTTCTGAATGTGCCACAGTGGCTACCAAGTGGCCAAAGTGGCTACCAAGGTGCCGAATGTGCCAAAGTCGCTACCAAGTGGCTACAAAGGTGTCGAATGTGCCAAAGTGGCTACCAAGTGGCCAAAGTTTTTACCGAGGTGACGAATGTGCCAAAGTGGCTACCAATGTTCCGAATGTGCCAAAGTGGCTACCAAGTGGCCAAAGTGGCTACCGAGGTGCCGAATGTGCCAAAGTGGCTACCAAGTGGCCAAAGTGGCTACTGAGGTACGGAATGTGCCAAAGTGGCTATACACAGCATTCATATTCTAACTTTACTTTCTTAGTCGACACCTGATACAATGCAGTAAAGCTGGCAGCGCTGTTCAAGCACCATGGATTTCGTTCAGGAAATGCCCATCTAGTTTAATGTTGATCACCTACATTAAAGACAGCTAATTTAAGTTGTCACATATTTTTGGATGTTTTCCTAGTGATGTAAATCTGAAAAGCAACTAACAAAATAAACAGCTGTAAGACATTGCCTGGAGATAATGAAATAGCATATTAGTTTTAATATAAGCATGATTTGAGTTGGCATGATGGAGGTTATATATCATTTTAATAGGTAAAACATTAGATTTGATGAAGTTATCATATTGATGCTCAAGTTTAAAAAAATGGAGAGAAATAATGCCTTACAGATTATAGGAATTATGCTTACAGTCATATGTTAAAGTTTGGGCACCCCTATTACTGTTAACCTTTCTGCTTTATAACAATTTTGGTTTTTGCAACAGCTATTTCAGTTTCATATATCTAATAACAGATGGACTCAGTTATATTTCTGGATTCAAATGAGGTTTATTGTACTAACAGAAAATGTGCAATCTGCATTTAAACAAAATTTGACCTGTGCAAAAGTATGGGCACCCTTATCATTTTCTTGATTTGAACACTCCTAACTACTTTTTACTGACTTCCTGAAGCACTAAATTGGTTGTGTAACCTCATTGAGCTTTGAACTTCATAGCCAGGTGTATCAAATCATGAGAAAAGGTATTTAAGGTGGCCACTTGCAAGTAGTTCTCCTATTTGATTCTCCTATGAAGAGTGGCATCATGGGCTCCTCAAAACAACTCTCAAATGATCTGAAAACAAAGATTATTCAACATAGCTTTTCAAGGGAGGGATACAAAAAGTTGTCTCAGAGATTTAACCTGTCAGTTTCCACTGTGAGGAACATAGTAAGGAAATGGAAGAACACAGGTACAGTTCTTGTTAAGCCCAGAAGTGGCAGGCCAAGAAAAATATCAGAAAGGCAGAGAAGAAGAATGGTGAGAACAGTCAAGGACAATCCACAGACCACCTCCAAAGACCTGCAGCATCATCTTGCTGCAGATGGTGTCACTGTGCATCGGTCAACAATACAGCGCACTTTGCACAAGGAGAAGCTGTATGGGAGAGTGATGCAAAAGAAGCCGTTTCTGCAAGCACGCCACAAACAGAGTCGCCTGAGGTATGCAAAAGCACATTTGGACAAGCCAGTTACATTTTGGAAGAAGGTCCTGTGGACTGATGAAACAAAGATTGAGTTGTTTGGTCATACAAAAAGGCGTTATGCACGGAGGCTAAAAGACACAGCATGCCAAGAAAAACACTTGCTCCCCACAGTAAAATTTGGTGGAGGTTCCATCATGCTTTGGGGCTGTGTGGCCAATGCCGGCACCGGGAATCTTGTTAAAGTTGAGGGTTGCATGGATTCAACTCAGTATCAGCAGATTCTTGACAATAATGTGCAACAATCAGTGACGAAGTTGAAGTTACACAGGTGATGGATATTTCAGCAAGACAATGATCCAAAACACCGCTCCAAATCTACTCAGGCATTCATGCAGAGGAAAAATTACAATGTTCTGGAATGGCCATCCCAGTCCCCAGACCTGAATATCATTGAACATCTGTGGGATGATTTGAAGCGGGCTGTCCATGCTCGGCGACCATCAAACTTAACTGAACTGGAATTGTTTTGTAAACAGGAATGGTCACAAATACCTTCATCCATGATCCAGGAACTCATTAATAGCTACAGGAAGCGACTAGAGGCTGTTATTTTTGCAAAAGGAGGATCTACGAAATATTAATGTCACTTTTATGTTGAGGTGCCCATACTTTTGCACCAGTCAAATTTTGTTTAAATGCAGATTGCACATTTTCTGTTAGTACAATAAACCTCATTTGAATACAGAAATATAACTGAGTCTATCAGTTATTAGATATATGAAACGGAAATAGCTGTTGCAAAAACCAAAATTGTTATAAAGAAAAAAGGTTAACATTAATAGGGGTGCCCAAACTTAAACATATGACTGTACCTTTTAGGAAAGTATATGATTTAACAATATAACTTGTATTCTGTCAAATGCCGTAAGGAAATAAAAAAGTGAAAAACAGAATTAAGTATTCTTGTACTCTGTACATAAGTGTAGGAAATCACTTGGGAACATTTGCTGTAAAAAAGAGTGGTTAGGCTAGTTTCACATTAGCGTTTTTTTGCGCAGCGCATCGGGCGCATAAAAAACGCAAAGAAAAACGCAAAACAAACGCGCGTTTTTTTAACGTCATGCGCACGCTGATGCGCCAAAAAAATGCAGCGTTGCTTGCGTTTTACATGCGTTTTTGCATGCGTTTGCGTTTTTTTTATGCACATGCGTTTTTAGGTGTGACATTTTTTCCATTGTCTAGAGAACATTCTAGACTTGTTTCACTCAAAAACGCATTCGCAAAAAAACGCAACCGTGCGCAAGACCATGCGCACGCATGCGTTCCCATAGACTTCAATGTATTGTTTTTGCGCAAGCGTGCGCATGCGTTTTTTTGCTGAGACAGGGCGCACCAAAAAATGCAACATGTTGTGTCTGGCGCGCCTGGCGCAAAAGACAAAAAAACGCATGCGCACGAAAACGCAAGTGTGCGCAAGACCATGCGCACGTCATGTTAAACATAGGTGCGCAGTGCGCATGCGCACAGGTGCGCACGATGCGCTACGAACAAAAGCGCAAATGTGAAACCAGCCTTAGTCAGAGTGCTGAATATGCCCAAACTATCATTGTTGGGGACATGGCAATAGGTTGGATAGCATGCTTGTTGTTTCATGCAGGGAAGTATGTGCACTGGACTCTTGCTCTGCTTAATTTACAGGTGTCACTATTTTCGTACAGAGAGAACTGCCTTTCATGCCCAGCTGGCTAGTGAGAAGTTGGAGTAATTTAGTCCTTCATGTGGCTTATCTTATCGTTGGTAGCGCCTAATGTTTTATGTGTATCAAAGTTTCTTGTATGACATAAAAGTGAATTATCACCTGCTGATAATATATCTCCTGATTAAATAACATGATTGCCTACTTGGAGAGCTGATACCATATTTTTTTTTCTTTTCTCCAATTATTTTCCTTGGTTTGCAAACTTTCTTACCTTGTACTGCTGTCATTTATTGAAATAGCCTTCTGTTTAGTGAAGTCCAAATACTGCGATAGAATGATTGTTTTACATTCAACAGAAGGTATTGTATTGGCTTGTCATTGCCATGGGTTAAAACACATGAATAAATTGGGATTGTTCTTTTATTTGTTCATCTTTCCACTTGGCTACCGTCATTCCATGCTACAAGCCATTGTAAACCAAACCAGTGTTAAAAAATTTTTATTTGATAAATCTTGTAAGGAGCGGTTCTTATCTGAGAAATTTGGAAGATGTTCTTTATTGACTTTTCGTAAGTGATGTTTTATTAATGAGCCAATAGAAAGCAATTTGTTCTGGTCAAAGTAATAAATGTGGTAGGCAACATTTTGATTTATTCACTTTACACAAATTTTCATTCACAAGTAGAGTTTTCTTCATTATTTTAACCTTCTCGTTTTAGGAATGTTGCCTTTGCAGTCTACGAGGAGGCGCTCTTAAACAAACAACAGATAATAAGTAAGTCATTGGTAACACTTTAACACTTGAGTTAAGACTTTTAACTTTGAATGATTTAGTTAAAGACTGTTAAAACTTATCACAGAAAAGGTATAACTGAAAATTTAGCAGTAATTGGGTTATTTCTCCAAAAAAAAAAAAAACAATTATAGGATAAACTAGTGACATGTCAAAATTACTGTTATTGCGTGAACAGTTAAATCTGTCACCTATTTTTTGGACTATCAGCTGCCGGCACTACCATCAGGGGCTTATATACAGCATTCTGTAATGCTATAGATAAGCCCCCAATGTAACCTGAAAAATAAGAAAAACTAGTTATATTAATACTCGCCTATGGGCAGTCCGAATCCGGATTTGGTCCGATGGGTGTCGTGGTTCAGTCCGGCGCCTCCCATCTTGTAACGATGACGTCCTCTTTTTTGCTTCCCGTTGTGGCTTCGGCGCAGACGCACTGCTCTGTCCTGTTGAGGGCAGAGCATAGTCCTGCAGTGCGCAGGCACCGGACCTCTCTGAGCTTTCCCGGCGCCTGCGCACTGCAGGACTCTGCCCTGCCCACGACGGGAAAAAAAGAGGACGTCATTGCTACAAGTTGGGAGGCACCGAACCGGAACACAACACCCATCGTGCTCTCAGATGAGTTACTTTCCTTATTGGTACTATTATTTTGTGGTACATGGTATTCATTGATCACTTTCAATTTTAGAAAGACTGAATGAACAAAAAACAGCAGTTCAATTTTTTAGGTTTTAGAGGAGGAAATTAGAAAAAAAAATTGAAGCAAAAAATGTGATCAATACTGTACGTAATATCCCTTATCCTGGTATATATTGTCCCCTCATCCCTACACTAGTATTCATGGCCCCATCCTTATCCTGGTATGATTGGCTCCATCCCCGTCCTGGTATGCATGGCCCAATACTCTAAATTCTCACCCAGCTAGCTGCCTGTTTGTTCTGCAGCTGGACCTTCCTACTTTTCTCTTCTGTAGAAAAGTAATAGGATTGAAAACTCTTCCTGAGTTAAACCATTAGTATTGTTGTTTCTAAATGATTATTACCGTAAATACTCGTGTATAAGCCCCCCCCCCCATTTTGCCACAAAAAACTGGGAAAACTTATAGACTCATGTATAAGCCGAGGGTGGTGCTGCACAAGGGTTAATGGTGGTCCAAAAAGATGCTTCGTAGATAAATACCCCCATAAAATGCTGCACAAGGGTTAATGGTGGCCCAACAAGATGCTCCAAGGATAAATGCACCCCATATATTGCTGCACAAGGGTTAATGGTGTCCCAAGTAGATGTTCCATACATAAATACCCCCATATGCTGCACAAGGGTTAATTGTGGCCCAAGTAGAAGCTCCATACATAAAATACCCCCCATATGCTGCTATATAAAATGTAAAAAAAAAAAAACACAAACACATTCTCACCTCTCCATCGCTGGGAGCCAGGTGCCGGTGTAGCTGCTGGCTCAGGCCCCCGGCACTGGCTATATTTATAGTTTCCCGCTCCATCGCTGTCTCCCGGGTGCTGTGCAGTGACGTTAGCAGAGGGTGCGCGCTGACTACGTCATCGCGCCCTCCGCTGAATGTCACAGCCAGATTACCCGGGAGACAGCGATGGAACGGGGACCGGTCAATATTGCTCTGCTTCCAGTCATACTTGCCCCCCTCCTGGCACACGGTCTCTTCAGCCACTGCTTCCCGCATGATCTCGGCATCCCAGCTGTTTCTGCATTCAGCGGTCACGTGGTACCGCTCATTTAATATGCACATATTCATGAGTTTAATGAGCAGTACCACGTGACCACTTAATGCAGGAACACCTGGGACGCTGAGATCATGGGGGAAGCAGGAGCTAAAGAGACCGTGACAGGAGGGGGTGAGTATGGTCTCTGACACCCCGCCGACCCCCGTATATGACTCGCGTATAAGCCGAGAGGGGGACTCTCAGCCCAAATAAATGGGCTGAAAATCTCGGCTTATACACGAGTATATATGGTAACTTGTTTTCTTAGCGTTATTTGAGGTCTGCATGCACTGCATTTTTTTGTTATTTTGACAATTTCTCATTTTCTGAAAATAAATATAAAATTTAGTGCTTGGAAATGTGAAGACATGTCAGTTTATAGAATAAAAGAGCAATTTACATTTTACTCAAAAATATTCCTATAAAGAGAAAAATCAGACAAACTGAAAATTTTGCAGTGGTCTCTTAATTTTTGCCAGAGCTGTATAACAAATACTTCTTAGGGTACCCTTACACTTAGCGACACTCCAGCGATCCCGACAACGATACGACCTGGTAAGGATCACTAGTACGTCGCTAGTAAGCTGTCAAATAGGCAGATCTGTTCAACAACGCAGCAATGATACGGCGATCCGTATAACAACCTCGGCGGTCGTTGGGACCTTGTCACACAGCAGCTATTCTGACTACTCATGCCTGCATCTCTGAGTTCTGCGTCAACGCTATGTGTCACACGTAGCGAGATCTCTGGTGAGGTCGCTGTTGCGTCACAAAACCTGTGACATTTCAGCGATCTCGCTAACGATCTCGTTATGTGATACGGGGCCTTTACTCTCACTTATAGCTAGCTATGACTCGGGCACTTTTTGCTTGGTATCTCCTCTATTCCACCCTTGTTCCAGGCACTCCATCTAAATGTCACTCAACTTTTAGCACTTCAGTCACAGCACCAAACTTAATGGTCTGCCCCAGATTATTAATGGATAGTTCATATATATCTGTAGTGGTCTGACACACACAACCTCCATGATGTCTTGAAATCTACGCCGGTGGCTGCTGGATATAAGCAATGTATGGAATTTAGCACAGCAGCACTGTACACTGTTTAGTGACTGCTGCCGAGTACTGCAGTTTATCTCCCATTTATTGGACAGCATCAAAGTAGAGTTGAGCGAAACGGGTCGAAAAAATTCAAAAGTCGCCGACTTTCGCCAAAGTCGGGTTTCATGAAACGAAACCCGACCTTAGCGTGAGGTCGGCCATGAGGTCGGCGACTTTAGCGCCAAATTCGCGTTTCAAAAGATGCTTTAGCGCCCTTTTTCAGCCAATCGTGAAGAACGGACACTGTGGGCAACGTGATGACACAGGCAGCGGTCACCACCATCTTGGAGAAGGGCATGCAAATGATTGGCTTGCTTTGTGTGGCGTCACAGGGGGTATAAAAGGGCGGGGACGCCGACCGCCATGTTACTCATGCTGATCTCAGAATAGGGAGAGCTGCTGCAGCTGCTGATTCTGTAGGGAGAGCGTTAGGAAGACAAAAAGAAAAAAAAAAAAACCTGCTTCTGCTGCTAGCGCTTTTCACTGTAGTTACTGTGCAGTGAAAGGTGAAGACTTTTGCTTTTGTGCAGCAGCTCTGGTGGTGATTACCCTGCCTTTTAAGGCTAGCTGCATTGCTGTGTGCACACTGGTGTTCAAACTGCTTTTTTAAAAGCAATCCAAATTGTATTGTTTTGTCCTGGTGAGGTAGTGAGCGTTCTTTTTTTTCACACACCGTACAGCGGTGTACGCTCCTCACACAGTACCGTGTAACGGCTGTTATCACGGCCAAATTGAAGCTATCTACGTGTGTGACTCTGTAAGGAAAAGTCGAGGAGTTTGTCTGTTCTTACAGACCTACACCTTATAGTTTTGTCCGTTTTTTTTTTTACATTCAAAACTAGAGAGAGACAGCGTGTGTCAGTCCGTATACAAAAACACGGAGCTTGACAATTTTACATACACCGTACAGCGGTGTACGTGCTCGCTCCTCTCTCAGTACCATGTAACTGCTGTTATCACGGCCAAATTGAAGCTACAGTTGTGGCCAAAAGTATTGACACCCCTGCAATTTTGTCAGATAATAATCAGTTTCTTCCTGAAAATGATTGCAAACACAAATTCTTTGGTATTATTATCTTCATTTAATTTGTCTTAAATGAAAAAACACAAAAAGAATTGTCCTAAAGCCAAATTGGATATAATTCCACACCAAACCTAAAAAAGAGGGTGGACAAAAGTATTGGCACTGTTCGAAAAATCATGTGATGCTTCTCTAATTTGTGTAATTAACAGCACCTGTAACTTACCTGTGGCACCTAACAGGTGTTGGCAATAACTAAATTACACTTGTAGCCAGTTGACATGAATTAAAGTTGACTCAACCTCTGTCCTGTGTCCTTGTGTGTACCACATTGAGCATGGAGAAAAGAAAGAAGACCAAAGAACTGTCTGAGGACTTGAGAAACCAACGTGAGAGGAAGCATGAGCAATCTCAAGGTTACAAGTCCATCTCCAAAGACCTGAATGTTCCTGTGTCTACCGTGCGCAGTGTCATCAAGAAGTTTAAAGCCCATGGCACTGTGGCTAACCTCCCTAGATGTGGACGGAAAAGAAAAATTGACAAGAGATTTCAACGCAAGATTGTGCGAATGTTGGATAAAGAACCTCGACTAACATCCAAACAAGTTCAAGCTGCCCTGGAGTCCGAGGGTACAACAGTGTCAACCCGTACTATCCGTCGGCATCTGAATGAAAAGGGACTGTATGGTAGGAGACCCAGGAAGACCCCACTTCTTACCCCGAGACATAAAAAAGCCAGGCTGTAGTTTGCCAAAACGTACCTCAAAAAAACTAAAACATTTTGGAAGAATGTTCTTTGGTCAGATGAGACAAAAGTAGATCTTTTTGGGCAAAGGCATCAACATAGAGTTAACAGGAGAAAAAAAGAGGCATTCAAAGAAAAGAACACGGGCCCTACAGTCAAACATGGCGGAGGTTCCCTGATGTTTTGGGGTTGCTTTGCTGCCTCTGGCACTGGACTGCTTGACCATGTGCATGGCATTATGAAGTCAGAAGACTACCAACAAATTTTGTAGCATAATGTAGGGCCCAGTGTGAGAAAGCTGGGTCTCCCTCAGAGGTCATGGGTCTTCCAGCAGGACAATGACCCAAAACACACTTCAAAAAGCACTAGAAAATGGTTTGAGAGAAAGCACTGGAGACTTCTAAGGTGGCCAGCAATGAGTCCAGACCTGAATCCCATAGAACACCTGTGGAGAGATCTAAAAATGGCAGTTTGGAGAAGGCACCCTTCAAATATCAGGGACCTGGAGCAGTTTGCCAAAGAAGAATGGTCTAAAATTCCAGCAGAGCATTATAAGAAACTCATTGATGGTTACCGGAAGCGGTTGGTCGCAGTTATTTTGGCTAAAGGTTGTGCAACCAAGTATTAGGCTGAGGGTGCCAATACATTTGTCTGGCCCAATTTTGGAGTTTTGTGTGAAATGATCAATGTTTTGCTTTTTGCTTCATTCTCTTTTGTGTTTTTTCATTTAAGACAAATTAAATGAAGATAATACCAAAGAATTTGTGTTTGCAATCATTTTCAGGAAGAAACTGAGTATTATCTGACAGAATTGCTGGGGTGTCAATACTTTTGGCCACAACTGTAAGTGTGTGACTCTGTAAGGAAAAGCTGAGGAGTTTGTCCGTTCTTACAGACCTACACTCTAGGGAGATTCCAATTCTGCCCAATTCTATATACACCTTGTAGTTTGTCATACACTAGGCAATTTCTGCCTGTCACATTGCGGTGTAATATAAACAGGGCCTGACAGAATCCAACTGTGTCCTGAAGTCTAGAGAGATTCCAATTCTCAGTCCTCTATACATCTTTCTTACACCATCCAGAATCTGCCTGTCAGATTTCGGTGTAATATAAACAGGGCCTGACAGAATCCAACTGTGTCCTGAAGTCTAGAGAGATTCCAATTCTCCACAGTCCTCTATACACCTTTCTTACACCATCCATAATCTGCCTGTCACATTGCGGTGTAATATAAACAGGGCCTGACAGAATCCAACTGTGTCCTGAAGTCTAGAGAGATTCAAATTCTCCCCACTCCTATATACACCTTGTACCTTGTTTTACAGTACCATATAGTTGGTGGTTTTTTGGGTACATTTTCCCCAAAAAATGAGGAAGTGTGGAGGAAGAGTCGGTGGAAGTGGGCGGGGGTTGGCAGCTGGTAATGATGGTGTTGGTGGTGGATCTGCTGGTAGTGGCAAAAGCAAAATAGCACCTAATGCAGGAGGTGTTGAGCCTGCGTCATCATCTGGCTCCACAAGGCCTCGAAGGCTCCCTTTTCTGGGAGTCGGTAAACAGCTTTTAAAGCCGGAGCTTCAAGAACAAGTTTTGGCTTACATTGCTGACTCAGCCTCCAGCTCTATCGCCTCCTCTTCTGAAGTTTTAAAAAATAAAAGCACTGAGTCATCATTAGAGGCTCATGGTCATGAACCACACCTTTCCTTGTGTCCTTCACCCCATCCAAAATTGAAGGATGCGGCAGGCCACACTACAGATTACTCCATGGAACTGTTTTCACATACCATGCCTCGGTTATCAAGTCAAATCGTGAATTATCCAGGCCAAGATGAATCTGACATGGAGTGCACTGATGCACAGCCACTGATAGATGATTCTGCTGGTACATTCACTCAGAGCACTACATTGTCCTCGCAGTGTACTGAGGCAGAATCTGACCCTGATGAAACTCAGGTGCCCCTTCCCGCATACTATACCACCATACACGGTGACACAGAGGAAGGTGCACATGACATTGAAGAGGAGGTAATGGATGACCCAGTTGTTGACCCAGATTGGCATCCATTGGGGGAAGAGGGTGCCGCCGCCAATAGCTCAGAAGAGGAGGAGGAGCATCCACAGCGGGCATCGACATCACAACAGCTGTTATCTGGCAGGCCCGGAGCAGTCCAAAAACAGGTTACAAAAACCAAAAGAGTTGCAGGACAGCTTGACCAGACGGTCAAAATAGCACAGCGTGCAAGGCCTCAAAATGTCTTCCATAGTAGGAAGAGTGCAGTGTGGCACTTTTTTGAACAAAATCCTAATGATCAGGCAAAGGTTATATGTAAGAAGTGCGCAAAGACCTTTAGCCGAGGGAAGAATCTGAGAAATTTGAATACCAGTTGCATGCTAGGACATTTAACCACCATGCACTTATAAGCGTGGACGGACTACCAAAACTCACGTACCACATGTGCAACTGCTCCCAAAGAAGGTAGTCAGCAACACTACATTGTTTCCCCCACTGTAAGCCCACCGGTTGGCACACCACCAGCAGCAAATGTTGAGTTGTCGTCGCAAGGGCAAATCAGTCAGGGAATCACACTGTTATTGCACCGAAAGACTGAACCTAGGCCATCAGAAAGAACACCAACTCCATCACCATCATCAACCCTCTCTGTCCGCCATGTCCACCGCTAGTTCGACCATATGCATCTCTCAAGTCCAGCTCACCCTACCAGAGTCTGAGTAGGACAAGAAAGTACTCATCCTCTCATCTGCGTACACTGGGTTTGAACGCCCACATTGCCAAACTAATCTCGTTAGAGATGATGCCCTCTCGGTTGGTTGAAAGTGCACCTTTCCGCGAACTCATGGCCTACGCAGTACCACGCTATGACCTACCCAGACGCCACTTCTTTTCTCGCAAAGCCATCCCAGCACTCCACCTTCATGTGAAAGACCGCATTGTCCATGCACTCAAGCAATCAGTGAGTGGAAAGGTGCACCTCACAACTGATGCATGGTCCAGTCGGCATGGCCAGGGCCGTTACGTGTCCATCACTGCGCACTGGGTTAATGTGGTGGATGCAGGGTCCACAGGGGACAGCGGTGGTGGGACAGTGCTGCCTAGTCCACGGTATAGGAAACAGTTGGCCTTAGGCGTTCGACCCTCCTCCTCCTCCAGAAGCGAAAGCTCGTCCACAGAATGCAGTCGCACGAGCACTCCATCCGCAGCTGCCAGTGTTGCACACGAGGTGTCCCCCTATCGATCAGCTAGTGGAAAGCGTCAGCAGGCTGTGTTGAAGATGATGTGTTTGGGCGACAGACACACCGCGGAGGTACTGGCCGACTACTTTCAGCGACAAACTGAGTCATGGCTGGGCAGTCTACATCTTGAGGTAGGCAAGGTAGTTAGTGATAAGGGCCGTAATTTTGTGGCAGCCATAGCCCTTTCAAAACTCAGACACATTCCTTGCTTGGCTCACACCTTGAACCTGGTGGTGCAGTGCTTCCTCAATAATTATCCGCAGTTAACAGGCCTGCTCCAGAAGGTTCGAAGACTGTGCTTGCACATCCGCCGGTCGCCGGTACACTCCAGTCGTATGCAGAAGCTGCAGCGATTGCTCTACCTTCCCAAGCACCGCCTAATTATCGACGTTGCAACAAGGTGGAACTCCACACTGCACATGGTTGAGCGGCTGTGCGAACAGAGGCAGGCCGTAATGCATTTGTGGGAGGATACACGGGCAGGCACTTTGAGGGCAAACATGGAGTTGACAGGTGTGCAGTGGTCGAAGCTGAAAGACCTCTGTAAAGTCCTTCAGTGTTTTGAGGAATGCACACGGCTGGTAAGCGCAGACGACGCCATCATAAGCATGAGCATCCCACTTATGCGTGTGCTCATGCAAACTTTGACGCACATTAAGGAGCAGGCGTCTGCAGCCGAGGATGATGAGGAAGAGGAGGAGGGAAGCCTTGATGACAGTCAGCCATTGTCTGCTCCGGGAACTCTCCTGGACGATGTGTCGGAAGAAGAGGAAGAGGAGGATGATGATGGAGATGATTATTTAGGGGAGGAGGATGCTTCTCGTGGGGCAAGAGAAAATGTTGACGTGGCAAGGTCTGGTACAGGGTTTGTGCGTGACTGGAGGGATGTGGATTTGCCAGAAAGTGCTCCTCCACCCAGCACTCGCAGTGCATCATTGACACCGGGAACATTGGCCCACATGTCAGATTATGCTTTGCAGATCCTAAAAAGGGACCCCCGCATTGCCAAAATGATGAACGATGATGACTACTGGTTGGCCAGCATCCTGGATCCACGCTATAAAGGCAAATTCCAAAACATCATGCCACAGGAGAACCTTGACCTAATATTGGCTAACAAACTAGCAACTCTGGTAAACCGGTTGGTTGAGGTATTCCCAGCACACAGCAGCGGTGATGGTTCTCACGCGAGCCGTAGTGGCCGAGGGCAGCTTGGAAGAGGTGTTGGTGGTGCACACATCAGAAGTGGCGTTGGAGACAGGGGTTTCATGACCATGTTGTGGACTGATTTTTCAACTTCCGCTCACACGACTGTTAATACTGCATCGATTGAAAGTGACAGGAGACAGCACTTGTCAACTATGGTTACAAACTACTTCTCATCCCATATCGATGTTCTCCCTCTCAGGTCATTCCCATTTGACTATTGGGCCGCTAAAGTAGACACCTGGCCTGAATTGGCACAATATGCCTTACAGGAGCTCGCTTGCCCAGCTGCAAGTGTGCTATCGGAAAGAGTCTTCAGTGCTGCTGGATCAATCCTGACAGAAAAAAGTACCCGTCTCTCAACCCAAAATGTGGATGATCTAACCTTCATTAAAATGAACCATGCATGGGTTTCCAAGTATTTTGTCACACCTTACCCTGATGACACATAGGTTGCCAGAAAAATGGCTTTCTTTGGTCCTCCTCTTCCTGGGACTTGACCAATTTCGCCTTTAGCAGCAGGTGAATGTCCCACATCAACATATGCCATTTTGTAAACCTCCCTAACTGGGCTGCCTCCTCCCCCCCATGGCCGGGGTCACCACCTAGCGCACGCAACCGTGCGAGTGCCGTTGCCCTGGACAGGTGGGTGGGCTGACTCTTGGGTGCGGGCACTGGCACTGGGTCCCTCATAGTGCAATCAAGTGTCTGACGGTGGGGGTGCACACCCGCCGTCAGACACACCGCCGTACTATGAGGGGCCCTGTGCCAGTGCTGTCGCCAATGAGTGGGCCCCCCCTGCTTGCTCAGGATCACAGCACTTGCAAAGTTGAAATACTTACCTCTCCCTGCTCCACTGCCATGACGTCTTCCGCGTTTCCTGACAGTGATATTCTGATCAGAGAGCGCAATGACATCATGTCTGTACGCCCAGACTAGTACAGGGATTCCCTAGCGAGGAGACTTATTTGAGGAGACTTATTTAATTGTCTTCAATGTTGGGACAGCAATTTTTGGGGAGCACTATACTCTGGAGAATGATATATGGGGCCCACCATACACTGGAGCATTCCAAAGGTGGACATCAGACACTGGAGCAGCATTTACAGGGCCCATTATACACTAGAGCATTAGAAATGGGGCCCATTATATATGGAGTATTATTTGGGCCCATAAGACAGTGCAGCTTCATCCATGGGGACCAACATATACTGTAGCATTATGTGGAGCTCATCATATACTGTTTCAAACATTATATGGGACCAATGATTCTGTATGGAGAAATATATGGGCCTCATTACTCTGTATAGCGCACTATGCGGTGGCCATAATACTGTATGGAGTAATATACTGTCCGTTTTTGGAGCTATTAAAAATGGATATCAGTCATGAGATGTAAAAAGTGAAGTATTTTTCATTGTACTATGCCGCTATTTCTCTGCGGTATCGGAGCATCATGAGTTGTGGTATGTGTTAAAGGGGCGCTCTTTGGCCCAGGACACATGAAAACCTGGAGCCAGCCCTACCCCCCCCCCACAAATTTAGCCAAATAATCCCCATTTTTCAGTGCGTAACTAGTATTATGAAGTAAATTAAGGTTGAAAAGCTTCAGTAATCAGAATTGATGTTTTTGGCATTCAAAAGGGCACTGTAGGTGTGTTTCCTGTCCTCCACTCCCTGCCGACTTTGCTTCCCCATTGACTTGCATTGGGTTTCGTGTTTCAGTCGGCCTTTGACTTTTCACGATAATTGGCCGATTTCGTTCGACCCGACTTTTGCGAAAGTCGGGTTTCGTGAAACCCGACTCGACCCGAAAAAAGGCAAAGTCGCTCATCTCTACATCAAAGCCTAACTATGGGTACACAATAGATGAATATACCACATACATGAGCATAAATAAGGCAACCTCACAACCAAGCGATTTCTTCACTTCAATATGGTCAACAGTAACCCATTACAGCAACAGAGCATATAAAAGTTCTTGATAGTCCAAAACAATCCCATGGTAATGTGCCCAAGGAGGTGAGGGATTTTAAATTAAAATTTTATTCATACTTCACTGGCTAAACTTCTCCCCTGTAGTCATAGAATCATAGAATGTTAGAATTGGAAGGGACCTCCAGGGTCATCTTGTCCAACCCCTTGCTCAATGCAGGATTCACTAAACCATCTCCTATCTGTCCAGCTTCTGTTTGAAGACTTCCATTGAGATAGATATATATATATATATATATAAGAGATAGAGAGATAGATATATATATATATATATATATATATATATATATATACACACTCACTGGCCACTTTATTAGGTACACCATGCTAGTAACGGGTTGGACCCCCTTTTGCCTTCAGAACTGCCTCAATTCTTCATGGCAGAGATTCAACAAGGTGCTGGAAGCATTCCTCAGAGATTTTGGACCATATTGACATGATGGCATCACACAGTTGGTGCAGATTTGTCGGCTGCACATCCCTGATGCGAATCTCCCGTTCCACCACATCCCAAAGATGCTCTATTGGATTGAGATCTGGTGACTGAGGAGGCCATTTGAGTACAGTGAACTCATTGTCATGTTCAAGAAACCAATCTGAGATGATTCGAGCTTTATGACATGGCGCATTATCCTGCTGAAAGTAGCCATCAGATGTTGGGTACATTGTGGTCATAAAGGGATGGACATGGTCAGCAACAATACTCAGGTAGGCTGTGGCGTTGCAACGATGCTCAATTGGTACCAAGGGGCCCAAAGAGTGCCAAGAAAAAATTCCACACACCATGACACCACCAGCACCAGCCTGAACCGTTGATACAAGGCTGGATGGATCCATGCTTTCATGTTGTTTACGCCAAATTCTGACCCTACCATCCGAATGTCGCAGCAGAAATCGAGACTCATCAGACCAGGCAACGTTTTTCCAATCTTCTACTGTCCAATTTCGATGAGCTTGTGCAAATTGTAGCCTCAGTTTCCTGTTCTTAGCTGAGAGGAGTGGTACCCAGTGTGGTCTTCTGCTGCTGTAGCCCATCTGCCTCAAAGTTCGACGCACTGTGCTTTCAGAGATGCTCTTCTGCCTACCTTGGTTGTAACGGGTGGCAATTTGAGTCACTGTTGCCTTTCTATCAGCTCGAACCAGTCTGCCCATTCTCCTCTGACCTCTGGCATCAACAAGGCATTTCCGGCCACAGAACTGCCGCTCACTGGATTTTTTTTCTTTTTCGGACCATTCTCTGTAAACCCTAGAGATGGTTGTGCGTGAAAATCCCAGTAGATCAGCAGTTTCTGAAATACTCAGACCAGCCCTTCTGGCACCAACAATCATGCCACGTTCAAAGGCACTCAAATCACCTTTCTTCCCCATACTGATGCTCGGTTTGAACTGCAGGAGATTGTCTTGACCATGTCTACATGCCTAAATGCACTGAGTTGCCGCCATGTGATTGGCTGATTAGAAATTAAGTCTTAACACACAGTTGGACAGGTGTACCTAATAAAGTGGCCAGTGAGTGTGTATATATATATATACACACACAGTACAGACGAAAAGTTTGGACACACCTTCTCATTCAAAGAGTTTTCTTTAATTTTCATAGTCATGAAAATATAGATTCACTCTGAAGGCATCAAAGCTATGAAATAACACATGTGGAATTATATAATTAACAAAAAAGTGTGAAACAACTGAAAATGTCTTATATTCTAGGTTATTCAAAGTAGCCACCTTTTGCTTTGATTACTGCTTTGCACACTCTTGGCATTCTCTTGATGAGCTTCAAGAGGTAGTCACCGGAAATGGTCTTCCAACAGTCTTGAAGGAGTTCCCAGCGATGCTTAGCACTTGTTGGCCCTTTTGCCTTCACTCTGCTGTCCAGCTCACCCCAAACCATCTCGATTGGGTTCAGGTCTGGTGACTGTTAGATATATATAATCTCTGTCTAACAGATTAAACTGCCTGTGTTGCCCATAGCAACCAATCACTAAGCATCTTTCATTTCTTGAGAGCTGTTTAAAAGATGAAAGCTGAGCTGTGATTGGTTGCTATGAGCAACAGTTTACCCGCTCCACAACACCTCAGCAGACACTGACCGGGTGGGAGAAATCTAGCATCCCTGGGAACATAAGTTACCAGCCATTGTCTGACACCCAGAAAGGAGCAGAGAGCACATGTAGCTGTAGGAGCAGAGAGCTGTAGTTTGATTGTCTGTTTAGACAACTGCACTTCATGTGCACAGTATAAACATTAATATGAGCGTTCTATATGCATAGAATATCATTGTTCTCGGCAGTTCTTATATTGAATGCTGATTTCATTTGTGCGATTATGGCATGTCATGATGTATCTTGAAGCTTCTAGTCCCCAATAGAAAGCCTTATCTGGGTCTCACCCGGTGTTGTAATATAATACCTGTGTCTTGTGTGGCAGAGGCAATGTAAAACCTTATCTGGCACCAGGGCCCAAGTGAGACTGCTACTTTGGCACCCTTTATAGCTAGCTTGTGTTGTTCTTTGTGACTGTTCTTTTTATGGTATAGTTTAATGGCATCCATAGCATATCGGTTCACAGCAGATCTGCCATAACTTTTTAAAAAATTCAGTGCAAACAGCAAATTATTGTTATTGTGGTCACCTAAATATATGCATTCTTTCTTATATAGATGGGCACACGTAATGTGCGCAATAGCTGTCCCAGAAGTAAGATTTGAAAACGTGATGGAGCGATCCCAAATAGATACCAGCGGAATTCCTCTTGAGAGGTTGAAATTGGTAAGTAAGCAACACGTAAAAATTGTGATAATTAAAAAGAGAGACAAATAACCCCTGGCAAGGTAGCAAGTCCCAAAAGCAAAACCACAGTAAAGAAACCAATAAGACCAAAAGGTTCCACAACTGAAATAATTACCAATAATAATTGATTTAATTTATTGTAGATTAAAAAACATTTATGTATCCAGCACAACAGACATAAATATATTTTTGTGGGTAAGCCGGTTGGAAAATCCCAATAATAAAAGGGCACCAGTCACTATTCAAAAACCGTACTTGAAAATAAAAATCTATCGCATGTAATTTTTGTGTAAAGACTTTGTGTGTCTCCCCCCACCAAACACCTGACACATGTTTCACAAATGCTTCATCAGAGCGTGTATGTCGGATGAGCCTCATATTGGCTTTATTACCATTACATCCACTATTTGCACTTCAATCTATTTTTCCAGGAGCTCTTTTTTTGGCACTCCAGTCTTTACTAGTTTCTGTATCATATGTGCTTGACATTGCATATTCTTATTAAGCATTTAAATGCATTTGTAAGCATACATATTGTTGCATATATTGTTTTTGCATAGTAATTGGTGCCCTTTTATATGGCAGTTTACCTGCTGACTCTTCTAATAAATCTTTGTCTTTTGGGTTGGACACATACATATTTTTTAATCTACTTTCTGTAAAAAAAAAAAAAAAAAAAAATATTTCAGCTTTGGCACTGTTCTGTTTTTTTGGTTTTGCCTTTTTTAAATTCAACATTTTTATTGGAAAAAAACTACAAAAACCAGATACTATATGATCCCTATCCATCTTCCGCAACCCTTAAAAATGATTTTTCTTCTCGACATCCAGTAACCGATTACAGATTATGCACCAACATATTAGTAAGGGTCAATATATGAACATTGCTTGAGTTTTATACCAACATTGGTAATGTAGCACATAAGAGTTTTGGTTCTAAATGTTAAGATTCAAAATGTATGCTCTTCGTATAGACTAGTGGAACCAAGAGGTTGCTGAAATAACCACCTTCTTCCAGGGTCCTCCCACTCTGGATATGCTGCAACTTCTCTGCTAAAAAGTACACCCAAGGGTTCAGCACTACTACACCTCCGTCATCTTTGCATTGTTACTTTATTGTGAGGCGGACACTTTAAAACAACGGTATTGTATGGATTATTTTTATTTCATAAATCAATAGTACATCTGAAAATAAGCAAATTTGTATTCGTTCTTATCGGAGAAATCTGCTTCTTTCTCCGACAGGATTGATCTTTCATTCTCAAAATCTCAATTCTGGGGTCAAATCTGTATTCAGTGACGACAGATTTTTTCATTAGATAGAATCATCAGTAGCAGCTGCTATGTAGAGAAGAGGAGGTAGAAGCAGAGATCCCCCTCTATGTCCTCCCATCTATATAGCCTTTTATCAGTAGTAACTGTCCGCTACGATCTCGGTAACCTTTTGTCTTCACCGAATACAGATTTTACCCCAGAATTCAGTATTTTGAGAATGAATGATCAGTCCTGTCTGATAGAGAATTAATTTCTCTGACAAGATATATTACAAAGGTGCTTATTTTCGTTTGTACTATTTATTTATTAAAATACAAAATTCAAACGAGAATGACTCATTAGAGATCTTATTAATTTTATAGAAATATCTCATTGAGACCCATAATGGAAAACGGTGCAGCATACAATGCACCTGGGACATCCATACCATTTGGATTAGAATTGCTGGCCCTAGTACTAACAAAGGGAGTTTTGGCCAGACTTGAAGCTTCTGCCTTATCTAAAAGAGGTTGGCCACTACTTTTTTTTTATTGATGGACCATCAGTATCTGATCGGTGTGGGGGCGACACTTGGCACCCCACCGGTCAGCTGTTAATGGCGGTGGCCGGAAGTTTAGCTTTGTGAAAACTATAGTGGCCATAGCCAGGTAGTGCAGATCCATCTCCTATTCATTTGAATAGTATTTGGATCTGCAGTACCTGGCCACGACCACAATAGAGATAGTGGACCAGTAACATCTGATTGTCGAGGGAGCACTGTATGTTTCAAACACTTGTGCCTGATTCAGCTCTCCTCCTGTTCTGATCTTCTCTGTGGGCATTTGCTTTTTCCCACCATGTATAATGATTTAGCATTGTCATACAGGGAAAAAAAATAAATAATAAAATGAAATGTAAAAATATTTTAATTAGCCTCCCTGCCCCCATTTTACTGATATACACAGTTAAAATAAAAAGTACTGTGGAAGGTCCTCTTTAAAAGACAGACTTGCTTTTAGTCTCTCAAAGCAAATGTATTGTGAGCATGAATGGTGCATTTCCCTCTTTGTTTTATAAGCACATTTCAATAAATCAAATACAGTTGTTGAATAGGTTCATGTTGTGCCTTATCTTAAGCACCTTATACTCCGCATGTAGTTTGTCTAAGGAAAGATCTAAAAACATCTTGCTTTTGAAGAACAGATGATAAGAATTGAATTGTCTTTTGATCAGATAAAAGAAAAGACAACGTCAATCATGATTAAACTGGTTTATATAGCAAAATGTAAAACTAAAAAGTAATAATGCAGATATATGTTCACCCATTAAATATAAACGTAAAATATATATATGAAGACTATAAAATGGAAAAAAACTTTTTCTTTTTGTCTGATGAAATTGTTAGAAATGTATAATGCAGTCGACTTAGCCATTCATTAAAGAAAAGCTATCACCAGATCAGAAAGTGCCAATTTTGTCTCATACTTTGTCTCCCCCGATGTAACCGTTTGTCATTCAGTGCCGGGGTGTGGTTATAGCTGTTGCTTACAATGTACTGAGCAGTGACTGAAGCTGTGCTTCTATGACTGAAAGCCAGAGGCTGCCGGTAGGAATAAAGTTCACTTCCTCCGGGTAGCCTGGCTTTCAGTGCTGCAGCCACACAGCTTTAATAACCTGCAGATTAAAACCATATATGCAGGTTGATTGCCTTTCTGACATGACAGTTTTGTTTAGTGGATTTATGACAGCACACTGATAGGCTATTTATTTTAAATTAATACAGTCCTCTTCATTTTTTTTTATCAGGCACAGCCACATTGGTATTTTAATGGCTCTGCTTGGTATTCTAGCTTACTCCCATCGCTGGACCAGTTATTTGATTCTAATTCCCCATATTTAAAGTTTTTTTTTTTCATAAGGTATCTTAAAGATAGGATTGATGATGTTATCAGTGTCAGACCGGTTAAGGTCTGGATGTTGGCATTTGTGCTGCTGAACAGTACCGCTCCATCAACTGTTAAGTGGCCATGACCATGTAATGCAGAGTCCCTCCTATTCATTTGAATAAAGGCAGATGTGCAGTACCCAGCTAAGGTTGCTACTCCATTGTCAAAGCTGTGCTGTTTAGCGCTGTAACTGTTTGGCATTGGCGGCAGCCAGATGTTAAGAACAGCTGATCGGTGGGGGTGCTGGGTCCTGGACCCCAACCAATCTGATATTGATGACCTATCTTCACTATAGGTGAATCAATATAAAAGTAGTAGAGCAATCGTATTGTCCTTCAATCTTCTGCAAAATACCTTTAAATGCCAAGTGGCTGAATTGCTTTGTAATTAAGGGAAGTAAACAATTTCTAGACTAGTTGGAAAGTCACACAAAGTTAGTGAGCTGTATTGTTTTTCGGCTATTTAGCGCAGTCATCATGCTGAGTAGGCTAGAATCCCACATGGTTGGCCTCAAAACTACAACAAAAGCTGCATGTCCAGTTGCAGCCATAGAGTGCCTACTATCTAATTCACTATATTGAGAAAAAATTCTACTACACATAGAATTAAATATATCAATTATCATGCATACAGAAACCAGAATTACAAGTGTATTAGTGAATTTCTACAAATAAACCCTATTAAAAAGATATTAAAGTCACAAAATCAGATGGTTTCGTTTTGTATGAAATGAACACGTGACATACACTCACTGGCCACTTTATTAGGTACACCATGCTAGTAACGGGTTGGACCCCCTTTTGCCTTCAGAACTGCCTCAATTCTTCGTGGCAGAGATTCAACAAGGTGCTGGAAGCATTCCTCAGAGATTTTGGACCATATTGACATGATGGCATCACACAGTTGGCGCAGATTTGTTGGCTGCACATCCCTGATGCGAATCTCCCGTTCCACCACATCCCAAAGATGCTCTATTGGATTGAGATCTGGTGACTGAGGAGGCCATTTGAGTACAGTGAACTCATTGTCATGTTCAAGAAACCAATCTGAGATGATTCGAGCTTTATGACATGGCGCATTATCCTGCTGAAAGTAGCCATCAGATGTTGGGTACATTGTGGTCATAAAGGGATGGACATGGTCAGCAACAATACTCAGGTAGGCTGTGGCGTTGCAACGATGCTCAATTGGTACCAAGGGGCCCAAAGAGTGCCAAGAAAAAATTCCCCACACCATGACACCACCACCACCAGCCTGAACCGTTGATACAAGGCAGGATGGATCCATGCTTTCATGTTGTTTACGCCAAATTCTGACCCTACCATCCGAATGTCGCAGCAGAAATCGAGACTCATCAGACCAGGCAAAGTTTTTCCAATCTTCTACTGTCCAATTTCGATGAGCTTGTGCAAATTGTAGCCTCAGTTTCCTGTTCTTAGCTGAGAGGAGTAGTACCCAGTGTGGTCTTCTGCTGCTGTAGCCCATCTGCCTCAAAGTTCGACGCACTGTGCGTTCAGAGATGCTCTTCTGCCTACCTTGGTTGTAACGGGTGGCAATTTGAGTCACTGTTGCCTTTCTATCAGCTCGAACCAGTCTGCCCATTCTCCTCTGACCTCTGGCATCAACAAGGCATTTCCGGCCACAGAACTGCCGCTCACTGGATTTTTTTTCTTTTTCGGACCATTCTCTGTAAACCCTAGAGATGGTTGTGCGTGAAAATCCCAGTAGATCAGCAGTTTCTGAAATACTCAGACCAGCCCTTCTGGCACCAACAATCATGCCACGTTCAAAGGCACTCAAATCACCTTTCTTCCCCATACTGATGCTCGGTTTGAACTGCAGGAGATTGTCTTGACCATGTCTACATGCCTAAATGCACTGAGTTGCCGCCATGTGATTGGCAGATTAGAAATTAAGTCTTAACACACAGTTGGACAGGTGTACCTAATAAAGTGGCCAGTGAGTGTATTTGTTACAGTAGTTTTGTAGTTATGCATAGATCTTTCTAAGGCTTCAAATCTTTCATGTGTTTGTGTAACAAAGTCAAAAGGAAATATGCAGTGGTGTAACTAGTGGTGTCCTCCATCCTGAGAGAGAATATATCTATATGTATCTTCCATCCTGATACTTATGTTTATCATCCTGGAATATATCCATTATCGTGGTCCCTATCCTGGTGTATGTCTCCCGTTTTGCCACTGTTCTTTAATGTGTAGGAAAAAAAAAGCTTTTTACTCACCTGGGGCAAACATAGAAGTCATGAGGCCCCCATAGCAGAAGTTTAATGCACTCCCCATAGTCCTCCATATAGTATAATGCACCACTCATAGTCCTCCATACAGTATAATGTGCCCCCATAGTCATCTATACGTTATAATGCACAGCCCATAGTCCCCCCCCCCCCCAATTGCTCCCCAGCTATGCTGCGTATTTTTCTGAAGCCATCAGTTGACTTTAGTGTGAAAGCAACGGGAGCGCATGACTGCCATGCACCCCCGATCATGTGCATGCCAATGTCAGCTGCTGGCTTCTGATTGGCCTTCAGCATGTATTGCAATGCACGAATCTGATGGGTCTGTGCAATGCAATACACTTCAGCTGAATGTGCGTCCGAGCCCCCTCCCTCTCTTAGCCTTTTAAATGCTACAATTGCTATTGATTGCAGCATTTAGGGCGTTAAATGGCCGAATGTGGGCACCGCAGGACTGGTCTGTCACTTAAGCCATGCTCCCTGCGGCGATTGTGTGGGCACTGCTCCTGTTTCTGCATGATCACCATGGCATAAATTTAAGTCATTTTGTGGCAATCCTTTCCCGACCATGATGTAAACTTACGTTAAATGTTGGGAAGGGTTTAAATGTAGCTGACTCTATGGTAAAGTGCATTTTAGTTCTAATGATGACTTGCATAATTAGGGAGGGTACCTAGACTTTGCCCAGTGTAGCGAGGGCCAAGGTCCATGGGATGAAGGCAAATTTGCATAGATTCAATTATTATAAACTCACACAAAAATGGAAAACGAAATACATTTAAAATTGGAATACAGTATTTAGATGTATGTCTGCATTATATTAATGTTTATAAAATAGTGGGTCTAGGTTTATAAAATACTCTTATGAAGAGTATATAGAAGCAGGTCCACTTTTGAGGCTCCTCAGCTCTTAGTCATAAAAAGTTACAAGGAATATCTGTTGCCCTGGAAGGGCTTTTCAGCATTGCACGGACAACCGTATGATTAGAATGGGTACTGTGTAATGTCTAACTTCTTTAGTCCTGGTACTTCGGTTAAATTAAATAATATGGTACCAGAAATCTGTGAACTCCTTGTCCAATCACAGCTTCCCACACCTATTGAACTATCTTTCTAGCATTTTTTTTCTCCTTTTTTTATTTTCCTGCCAGCGTGTTATCACTAATTTCTTTTCCATGTTCTTAGTATTACACTTACCAGCCACCGTCTTCTGTTCCCGGCACCGAAGAGTCCCGCTCTGCCATCTTGTGACAGCAGCTCCTGACTGACCTGAAAAGCAAACTGTCATAAGCTCTCAATGTAACTCTATGACCACCTCGTTCTGTCACCCACAGACTTAATTTGAGAGGTGTGTTCCGGTCCATCCAGCAAACACTGGAACAATCCAGCTAGGTACAACTAGCAGATGATCAGATCAGTGCTGAGGAGTGCATAAGACGGTGGCTGGAAAGTAGCATATTTGATTACAGGCAGAGAAAAGATGCATTAGTGTTACCGCGCCAGCGGTGAAATTAAAAAAAAAAGTTATTCCTATAATTTTGAATGAGTTTGTTACGTCATTTGAGATAACATACCTTTCCCTGGATGTCCACTCTAAGTGCTGAAGGCTACAGCCGATTACTACCACTGATGGGTTGCAGTAGTCATGTTACATAACAATATCGCATGACCGCTAGGAGACAAAATATGGATATCACTGGAACGTTGACAGTCCAAGTGTTTTTTGTTATTTTTTTTATATTGAATCTGGGGCACTTTTGCTGTTGAGAAGGGGTGATCACTGTGATTAGTTTTTCTGTCATGGCAAATTTTTAGGGGTTCCTTCCAAGTTTTCTTTTAAAGCACGTAGACATCAAGTGAGTGCCCTGTTTGCAATCCACACAGAGTAGGAAACAACTATTCTTCTCATTGGACATCATGTACTACAATGTTTTCACTTCAGTAACTTGTCCCCAAGGAAATGAGCTGCCAAAGGTGACGAAATGAAACTTTTGGGTTGCAATAATCAGCTGATCAGAAGGGGAATTTCATTGTAAGCTTAGTAGCAAAGCCACAGAAGAGGACTAAAAATCCTTCAAAAATACAGCTGAAAAAGGGCAGCATTGCTTACCTGCCCAGGTCACTGAAGAAATGCACTACAGGGTGCATCCAGCCCATATAGCAAAGAATTTCATTTTAAGTTTTCTTTTAGCGATGAATCCTTTCTATACATACTTTGTGCTGAATAATTTGCAACTCATTATTTAACATTACTTTTTAAAAGGCATTTAAATGTGTAGCAATTGACTTGATCTTTCTATCTGCTGTGCTTCTTCTGGTATAAGACTTTTATCTTACATAATGTACAGCTTGTTGCTAAAGCGATTGACCACCAGTGCTTGGTTGGGTATGTTCAGCAGCTACATTCCAGGCTGAGGCTTTAACTCCTGAGATGCCAGTCGCCACTGTCCAGCCCATTGTTTTTCATAAAGCAGTTAAACAGTTGCTCACTTCTCCATCCCTGCCAGCTTCTGACCCAGCTGCTATCAGTCCTAAAAAATCACCAGCCCCTGTCCCTCATCATCTGAATTTTCTATAGCAATTCTAAAAAAATATTCAGGATTGAGAGTCCTCAGTAGTTGATACCTTTTAATGGCTAACTGAAAAGATGGTAACACATTGCAAGCTTTCGAGACTACTCAGGTCTCTTCATCAGGCTAGACTAATACAAAATCTGAACAGTCACATATTTATGCACAATACAGCCTAGAAAAAATGCAATAGATAAGACAAGTGACGTGAAGCAGAACTATCAATATGGGAGAGGGAGAAACATAAATATAAACATTGGACCAGTTCATAGATAAGGAGTCCGGATGTTTTATGGTCCTCTGATTGGGGTCTAGTTCTGTGTTGTGATGCCCCCACATGGTTTTAAAAGGAAATTCCTTAATTGATGTAAAAAGACATAAATCCATGCGACACATTCATTCCAGCACTGAGAGTGTCAAAGTTCGTCATAAATTTGTACTCCCAAACTCGTCTCTCTCTCTGAGAATTGAAGTTACCTTTCAATACCAGTAATTTCATATCCACGCTGCTGTGGATATGAAATTACTGGTATTGAAAGGTAACTTCAATTCTCAGAGAGAGAGACGAGTTTGGGAGTACAAATTTATGACGAACTTTGACACTCTCCGTGCTGGAATGAATGTGTCGCATGGATTTATGTCTTTTTACATCAATTAAGGAATTTCCTTTTAAAACCATGTGAGGGCATCACAACACAGAACTAGACCCCAATCAGAGGACCATAAAACATCCGGACTCCTTATCTATGAACTGGTCCAATGTTTATATTTATGTTTCTCCCTCTCCCATATTGATAGTTCTGCTTCACGTCACTTGTCTTATCTATTGCATTTTTTTCTAGGCTGTATTGTGCATAAATATGTGACTGTTCAGATTTTGTATTAGTCTAGCCTGATGAAGAGACCTGAGTAGTCTCGAAAGCTTGCAATGTGTTACCATCTTTTCAGTTAGCCATTAAAAGGTATCAACTACTGAGGACTCTCAATCCTGAATATTTTTCTATCTACTGGCTAACACGGTACAAAGATATACATCTTCCCTGTATAGCAATTCTATTCATTGCTCACTTGAGATCTGCACTTGTCCAAAGACACCGTTATCTCTACATGCAAATATACTGATAACAATAGACACTTCAGAATAAGTACTGACAGACCATTGACCACTTAAAGACCGGGCAATTTTTAATTTTACGCTTTCATTTTTTCCTTCCCTTTTTTTCCAAGAGCTTTTTTTCCTATTCTTCTGACTACATAACTATGAGGGCTTGTTTTTTTCCCCTCTAAAATGTAAAGTGCTGCGGAATTTGTTGGCGCTATAGAAATAAAATTATTATTAGGAATTTGTAATGAAAAATGTTTTTCTTGTGACCCCATTTTGCAAGAGCTGTAACGTTTTCAATTTTTGGGATATGGCCCTGTGTCGGGGCTTATTTTTTGCGCCTAGTCGATATTTTCATTCATATCATTTTGGGGTGGGTACAGTGTTTTGATTGCCTGTTTATTACATTGCTATATGTTGTTGAGGTGGACAAAAAGCTACAATTCTAGCGTTTTGATTTGTTTTCTCACTGTGCCATTTAGCGATCAGATTATTTTATATTTTGATCAGACTTTTACAAACCTTGTGATACCAAACATATACTTATTTTTTTATTTTTTTTTATGGGGGATAGGAGGATTAGTTTAACCCTTTCACCACCTTGATTTTCCATATTTTTGCGTCTTCGTTTTTTGCTCCCCTTCTTCCCAGAGCCATAACTTTTTTTATTTTTCTGTCAATATGACCTTATGAGTTCTTGTTTTTTTGAGGGATGAGTTGTACGTTTGAAAGACCACATTCATTTCACCATATAGAGTACTGAAAAGCAAGAAAAAAAATTCTAATTTGGTGAAATTGCAAAAAAAAGTGCAATTACACAATTGTTTTTTTACCATGTTCACTAAATGCTATATCTGACCTGACATTATTATTCTCCAGATTATTACGCGTTTGTAGCTACCAAACATGTATATGTTCTTTTTTTTTTGTACTGAAATAAGGGGACAAAATCCAAATTTTGTTTAAAAAAAAAAAAAAAAAAAAAAATTCCGAGACCCGTAGCGTCTCCATTTTTTTGTGATATGGGGCTGGGTGGTGATATTCCATCTTATTGTAATGTTTCAGCGACCAAAAAAGTAATTCTAGCTTTTTGAATTTTTTTTTTGTTAAGTCATTTACTGATTGGATTAGTTATTTTTATATTTTGATAGATCGGCTGTTTCTAAAGACGGCGATACCAAATGTGTATTTTTTATTTATTTATTTTTTATTTTGAATTGGTCAAAAGGGGAGTGATTTGAACTTATATTTTGTAAAAAATTTTAATTTTTTTAAAACTTTTTAAAAATAAGTCTCCAAGCTGCGATCTTCTGATTGCTTGTGCTACACACATCAGGGCTGAAGACTACTAAGTGTATCAGAAATGCTTATCTGCTGGGAATGCTGGCCACTGGGTGGCGCTCATAGCAGATTGACTATGACAACCACAGGTGTCTCCTGCAGACCCCAGGTTGTCATGCCAACCCATCGGTGCCCTGCGATCGTGTGACTCGCAATAGTCATATGACTTCCTTCCAGCGCGGCCATGTTAAATGCCTTTGTCGGAGGTTGACAGCGATTTTTAACCTGTTAATAGCCGCAGGTGGATCGCGATTCCTCCCGTGGCTGTTAGGGGCACATATCAGCTGTCATGTGCCAGAAAACATGCGGGCTCAGCATCGGAGCCGCATCAAACAGGGAGGCGACCTATGACATTCTTGTACGTTATAGGTCGTAAAGTGGGTAGCATTTATTTTTATTTTTCCATGTTTTTTTTAAAACATTTGTATTTCTCACTTTTAGTCCCCTTGTAGGGGTGGAACTTGCAATCATGTGATCGCTTGTGATTTCACACAGCAGTGCTACATTACTTCTGTTTATAGCAAAAATCAGTCTCTCATGAACACCAGCCATTGCTTTCACAGGAGTACTGTGATGGCAGGCATCGGGGTATTCAGCAGACTATTGGCTGTCACGTCAACCCATAGGTGTCCCGCAAATGCTTTGCAGTAGCTCCAATGAGCAGTTAGAATGGCGTTCCATGCTGTCAATGCGTCTGTCACAGATTGACAGCAGCATTTAACATGTTAACAGCTGCAAGTGTAGCTCCACCTGCGGCTGTTAGAGGCGGATAATGGCTGCTATACTTAATATCACAGCCATCTTCTGATGGGAAAGATGCACACTTTGCTTGTGAGCCACATCAGAGGCATGAAGAAGACATATGACAGACATAGTATGTCATCAAGGGGTTAATGTGTCACAGTAGCAGTTAGAAGAAGCTACTGAGCCAGAGCAATCACTCAATGGGGAATGCTGGTGGGTCGCCCTCCCAGGGCTGTGGGGTACTCGGTACTGGGCCCGATGAGATTCAGTGGGGGATGTCACGGCAGCTGGGACCCAGCCCGTGGCCCTGGGCGCCCATTGTAACAAAGGGGAATGTTCAGTGTGCTTATGATGATTAAAGTTTGAGTGAATGAGTCGTGACGCCACCTGTGGTGTACGGCAATGAAGATGTTCAGCCGACGCTGCAGACAGATCCTCTGGGACAGATGGTGGGGTGCAGCAATGATGTTATAGCCCTCCACAGGCAGGGCTGTAGTCCCAGGGCAGTGAGATGAAGTGACACGTACATGGTGTAGTGTCGGGCGCAGGGCTAGGCACAAGGATGTAGCAGTGCTGGGTGTGTTGATGCAGGAATAAGTGGAGGACACCAGGGCATGTAGTTCCAAAGCTTTTCTCACAGTCTGTTGCAGGTACAGGTGCCCGCCTCGGTGCCATGTCCTCCGGGTCAGGGGCTCAGCCAACTTCCAGGCAAGATGAAGCACTCCTTTCCAACACTCGGCCAACATATATGCCTTTTCTGAACGTCTCCTTCTTAGCGCCTTTAGTGAAGTACTCACAGTACTGAGTTGCACTGGAGTTCCTCCTGTCAGATGTTCCTATGAACTCTACTTGTACGGCTGTAGCCTGCTTCGGGGACTCCTTACTACCTAGTCCCGACTCACTATCGATGCTGTTGTGCCCCCAAGTCTGGTGTGGGAATAAAGTGGTGACAACTTCTATTCCTCCGGTGTCTGCTGCAGGACTATTAGTATCCATACAACCTCGGGGACCGGACCCCCGCCCTTGCGCTTAGAACTTGGGAAGGGTTCTCCTCTAACCCTAATCCTTAGTTCTCCTCTTCTCCTCACGTTCCGTACTAATCCTTTCCTTCTTATGGAGAGTCAGGCTTTCTATCCAAGTTCCTTTCCTGTGCCAGCGGACCCAGGTCACTGAGGTCGGCTGCAGCACCTCCTTCATCCATCCCACTCAGGGGATCTTCACTCTTCCTCTGACTCTGTCAGACTGACTAAATCCTAAACTCTTCCCACTCTTTTGATGCAACCTAAACTCCACCCGCCTCCCAGCACGCTTTGTGTTCCAAGCAGGGAGCCACCAAAGGGTGCTTTGCTACACTACTGTGTTGTGTGGGATGCAGGTGTTGGAGCGTGGTCAGGTGTCTCCACCTTACCTGGATGGTGGGGTACCACACCTCAGGAGGAGGTGCAGTACCTCTGTGGCGACTGAACCCTCAGGGACGCCACACTGGCATCCCCCCCCATCCTTTTAAGCCGCAAGATGAGACTGGAAAGCTTTGCTGCTGAAGATACAAGTTGAGAATAACCTCTTAAGTAAATCATAACTTGCATATGTATTTGTGGAAAACACAAAGAGCCTAAGAATTTTTTTTTTCACTGTGTCTGTATTTAACCATGTAATCAATATATTTTCACTTTGTCCAAGCAGGCAGTTTTCTTTTCCTAACAAAATGTGCACATGAGCTGCTTTTGTTTATCTCTGGTGCTTCTTATTATTTTTACACTTGAAAATCCTATTTCTCTGTCAAAATAGAGGTTGAAATGAGTTTGAGAATAGATGGCGTTGCCCCTGGGCTTTCAGCGACCTCAAATTTTGTATTTGACAAGTGAACCACGTCTAAGCACAAGTGTACTCTGAGCGACAGACATTATTTTGAAAAGGGATTTACACTACAATGATGACTGATCTATAAGCTTTTCAATGTTTGGCCAGGGCCACCCCATTCTACTTGGAAGCCTTTGCGCTCTCAGAGCTGCACCTAGAGGGAAATAATAGCAAGCTTGAAAGCCACAGATGTTGTTTTGAAAGCTTCATTAAATCTGAAAATATATTGGATCGACTGTATTGTTTTAGCTAGAATATGGTTTACAAAAGTCAATAGCCAACATCGCTTGTATTATTTTATTAACTATTTATTAGTCCCCAATCCCCACAATTTTAAGAGTGCCCTGAAAACGCATTTATTCAGACTGGCCTATCGCCTCAACACATTAACCTAATCTATCCCTGTGTCGCACAGCCAAAAGTTTCACCATAACCAGGTTCCCCGCATCATGTTCCCACATGCTTTATGCATTAGCCCTCTGTGTCTGTACTGTTACATACTTAACATTATGGCTGGTCCATACAATCAGGGCAACTGTTACCATCCACCTTTCGTGTCTACCTCTTTCCTCATAGAATGTAAGCTTGCGAGCAGGGCCCTCATTCCTCTTGGTATTTGTTATAATCTATGTGATTATAGTTATGCTGTAATGTTTATTGTCTGTACAGATCCCCTCTGAAATGTAAAGTGCTGCGGAATATGTCGGCGCTATAGAAATAAAATTTATTATTATTATTAACTCGTCCACATGTTTGTTTGTTTTTTTTATATGCAATTACATATTAATTTTTAACCTGTCCAATTCCTCTTTTTGAGATCCCACATAATGTACATGTTCAGCTTTGGAGAATATCTTGTACAGATTTCACTAATTTGTTTATCTATATATCTATATACTTTTTGGTCACTCAAAAATCATTTCTAAGTAAATATGCAAATATGTTTCCGTAATTTGTGCTTTTGTTAAGTTTTTAGTGTATGTTGATGGGGTAGTCCTATACACACGTAGGGCCCAATTCATCAAAGCTTTTCCACAAGTATTCTGGCTGAAAAAACTTCGAAAAGTTCCATAATTCTGATGCAATTAGTGGCTTCGCTAAAATTATATGACCTTTTGGTGTTCTCACGCCATTTTCGCCCAGCTCCAACAAAGTGGATAAAGCAAGTGTGGTGTCGTGGAGTGGTGAAAACCGTTTGTTAAATTTATGACAAGCGGCAGAGTTCACAATGCACAAATCTTACTCCAGCAGGGACTGCAGTAGAATTTAGGCTATGTGCAGACGTTGCGGATTCTGCTGCGGATCCGCAGCGTTTCTGGCCCTGCGGGTCCGCAGCAGAAACTGCTGCGTTGTACAGTACCATTTTACTCTATGTAAAATGGAAACCGCTGTGCACATGCTGTGGAATTTTCCACGCGGTTTTGCTGCGGTTTCAAATCCACAGAAAGAAATGACATGTCACTTCTTTTACCATCTCCTCCTTTGTAGAGGTGATAAACCGCAGAGCAAAACCGCAGCCTAATCTGCAGGTAAACCACAGGTCTTTTGACCTGAAATTTACCTGCAGATTTTTACAAAATCTGCAGGGACAAATCCGCAGCACCAAAAAATACATGTGCACATACCCTTATGGCAAGGCGCTCGTTGATGTGTGTGCCACTTGTCCAACTCTCTGGCTTCGTGAAAAGTCACAAGCATCTTTGAGTCCAGCACATCTGACTCCAACCCATATACTCATCAAGACCAGAGTGAGCAATGCCGGTCTTCATGTACAGTTGTGCTCAAAAGTTACATACACCAGAAGAATGTTTTGCATTTTTGGCCTTTTTTCAGAGAATATGAATAACACCAAACTTTTTTCTCCACTCATGGTTAGTGGTTGGATGAATTGTCCAACTACTGTGTTTTTCTCTTTTTAAATCATGACGACAACCCAAAACATCCAAATGACCCAGATCAAGCGTTCACTCACCCCATTTCTTAATACCGTGTATTGCCCTCTCTAACATCAAAGACAGCTTGAAGTCTTTTGTGCCAGTTGTGGATGAGGTTCTTTATTTTATCAGATGGTAAAGCTGCCCACTCTTCTTGGCAAAAAGCCTCCAGTTCCTGTAAAATCTTGGGCTGTCTAGCATGAACTGCGCACTTCAGAGATCTCCCCAGAGTGGCTCAATGATATTGAGGTCAGGAGACTGAGGTGGCCACTCCAGAACCTTCACTTTGTTATGCTGTAGCCAATGACAAGTCAACTTGGCATTGCATTTTGGATCGTTGTCATGTTGGAAAGTCCAAGTAGGTCCCATTCGCCTAAAGAGGCCAAGAAAGCAAATATTCTGCCGGGGTATGTAAACTATTGAGCACAACTGTATCAGGACCATGGTGTTTAAATGCTGGGACCCCTACCAATGATGAGAACTGGGGTTAAAAAATCTGCTATGTAAATAATGTATTAATGTGCATTTGTCACCACTGTTCGATTAACTGACTAGAAGTAATAGACTATAAATAGAATAGTGATCGCGCATGTGTAATAATGTGTTAGCAGTTGGACCCCTAGCAATTACGGTATACGTTTGGCATTCTTCATGGGACCACTCCTTTAATATCTTATTAAAGTTAATGTGATAAAAAAAAATCAGTATTTTGTGTTAATAGAAGAGATATTTGGAATCAGCTCATTGTGGCTATTGTTCATGTTTTGATACTTGAAACAACAGGAAGCTAGTCTAAAAAGCCCAAGTGAGAAGTGTGAAATTTGCAAGATACCGTATTTTTCGGACTATAAGATGCACTTTTTCCCCCCAAAAATTGGGAGGTGCATCTTATAGTCCGAACGCAGGCTTACCGGGGGTTTGTGGCAGTGATGTAGCAGCGAAAACAGCGGCGGCAGAGGTGTGGTGATGTTGAGGCTCGGTGTCGGCGGTGCAGAGTGCATCTCCAGTTTCTCAGCGGCCATCTTCCTGAGGCCGTGCGTGTGCAGATTGAGATCTCTGCGGTCCTCGACTTCAGGAAAACTGCCACCGGAGGCTGCGCATGCGCAGATTGAGATCTCGGCGGCCTTTTTCCTGAAGCCAAGGGTTGCCGAGTTCTCAATCTGCGCACGCGTGGCCTCACGAAGATGACCGCCAAAAAACTAGCGATGCACTCGGCTCTGCTCGCCGTGGACACCGGGCTGCAGCGTCGCCACATTTCTGCCACCAGCATCCTGAGGAACGGACCCTGCTCCATGCTCTGCCCCACCGCCGACACCGGACCCGCAGCATCGCACCCCAGGACTGCAGCATTGCCTCCCTTCTACCGCCACTGGCTTCCTGAGGAAGGCACCATGCTTCTTGTGACCTCGTTCTACCACCGCTGGCCCTCAGGTAAGATACCTTAAGTTTGGACAGTAAGACGGACCCCCATCTTATAAAAATCTTTTTTTCTGCTCTTTTCCACCCCAAAAATTGGTGTGAGCCTTATGGTCCGGTGCGTCTTATGGTCCTAAAAATGATATATTCTTTTGAACAGTTTGTGATATGAAAAAATAATGCCAAAAAATTAACACAAAAACCTGACTGACATTAAGTTATTTCCTGATGATGGCTTCCCTTGAAAAACAATCCAATGTAAAGCTGGGTACCAATCATTGTTTATCCAGCTATCTTTGGGGAAGAGTTTAAAAACCTTTATAGAAGCTAATGGGTTAAAGTGAATTTGATTACACTTTTTTTTTTTTTTTTGCTAGATCTACAGAAGGATGACAGAAGCTCATCACTTTTTTTCCTTGCAGTAAAGAGCAAAGGCAGTCTTGACAGTGATGCATGGCACTGCTCATGTGTTGCCAAAGATGTAAGGGGCATATTGATTGCCATGCAACATTTCAGCCAGTGCCGTAGGAACATTAAAACCATATACAATTTTGCTGTATGCTGTGGTCACGCATTGAGTTGGATTGGAATCTCTAAAGAAGACCATACATAGTAAATGATAATCCATTTGCATTGTATTGTGGGAAATAAATATGTTTTGTATATATTGACTTTAATTGCATTTGCTTTATAGGCACTTATGGTACGGATGATTAAATACTTTAGGGATGAAGATGGCATGAATTTTTGGGTAAATGCTGGATACTGTCTGTGCTCGATGCTGCCTATCAGGCTAGTCTGGCAGTTCTTTGTTGACTTGAGCAAGTCTGTGTGATAGATTTGCTGGCTGCTTCCAAAAATTGAATCCAGTTGTGGTTTTGTACTTAAATTGATTAAAATAAGAGCTTCCAGTTGTTAAAAAAAAAAGGGGGTCTATAAAAGAAATGAAAGTATTGACTTGATAGTATGTAGCAATAATGTTAACTTAAAGTGTATCCTTTTGTTTTAATTTTTATTTCATACATCAATAGTACACCTGAAAATAAACAACTTTGTAATATATCTCATCAGAGAAATCTGCTTCTTTCTCTGCCAGAATTGATCATTCATTATCAAAATAGTCAATTCTGAGGTCAACTATGTATTCAGTGAAGAGACTTTCCCATTAGTGAGATAGAAGATGGCAGCTGTAACTGATGATATTCTATGTGGATAGGAGGGAGGAGCTCTGTTGCTAACTCCTTCCATTTACATAGGATATATCAGGTGTTAAGGATACACTTCTTTCTCCTTAATGGAGAAGTAAACTAATTGCTAAAAAGGACAATTAAGTGTGTGAACATATAATCCCTCTAAAAAGAATTCCTTCTTTTAATTTTCTTAAAGCATCATTACACTGAGTAACATAGACACACAACTGATAAAGCAAAAAGGGAGGGACATCCATTTCATAGAGAAATTTGAGGCTATATAAGGAGTCCTTCCTTTGTAAAATATCCACTAATTATATACATATATACAAAATCCAGACAGCAATGTCCTTCCAGTCCCTTGTCTTGTACCTAGGCTGATACTGCCTAACTGTGGAGGTTGACACCCCACAGTGGATGAAATGGTGCCCCCGCTCGACTGTGGCTGTCCCTAACTCTCCCTGTTATACACTGGTACTATAATGAGCAAAGTATAAGAGTAGGCAAGTATAATCTCATAGTTTCATAGATAATCATAATGATATTCTGAATAATCAAATGTGAAACACATCAAAAACGGGATGGATAGTTTTTAGTCCTGTCTTGCATAGCAGGTTAGTTTTAAAGCAGATAAGAACAAAAGGCTGATTTTACAACTAATCATAAGCTCCTGTTTTATCTGCTTTCTGTCTGATTATCAGGGCTAATATCATCATACTATATAGAGTAGTGTGAATGTTCTTATCTGCTTTACCAAATGTCCCCCGTCCTGTAATAATGTCCTCTGTCCTGTAATGCCTTTCACCCTGTAATAATGTCCCTTGTTATGTAACGATGTCCTTCTGCCTGTAATAATGTCCGTGTCCTGTAATAGTGTCCCCAGTCCTGTAATAATGTCCCCATCCTGCTCCCATGTTATAGAAATGTCCCCTTCTTGGAACAATGTCCCCCATTCTGCTGATCTTTACATACACACAAAAAAAATTCTCAACTGATCTCGCACTCTCAGCGAACAACGTCCTCTTCCTCCTCCACAGTGGTGGCGCTTAGCAATGAAGTTATGTGCGGCCGTGCTGAGATGCCAACGTCTGCTGTTGGCCTCTGGCAAGTGGCTGGTATTGGTTTTGCAGTGCAGAGAGCTGTTTGCGATTTTCTCAGGGGCCCGAGGACTGCACAGTAGGGCTCAGGGCCATATTCTGCCCATGGGCTGTGTATTTGAGACCACTGGTCTTGTCAATAGACAGCATGTTCCATGGCATCTTTTTTTTTATCTTGTTAGAATGTTTGTTTAAAATTAGCAGCTATTTTTTATAGACTTATTCAGTTTTGAGTTGATTCTGAGGCACACATATATTGGAAAACTGCATCCCTCGAATGGTTCAAAACTGCTGCTGTCATAACAAAAATAGCAATTGCATTTTTTTCAACTAAAATTTTTCTTCAGCTACAAAGTTTTCATTTTCACATGGTAATGAAAAAAAAAAAAGAGCCAACAATTTTAGACAATTTCTTCCGACCGCGGAAACACCCAGTATGTGGTTGCAAGCTAACGTTTGGGCACGCTGAAGATCTGACTGAGTCATATATGTGCTGTTTTATTGCGGATTTATTTGTTGTTCAGTAATACCATTTTTTTTTACATACAGCTTCTGATCGCCTTTTATTTCATTTCTAAATGTCATCATGTTGAAGGGGTTACACTTTTACTTAGTCCCACTAATTTTCGCTTTCATTGCTTGTTTCATGCACTACAATACTTCTGCATTCAGTTGTCATGGGGTTACCACGACAAAGAGGAGCCAGAAGACCACAGCATTTGATTTCTCCCACTCCTGCACTGATTAGAAGCACTTCACCTTCATATTAAATGGTGTAATTTTCTTTTGGCAATGCAGGGGTTAATCTACTCTATTGCAAGCTCCTGAAGCATTAAGGCTCTCAGCTGTGCACTGTTAGCCACTCCCATCTCCTATATAACCTGGGCCCCGTCTAGCACTTATTGTCAGAGGGAGCTTATGTTGCATAGCTGGAGGTTGCTGTCGTTTAATATAGGAGAAGGCGTTTGGTGGGTTTATCTGTGACTTTTGATAGGTTTTGAGTGTGTCATAATTTCCTTTCTTATCTTTCTTTGGTTTAACCAAATCCTCCACCTTTTTGTGCATTCCTCTGTTATATGTGTGTGTATATTTTGTATGTTTGTCATTTTTTCATTACCCGTTTGTATTACCTTGTTAGCCTAGTTGGTGTACTACGGTATACTACTACTCCCCTCCTCCTTGGGTGGGGGAAGGGCACAGACAGAGTGGATTCAGGAGCTAAGGCAAGGTATGCGACCCTGGCATCTTCACCATCAGAAGTAATCCGGGGAACAGGGTGAGCTAGGGCACCCTCTCGCGTTAGGGACAGGAAAGGAGCCCCTGGTCCCGGGACACTCAGCAACAGAGTTGTGACATCAGTCTTTCACTGACACATCCTGTCAATTTTTTTCCTCAGAGTTTGGTCAGTTTCATAAATTTTTCTCAAACGAAAAAAAAAAACTGGATGGCAAATGGATGGTGGATCTGATAAAGTAAATAAACAAAAATTTAAAAATACTTAAACATAATCATACATAACCCTCTGTAAAGGTAACTGAAAATAACTCCTAACACCACAGACTAATCCTAAAACAAATCCAATAGTAATCCATATGGTCTCTCCCAGTTATCACAATTACTAAAGCCAGAAAAGTTTTGTCCAATCTATTACCGTGCAGTGTTAACCTATATTTATGTCCCATATATAATAAAAAAATTATAAAAATCAAAATAGGGTTTGAGAATGCTTAGTTTCCAGCAAGTATATTAAAACAAGTGACTGGTAATATATACTGTACTCATGAACTGTAAGCTTATTTATTTAATGATAAAATGTCACCCCCACAAAATAAGTAGTAAATTGACTATTATGTATCACTCTCAGAATTATACTTTCCAAATTGCACTAATCATATGCACCATGGTAGATATGTACACAATGACAGTGCTATTTAACAGTGTCTTGTCAATAAAATCAACTTTTATGTAAGGAAAAAAGTAATCGGTAAAGGGCAGATGAAAATTATATTTTACTCCTATTAAAGCTCTTTGAAATCTAATTCAGAGCAGCAAATGATAATGAAACACATTAAATGTTATTAGCGGTATAATAGATTGCTATTATTTTAATGCACACATTCAGTGGATTCTGATCCACCTTCAGATAGACAACCATGTAAATAAGAGGAAAAGCTCAAAGTAGGACAAAATGTTGATTTCATGGTTCTCTATGCGTTTGTACAGAACTTTTCTTCTAAAGAACCTTATACTGTTTAGATGGCTTTCAGTCAAACACTCGTGGTTATTGCCATCTTCCCAATACTCATACATATTTAATCTCCGCGTAGCTTGCATGTATCTCCAACTCTGGATATTGCCTTATTTCCCAAGCATGTTAAAAGCCACGGACCTGGACCTTTTTTTCCCCTTATTTCAACAGTTATACAACAGTCTGGTGACCCTTGTAAAACACTAGATGATGAACCAACATTACTAAATTTAGTGGCTTTCCAACATGTATAGGTACATTTTATAAGATCTTCAAGGGTAAAATTAACATAGGCCATTAGAGTAAAGATCTTCTGTATTGCACAGATCCTGATTAATCGGATGGATCTGCTCTCTCCCTTCTACTTAAGATTGTCAGGTTTCTAGAATGTCATAGGCAACAATGTTATAAAGTTTGACTTTTTTCTTGGAATGAGAAAAAAAATATTGTTACACATGGAACTGGATGACTTTACTGTATTCTTGGTCAAATAGGTTTTGATAAGATTTGAGAGAAAGGAATACAAGTCCATAATATACAGTAGGGAAAATAAGTATTTGATACACTGCTGATTTTGCAAGTTTTCCCACCTACAAAGAATAGAGGTCTGTAATTTTTATCATAGGTACGCTTCAACTGTGAGAGACAGAATCTTTAAAAAAAAAAAAAAAAAAAAAAAAAAAATCAGAAAATCACATTAGAAATCATACAAATAATTAAATTGCATTTTATTGCATGAGTATTTGATCACCTACCAACCAGCAAGAATTCTGGCTTACAGACCTGTTAGTTTTTCTGTAAGAAATCCTCCTACTCTGTGCTCATTACCTGCATTCACTGCACCTTTTTGAACTTTTTACCTGTATAAAAGACACCTGTCTATCCAATCAATCACACTCCAACTTCTCCACCATGGCCAAGACCAAAGAACTGCCTGAGGACACCAGGGACAACATTGTAGACCTGCACAAGGCTGGGATGGGCTACCGGACAATAGGCAAGCTGCTTAGTTAGAAGGCAACAACTGTTGGCACAATTATTAGCAAATGGAAGAAACACAAGATGACTGACAGTCTTTCTTGTTTTGGGGCTCCAAGCAAGATCTCGCCTTGAGGGGTAAGGATGATTCTGAGAATGGTCGTGAATCCACCCAGAACTACATGAGAGGATCTAGCCAATGATCTGAAGAGAGCTGGGACCACAGTCTCAAACATTACCGTTAGTAACACACTGCGGCGTCATGGATTAAAACGATGTAGGGTACACAAGTGCCCCTGCTAACGCCAGCACATGTCCAGGCTCATTTGAAGTTCGCCACTGACAAAATGGATGATCCAGAGGAGGCATGGGAACTGGTCATGTGTTCAGATGAGATCAAAATTGAACTTTTTGGTTTCAACTCCACTCTCCGTGTTTGGAGGAAGAAGGATGAGTACAACCCCAATTTTTTTTCAGTAAGAACATTGAAATGGATTGTGGCTAGGTCTTCCAGCATGTCAATGACCCAAAACACAGAGCCAGGACAACTAAGAAATTGCTCTGTAAGAAGCAGTGGAGTGGCCTAGCTAGTCTCCAGACCTGAACCTATTAAAAAAAAATCTTTTGAGGGAGCCGAAATTCACTGTTCCTCAGCGACAGCCCCAAAACCTGAAAGATCTAGAGAAGATCTTTATGGAGGATTGGGCCAAAATCCCTGCTGCAGTGTGTGCAAACTTAGTCAAGAACTACAGGAAATGTCTGACCTCTGTAATTGCAAACAAAAGTTTCTGTAGCACCTATTCAGTTTTGTTTTTCTATTGTATCAAATACTTATTTCATGCAATAAAATGCAAAAACCATGCGATTTTCTGGATTGTTGTTGTGTTTTTTTGCTAAGACCCTTAGGCTACGTGCACACGCTGCGGATTCACCTGTGGGTTTTTCCACGCAGAACCGCAGGTAAAACCGCAAGTAAAGTGACCTGCGGTTTGGCACCTGGACAATGGAATAGGTGCCAAACCGCTGCGGAATCCGCAGAAACAATTGACATGCTGCGGTTTGTAAACTGCAGCAAAACCGTGCGGAAAAAACCGCAGCGTGAGCACAGCGGTTTTTAAAACCCATAGGGTAACGTGGTACTGTACCATGTCAGCGGAACTGCTGCAGTTCCGCAGGGCCAAAAACGCTGCGGAACCACAGCAGAATCCGCAGCGTGTGCACATAGCCTTACAGTTGAAGTATACCTACCAAGACCATACAGGTGACCTGCTCTGCTGTTTGTGTATTAACAAAAGAATCCAATAAAGAGTTTAAAGTATAACAGTGGGGTTTATTCTTGAAGCGTTTTGCAGTGCTCTTTCTTCTTTGGGAATACCACAAAGATGTGGTCCTGATTAAGTCAGACCACTTTAAAACATGTCAAGAATAAATTGCACTGTTACCCTTTATACCTTTTAGTGGATCTATTTGTGGATACACAACCAACACAGTGCAGGTTACCAGCATCTCTTAACACTCAAATATTACGTTGGATCTTCCAACCTTTGGAGTCGCAGCGGCTGGAAGTTCCTACTCTGAAACGTTAAGTGTTCTCACACAACTGCACCGTACCGTCAACTGTCATTTGGATAATACGCTATTGCTCTTGTTTGTCTCCATATCCATTTCTCATGTAAAATGCAGTAATGTTTTAAATTACAGGTTCCCAGTGTTTCTGAATGAAAAACTCATTAAAATTCTGCCTGAAATCTGCACCAAAAAGTCAGGAAAAAAATGTAACAAAATGCAATAATTACTTACAGCAGATTGCTATTGCAGTTTTGGAGCCAACACAGGCAGGAAAAAAAAATTAGCAGATGAAAATGCAGCTTTTTTGTACATGGAAACGTGGACTTGTTGAATTGAATTAGAGATGTACCATAATACTTAACATTTCACATAACCTGTCTCTTATTTTGGAGGCTGCAAACTTGATTATGAAAAATGTAGGCATGCACAATTTTCTTTTTTTAATATTTCAAGGTTTTAGAATTTTTTTATTTTTTTTTTATATTTATACACTTACTCAGACATCCAGAGGGTTTATCCTGCATTTTATGACTCTACCCAGACATTATTACAACTAGGTATAGCACACAGTATTCAGTTCTCTTAGATGTGGCTCACAGTTTGTGCTCCTTTTGAGCTTACAATATATCAAATGGGAAGCATCTCTGACTTAATATTGTACATGCAGCATAGAAGACCTGCAGATTCCTTTTAGAAGTTCTAGCTTTTTTTTGTATTAACATGCCAAGGGACCTACTACCTAGAAAAGTCATTTTAACTCGGTTGTTATAAATTGAACTTCTCTTGCCTAATGCCAAAGTGAATACAGTTTGTCATACCTGTTGGAGAGTTTCCCGATTGATGCTCAGTTGTTTGAATTTAGCATAAAAGGAGCTTGTAATCCGTTTCAAGCCACTATACTATTTCTTACTGCTCCGTGACATTGTTTGTGACTTTAGGGGGTAATTTATATTTTGCTTCTTTTACTTTACTGTGAAAAGGTTTTGTTATGGCCTTAGGCTTAATACTGGGAGTTTCTAACTTTCATTCACTTAAGACCTTGGACAAGTGACTCATCCGCTTTACAGGAATGTAGAAATCTGATGTTGTAATGCAGTGCATTGGCAATTGTTGTTATACATATATTTTTTACGGCATAAAATATTGAATCAAATATTGCTTGAACATTTATTTTTAGTTATGGCATTATTCAATTAAATGGCTGTACTCAAATAGTACTTTTTAGTCTGTTGCGCCCATTCTGGCAGGATCTGTATGTACTACTTTAGTAGCGGTCTTGAACAGTTATGGGACCTTACAGATTTCCCTGTGCTTGCAATGATATTTAGGCTGCAGCTTAGATGTTTGAGCCAGATTCAGCTAGAGTGATGAAGTTAAGCACTCCTGATTCATGAAGAGGTACATGCCTCATAATAAATCTGGATTGTGTGAGGAGTGGTGTTTGTCTCCTTGCACAACACCAGAAATCTCACTCCAGTTCTGCCATAGTTAACGCTCCAGCTCATCATAACTTAGATGAGCTGTGTCATCCCACCCCTGCTGTGCTCCCGCCCCGCCTCAGTTGCATCCATTTTGTCAGAGATAGGAGAAACTGGAGTGAAAATGGCAGAAGTTGCAAAAAACTTTGGCGCGACTTGGAGTTGCACCTAAATTTTGCGACTTTTCAAAGCTTTTCTACCAGAATTCTTGGGTGACAGCTTTGATGACTTGTGGCCTTTGTGTTTTTGTTTTTCAAGCATTTGAACTTGGTAGCATAAGAATTTGTATTTCCTGCATCTTATTATGTGTAAGAAAAGTGTATTTTCTTCTGTATAGCCTCTGACTCCAAGAGGACTATGGAAATTGTACTTTAGCATCATCCTTTTGCCAATCAAGGAGTATACTGTATATGTCCTTTGTCATATTTGGTGAGTTTGAATTCCGCTTTACCCAGCTCTGCTGCTGCAGATGATTGACAGGTCTCTCCCTACTTACATCATGGAGAGACCTCTCAATTACAATGAGCAGTCCTTGTCAATTATGATCAGGGCAGAACTGGAATAGTCTCCTTTCCAGCAATGGTCCCTGGCTGGATCTTTACAGTAGAAAATGTATGACAGGGTTCACATCACGATTGAGCGTATATTCCGTGGTTCCATTGATGCTTGCTTGCAACCCGCTCCAAAACGGAATTCGGGCATATGCGCAGAGTATAACGATGCAAATGGAGTCACAGTGGGCTCTATAGTACATAATTTCGGTCATATATGCTTAGTTGAGACCTACAGCAAGACGTAGTCTACTATGCAAGGTCAAACACTATGTGAATAAAGCCTTGGAAAATATGACACTCCTTGGATAAAAAGGAGTCCTATCCCATAAAATTCAAGTTTAAAAAGGATCTGGCAGTGTATGAAAGAGCTAAAGATATTGTGTATACGTTTCATCCGAATTGCAGTATACAAGTGCATACTGTGAACAGGGTGAAAGTGAGGAATCAGTGGTCAAGTATGTCTCCTGATCTGAACCCAATCCAACACCTATGGGGAATTCTGAAGACACAAGTTGAGCATCACTTTCCATCCAACTTCTAGGCACTAAAAGAGATCCATCTTGAAGAATTGAGAAAGACAGATGTTGCAATGTGTCACCAACTTGTTCATTCCATGTCAAGAAGATTTGGTGCTGTCCTTACAAAACAATAGATGTAGTAGTTTTTGATGTGGGGTATACTCATTTTTGCATCAACTAAGTTGAGAAGTGAAGATTTTTTTTTTTTTTAATGAAAGTTATATTATTAACCTTACTTTCATGTTATGATTTAAAAAATGTTCAATGAAACGGTCATTTCAAAATTTTGGAAATTATTCAGGGAGATTTCGATTAAAATCTTAATTTTAAAAGGGGTGTACTCATTTATGTTGTGCACTATGTATGCCTGCATGGTAAAAGTGAGATGAGTTTGTGTTTGAACTTGAACAGAGATGGCTTTTGAAATGTTATGAGTATTGATGAGCGAGCGTGCTCGTGTGTTAATAGTGTCTTTGGCTTGCTCAAATACTATGTTCGAGCCCCCGCGGCTGCATGTCTCGTGGCTGTTCGACAGCTGCAACAAATGCAGGTATTGTCTAACAGCCACGAGACATGCATCCGTGGGGACTCAGACATAGTATCTGAGCACGCTGAAGATACTCTATTAACACAAGATCGTGCTCGGAAGACTCCTTATTCGAGCACGCTCGCTCATCACTAGTTAGGTGAAGCCCCCTCTGTTATTATGATGTATACTTTCCCACCCAGATACTTCTGCATAATTTTAGATAATATTGTGTTTTCACGCATTATTTCTGACACTGGCAGTTTCCATTTCCCCTTGAGAATAAAAAAACTTATTCACACTTCTCTATGAATCTGGCCTAGCAAACTATTAAGTATGCACAGCAAATTAGGAAACTGTCTTTCTCATTTTAATATCAAAGAATGTTGTTGAGACCCAGTGGAAAGCATAAAAATATTTACTTGACAGGTATAATTCATGTGCATTCTCTTCTGGTCGGGATGTGAAATTCTGTACTTGGGATCTCGGAAATAGGAAACTTTGACTATACATTGGGATTATTTGTGTTCTATCATGAATTTGCCTCTAAAACGTTTTCTGTACAATTTGTAATTTTCTACGTATTCATTATCATTGTATTTGGTAAGTGACAAAAGCTTCAAAAGTTTTTGTGCCAGTTCATGACATGCAGACTTGGCAAGTTATTAGAGCAAACATTGTGAGTGATATGTGGTTCTATGTTTGAAAAATATATCTTCATTTTCTGTTACCTAGCAGAAAAGATATTAGCCTGGAGTATTTCCTTTATTTTACAGTCACATACTAATATTTCAAAATTCTGTTGACTTGGATGAGCGCTTTAAACCCAACATGTGGCACCTTTACACCACCAGTTATCCAAGATGCCTGTTAACAGGGAGCTTTGTGCTCTGTTATAGAGGTATGTATGTCTAAGATGGGACATCATACCATGAAGTGGAAAAATGTACTTAAATAAATAAAACGTTTGCCTCTTGTGATCAGACAGTACATGTTGAAAATACAGTCAGAGGTATGGAAATCAGTAATGTTAAAGTGAAGACCTGCTGTTTTTCCTGGATATGGAAATAGCTTTTTACATGCCTAAAACAAGAAAATGAATATGCAGTATGCTTACCGTAGTTCTTCTTTACCATTCCATTTTTTGTGTTTATTAACTGACAGTCTCAGATGAAAACACAACTTTACCAGTAGGAACTGGCCAAAGCCTGACTCGCATGCCTATTTTAATCATACCTTCTATTCTTATTCTATGTGGATGTCCCACAACACGTTAGTCTTTTCACATGTCAATTTTTTTCCATACCAATTTGTGACTAGAGAATGATTTGAAAACATTCATCAATCTCCAATTCGGGACGAACGTTGCACATTTGGATTCGTGTTCGGATTATCAAGCTTTTTTTTCTTAAAAATCAGCAAAAGTCTGCCAAAGTTCTGTAAATGACCGAGTTCACTAAGGGCTTTTTCAGACATCAGTATTTACGGTAGCAGCACGGGTGGCAAAACATCCCGCACACTGATGATACTCTGATAACATCCCTGTGTCATTAGTATGACACGTACCGTTTCCTTGGAATCAGTGGTATTATTCACTCTGTTCTCCGTCGCCAGGTGCTGAAGTGAAGATGGCTCACATCACTTTCCGCTGCTCGCGCTGCTATCAGCCTTAGCAGGGGACAATCTTGAGAGTTGTATTCAACTGTTAAGAGTGAGAGAATTTTCAGCTTCCTCTGCTATAAATAAGTAAAATAAAAAACTGACGTGGGGTTCCCCTGTATTTTTGATTACCAGCCAGGCTGCAACCCTCAGCTGTCAGCTTAATCAAGGCTGGTTATCAAGAATAGAGGGATCCCCACAGCGTATTTTTTAATTATTTAAATAAATTTTTAAAAAAGGCGTTTTGACAACCAGCAAAGATAAAACTGACAACTGGGGGCTGGTAAGGGAAACTGATTGCGGTTACCTCTGTGAGATCACTGCTGTTCAGGGACCCAGCTGTGGAACGCAGCCTCATTGATCAGTGTAAACCTAGATGAGGTCACAGCTGGTCACTGATGCTGCACACGCAGCAGCTCAATTCCTCAGTGGTTCTCAGCCTGGACGGTCGCAACTTCAAAACTGTTTATCCCCAGACATGGATTATGGTGAGGGATATGGTTGTTTTTTATTTTTTATTGCAGAAGACCATGGCTTCAGTGGAATGGGTGATGACATGAGTATGGGTTAATTTAGATTCATTAAAGGGGTCTGTCATTCTTTCAAATAAAAGATTTTATTGTGTCTGTGTGTTTATTTACAATATAACTATAGGATTAGTATTGTAGAAGAGTCTTTATAGACGTCTCTCCATTACTAAGCAATGGGCTTGATGTCTCCGGACAATGCAAAGGTGACATCAACCCCACAAATATGAACACCATTTGCCACCGCCACACGGCAGGTGGAAAGAGCCAGGCAAAGCGCTAGAATTGGCGCATCTAATAGATGCGCCTTCTCTGGGGCGGCTGCAGGCTTGAATATCCATGGCCCATTAACCAGCTGTCAGCTTTAGCTTAGCTGGTTGTCAAGAATGGGGGAAGCCACATGTCTTTTTTTTCATTTATTTAAATAATTACAAAGAAAAACAGCTTGAGGAAGGCTCTATTCTTGATAACTAGCCTTGCTAACGCTGACAGCTGAGGGTTGCAGCCTGCAGCTGTCAGTTTTGCCTGGCCGGTTGTCAAAAGTACCGTGGAACCCCACGTCAATTTTTTTCTAAGGCTACTTTCACACAAGCGTTTCCTGGAGCTGCGGAGGGATACACACAGCCGCCGTGAAGCTCCGCCCATGGCCTCCTCTCCTCCGTTCAGCTCCACCTATGGGCGCATGACGCTGCATGCGACCTGCGTACCCTATCTTTAGCATTGGGTGCGCAGGCCGTGCGCAGATATGCGTTTTTCCGGTGCATGCGTTCTTTTGTCGATGCGCCGAGCGCACCAAAATGCAACACGGTGCATATATATATATCTCTATCTATTTATTCTATTATTTCTAAACACTGTTTTTCAGTGATTACTTTGTAGCTCCGTTCATACTGCACCCTCACACACAAATGATACACCATTTGAAAGGTAAATTTTGCCCCCTTCAGCAAAAAATAACCAAACAAACCACACGTCCAAGATTTGATCACAAAATACAGTTTAAACATTCATTTTCATAAATCTCCAGAAAGACACAATGACCTGCAGGTGGCACCTCAACCGGAAGACATCTGCAGGCCTGCAGGTGAGGCACATATGCAAACACATTTGTAAACATGCAGTGCCTATTGAATTGCACACTTGCTCCGTTCATACTTCACCCACACAAACAAATGATACACCATTTGAAAGTTCAAATTACATGCAGGTGGCAGCACACTACCACAAAGCTGCTTACAGACATCACAAACAAATCCAAACATTTGCCTTGGGGTCTTTCCAGCTTGCTCAAGTGCTTGCCCAAAAATAACACCAGAAGCACAAAAAGAATAACCCCTAAAATTTAGCTTTTAATTCAATGACTAAAAACATTAGTGAAAGTGACTAAAAGAAGGAGTAGTAGAGGACAAAAAAATGAAGGGAGAAAAAATTGTTTTTAGTTCTCTTCAGTATTCAAATAATGGGCCAATGGCTAAGTTACCCTAGTCAGCCCTAATTTCACCCTTCCTAGCCGCGGAGGTTGGCACCCTAATTGTAGACGATATGGCGCCCCCACTCAACGTCGGTTTCCCTAATAACCCCTACGTCTCCCTGCATATACAAAAAGGGACACAAAAAAGAGAAACACACACACTTATAGTACCGAAAGAATAAAGAGACAAAAAATGGTCTCCTAGATAATACTAAATTGCTATGAACGTATCTCGTAGTATTTCTAATAGTATAAGAACCCCAAAAAGACTTATCTCGGAGTCAAAAGAATATAATGGGGTTAATATCCGGCAGCTTAGAGAAGGACTTATCTCGTAGTCACAAAAATGCTAATAAGCTGCAAATGGCAGACCCAATTACCAGATAGCAAAATTAAAAAACGGCTACAAGAAAAAGCACATCACATTGAATAAATATTGCACACTAGAGGCAGTGAAAAAAGCCTATATAGCACTTGCGGCAGCCATTACCTTGCAAGTAAGGGCAGAATCACCCTAATACAGTAAAAAATAATACGGCTACCATATTCATCTCTGATTATACAGCGTGGTACACCAATATTCAAGTAGCAATGCATACAAAGTCACATAGCATAATTGCTCAGTAGATTAAATCTAAATAGATAGTGCCACCGCAGGATCTGCCAAAAATAATGTACAACATTATACTTATCAGCCACTTGATGCATATGGAAACCCGACGCGTTTCCCCCTCTTAATCCGCTGAGGGTTCATCAGGGGTCAAAAAGTGGGGTCTCATTACCCCTGGCCGAGAGAGCAATACAGTGTGCGGCTTTACTCCAGGCGCGTTCGCCGCCATTGTTTAAAGATGCCGCGCCGATATAGAACGCCCATTTCCGGTTACCAAAATCCAAAATGGAGGTCTAAACCGGAAGGGATCATATTGAGGACGAACATGCGGTGCAGCAGTTACCATAGATGCCGCGCACCTTACTAGACAGCACGGATAGAAACAGGGATTCACAAAAAGGTGCCTGAAACAAAATAGGGCAATACATCCCTCTCAACAGAAACACCATATCTCGCAAACAATATGCGGCCGATCAATTCAACAGCCTCACTATTCAGAACGCCCAAAACTTCAAGAAAATAGATAACAATAGTCCTCAAAAGGCATGGAGTAGAATAATTGTATCCCTACATAGAATAAATGAAAAATAATAAAAAATTCCAATAGTAATAATATACCGACCAAATTATCAAAAACCCTATAAAGAGCTGGCTGGGAAAATGTGAAACACACTGATTATAGATAACTACTGAAATTTAGCTGTTCATTAAGGCCTTTTGGACTCTGTGATTCAAGCCAAAAAATCCAACGTGTCTCACGCTGTAGGATTCTATTATCCCAATCCCCCTGTCTGACCGCGGGCTGCACTCTCTCTATAACACGAAAATTAATATGTTTATCATCCCCTCCATGCACCATATTGACATGACGGGCTAAGGGGGTATCTCTTTTGTGTCTAATATCCCCCAAATGTTCACCTATGCGGACACGTAATTCACGCTTTGTTTTGCCAACATAGTCAAGGGGGCAAGTACAAGTACACAGATAAACAACTCCAGTGGTTTTACAGTTTGCAAAGCTTTTCATTTCATAAATCCTCTTTGTATAGGCACTACAGAAAGTATGGGATACACAGATATATTTACAAAAACTACAGTGTCCGCACCTAAAGGTCCCAATTGCTCTGTTCCGCAACCACATTTCCTCTCTCTTCTGAGGTTCCAGGTGGCTACCTACCACCCAATCCCTTATTGACCTACCCTTCCTAAATGTAACTGATGGACCCTGGGTGATACAATCACGTATGTCATTATCCATTTTCAGGATAGACCAATACTTCTCCAAGATGTTCATAACTTTACCAGATTGGTCATCGAAGGTACCTATCAATCTAGTGATTGCATTGGAGTCCTCCCTTACCCTCGGAGTCAACAATGACGTCCTGCTTACTTGTTTAGCATGCTTATAGGCCGGTTCAATCACCCTTGTTGGATAACCCCTGCTCCTGAACCTCCTCCATAGATCACTCGACTGCATTTCAAAATCATTCCAATCAGAGCAGTTCCTCTGAACTCTGAGGAACTGACCCCTTGGTATACCTCGTTTAAGAGGGGGGGGGATGATAACTTTCCCACCTTAAGAGACTGTTAGTTGAGGTTGGTTTTCGGTGCAGGTTGGTTTTAAGCAAGCCATCTGAAGAAATAGAAATATTGACATCCAGGAATGTGATCTGATCTCCACCTACCTCATGGGTAAAGAAAAGACCCAACTCATTTTTATTAAGGGTATCAACAAAGGATCTGAATGATTCTCCACACCCTGCCCAGAGGACGAGGATGTCGTCAATGTACCGACCCCAGAATAATATCCTAGGGGACCAGACGACCTGAGTGTCCTCCCACCAGCCCAGGAGCAAATTAGCATAGGTAGGGGCACAAGGGCTCCCCATCGCTGTGCCCCTGAGCTGGTGGTAGTATCTCCCATTAAATAGGAAGAAATTATGACACAATACAAATTGAAGAAATTCCAACAGGAAATTGTTGTGTGCTCCAAAGTGAATACCCCTCCCCTTGAGAAAATGTTCAACAGCTTTTAGACCTTCTGTGTGGCCAATGCTGCTATACAAATCCTCAACATCAATAGAGGCCAGTATCGTACCTGGATCCACTGTGATTCCTTCAAGTTTATTAAGGAGGTCCATAGTATCTCGCAAATATGATGGGAGAGATGGCACAAATGGTCTCAACAATTGATCCAAATACCTGCTGGAATTCTGACAAAGGGCATCGATCCCCGAAACGATTGGTCTACCCTTAAGGGGATCGAACCCTTTATGGATCTTAGGCAAGGAGTAAAACGTAGCTGTAAGGCTGGTTTCACATTCGCGCTTTTTAAGCGCACGCACGGCCGGGGGTAGCTCCGCCCCCGAGCCGGCTCTCTGCCCGGCGTGCCCGCCCCTTCCTTGTAGCGCCGCCTCCTAGCGCACAGCGGCGCCTGCGATCGGCGCACCCTATCTTTAGCATAGGGTGCGCAGATCGTGCGCAGGCCGTGCGCTAGTTGCGCTTTTACCTGCGCTGCGCACTTTTGACGGTGCGCCGTGCGCGCCAAAATCCGAAAAGTTTGATTTTGGCGCGCACGGCGCACCGTCAAAGGTGCGCAGCGCAGGTCAAAGCGCAACTAGCGCACGGCCTGCGCACGATCTGCGCACCCTATGCTAAAGATAGGGTGCGCCGATCGCAGGCGCCGCTGTGCGCTAGGAGGCGGCGCTACAAGGAAGGGGCGGGCACGCCGGGCAAGAGAGCCGGCTCGGGGGCGGAGCTACCCCCGGCCGTGCGTGCGCTTAAAAAGCGCGAATGTGAAACCAGCCTAACTGGCCACTTGGGTAGTAAGAAGTTGAACTCATTCTTTGAGATCAACTTCAAATCAAGTCCCTTGTTGAGCAATACTGACAATTTCAGACTATACTCCTTCGTTGGATCACTCCTGAGCAGCTCATACATTGATTTGTCTGAGAGAATCCTCATACACATTTGAATATATTCGTCTCTGTTGAGGATAACAGTATTGCCCCCTTTATCAGAGGGCTTCAATACAATCCGATCATTATCACCAAGTTCTTCCAGAGCCTTTCTCTCACGGAAGGAGAGATTGGGTGGAACCCTATCTCTCTTGGAGTCAATCTTACAAATCTCTGCCGAGACAAGCTGTTGAAAAATATCAATACTCCCAGTATCACCAATTGGTGGCATCTTTTTACTTTTTGGTTTCAAATCAGAAAAAGGGCCCACCCCAATATCTCTCTGTCCTTCCTCAAACAAATCAGCCAGAAGCATTACATCAGGAAGTTCCTCCTCCGTTATCCCAAGTTGTTGACATTTGTTTTTATCATTCAAAGCAAAAAAATTTTTCCACTTAAGTTTTCGTGTAAATAGATTAATATCCTTAACCCATACAAATGGGTCAAACCTGGTCGTAGGAACAAAAGATAACCCCCGCTCAAGAACCCTCTTTTCTATATCTGACAAATTATATGAGGACAAATTAATTATCTGATTACCATTGTCCCCATCAAACAGAGCCCTCATTTTTGATTGTTTGTCCGCTCCCGTAATTTGTATGGTGCTAGGCCCCTGGTTTCTAAAAAAGAGGCTGAAGAGCAAGCTGAGGAGGAGGGAGAATTTACTACAGAATTTGTTTCTGGCTTTTTGGGGAAGGTCCTTACAGAGTAACGCTCGGTGTCCTGCCATCTTCTGAAATTACCCCTACATCCACGTCCCTTGTTTCTAAAGTATGGTCTAGAGGTATATGATTTAGGACCTCCTTCAGCATCAGAGGATTCAATATCTGAGGATGAGATGTCACCACGAATACCCCTCGGGGCAAGGGCAGGGTATGCCCGTTTTTCCCTGAACTCTGTTGAATCCCTAACAAATCGTTTATGCTTCCTTTCTTTAATAAAAAGTTGGTATTTCTCAACAGTATTCTTAAGATTTTCTTCCCTTGTTACGAAATCAGCAGCTGTTTTCAATTTAAGGGTTGCCTCAGTTAATTCCTTCACCCTCAATGAAGTCCTCTCTAGAGTTATTTTCTCTTCATCTAATAGTATCTGCATTAACCGTACAGATGATGCAGTAATCTCCTCCTCCCACCTTACAAGTAAAGATGGAGTCCTACACCTTGGAGCAGGTATTAGAGGTATCCTTAGACCACGCGGGACAATATTTTGTTTAATATAATTTTCCAGAGATTGTACCTCCCACCAAGACTTAATATTCTCTTTAAATGCCTCCAATAATTCAGAAAAAAGTGTTTTGAGAGAAGAGCCCGAAGCAGACAGTCAGATTCTACTTCAGAAAAAACCTCTCTTGCATCGTCCAGCCATTTATTTGTGTCAATGGGTCCCGACAAAAACCCAGCCATACTCATCAAAGACAGACCTCAAAATTAATCAGTGGGATTATATATTCAAAAATAACACCAGAAGCACAAAAAGAATAACCCCTAAAATTTAGCTTTTAATTCAATGACTAAAAACATTAGTGAAATTGACTAAAAGAAGGAGAAGTAGAGGACAAAAAAATGAAGGGAGAAAAAATTGTTTTTAGTTCTCTTCAGTATTCAAATAATGGGCCAATGGCTAAGTTACCCTAGTCAGCCCTAATTTCACCCTTCCTAGCCGTGGAGGTTGGCACCCTAATTGTAGACGATATGGCGCCCCCACTCAACGTCGGTATCCCTAATAACCCCTACGTCTCCCTGCATACACAAAAAGGGACACAAAAAAGTGCTTGCCCAGCCTATTTCAGACACATTGGAGGATAGCACACTTCACTGCAGGTGAGTCACATATGCAAACACATTTCTATACATGCACTGCTTTTTCGCTGATTACTTCACCCAACACATACAAATGGTGAGTCACCTATGCAAACATATTTGTAAACATGCACTGCTTTTTCGCGGATTACTTCGCCCCACACACACAATACACCATTTGAAAGGTAAACTTTCTCCCTTCAGCAATAAAAGAGCCAAACAAACCACATATTCACAATTTTATCACAAAATACAGTTTAAACATTCATTTTCATAAACCTGCAGAAAGACAAAATGACCTGCAGTTGGCACCTCAACCAGACGACATTTTTTGGCCTCTACTTAGCAAACTAATTTATTGTATTGCCAATCTACATATATAAATACCTGTTTGTGTTCATCATCTCATAAAATACATTTACATTTGACCAGCTTGCTTTTTCTGAAATTGCCTGTGCCCCCGACAACCAATATGCGAAAATTTTGTACGGGCCAAGCTAGTATATATGTTTCTTTCTCCAATTTATATTTAATTTATTCAATTAACATACAAAAATAAACAATAGTGCATTACAGTGTAATACAGTGGCAGCTAAGTAGATGGGATTTTAACAAATCATATTTTCACATGGTTATAAAATTTTGGCACATAAATTAACGCGAGTTGTGGATTTTAAAATTATTTTTGCAGAATTCAGTATAAGCTTCACACTTTGCGACTTTGGCAAATTTGCAGCAAAAATGAGAGCAAATTCTGCGTGTGACAAGCACAGATTTTGTGGTTGATATCCTGCAGAAAAATCCACACCAAATACGCAAAATGTAAACCTATCTTTAAGGCCATTCTGATAAAACTCTTCTGGTAACATGGGTTCTCGTGTGCACATGCATTGATCGTAAGGATACCTTAATAAAGAGGATCCTATAGAACAATAAAACAGCCGTGCACATGTTTTCACATGGTTGCAGAAATGCAGCGTTACACAGCTCAGTGACTCAGTGTTCAGCATTTACCACGTTGGAGTCCTAGGTTCAAGTCCCAGCAAGGACAACATCTGCATTCTTGTTTTCCCTGTGTTTGCATGGGTTTCCTCTGGGTAATCCTGTTTTCACCCACACTCCAAAGCAAGCCAGGGCAAACTGCGGGCCACATCTGGCCCTTTTTATTTATTATTTTTTATATTTATATGCTCATGTAACCTTAACCTGACAGTGCGCTCTCTTGCTGGCTCATCACTTCGCTTTAGAGCCAGCAAAGGAGCACACAGTCACTGTGAATTCAAAGGAATATAGAGCTCATACTGAGTATGCATCAGAATTTACAACCGACATATATTATCAGATGAGCAGGACTAGCCGAGCCCCTGGAACGGACTACACTAATGACATCTCCTCTCAGACGGGGCTCAGAGGCTGTGGCAGTGACTGCAGCCTCTCCCCCCTGATGATGGCTGATTTGAGTATCCCAACATGCACTGGTGAATCTCAAACAAAATGTCATTGGAAGTCAGAATATAGAGGATATGTTAGGGAATATTTAATTGAAGTATATTAGAAAGGGAGATTAGATTATTACACTAAATAGATGCACATTTAGTATGAAATTCACCTTTGGTTTTGGACCGGCCCTTTAAGTTCAGCCGATTGATTCAGCCCTCCACAGCAGTGCCAGTTTCTCATGTGGCCACGTGGGAAAATTAATTGCCCACTCCTGCATAATGGAAACCCGTCACCACTTCTGTATTTATCACCCACCCCTGGTTTTGGTTTACACATACTGATGTAAAATACTGGCCAAATACTGAACATGGCCTTATACGTATTCATAGAGAGAACCTGATGAAGGAGACTTCCAAAATGCCAGGCGTCTTGGTTCCAAACACCCCAGATACATTACTAGTATTCCTGTTAGGTGCTTCCTTTGTAACATGTTTTGTGCTTGCAATTCTTTACCAAGTATAGAAGAAATGTAACAGCTAATGTGCCCCATTGTGGCAGGATAAAGCTAAAGTGCAGACATATTGGAAAGTCTTGCTTTTTTCCATCTGGGTCATCAGATACTTCAGAGCCAGCCATACCTTATTTTACAACGTGTCGGTTTTAAATGTTTAGCATGTGCAAATCCATCCCATGTCCCAAATTCTAGATTGTAAACCAGATGGTATTTCTGATACTCAGCACAATTTAGTGGAATCCTTCTGTTTCTCAGAAGAGCTTTACCATGTAATTGCTATTGGCTCTGTACACAGTGACTTTTTGAATGAAATGCAGAAGTTTCTGTAAATGTTCATAAGAAAAATATTGAAAGCTAATCAAACCGGCTGCTAAATATTGCAAACATGGCAGCACTGTCACTTCTTACTGTTGTAGAAAATAAAATGTTGTTGCCAACAGATCATTTTTTTTGTTGATTCTTCAGAACACTTCCAATACAAATCAGCATTTTTATTGCTTGTTGTGCAGTTAAATCTAATAAAGATATTTATGTACTGAATAAAAAGAATGTTCAGTCCCAAATTACTACAGAATAAAATAAAAGGAAAATAGAGCTTGCGTTTTACCAGGACGCTGAATGATGGCATTTAGAAATAGTTCATCTTTGACTCATTTTACTGGCCTGAACTTTGTAAGACGGTTGATTGCCGACAATACATGTCCTGATTAGATTACTTTACTAATTTCAAGGCTTTCCGTTCACTAGACCTGCCTTGTTTTTTTACTTGGTGAATTAGTTCAGAGAAAATTAAAGCATGCCATCATTTTATTATAGTGATATTAAAACTGTACATGTGCAGTACCTTTGTAGTGACCTTTTCTTCAGAGTTGAACGGTGTGTGCTGCAGACCTCTTTCCTTCTAAGCTGAAGTCATTGTCTTCCATGTTGCAATGGACAGTCCTGATCCTTCTGTCTACAAGCTTATTGGCTCACAATCTACTTTCTTCTTCTCCCCATGGAGACTGCAAGTGAATGAAGCTAATAAACTACAGATCATTGGTGAAAAATTGAAATTTACACAGTACATGTCTCTAAATACATCTCTATTGGAATTGTCCTGCACTTTATATCTATGGCCTCGCCACAGGATAGGCCATCATTATCAGATCAGTGGGGGTGCGACACCTGTAAACCCCTCAGTTGGGTGCATTTTCCTACATTTTATTGGTTCAGCAGAACCAGGCATAGGATTATAATGTTACAGTAGCGTAGCTACTGAGGGGGATGGCAGAAGGGGCGGTCGCCCTGGGCCCCGCGCTCTGAGGGTGCCCACCCGGAGCTAAGCTGCTATATCTGTATTGGTGTGCACATTGCGCCAATAAAGTTACATTCTGTGGCAGAGGAGGGAAAATCGATCTCCCTGCTCTGCCACCCCGCCGCTATGGGGGCCTCGGAGCAGACGGGGGTGGGGGCCCTGTATCAGCTAGATGCCTATACAGCTGACTGCATTGATCAGAGAAGGAGCATTGTGTGTCCTCTCCCATCATCCCCCTGTCAGCGTCTGACGTCACCGATGCCGACACTGACAGCAGGCGCAATGATGTCATTTCTCGCCGCATGGAGTCCGGAGATGAGCGTGAGCTCGGAGCAGTGAAGGAACCAGGAGGAAGAAAGGTATTTATCTCTTTATGGTGGCTGCATTATACTATAGAGGCTGCTTATGGGGGTGCATTATGCTATAGAGGCTGCCTATGGTGTTGCGTTATACTATAGAGGCTGCCTATGGAGGTGCATTATACTATAGAGTCTGCCTATGGGGGGTACATTATACTATAGAGGCTGCCTATGGGGGTGCATTACACTACAGAGGCTGCCTATGGGGCTGCATTACGCTATAAAGGCTGGTTATGGGAGTGCATTATGCAATAGAGGCTGCCTGTGGGGGGTGCATTACACTATAGAGGCTGCCTATGGGGCTGCATTATGCAATAGAGGCCGCCTATGGGGCTGCATTATGCTATAGAGGCTGCCTATGGGAGTGCATTATGCTATAGAGGCTGCCTATGAGGGTGCATTACACTATAGAATCTGCCTATGGGGCTGCATTATGCTATAGAGGCTGCCTATGAAGGTGCATTATATTAGGGGCTGCATTATTCTATAGAGACTGCCTATGGGGGTGCATTATATTAGGGACTGCATTACGTTATAGAGGCTGCCTATAGGGGTGCATTATATTAGGGGCTGTAGTATACTGTAAAGTCTGCCTATGGGGAGTGCATTATACAATATAGAGCCTGCCTATGTGAAGTGCATTATACTATATGGAGACCTATGGGGAGTGCATTACACTGCGTTATACTGTATTGTGGACTATCTGGTGTATTATTCTTTATGGAGGCTATCTAGGGGGCCATCATACAGTGTGTAGATTACAGTGACAGTTCCATCAATACAGTGTGTAGATTAGTGACGGGGCCATCATACAGTGTTGGTGCCATTAAACAGTTTGAGGGATATTAAGGGGTCAGTATATACACAGTGAGCGGGCATTATACTGTGTATAAGAAAGCATCATATTGTGTATAGAGGAGCTGTGTATAGAGGGAAACTCGGGTCATTAGTAAATGTAAAGTGGGCACTTATTGTTATAGGGGAACTCAGGTTACCGTAACAGTCAAGGGGGCACACAGGGCAATATTACTTTTTAGGGGACAAAATGTGGGCACTGTTTTCTAGGGCACTTGCATTACTGTGTTCTAGAGGGTTGTTTTACAATTTAGGGGGCACAGAGAAGCACACAATAGGTGCAGTAGTAGGGACACATACGGCAGCAGCGGCTCAGTATTGGGGTATCAGCAGGATGAGGAGTTTGTGCAGGTTGGGAATAGTCCCATTGGGGACAGTGCTGAAAATGTGAGAAGTGAAATGTGTCTTTGTTGTAATCTCTGCAGTCGAGTCCTGGCTGGAGAAGTTGTCAGGTCATTCTGGACCAGATGGAAAAGACGTGAAAAGTGAACGACTCCATCAGAAAGAATGGGGGTAAGTAATTATCTGTAATTGTGCTGTGATCTCTTATATGTTCTGTAGGACTGATATTTACAACTGACCATATGGCGGTAATGTCAATATTGGTCTTTATATAGTGATTATTTTCAGCAACAGCGCGGTCATCTGCTGAGATTCTCCTCCACTATTAGCATGCGTCACCCAGTTGTAATCAGGGATACCTGGATATGGGCCCATTGAGAAGTTTCTACCCACTAAACCAAAACCCTAGCTATACGCCTCTGTTATAAAGGTAATGTAGTGATTTAAAAAGTGTGGTCTGCCATTCAAACATTTAAGCTTTTAGCCAATCTATTAGCAACCCAATGCAGTCATGGATTATTACATGGATAGCCAACTGATTTTAATGGACACATTGTAAGTCTTCATTTCTCCTGAGGTGGCATTGCAGAAGTATGCTTGCTATTGGCTTCCCCTACAGATTATAGCTATCCTCTTGGAATGTGAATGTGACGTCCGTCTGCGAGTCTGGGCTGTAGTAAGACAGCACCCCGAGCAACCCCGATACCCTTTACCCCTATACAGGGATCTGGATTTACAGCAGAACCCAGGAGGTAGCTGTCTGAATAAGAGCAGCGGACCAGAACAGGACAGTCACCAGAAAGGGGTTAAAAACGAGACCAGAAGCGTAGTCCACATAAACCTCCAAACAGAGAGATGGGTAAAAAAAACTTTAGCCGCATCTGCGGGCAATACCTGAGCCACTGGGCAGGCATGACCAGAACTGCCCAGGGGCTGATGTCCCAGGAGTGAAGATTTCTGTTGTCCAGCGTTTTCCCTGAAGTCTCCAGACTGCAGCATGCTTGTGTAGGAGGATGGGAGTGTTCCTCCAGGCTGTGCAATGAAGCAGGTAGCAGGTGCTTTTAGCCAAATAATCAGCTCAGGCAGGAGGGGAAAAAAAAGTTCAGGGATAATGTGTATGTATATATATATATATATATATATATATATATGCAATATATATAAAAAACGATTTTTTTTTTTGGCCAGATATAATGTGATGTCCGCCAGATTATAGCTATCCTCTTGGAATGTGGATGTGATGTCCGCCTGCGAGTCTGGGCTGCAGTAAGACAGCACCCCGAGTAACCCCGATACCCTTTACCCCTAAACAGGGATCTGGATTTACAGCAGAGCCCAGGAGGTAGCTGTCTGAATAAGAGCAGCGGACCAGAACAGGACGGTCGCCAGAAAGGGGTTAAAAACGGGACCAAAAGCGTAGTCAGGAATCCAAGTCTAAACCAGGCGGGCAGCAGAGGTACAAAAACGGCAGACAGTAGCAGAGTCAAATCCAGGCCAAGGTCCGAGTCGTAAACCTGGAGGGCGGCAGAGGTACAAAATAGTCAGGCAGGAGCAGAGTCAGAAATCCAGGCAAAGGTCAGAATCAAAGATAGCAAATAACAAACTAGCACACTGGGGAAACCAAGACTCTATCTGGCGGCCTGCAAGACAGGCCCCAAGGTATTTGAAGGATCAGGCTATCCCTCACAGGTTCACAGTCTGATGATGTAATTTGGACTGCCCCCAGGACCAGGCCAGATGGTGATGCACCAACCCTTTCATGACTGACAGAGGAGCGGAGCCTGCGCCCACCAGATGCCTGCGCAGGAGCCCCTTCTCTGTCACCTCCACCCAAGGGGAAACCACTGCGCCTTCTAGTGGCTGAGGCAGGAACAGCCGTCCCCGAGTCTGACAGTGACGTGACCGCCCGGCGCCTCCCAGTGGTTGAGACCGGAACAGCAGTCCCTGTATCTGACGGCGACGTGACAATCCGGCGCCTCCCAGTGGCCGAGGCAGGAACAGCAGTCCCTGTGTCTGACGGCGACGTGACAGTGAACAGTTGGTCAACCGTAGTCCGCTTTTACCTGGTTAGATTGCTTCCTACAAAATAATTGTTTAAAATGGATAAGCGCTTAAAGAAGATCTGTCAACAGGTCAAAGTATCCAGTTGTTCCTCTTAAGGCCCCGTCACACACAGCGATTTCGCCAGCGAGATTGCTGATTTTGTGACGCCACAGCGATCTCACCACCGGTATCGCTGTGTGTGACATGTGTCAGGGACCGGGTATCGCTGATCGCGCTCCATCACCCTGGGCCGTTTTTTGATCGTTGGTCTCCCGCTGGCCAGCTCGCATCGCTGCGTGTGGCAACGAGAGACCAGCGATCAGCGACGCTGGTTTCCAATGTAAACAGCGGGGTATCTAAGAGCCAAGCGGCTCTTAGTTAACCGCTGTTTTCCTTGGAAACCAGCATGCACGCTGGTCCTGATCGCTGGAGGGGCTGTCTAACAATCCAACATGGATGGGATCGCTGGGACACCTATATGTGTAACGGGGCCCTTATTTTATTCTTTCTGCTCTCCTTTGTATTCAATTTGTTGTTTATTCAACTCCGCCATATGATTCCAGAGATATGGGACTGTTTGTTTAGTGCTAATTTTCATGGTATTTACGAAGGGACTGTTGACCACAGGTTAATAATGTAGGGCAACCTAAAGACACGCTCCCTAGGATCCTGTAAGACATGTTCTCTTGTAAAGACCATTAGCCATAATAAAAAGGTCAAAATGTCCATATCTCTGGAACTGCCTACATTTTACCAGGTCCTCTTTAAAGCGAGCCTGTTAGCAGGATTTTGCTAAGTAAACTACAAACATTGTCAAGTTGACAGTGTTAAACTGATTAAAATGATACCATCTTCTGGTTTTTGTGTAATCAGTGTTAGAATTTTTCAGTTAATGATATGCCCATTCTTTGGGTCTTGATTGTAGGCAGTGTTCTCTTCCTGCTCTAAGCCAGAGAAAACATGGAAAGGCCTGTGGGTAGGTCTTTCCTTAAGGTCCCGTTACATTTAGCGATGCACCAGCGATCCCGACCACAATTTGACCCGGTCAGGATCGCTGGTGCATCGCTTAATGGTCGCTAGTGAGCTGCCAAACAGGCAGATCTCACTAGCGATGCAGCAGCAGTTGGCGGTCGTTACTCCTGCCAGACACGGCGAGGGTGACGTCTTCCGCCTGCGTCCATGGCTCGTTCGTTGGCACCAGCAGGAAGCCGTCGACGAGAGATGGACCAGGCCGATCTCGCGCAATCAGCGGGGGGGGGTCAGTCGGAGGCGAGTGTCACATGTAGGGATATCGCTACCGATATCGCTGTCGCTTCACAAAATCAGTGACGCTTTAGTGAGATCGCTAGCGATATCGCTATGTGTAACAGGCCCTTTAGTTTCTCTAGCTTAGAGCAGGAAGATAACACTGCCTACAGTCCCGCCACAAAGCATAAACAGTCTGTTTCTCTCTCTGTCTCTATCATGATGAACATGTTTGTGCTTTGGGGTGGCCTGTGGGCAGGTCTTGCCTTCTTTCCATGGTTTCGCTGGCTTAGAGCAGGAAGATTAGACTCTGCCTACAGTCCTGCCCCGGAGCACGGGCATATCATTAACTGAAAACGTCTAAAGGCCCCGTTACATTTAGCGATGCACCAGCGATCCAGACCACGATACGACCCAGTCAGGATCGCTGTTGCATCGCTAAATGGTCGCTAGTGAGCTGCCAAACAGGCAGATCTCAGCAGCGACGCAGCAGCGGTCGTACTCACCTGTCAGACGCGGCGAGGGTGACAGTCTTCCGCCCGTGTCCATGGCTCGCTCGTCGGCGCCAGCAGGAAGCCGACGACGAGAAATGGGCCAGGCCGATCTCGCGTGATCACCGATAACCAGCAGGGGAGCCGGTCGGAGGTAAGTATCACATGTAGCGATATCGCTAGTGATATTGCTGCTGCTTCACAAAATCGGTGACGCTTTAGCGATATTGCTATGTGTAAGCAGGCCCTTAACACTGATTACACAAAAACCAGAAGATGGTATCAATCAGTGTTAGAATTTTTCAGTTAATGATATGCCCATTCTTTGGGTCTTGATTGTAGGCAGTGTTCTCTTCCTGCTCTAAGCCAGAGAAAACATGGAAAGGCCTGTGGGTAGGTCTTTCCTTAAGGTCCCGTTACATTTAGCGATGCACCAGCGATCCCGACCACAATTTGACCCGGTCAGGATCGCTGGTGCATCGCTTAATGGTCGCTAGTGAGCTGCCAAACAGGCAGATCTCACTAGCGATGCAGCAGCAGTCGGCGGTCGTTACTCCTGCCAGACACGGCGAGGGTGACGTCTTCCGCCTGCGTCCATGGCTCGTTCGTTGGCACCAGCAGGAAGCCGTCGACGAGAGATGGACCAGGCCGATCTCGCGCAATCAGCGGGGGGGGGGTCAGTCGGAGGCGAGTGTCACATGTAGGGATATCGCTACCGATATCGCTGTCGCTTCACAAAATCAGTGACGCTTTAGTGAGATCGCTAGCGATATCGCTATGTGTAACAGGCCCTTTAGTTTCTCTAGCTTAGAGCAGGAAGATAACACTGCCTACAGTCCCGCCACAAAGCATAAACAGTCTGTTTCTCTCTCTGTCTCTATCATGATGAACATGTTTGTGCTTTGGGGTGGCCTGTGGGCAGGTCTTGCCTTCTTTCCATGGTTTCGCTGGCTTAGAGCAGGAAGATTAGACTCTGCCTACAGTCCTGCCCCGGAGCACGGGCATATCATTAACTGAAAACGTCTAAAGGCCCCGTTACATTTAGCGATGCACCAGCGATCCAGACCACGATACGACCCAGTCAGGATCGCTGTTGCATCGCTAAATGGTCGCTAGTGAGCTGCCAAACAGGCAGATCTCAGCAGCGACGCAGCAGCGGTCGTACTCACCTGTCAGACGCGGCGAGGGTGACAGTCTTCCGCCCGTGTCCATGGCTCGCTCGTCGGCGCCAGCAGGAAGCCGACGACGAGAAATGGGCCAGGCCGATCTCGCGTGATCACCGATAACCAGCAGGGGAGCCGGTCGGAGGTAAGTATCACATGTAGCGATATCGCTAGTGATATTGCTGCTGCTTCACAAAATCGGTGACGCTTTAGCGATATTGCTATGTGTAAGCAGGCCCTTAACACTGATTACACAAAAACCAGAAGATGGTATCAATCAGTGTTAGAATTTTTCAGTTAATGATATGCCCATTCTTTGGGTCTTGATTGTAGGCAGTGTTCTCTTCCTGCTCTAAGCCAGAGAAAACATGGAAAGGCCTGTGGGTAGGTCTTTCCTTAAGGTCCCGTTACATTTAGCGATGCACCAGCGATCCCGACCACAATTTGACCCGGTCAGGATCGCTGGTGCATCGCTTAATGGTCGCTAGTGAGCTGCCAAACAGGCAGATCTCACTAGCGATGCAGCAGCAGTCGGCGGTCGTTACTCCTGCCAGACACGGCGAGGGTGACGTCTTCCGCCTGCGTCCATGGCTCGTTCGTTGGCACCAGCAGGAAGCCGTCGACGAGAGATGGACCAGGCCGATCTCGCGCAATCAGCGGGGGGGGGGTCAGTCGGAGGCGAGTGTCACATGTAGGGATATCGCTACCGATATCGCTGTCGCTTCACAAAATCAGTGACGCTTTAGTGAGATCGCTAGCGATATCGCTATGTGTAACAGGCCCTTTAGTTTCTCTAGCTTAGAGCAGGAAGATAACACTGCCTACAGTCCCGCCACAAAGCATAAACAGTCTGTTTCTCTCTCTGTCTCTATCATGATGAACATGTTTGTGCTTTGGGGTGGCCTGTGGGCAGGTCTTGCCTTCTTTCCATGGTTTCGCTGGCTTAGAGCAGGAAGATTAGACTCTGCCTACAGTCCTGCCCCGGAGCACGGGCATATCATTAACTGAAAACGTCTAAAGGCCCCGTTACATTTAGCGATGCACCAGCGATCCAGACCACGATACGACCCAGTCAGGATCGCTGTTGCATCGCTAAATGGTCGCTAGTGAGCTGCCAAACAGGCAGATCTCAGCAGCGACGCAGCAGCGGTCGTACTCACCTGTCAGACGCGGCGAGGGTGACAGTCTTCCGCCCGTGTCCATGGCTCGCTCGTCGGCGCCAGCAGGAAGCCGACGACGAGAAATGGGCCAGGCCGATCTCGCGTGATCACCGATAACCAGCAGGGGAGCCGGTCGGAGGTAAGTATCACATGTAGCGATATCGCTAGTGATATTGCTGCTGCTTCACAAAATCGGTGACGCTTTAGCGATATTGCTATGTGTAAGCAGGCCCTTAACACTGATTACACAAAAACCACAAGACTGATTTCTTCACTCCAGGTATCATTTTAGTCTGTTTATCACTGCCAACCTGACAATGCCTGTAATTTACTTTGCAAAATCCCACTGACGAGTTTTCTTTAAATGCCTTTGACGTTTCTATTGGCAAAGATACTGGAATAGCTTGAAAACAAGCAATATCTGAAATATGTCTAATAAACAGCCCATTGTGGAGACTGAATATAAATGACACTTATTGATGTGTGTATATCGTATTTGTACTATTGTGTTTTGCTGTATTCACCTTAAACCTTTTTTTTCTTGTCTTCAACAGAAATGTGTTTTCTGCAGACAAAGGGTTAAGAACTCTCATGGAGCTTGTATCCAGTGTTCCTATGGGCGCTGTCCCACATCCTTCCATGTGACCTGCGCTCATGCTGCGGGGGTAGTCATGGAGCCTGATGACTGGCCCTTTGTAGTGTACATCACATGCTTCAGGCACATGATCAATCAGAACATGGTGAGAACTTATTTTCTGAGTGTTTCTCATTATATTGATTTGAAATCTTCCAGAGCATGGTCACAGCGCTGCAGAATGAGGATTGCTCTTCATGTGTTTCTAAATCTGTCACTTCTATTAGTTACCAAGTCTCACGTGGAGGCAAGCTGGAGGCACTTCTTAGAACATGAGCTGTATAAAATAATCTTTTGTCTTGAATACTTTACAATGTTCAGCTGATAATATTGCAGTGGGAGATTGTACTCTGAAGTTAGCCTTCAAGTGAATGAATTCCGAGGAGCAATAATCTCAGGAGAATGCCATTGCTGTCTTGGCTCCTATTTATTAAATAGTAGTTTCATCAATATGATAATTCTTTGTATAACACATGAAGGCTTTCATCTTATTATAGCTCTTTGAGGGTCAGATTTGTTAATTCAGACTAGCTTGATGGCAGAGTTTGAGTATATTGTATTCCTGGCCAGCACCAGCAATCACATTTCTTATCAATCAAGCCAAATATACAGTATCTACTACTACAATTAAAAATGTGACCTTCCATTACTTGTTTCTAAACCTAACATATCCTAAAATATGTCACACAAGATATTAACATAAAGCAAAATATATACAGTCGGTGAATCCCTTGATGGATATCATCTGCCATGTTGGGTGTTGGCAGACCGTGATCAGCGCTGCAATTCAAGCAGTAGGCAGAGATGGCCTTGAAACTCTGGATTATATGCCTGACCCAGTTGCAAGGAGAAAGACTAAAAATTTATTTAAATCTTAAAATACCTCCCAAAGGTCTTTTATTATCTTGTATGGGGCACAATATGTGTTTATAATAAAAAAAAAAATTATTGAAAAAAAATATACTGTATAAATAGCCCAGTCTGGAACAGTAGAACACTAAAAATACATGAATATGAGCTTGCTGGGTTTTTCTTTGCTTTTTTTTTTGTGAGAGTGGGAATATAATGAATTGTTGTGATTGAGTTGAGAAATACCCTTCAACACCAATAACTATGTTTTGACCCCTTAAAGGGAACATGTCATGTGGATTGCGCACAGTAAGGGTGGTTTCACATTAGCGCTTTTTAAGCGCACGCACGGCCGGGGGTAGCTCCGCCCCCGAGCCGGCTCTCTGCCCGGCGTGCCCTCCCCTTGCTTGTAGCGCCGCCTCCTAGCGCACAGCGGCGCCTGCGATCGGCGCACCCTATCTTTAGCATAGGGTGCGCAGATCGTGCGCAGGCCGTGCGCTAGTTGCGCTTTGACCTGCGCTGCGCACTTTTGACGGTGCGCCGTGCGCGCCAAAATCCGAAAAGTTTGATTTTGGCACGCACGGCGCACCGTCAAAAGTGCGCAGCGCAGGTCAAAGCGCAACTAGCGCACGGCCTGCGCACGATCTGCGCACCCTATGCTAAAGATAGGGTGCGCCGATCGCAGGCGCCGCTGTGCGCTAGGAGGCGGCGCTACAAGCAAGGGGCGGGCACGCCGGGCAGAGAGCCGGCTCGGGGGCGGAGCTACCCCCGGCCGTGCGTGCGCTTAAAAAGGGCTAATGTGAAACCACCCTAACCTACACAGTGTCAGGTCGGCGCCTTTATACTGATTAAAATGATACCTGGGGTGATAAAATCCGTTTTGTGGTAGTTGTTTAATCTTTATTTTCAGTTTTGAGTTAATGATATGCTAGTTCTCCGGGATGGGTCTTCATGTGGTGCTCTGATTACGTATTCATACTGATGTCTTCTGAAAGGTCACTCATCCTTCAGTGACCTGCCCCCTCGTTTACATAATGAATATTGTGGTATTTATTGTACTATAAGACGCACCGGACCATAAGACACACTTAGGTTTTAGAGGAGGAAATTAGAAGAAAAATTTGAAGGACAAAAATGTGATCAATTCTGTACGTAACATCCCCTATCCTGGTATGCATGGCCCCTCATCGCTATCCTGGTATGCATTGCCCCCTCATCTTTATCCTGATATGTGAGACCCCCTCATCCCCATCCTGGTGTTCATGGGCCACCTCATCCTTATCTTGGTTTATCAGGGCCCCCAGCTCCATCCTGGTATGCATGGCCACATCCTTATCCTTGTATGATTGGCCTCCATCCTGGTATGCAGGGCCCCTATCTCTGTCCTGGTATGCATAGCCCTATTGTTATCCTGGCATGATTGGCCCCATCTCTGTCCTGGTATGCATGGCCCGATCAGAAAAACATAAAAAACCAAACCATTACACTTACCTTCCTGTACGCCCTTGCAACATCTTCCAATGCCAGCAGCTACTTTATACTTGTAAGCAGCGTATGGCAGTGACGTCATGAGCTGCTTACAAGCCAAGGACAGCTGCTGGAATACTCACTGCTCTCCACGTCGGGAATATATGCGTGGAGGGCAGTGAATATTTATTACTCTTAATAGCTAGCACAGTGTCAGCCGCATCCGCCGGGCTTTCACGTGTACCACTACTAAAAGGTATAAATGTTCACTGCATTCCACATCTCTGGGAGTGGAGAGCAATGAATATTAATTCCCTTTAGTAGCAGGGACACATGAACGCTGGCAGCTGCAGGAAGCCAGCGGCTGATACTGTGCTCGCTACTAAAGAGCAATGATTACTCACTGCCCTCCACGCACATAGTCCCAACGTGGATAGCGTTGACTATTCCGGCAGCAGTCCTTCAGCTTATTAGCTGCTTACAAGCATAAAGCTTCTTCTGGCTTCGGAATAAGAAGCTGCAAGGAAGCACAGGAAAGTAAGTGTAATGTTTCTTTTTTTTATGTTTTTCTGATAGACCCCCATCCTGGTATGTAGGGCACTATCATACCAGGATAATGATGGGGGATCAGTCACACGTGGATGCTATGGCCATGGAATACATTGAATATTCATTTCTTCTTAGCAGCGGGCACAGGAGTTAGCCACAGCAGCCAGCTCCTGCCTCCTAATACCCGCTGCTCCCCCCTCCTCACTACAGCCAGACCAGGTACAGCCGGACTTTAAGACGCACCCCCCCCATTTTCCTCCACGTTTTTGGAGGAAAAAAGTGCATCTAATAGTTCAAAAAATGTTATATCTATTGAAGAAAAAAAAAAAAGACTTTCAAGCAGGCAAGCGGCCGCGCCTGCGCTGCAGCATAATTGCATGTATAATGTGCATTTAATTCTTTAATTTGATGCTATAAAATCATTAAAAAAGTCTCAAAATAGTGGCTGGTGCCATCTTAGTGGAGACCATTTATTTTTTCTCTAGCAAGATGCAGCCGCCCGCGCAGTAGCATCTATCTGATCGCCGATAGATGCTACTGCGGATGGCGCCATTTTGAGACACATTTTTTATTTATTTTTATGGATTTACTTATAGCAAATTAAAGAATTAAATTCACTTTATACATGCAATCATGCTGCAGCGCAGGTGAATGATTTTTATGTGTATATATATATATATATATATATATATATATAATATTCATTATGTAAAATAGAGGGCAGATCACTGTGGGATCAGTGACCTATCAGAAGCCATACACATGAATATCTGATCAGAGCACCACATGAAGACCCTCCACAGGCCAGCCCGAAGCATGAGCATATAATTAACTCAAAACTGAAAATAAAGACTAAATAACCACAAGACTGATTTAATCAACCAAGGTATAATTGTAATCAGTATAAAGGCGCTGACCTGACACTGTGTAGATTACTCAGCACAATCCTGCAGACAGGTTTACTGTATCACTTCATGATGACTATATCCATCATGATGGATGTCAGGGACTTTGGAGTGGGCTCAGAAGCAGAGCTCACTCTGCCGAAGGTGCCTGCTATAACATATAACTGGTATCTGCCTCCAACAGCATCAGTTTGTGTGTCTATTGATCGCTGCTATTAACCTCTTAAATGCCACTTTCAATTACTGACAGTGGCATTTAAGCACCGCTATCTAGCCCGGACATTAGTTCAGGCAGCCTTCGGCCTCCCTGTGATGAGATTGCAGGGAACTGATGAGTTGCTGTGACAGCCCAGGGGTCCACTGAAGGCCCCCATGCCTGTCATGTGATCTGTGAGGTCCAGTCTGTGGCTGTGCCTTATAGAAGGCTATATATGCTTTGTATAGTACGTCAGTTGATTGCAGGTTCAAGTCCCCTAAAGGAACTAGCAAATAAAGGAAAAAGTAAAGAAAAATGTTTTTTAAATTTTCATAAAAATTCAAATCGCCTCCCTTTTTCCCAGTTAATAAAGAAATGTGAAAATTAAATTAAAAATATTTGGCATCGACAAGTCTGATCTATGAAAATATAAAATTTAATTAACCCAATCTGTAAAAATTATAGAGAGCAAATCCGCAATTCTGGCATTTCGATTTTTTTGTTTTTCTTCTCTTTCAGGTTAGATCGCTGTAGATAAGCCCCGAGAGGCAGTGGCCGCATCTTATAGCATCAAAACGAGCTGACAGGTTCCCTATGAGTAAATCTTGGCAGCATACAAAAAAAACAAGCCCTCACATCTCCATTGACCACAAATAAAAATATGTTGGGTTTTGGAAACTGTCTTTTCAAGCTAATTATTTTTTTATTTTATTTTTTATTTATTTTATTTTTTTACAGATTTCTGAAATTTTTTCAACACTTAATGGATTGCTGTGACTGATGCCTTCATCTGCTATCCATCACCCATAAATTCCTATTTAACCCCTTAACACCCCGTGACAGATATATCCGTCATGGAGCAAGTTAGGGACTTTAGAGCGGGCTCAGAAGCAGAGCCTGCTCCACACAGGCAGATGCTAGCAAAAATGTCTAATGTACAGTTAAACACGTAATGGAGAATTACATGCTGTAGTTCCACAGCTACTTGGTCGGTATATTGTACATGTCTGTTTTTCACCTATTGGCATTTTGCAAAATTAATAAATATGAATAGTGATTATTCAGAGTGGTGAAGTGGTAAGGCGTTGTGTATATACTAGTAATTATGATGTAGGGTTTTTTACTGTTAGGACTTGGATGTTCTTTCAGACACACTTATTACTATATTTTTCATTAAAATGGGACGTCATGTTCTTGTCTCGGGTCTGTTGAGCAACTGAATAACTACCATCTTACTGATCAAAAGTGACATTTTAAACTTCTTTACATACTTTTTTCTCTGACGGGAGTTTTTTTCTCAGGAAGTAAATTAAAAAGTGCTCCTGTCAGTATGCCATCTTTCACATAGCCTTTGTACTATACGTGAAATTATTATTTTTCTCTACAGCTTCAATGAATCACATCCCCCACATACAATGTCCCACAAGGTGTATATAGTAAGTGGTACTGCGTATAATGCTGGTTACAGTACACATGTAAATGACTCACTCATTAGGACCAGTACCAGTTTATAGCGGATTGTATCCTTTATAGTTACTTGCGATTTCTCTACAATGTAGTACTCCTAGTCAATAACAGAAAACATTAAAGGGAACCTCCCATGCCCTCCAACCCAGCAGCATTCACATGTGTGATTAAACTCCCTGCCTAACGAGCCCTGTAAAAGCATTTATAATGTCTGCGTTTCCTATGCTAATGAGGGCTTTGACTAGTCCATGGGGCGTTGGTTGCCCAAGACTAGTCAGACCTCTTTCCACATTATCACGTCTTATTAGTCTTTATAAGACTAGACTGGTAAGTCTAGTCTTATAAAAAATAGCATAAAGGTGTAATTCCAGGTTACAATATTGCTGGCCTACACTTTTATACATGGCAACCCCCAGATTCCAACTTCTTTACTAATGGCAAGTTTAACAAGGTTATGTGAACACTCCTCTGTTAAGGCTAAGTTCACACTAGGCGTTTTTGCAGCATGGTTTTTTTTTTTAATGCAAATTTTTAGCTGCGTTTTACAGTGCCAGCAATATGTGACGTTCATTGTCATACCTGCTTTTATACTGCCTTGTTTGTAGTTACTTTACGAAAATATATCTGCATGCCTAGAATATTCCTTTATACTATGACATTACTATATGTTCAGGTCAACACTGACTCTTTATTCTTGTATTTGTGGTTTGCTTCAGAGAAACAAAATAACCAAGAATCATCTAAATATTGGACAGACTGTAATTGCGAAACACAGAAATACAAGATATTACAGCTGCAAGGTTGCAGAAATTACCTCTCAGACCTTCTACGAGGTAGAGTTCGATGACGGATCTATCAGTAAGGACACATTCCCTGAAGATATTGTTGTAAGTAGAGCATTTAGTAAAAAAATATACTGTATTGGTACAATTTCTGTTATTGTATACTAAGATTGTTTTTAACTCGTATTAACTCATAACTGTTGATATACTGTTATGTCATCACATATATATTCATGGCCAGCTGTCTTTCAAATCATGTCATAAGATAAGATCACCATAGGCATACATGCTTAGATTGGCATGAATTTTTATTGCAGGGCACTAAAAGGAACCGGACAGCGGCTAAATGCTGCATTAACCATGGGCAGCATTTATCAGACACTGGCTGCATGATTTCAACCAGATTTGTTTGACTCTGAAACACTTCAGCGCAATGGGGGCTAGTTGACAAGGCCGTCTATCTGCGATTTCTCTCTGCCTGCTCTCCTTGAGTGAGGGGTCTTTCCCTGCATGCATGAATAGGGAGATACCTGCCAATAATTGGCAGTGGGCAAGGAAAAGTCACAGAGGAACCGAGCTGCACGGATGATTAGTCGAAAAGGCCGCTCCCTGGCTTTTTGCTCTGAATCACTGCAGTGTTTGAGTCGAACATACCTGGCTTAAAGCATGTAGCCATTGTCTGATATATAGTGCAGACCAAAAGTTTCGACACACCACCTGATTCAAAGAGTTTTCTTTATTTTCATGACTATGAAAATTGTAGATTCACTCTGAAGGCATCAAAACTATGAATTAACACATGTGGAATTATATAATTAACAAACAAGTGTGAATCAACTGAAAATATATCTTATATTCTAGGTTCTTCAAAGTAGCCTCCTTTTGCTTTGATTACTGCTTTGCACACTCTTTGCATTCTCTTGATGAGCTTCAAGAGGTAGTCACTGGAAATAGTCTTCCAACAGTCTTGAAGGAGTTCCCAGAGATGCTTAGCACTTATTGGCCCTTTTGCCTTCACTCTGCGGGCCAGCTCACCCCAAACCAGTCTCGATTGGATTCAGGTCTGGTGACTGTGGAGGCCAGGTCATCTAGCGTAGCGCCCCATCACTCTCCTTCTTGGTCAAATAGCCCTTACACAGCCTGGAGGTGTGTTTGGGGTCATTGTCCTGTTAAAAAATAAATGATGGTCCAACTAAACGCAAACTGGATGGCATAGCATGCCGATGCAAGATGCTGTGGTAGCCATGCTGGTTCAGTATGCCTTCAATTTTGAATAAATCCCCAACAGTGTCACCAGCAAAGCACCATCACACCTCCTCCATGCTTCACCGTGGGAACCAGGCATGTAGAGTCCGTCCGTTCACCTTTTCTGCGTCGCATAAAGGCACGGTGGTTCGAACCAAAGATCTCAGATTTGGACTCATCAGACCAAAGCACAGATTTCCACTGGTCTAATGTCCATTCCTTGTGTTCTTTAGCCCAAACAAGTCTCTTCTGCTTGTTGCCTGTCCTTAGCAGTGGTTTCCTAGCAGCTATTTTACTATGAAGGCCTGCTGCACAAAGTCTCCTCTTAACAGTTGTTGTAGAGATGCATCTGCTGCTAGAACTCTGTGTAGCATTGACCTGGTCTCTAATCTGAGCTGCTGTTAACCTGTGATTTCTGAGGCTGGTGACTCGGATGAACTTATCCTCCGCAGCAGAGGTGACTCTTGGTCTTCCTTTCCTGGGTCGGTCCTCATGTGAGCCAGTTTCTTTGTAGCGCTTGATGGTTTTTGCCACTGCACTTGGGGACACGTTCAATGTTTTCCCAATTTTTCGGACTGACTGACCTTCATTTCTTAAAGTAATGATGGCCACTCATTTTTCTTTACTTAGAAGTTGTATTATGGCAAGAAAAAAGCAGCTAACAGTCTATTCAGAAGGACTATCAGCTGTGTATCCACCAGACTTCTGCACAACACAACTGATGGTCCCACGTCCCAACCCCATTTATAAGACAAGAAATACCACTTATTAAACCTGACAGGGCACACCTGTGAAGTGAAAACCATTTCCGGTGACTACCTCTTGAAGCTCATCAAAAGAATGCCAAGAGTGTGCAAAGCAGTAATCAAAGCAAAAGGTGGCTACTTTGAAGAACCTAGAATATAAGACATAAAGTATTTTCAGTTGTTTCTCATTTTTTTGTTAATTATATAATTCCACATGTGTTAATTCATAGTTTTGATGCCTTCAGAGTGAATCTACAATTTTCATAGTCATGAAAATAAAGAAAACTCTTTGAATCAGAAGGTGTGTCCAAACTTTTGGTCTGTACTGTTTATATTTGAGTACAATGTAAATTCCTCTTTTAGTCTATAAACTTCTGACAAAATGTCTCAGAATTTCCAAGCAATAAATTTTGTATTTTTTTTCTGACAAAGAAAAATGGTCAAAATAAAAAAAAAAAAAAAAAAGTGCTTTCAGACCTCAAATAATAAAAGGAAAACAAGTCAATAATCATTTAGAAACAACAATACTAATGTTTTAACTCAGGAAGAGTTTTGAAATCAATATTTTGTGGAATAACCATGATTTTTAAAAACCGCTTTCATGCGTCTTGGCATGCTTTCCACCAGTCTTTCACACTGCTTCTGGCGCAAAAATATAAGCAGTTCTTCTTTGTTTGATGGCTTGTGACTATCCATCCATCATCCTCTTGATTACATTCCAAAGGTTTTCAATGGAGTTCAGGTCTGGAGAATGGGCTGCCCATGACAGGGTTTTGATGTGGTGGTCTCTTTATTTTTGCCAGAGCTGTATATGGTCTCTTCCCAGGTCAAGTTAGTCACGAATGATAAATTTCAGTGATGCATGGAAATCTATGCCACTTGGCCAAAATATGACTGAAACATGCTAATAAAAGATTCCTATAATCTACGTGTATTGTCTAGGAAATGTTCTACAGGGTCTAAACATCAACATAAAAAGTGTACCTTATTGTAGCACGAGCCAGTACATCATCACCTTTCAGAACTGTTCACCACTAATTCTTTAACAAATGAGACTTGTCTGCAAGAACAGTGGGAATTTTGCCGTGAAAACATCGCCTCAAAGCAGTGCATAAAACGGAGTTCTTTCAACTATAATAAAACAAATGACAAGTTGGTAGTAATGACTGATTACACTGTGCAAGTCGAGGTGGAAATTTAGCCTTCAGTTCATTTATTTTTAAACACTCTATTTAATGAAACACTAAATGCAGCGTCATTTGTATGTATTGTTCTCTCTGGTCTGAAACTTTTTATTTGATTAAATGGAAGCATGTCTCACAATTTTCTTTGTACATTCGCCCTTTAGGCAGATAAGGGCTGAAACAGGTTCTGCAGCACAGCATACATTGTTCTCTTGACAGATCCTGTATAATTCGCTTTGTTCCATAAGTCATTTGAGTTAAATACATGCTTACCTTTAAGGCAACAATGAACAGACGCTTTTTTTTTTTGCACAAAATAATTATTTCTCATCCATTTTATATAACAAAACAATAAACAAATACATGAATACGTCCCATTTCTAATGTACACTTATGCCTTTATCTAATGTATACTTATTTTGTAATGTCTTCACATCCTGTTCTGTCCATATGTGTCCAGATCCCAGAATTCCAAGCAGCGGAAGTTCACACACCGCCATATTAGGACACCCAAGTGATGGGTGTCTCAATATGGAAACTGCTGGTGGTACCAGCCTCTTGTGCGGTACCACCAGCGGAACACTGTCGCAACACACACACACTCACACCCACTGTATACGCCGTACGCACCACTCACACACAGTATACGCTGTATGCAACACACACTCTGTATATGCCATATGCACCACACATACTGTATATGCCATACGCACCACACACACTGTATATGCCATACGCACCACAAACATACACACTGAATATGCCATCTGCAGCCTCTTGTGCGGTACCACCAGCGGAACACCGTCGTGAACACGCCGCCGATGGGATCAGCCTAATGATTCACTGACCGCCGCCATCTTTGTACAGGAGGAGCGCATGAGCAGTTTTAATGTGACCGCCGCTGTCTGTGAAAGAGAGAGTGGATAGGTGGTTGAGCACGTGGGGGGGAAACATTCTCAACGCTGCAAAGCCTGCCCACATCGTGACATTACCACCCTTCCGATGTGATAGCATCAGGCCTCCGTCTAGTTAATGAATAAGCACAATTAAAATTATTTAAGAACTAGCTGAACTAACTACGGTTAGTTATAACAAATTATATATATATATATATATATATATATATATGTATGTATATATAAAGCTGAGTGTAGAGCCCCGCCCACTCTGCATAGCCACATTCACTATAATATCCCACATCATCCCGTCAGCCAGAGCCACTGGACAACTACCACTAATATCCCACATCATCCCATCAGCCAGAGTCACCGGACAACGATCACTAATATCCCACATCATCCCGTCACAGCTGCCAGGCTACTACCCCTAATATCCCACATCATCCCATCTGCCAGAGCCACCGGACTAATATCCCACATCATCCCATCAGCCAGAGCCACCAGACTACTACCCCTAGTATCCCACATCATCCCGTCAGCCAGAGCCACTGGATTACTACCCCTAATATCCCACATCATCCCATCAGCCTGTGGTCAGAACCAGAGCGCTGAGTGGAACGGTCCTAACTTCCATACCCCGGGTATCCCTTTAAGAGAGGTTTGGCGCCAGAGCGCTGAGTGGATTTGCCCTGACTTCCATACCAATGATCCCTTTAATAGAAGCTTGGTGTGAGAATCAGTGCGCTGAAGGATTTACCATAACTTCCATACCGGAGATCCCTTTAAGAGAGGCCTGGGGTCAGTACCAAAGCACAAAGTGGATTTGCCCTCACTTCCATACCGGAGATCCCTTTAAAGGGAACCTGTCACCCCCAGGGCGTTTTTCAGTTAAAGAGCCACCTTCAGCAGCACTAAGGCTGCATTCTGTGAAGGTGGCTCTTCTTTTTCTGACCCCTAGTAACGCTGAAATATCGACTTTTATAAATAGCTCCTCATACCTGTAATGTGTCCCATAGATATGTTGTGTCCCCCTGTATCAGCCACCTACCATCCATCCATCATGCCTGTCCTGCGTCTTGGTGCCGCTCACCGTCTGTCCATCATGATGCCCTTGTGCGTCGCTGCATCCTCCTGCTTTCAATGCCGGCGCCTGCGCTGTGACAAGAGTTCTCGGGCATGCGTAGTGCGTGCTGCCCGAGAACCGACATCAGGCTTTTGCATCATGATGGACGGATGGTGGGCGGCACCGAGACGCAGGACAGGCATGATGGACGGATGGTAGGCGGCTGATACAGGGGGACACAACATACCTATGGGACACATTACAGGTATGAGGTGCTATTTATAAAAGTCAATATTTCAGCGTTACTAGGGGTCAGAAAAAGAAGAGCCACCTTCACAGAGTGCAGCCTTAGTGCTGCTGAAGGTGGCTCTTTAACTGAATAACGACTTTAAGTCCATCTAGTTCAACCCATATCCTATCCTAACTTGCCCTAACATGTTGATCCAGAGGAAGGCAAAAAAAACCCATGTGGCAACAGTAAGCTTCACATTGGGGAAAAAAATTCCTTCCCGACTCCACATACGGCAATCAGACTAGCTCCCTGGATCAACGCAATATTAAGGAGACTAGTGTATATACCCTGTAATATTATACTTTTCAAGAAAGGCATCCAGTCCCTTCTTAAATTTTAGTAGTGAATCACTCATTACAACATCATATGGCAGAGGGTTCCATAGTCTCACTGCTCTTACAGTAAAGAATCCGCGTCTGTGAGTATGCTTAAACCTTCTTTCCTCCAGACGTAGAGGATGCCCCCTTGTCCCCGTCACAGGTCTAAGAGTAAAAAGATCATTAGAAAGGTCTTTGTATTGTCCCCGCATATATTTATACATTGTAATAAGATCACCCCTAAGCCTTCGATTCTCCAAACTAAATAACCCCAAGTGTAATAACCTGTCTTGGTATTGCAGACCCCCTAGTTCCCTAATAACCTTGGTCGCTCTTCTCTGCACCCGCTCCAGTTCAGCTATGTCTTTCTTATACACCGGAGACCAGAACTGTACACAGTATTCTAAGTGTGGTCGCACTAGTGACTTATATAGAGGTAAAATTATGTTCTCCTCATGAGCATCTATGCCTCTTTTAATGCATCCCATTATTTTATTTGCCTTTGCAGCAGCTGCTTGACTCTGGCCACTAAATGTGAGTTTGTCGTCCACCCATACACCCAGGTCTTTTTCAGTGACTGTTTTGCCCAGTGTTTTACAATTAAGCACATAATTATACAACTTGTTCGTTCTACCCAAGTGCATGACCTTACATTTTTCCCAATTAAAGCTCATTTGCCATTTATCAGCCCAAGCTTCTAGTTTACATAAATCCTCCTGTAATATAAAATTGTCCTCCTCTGTATTAATTACCCTGCAGAGTTTAGTGTCATCTGCAAATATTGAAATTCTACTCTCTATGCCCCCTACAAGGTCATTAATAAATATGTTAAAAAGAAGCGGGCCCAAAACTGACCCTTGTGGTACCCCACTGCTAACCGTGACCCAGTCCGAGTGTGCTCCATTAATAACCACCCTTTGTTTCCTATCCCTGAGCCAGCTCTTAACCCACCTACACATATTTTCCCCTATCCCCATTGTTCTCATTTTATGTATCAACCTTTTGTGTGGCACCGTATCAAAAGCTTTTGAAAAGTCCATGTACACCACGTCCACTGCATTCCCTTGGTCCAGTCTGGAACTTACCTCTTCATAAAAGCTTATCAGATTAGTCTGACAGGAACGGTCTCTTGTAAACCCATGTTGATATTGGGTCATAAGGTTATTCTTCTCCAGATACTCCAGTATAGTATCTCTTAGAAAACCCTCCAGGATTTTACCCACAGTTGAGGTTAAACTTACTGGCCTATAATTTCCAAGTTCAGTTTTTGTCCCCTTTTTGAATATTGGCACCACATTTGCTATACGCCAGTCCTGTGGTACAGACCCTGTTATTATGGAATCTTTAAAGATTAAAAATAGTGGTCTATCTATGACTGTGCTTGATTCCTGCAGTACTCGGGGGTGTATCCCATCCGGGCCCGGGGATTTGTCAATTTTAGTGATTTGTAGATGCCGCCGTACTTCCTGCTGGGTTAAGCAGGTGACATTTAATGGAGAATTTTTAACCCTGATCATGTTATCCGTCATGGGATTTTCTTGTGTAAATACTGTTGAAAAAAAGTCATTTAGCATATTGGCTTTTTCCTCATCCTCATCCACCATTTCATCCAGGCTATTTTTAAGGGGGCCAACACTATCATTTTTTAGCTTCTTACTATTTATGTAGTTAAAGAATATTTTGGGATTTTTTTTTACTTTCTCTGGCAATGAGTCTCTCTGTCTCAATCTTTGCTGTCTTGATTTGCTTTTTACAGAATTTATTTAATCTTCTGTATTTATTTAATGCCTCATCACTACCTACTTGCTTTAATTCTCTAAATGCTTTATTTTTATCTCTTATTGCGCCCCTTACAGCTCTATTTAGCCATAGTGGTTTCCTCCTATTTCTCGCATGTTTATTCCCATACGGTATATATTGTGCACAGGTCCTATTCAGGATGCTAATAAACGTCTCCCATTTTCTTTGTGTATTTTTATGTCTCAGGATATCGTCCCAGTTAATTGCACCAAGATCATCTCTCATCCGGTGGAAATTTGCCTTCCTGAAGTTTAGTGTCCTTGTAACCCCTCTACTACACATCTTATTAAAGGATACATAAAAACTTATTAATTTGTGATCACTATTACCCAAGTGACCCTCAACCCTTACATTTGATATGCGGTCTGGCCTGTTGGTTAATATTAGGTCTAGCAGTGCCCCCCCTCTTGTTGGGTCCTGAACCAGTTGTGAAAGGTAATTGTCTCTCATCGTTGTCAGAAACCTATTACCTTTGCTGGAACTGCAGGTTTCGGTTCACCAATGTATTTCAGGGTAGTTGAAGTCCCCCATAATAATGACTTCTCCTTGAGTCGCTGCTTCATCTATTTGCTTTATGAGGATATTCTCTGTAGCTTCCATTATTTTTGGAGATTTATAACAAACCCCTATCAGTAATTTATTATTTTTCCCCCCTCCCCTTATCTCTACCCACAGGGACTCTACATTTTCATTAGATTCATATATATTATCACGAAGGATGGGTTTTAAGGATGATTTTACATATAAACACACGCCTCCCCCTCGCAATGAAAATAGTTTTCATTGCATAAAACCGACAAAACATAAAAAAACGACCTAAATGAGGTATCGCTGTAACCGTACTGACCCGAAGAATAAAACCGCTTTATCAATTTTACCGCACGCGGAACGGTGTAAACGCACCCCCCCAAAAGAAATTCATGAAACGCTGGTTTTTGTTCATTCTGCGTCCCAAAAATCGGAATAAAAAGCGATCAAAAAATGTCACGTGCCCGAAAATGGTACCAATAAAAACATCAACTCGTCCCGCAAAAAATAAAACCTCACATGACTCGGTGGGTCAAAATACGGAAAAATTATAGCTCTCAATATGTGGTGATGCAAAAACTATTTTTACAATAAAAAGCGTCTTTTAGCGTGCGACAGCTGCCAAACATAAAAACCGCCATAAATAGTAAATCAAACCCCCCGTTATCACCCCCTTAGTTAGGGAAAAATAATAAAATTAAAAAAATTTGTTTATTTCCATTTTTCCATTAGGGTTAGGGTACGGTTAGGGTAGGGTTAGGGCTAGGGTTAGGGTTAGGGCTGAGATTAGGGTTAGGGTTGTGTTGGGGTTCGGGTTGGAGTTAGAATTGGGGGTTTCCACGGTTTGGGCACATCAGGGGCTCTCCAAATGCAACATGGCGTCTGATTTCAATTCCAGCCAATTCTGAGTTGAAAAAGTCAAATGGTGCTCCTTCCCTTCCAAGCTCTGCCATGCGCCCAAACAGTGTTTTACCCCCACATGTAGGGTATCAGCCTACTCAGGTCAAATTGCAAAACAATTTTTGGGGTCCAATTTCTCCTGTTACCCTTAGGAAATTAAAAAATTGGGGGCAAAAATATCATTTTTGTGGAAAAAAATGATTTTTTTATTTTCACGTCCGAGCATTATAAACTTCTGTGAAGCACTTGGGGGTTCAAAGTTCTCACCACACATCTAGATAAGTTCCGTGGGGGGTCTAGTGTCCAAAATGGGGTCACTTGTGGGGAGTTTCAATAGTTTAGGTACATCAGGGGCTCTCCAAACACACATGACACCCGCAGACCATTCCATCAAAGTCTGCATTCCAAAACGTCACTGCTTCCCTTCCGAGCCCCGACGTGTGTCCATACAGTAGTTTTCTCCCACATATGGGGTGTCAGCGTACTCATGACAAATTGGACAACAACTTTTGGGGTCCAATTTCTCCTGTTACCCTTGGGAAAATGAAAAAATTGGGGACTAATTGATGTTTGTGGAAAAAATACGATTTTTTTATTTTCATGCCCGGGCATTATAAACTTCTGTGAAGCCCTTGGGGGTTTAAAGTGCTCACCACACATCTAGATAAGTTCCTTAGGGGCTCTAGTTTTCAAAATGGGGTCATTTGTGGGGGGTTTCCACTGTTTAGGTACATTAGGGGCTCTCCAAAGGCAACATGACACCCGCAGACCATTCCATCAAAGTCTGCATTCCAAAACGTCACTACTTCCCTTCCGAGCCCCGACGTGTGTCCATACAGTAGTTTTCTCCCACATATGGGGTATCAGCGTACTCATGACAAATTGGACAACAACTTTTGGGGTCCAATTTCTCCTGGTACCCTTGGGAAAATAAAAAAAATGGTGACTAAAAGATCATGTTTGTGGAAAAAATACGAATTTTTTATTTTCACGCCCGGGCGTTATAAACTTCTGTGAAACACTGGGGGGTTCAAAGTGCTCACCACACATCTAGATAAGTTCCTTAGGGGGTCTAGTTTCCAAAATGGTGTCATTTGTGGGGGGTTTCCACTGTTTTGGTACATCAGGTGTTTTCCAATCGCGACATGATGTCCGATCTCAATTTCAGCCAAAAACGTCAAATGGCGCTGCTTCCCTTCCGAGCTCTGCCATGCGCCCAAATAGTGGTTTACCCCCACATGTGGGGTATCAGCATACTCAGGACAAATTGCACAATAACTTTTAGGGTCCTGTTACCCTTGGGAAAATAAAAATTGGGGTGAAAAGATCATTTTTGTGGAAAAAATGATTTTTTAATTGTACCGCTGTACGTTATAAACTTCTGTAAAGCCCTTGTGGGTTCAAAGTTCTCACCACATATCTAGATAAGTTCTTTGGGGGGTCTAGTTTCCAAAATGGGGTCACTTGTAGGGGGTTTCCACTGTTTAGGTACATCAGGGACTCTCCAAACGTGACATGGCGTCCGATCTGAATTCCAGACAATTTTGCATTGAAAAAGTCAAACGGCGCTCCTTCCATTCTGAGCTCTGCCATGCGCCGAAACAGTCGTTCCCCCCCACATATCAGGTATCAGCGTACTCAGGACAAATTGCACAATAACTTTTGCATTCCAATTTCTCCTGTTACCCTTGGTAAAATAAAAAAAATTGAACCTGAAGTACTTTTTTTGTGAAAAAAAGTTAGATGTTCATTTCTTTTTTTTAAATATTCACGCACCTAAAGGGTTAATAACCTTCTTGAATGTGGTTTTGAGCACCTTAAGGGGTGCAGTTTTTAGAATGGTGTCACTTTTGGGTATTTTCTATCATATAGACCCCTCAAAGTGGCTTCAAATGTGATGTGGTCCGTAAAAATAAAATGGTATTGTAAAAATGAGAAATCGCTGGTCAACTTTTAACCCTTATAACTTCCTAACAAAAAAAAATTTTGGTTCCAAAATTGTGCTGATGTAAAGTAAACGTGGGAAATGTTATCAAGTTTTTTGGGTGCCATATCTCTGTGATTTAAGGGCATAAAAATTCAAAGTTGGAAAATTGCGAAATTTTCAAAATTTTCGCCAAATTTCCGTTTTTCTCACAAATAAACGCAAGTTATTTGAATGAAATTTTACCACTAACATGAAATACAATATGTCACAAGAAAACAATGTCAGAATCACCGGGATCCATGGAAGAGTTCCAGAGTTATGACCTCATAAAGGTACAGTGGTCAGAATTGTAAAAATTGGCCCGGTCGTGAACGTGCAAACCACCGTTGGGGGTGAAGGGGTTAAGAGACCCTGAGGTCAGAACCACAGAGCTAACTTCCATACCGGGGATCCCTTTGAGAGAGGCCTGGGATCAAAACCAAAGCGCTGGATGGATTTGCTCTGACCTTCATACCAATGATCCCTATAAGAGGGAAGATGTGCCTATAGGATGGAGGATGTGTGTATGGGCACGGGAGGGGGATTCATTTCTGTCATGTGCTCTCTGCTCCTTTTTAGGGGGCAGACAATGGCTGGGAGCTTATGTTCCCAGGGATGCTAGATTTCTCCCACCATGTCAGTGTCTGCTGAGGTGTTATCAAGTGGGAAAACTTGCTCATAGCAACCAATCACAGCTCATCTTCTTTTAACCAGCTCTGGTGAATTGAGAGATGCTTAGTGATTGGTTGCAAGGAAAACTGTTGCTCATAGCAACCAATCACACCTCGGCTTCTTTTGAACAGCTCTGGTGAAATGAAAGATGCTTTGTGATTGGTGATACACACATACATACATACATACATTCAGATATATATATATATATATATATATATATATATATATGTATGTATGTGTATATATATATATATATATATATACACTCACTGGCCACTTTATTAGGTACACCTGTCCAACTGTGTGTTAAGACTTAATTTCTAATCAGCCAATCACATGGCGGCAACTCAGTGCATGTAGACATGGTCAAGACAATCTCCTGCAGTTCAAACCGAGCATCAGTATGGGGAAGAAAGGTGATTTGAGTGCCTTTGAACGTGGCATGATTGTTGGTGCCAGAAGGGCTGGTCTGAGAATTTCAGAAACTGCTGATCTACTGGGATTTTCACGCACAACCATCTCTAGGGTTTACAGAGAATGGTCCGAAAAAGAAAAAAAATCCAGTGAGCGGCAGTTCTGTGGCCGGAAATGCCATGTTGATGCCAGAGGTCAGAGGAGAATGGGCAGACTGGTTCGAGCTGATAGAAAGGCAACAGTGACTCAAATTGCCACCCGTTACAACCAAGGTAGGCAGAAGAGCATCTCTGAACGCACAGTGCGTCGAACTTTGAGGCAGATGGGCTACAGCAGCAGAAGACCACACTGGGTACCACTCCTCTCAGCTAAGAACAGGAAACTGAGGCTACAATTTGCACAAGCTCATCGAAATTGGACAGTAGAAGATTGGAAAAACGTTGCCTGGTCTGATGAGTCTCGATTTCTGCTGCGACATTCGGATGGTAGGGTCAGAATTTGGCGTAAACAACATGAAAGCATGGATCCATCCTGCCTTGTATCAACGGTTCAGGCTGGTGGTGGTGGTGTCATGGTGTGGGGAATTTTTTCTGGGCACTCTTTGGGCCCCTTGGTACCAATTGAGCATCGTTGCAACGCCACAGCCTACCTGAGTATTGTTGCTGACCATGTCCATCCCTTTATGACCACAATGTACCCAACATCTGATGGCTACTTTCAGCAGGATAATGCGCCATGTCATAAAGCTCGAATCATCTCAGATTGGTTTCTTGAACATGACAATGAGTTTACTGTACTCAAATGGCCTTCTCAGTCACCAGATCTCAATCCAATAGAGCATCTTTGGGATGTGGTGGAACGGGAGATTCGCATCAGGGATGTGCAGCCGACAAATCTGCGCCAACTGTGTGATGCCATCATGTCAATATGGTCCAAAATCTCTGAGGAATGCTTCCAGCACCTTGTTGAATCTCTGCCACGAAGAATTGAGGCAGTTCTGAAGGCAAAAGGGGGTCCAACCCCTTACTAGCATGGTGTACCTAATAAAGTGGCCAGTGAGTGTATATATATGTAGAACATATCAACTTCAGGGAGTGCTGCAATTATTTGTATTAATGTTTTTTCCAGTATTAATATTTTTTTATATACAGGTCCAATATGTGATCAAGCAAGTACAAATTTTAAATTGTACTCTGTTATTTTTTTGCACAGCTTGGAACTTATGCAAACATTTTGCAACTTTTGGTGTTTTCATGCCAGTCCTGGCCAACTTCACCAAAAATGGGTGGAACAAGGGCGGGAAAGGGCAAGGCTAAGCATGCCCATCTAATTCATTGTACTCCGTCCCTGACTGAAATATTTTTCTGTCTGCAGTGCATATCATTTAAGAAATGCACCCAATTAATTATTGGGTGCATCATACTTCAGCAAGCCCTTTCATTAAGACTGGTGTGTGTGTGCAATTCTGGGACGGTGACCTTGCATGTTGGAAATTTGGCTAAGTCAAGAAAGTGGGTAAAAAGAACAGATCATTTCCTTGCACAAAGGGTACAAAAAGATAGGAAGAGCATTGAGTGTTGCTAGAGATACATTTGGAGCATAGTTCACAAGCTAAAGTTTAAAGGAACACTGGCTACACTACGTGAATGTGGTAGAAAATGAAATTATTACTGGCTGTCATCTGATTCCGAAGAAAGTTGGTTGAAAAAACCTCTGAGTGAGTAAGGGAATACGATATGTTGAAGATCTCTATACCCAAACTCCAAGAAATACACCTTTTCTGACCCAAGTGTACAAAATGTTAAAACCCAATAAATAAGCCAAAGAAGTTTTTGGATTCTATTGTTTGGAGCGATGAAACAAAATTGAAACTTTATGAGCCTATGTCTGAAGAAGGAAGAGCACTCTGCCTACAGTTAAGTATGGCAGTAGCTAGGTGATGCTCTGCATCTGCTTTGCAACAGAGCAATTATCCCAAGTATACCATAAAGTGCACCAAGGTTTGATATCAGAAGTCCAAGAAAACGTTGGAGTACCTGTCAAGAAATAAGATTCAGTTCAAGAATACCATTATTAGTAGTATTTAAAGAAGGTAGTTGCATCACACAAACCCAATAATGTTCGTGAACTCGAGGCCATTGCCAATAAGGAGTGAGCGAATATTCCTCGCTAACACAGCCAGATGTTTGTGTCTGGCTGTGCATCATATTTTCAGAAGGTCAGAGCAGCCAAAAGTTGCTCTACTAAGTGCTAAAGATGGAGATCATGATGTGGATCAATAATAATTCTGAGATTGTTGTAGTCTTCATGCCACAGCCCATTTTTGTTTTTTCACTTCCATTTTTTCCTCCACTTCTTCCCAGAGCCATAACAATTTTACTTTTCTGTCCGCATTAGACATACTGTATAAGGGCTTGTTTTTTTTGCGGGATGAGTTGTACTTTTGAATGACACCATTCATTTTACCACATAGTGTATTTGAGAACGGGAAAAAAATTTCCAGTGCGGTGAAATTGTAAAAAAAAATAAAAAAATACAATTCTGACTGAGTGTTATTTTTATGGTGTATATTGTGGTAAAAATGATCATGCAATTTGGTTGTCCTCATCAATACTATTACATCAATATCAAGCATGTCCATTTTTTTATTTTAATTGTGAAAAAAAATCTGAATTTTGCAAAAAAAATTTTGGGAATTGTCACCATTTTCTTAAACCTGTAACATTTTTATTTTTCATCTGATGAAACTGTGTCATAGCTTAATTTTTGCATGGTAATGTTTTTATTAGTATCATTTTGGGATAGATGTGACTTTTTGATCGCTTGTGACAGCTTTTTTGTGGCATTGTGGTGACCAATAAAATGTAATTTTTGCATTCTTGATTTTTTTTTTCGTTTATGGTGTTTACCGATTGGGTTAATTGTTTTTATATTTTGATTGAACTTTTATGAACAAGATGATGCCAAATATGTGGGGGGGGTTATTTCTTTATTTTCACTTGGGGGGGAAATTTGAACTGTGTGTTTTTTTTTGTTTTTTTTTCTTAACTGATTTTGTTAGCTCCTAAGACTTGAAGATAGCTTGTGCTTTAGCATTGCTGCATATACCAGAAATCACAGTCTCCTTTGAAGCTCTGCCACAGGCAGGGATTCAAACGACTTCCATAATGACTGTCATGGGGGGTCATCAGCTGACCCCTGGCTGTCATGACAACCCATCGGCGACCCGCGGGCATGTCATGGGTGCGCTGATGAGTGTAAGTGAGGACATGCGCGCTTGTTGCCACAAGTTAAATGCCACTGTGAGATATTGACAGCTGCATTTAATAGATAAACAATTGTGACTGAGCTCTGCGCCACCGCAAGTGTTAGCAGCATATCCTGGTTGCAATACTCAACCATCGCATGCTGGGTATGGGGCTTACAAAGCGCTGTCATTTTTTATGAATTTGAGGACCAATCATGGCCATGCTCAGTTTTGCACCAGCTGCACTCCAGCTCTGCCCATTTCAGCAAAGCTGTGTCAGAGTGGTGGAAAAATGTCTCATGTTACAAAATTTATGTGCAGCCTACCATTGTTCAAAAATCTTGGGATTATTCAAGCTTTTTTTATGACAGTTTTCTGGTGTAAAAACTTTGGAATCTGTCTCATGCAGGAAGTAAACTCCAGGAGAGATTTCAGGAAGGTTTCTTATAAGAGGCTGCTATGCAATGACAGGGAACACCTCTATACACAGCTGATGACACAGGATCAATCATTCAATAATAGGTAATGTCACAGTTGAACCTGCTCTCTCCCTTCGCAATGGCCTTTTACCAAACTCTTTAACCCCTTCATGACTGAGCCCTGTTTTGTTTTTGCATTTGGTTTTTGCTCCCATTCTTCAACGACACCATTGGTTTTACCATATCGTGTATTCAAAAATAAGAAAAAAAATTCCAAGTGTGGTAAAATTGCAAAAAAGTGCAATTCCACTACGTTTTTTGGATTTTTTTTTTACCATGTTCACTAAATGATAATACTGACCTGCCATTATCTGATTCTCTAGGTCATTCCAAGTTCATTGACACCAAACATGTGTAGATTCTTTATTTAAGTGGTGTAAAAAAAATCCAAAGTTTGTTTAACCTCTTTACCCCCAAGGGTGGTTTGCATGTTAATTAGACTGGGCCAATTTTTACATTTCTGACCACTGTCCCTTTATGTGGTAATAACTCTGGAACGCTTCCATGGATGCTGGTGATTCTGACATTGTTTTCTCGTGACGTATTGTACTTCATGGTAGTGGTAACATTTCTTTGCTATGACTTGAGTTTATTTGTGGAAAAAAAATGAAAATTTGGGGAAAATATTGAACATTTTGCAATTTTCCAACTTTGAATTTTCATGCCCTCAAATCACAGAGATATGTCACATAAAATACTTAATAAGTAACATTTCCCACATGTTTACTTTACATGAGCACAATTTTGGAACCAAAATTATTTTTTGTTAGGAAGTTATAAGGGTTAAAAGTTAAACAGCGATTTTTTTTCAAACATTTTTATTGAATTTTAGTAATAATATAGGGTTGAAAGGGAGGGGAGAGGAAGGGAATTAACACTAAGGGAAAGGGATGGGAAAGGAAAGAGAAGGGAATAAAAACTAGAGAACTCAAGTCCATGTTAAAATACCTTACAAATACACAGCTAATCAATTAAATAGAATAACAAGACATCATGCAATGTTCGTGCAGACGAAGCCAAGCTAGTAAACTCAAACCAATATAAAAAAATAGCTAAGTATTACAAAATTTAGCATTCCATACTTTCCATTTCACAGTGTATCTAGTCATACCATCATTAATCAGAGCAAACCTCTTTTCTAGGGAACTATGCTGGTGAACCTTATCTAGAATTTCTGAGAAAAGAGGGGGATCTGTTTTCTTCCACCAGTATGCTATTGCGTTTTTGACCACTAAAAAGATATGAATAATGATTAATTTAACTGAAGGGTCAAGAAGTTCCAAATCCAGAGATAGTAAGGCTCTTTGGGGTGTGACTTCAAAGTTTTGGTAAAAAGAATTTATATGGAGTGACACTTTCTTCCAGAGGTCTTTGATCTTTGTACAACCCCAAAATAAGTGAAACAAGTTTCCTTGTTGTCCACAGTTTCTCCAACAAAGAGGGGAATGTGCCTTATTTATATGGGCTAATCTAATAGGAGTGAGATACCACCTTTCTAATTTTTACAGCACCATTTTTTTTTTTAGGGACCACATCACATTTGAAGTCACTTTGAGAGGTTTCTATATGATAGAAAATACCCAAAAGTGACACCATTCTAAAAACTGCACTCCAGAAGGTGCTCAAAACCAGAAAAAGTTTATTAACCCTTAAGGTGCTTCACAGGAATTTTTGGAATGTTTAAAGAAAAATGAACATATAACTATTCTTTTCACAAAAAATTTACTTCAGATCTAATATTTTTTTCATTCCCAAGGGTAGCAGGAGAAATTGGACCCCAAAAGTTGTTGTCCAATTTGTCCTGAGTATGCTAATACCCCATATGTGGGGGGCAACACTGGGCGCACTGCAAAGAAGAGAAGGAGCGCTGTTTGACTTTTTCAAACCAAAATTGGCTGGAATTGAAATCGGACTCTGTCGCGTTTGGAGAGCCCCTGATGTGCCTTAACAGTGGAAACCCCCCCAATTCTAACTCCAGCCCTAACACAACCCTAACCATAATCCAAACTCTAGCCACAACCCTGACCCTAACTATAGCCCAACACACTTTAGCCCAACTCTAACCCTAATGGAAAAATAGAAATAATTTTTTTTTATTATATTATTTTTCCCTAACTTAGAGGGTGATAATTGAGGGGGTTTGATTTACTATTTTTTTCATTTCGATCACTGTGATAGACCCTGTCACAGTCATCAAAATGACCCAATGGGAGAAAATCTACTGTTGCCGGGTGCTGACCGGCAGATCTCGGCAGGAGCACTGCTCATGCGCCCGACATTTTCTCCCGGAAGAAGCTGGCGGCCCGGGGGACTTCAGGGGGGCCTGCAGGGACAGCAGAGGAACCGGGGGGTGATCAGGGGACCATATCTCCCCTCTGATGTCGATCACATCAGAGGATAGAGAAATTAAGTGGAAAATCAGACTTTTTTATACCGTTAATTACAGCGATTGCAACACTGGAGTCTGTAAAAAACTGACCCGAATCATGTTCTCTGGGGTCTCGGCTACCCCCGGCAGCCGAGACTCCGGAGAAATTCTGACGCTGGGGACGCTATAACCTTAAACCTCAGCGTCGTTAAAAAGTGGCACTGTGGTTTAAGTACCCTTAACTGCCGCTGTTAAAAGGCTTATCGGCGGTCGTTAAGAGGTTACATGTAACGCTAATCATTCTCCCCTGCTCACACCAATCGCCGGCAGAGCAGGGGAGAATGATGAGAGCCGTGTTCAGCACCTGGCCCCGAGGAACAGTGCTTACTGCAACGCTTCTTCCCTGGTGCCCATCCATGTGGTACTGATGTGGCACACACAGGCCACATGTGTGCCGCAAGTATTACACCCATGGACACTGACATCTCTGGTACCGGTAATGTCAGGTCGTGTGAAAGAGGCCTTATAGCGGGTTTTTATGTTTGACAGCTGTCACATGTTAAAAGACGCTTTTTATTGAAAAAATAGCTTTTGCATTTTGAGAGCTATAATTTTTCCAGATTGTGGCCCACAGTGTCATGTGAGGTCTTGTTTTTGCAGGACGAGCTGACTTTTTTATTGGTACCATTTTCGGGCACATTACTTTTTTTATACATGGGAGACTAGAGGCTGCCATAAACCAATCTGCTTTGCTACATACATGCGATGACCAGATCACCTGTATGTAGCAGAATTACTCACTTTCTATGAGTGCCAACCACCAGGCGGCACTCATAGCAATCTAGCATTGACAACCATAGAGGTCTCTAGGAGACCTCTGGTCATGCCAACCCATTGTTGACCCACGATCACATGATGAGGGTCACCGATGGGCGGATTTCCGGCGCAATTGCCGGAATCGCATGTTAAATGCCGCTGTCGGAATGTGACAGCGGCATTTAACGGGTTAATAGCCGCGGGTGTTCAAAACAGCTGACACGCACTGGGAAAGAAGTGGGCTCACCGCCGAAGCTTACATCAAATGGGGAGACACGACATGCTGTTCTAGTGCGATGCATGTCGTGAAGTGGTTAAATGCTTCAATACAAAAGATAGGGTCAGGATCTGTTAATTGTGGCTAATGCTCATCTATTATTGTGGGAGTAACAGGAAGTTGGAGACTAAAAAGCTAAAGTGGTCAGTATGAAAATTGCAAGATTTCTATCTTTTTACCTTTTTAATACAATTTGTAATATGGAAAAGACTTTGCCAGAAATTAAAATAAAAATAAATTTTGCACAAAAAACAAATAAAGCCTAATTTAAGTAATAGGTAATTTTCTGATGAAATCTTCCCTTTAAATTGTACTTCTACCAACCTGGATCAACACTTAGGCTGAGATCACGCTTGCGAGAAACTCGGACGAGTTTCGCATCTTAATACCCGGCACTGCCACCGGCACTCGGGACCGGAGTGTGCGGTTACATGTATTTCTATGCAGCTGAGCGCTCCAGTCCGAATGCTGGTGGCAATGCCGGGTATTGAAACGCGAGACTCATCCGAGTTTCTCGCATGTGTGATCCTGGCCTTAGGCTGGGGCTACATGTCATACAGTCGTGCGACCAAAGCATGTGTCTGCGACTTTAACGTTTTGACTTTGTTTTTAAACAATGGCCAAATAATTTGCAGTCTCATGTAAATCACGTGTGACTTGCAATGAAGTCTTTGATAAGTGAGTCCTGTGCAACTTGCGACCAGCGAAAGAGTCCAACGCATTCGGATACATAAGTGACTTTGTTACAGTCGTGGTATGTCACAATGCAACATCATAGGAAATTATTACATGCAATATGGCACTGCAATTTCATGGTCAAACAACACATTGATCAGTGTAACCCAAGCCTAAATATTTTCTCTCATTGTTTGTTTTTTTTGTGTAATAAAAATGGTTCAGTTTTTAAATGAATGCAAATTGTTGCAGAGAAATTTTTACCTGCCGTTAAAGGGAAGGTGCCGCAATTTTATATAATTTGCAAAAAAATAGTAAGTAACAAAACATGTTTCAGCAAATGTTGTACTAACCAGGATTTATGGTTTGTTTGTAATAATGTTTTAATGTAGCCACTGGGCGCTGCCATATTGATTTGCAGATCTGTGGAGGACTCATACAGTCTGCAAATATGGCCGTCCCTGGACATAGGAGACTGCGGTCGGCTCCCGACCCCACATTGCAGCCTCATTAGCAGTGAACTGGGCTCGCCCCTATGGGCTGCACCATTCACTGCTGTAGGTGTGGCTGGGGGCCATTTTACTGTAGCCCAGTGCTATCTGCTGAGCTCCACTTACGCTCTATCACAGGACCACTTGTGGCATAACAGGTCCTGTGTTGTGAGGAGAGGCTGTAGATATGGAGAAGGTGGTCAGCAGAGGAGAGAAGCGCTCACTGGAGCCGGAGGATGGAGAGTGGTGAGTGCGGGTGACTCCTCTATGCTCCTCTGTCCTGCTTACTCCAGGCTCGGCCCTGTGCTTCCTGCTCTACTGTGTTCTTCTGCTCTGTCTCCGCCTCCTCACTCACAGCCCCAGTGATCTCCGGTAATCTGACACCTTCCTTTCTATGACCGCTTTTATGGCTGTCTGAGGAGGACAGTGACATATACAGCCCATAGTCTAGTGTATGGGGGGGGCTGGAAGTTTCACCAGTGTGGGCATATCTGTAATACTGTCTTGTGTGATACTGCCTGCTGAGCCGAGTATCTAATCCTCTCCTGTGTGATACTGCCTGCTGAGCCGTGTATCTAATCCTATCCTGTGTGATGCTGCCTACTGAGCCGTGTATCTAATCCTCTCCTGTGTGATGCTGCCTGCTGAGCCGTGTATCTAATCCTATTCTGTGTCATACTGACTGCTGAGCCGTGTATCTAATCCTATCCTGTGTGATACTGTCTGCTGAGCCGTGTATCTAATCCTATCCTGTGTGATACTGACTGCTGAGCCGTGTATCTAATCCTATTGTGTGATACTGACTGCTGAGCCGTGTATCTAATCCTATCCTGTGTGATACTGTCTGCTGAGCCGTGTATCTAATCCTATCCTGTGTGATACTGACTGCTGAGCTGTGTATCTAATCCTCTCCTGTGATACTGTCTGCTGAGCCGTGTATCTAATCCTCTCCTGTGATACTGCCTGCTGAGCCGTGTATCTAATCCTCTCCTGTGATACTGCCTGCTGAGCCGTGTATCTAATCCTATCCTGTGTGATGCTGCCTGCTGAGCCGTGTATCTAATCCTCTCCTGTGTGATGCTGCCTGCTGAGCCGTGTATCTAATCCTCTCCTGTGTGATGCTGACTGCTGAGCCGTGTATCTAATCCTCTCCTGTGTGATGCTGACTGCTGAGCCGTGTATCTAATCCTCTCCTGTGTGATGCTGACTGCTGAGCCGTGTATCTAATCCTCTCCTGTGTGATACTGACTGCTGAGCTGTGTATCTAATCCTCTCCTGTGTGATACTGACTGCTGAGCTGTGTATCTAATCCTCTCCTGTGTGATACTGACTGCTGAGTCGTGTATCTAATCCTCTCCTGTGTGAAACTGCCTGCTGAGCCGTGTATCTAATCCTATCCTGTGTGATACTGTCTGCTGAGCTGTGTATCTAATCCTATCCTGTGTGATACTGACTGCTGAGCTGTGTATTTAATCCTCTCCTGTGATACTGTCTGCTGAGCCGTGTATCTAATCCTCTCCTGTGTGATACTGCCTGATGAGCCGTGTATCTAATCCTATCCTGTGTGATGCTGCCTGCTGAGCCGTGTATCTAATCCTCTCCTGTGTGATGCTGCCTGCTGAGCCGTGTATCTAATCCTATCCTGTGTGATACTGACTGCTGAGCCGTGTATCTAATCCTATCCCGTGTGATTCTGCTCTCCTGAAATACTCTGTGCTGCAGTCACCCTGCTGGTTTTATGTGTGATCTACATGGTGGTATGAACTATATGGCGGAATTATGTGTGAAGTATATGGCGGTATTATGTGAGAACACTATGGCAGTATTATCTGCTAAAAGGGGACCCATTCTAGGGTGGTTCTGGCTGAGCACCTGCACACGGGTCAGGGGTAATAGGTGCAGTCAGGGGAGGGCTGGGGAGGCAGCTGAAGAGAGGGGTCTCATTTTTATCGTTACTGTATGGCTACATTTCCCCCATCCTGCTTCCCAGCGTCACCCCGGACTGTGCCTGTCGCCTCGCTTTCACACATCGCCAGGACAGAATCTGAGGAGGGGAATGGGGTCTTTGCCTGCAAAGTCTGGATCAGAACAGGCCATCAATCAGCAGAAATGTTTCCTGGATTTCTGTGCTGCTGTCTCCCTGCTCCTCCCCCATATATCTCCCTCGGTGCCCCCCATAGACCAGCACACTGCTCTCCTGAAATACTCTGTGCTGCTGTCACCCTGCTCCCAGAATCCTTGCTGCCTGCCATCCTCGGTGACCGAAGACCCCATTCCTCTCCTCAGATCCTGTCGTGGCGATGTGTGAAACCGAGGCGACAGGGGCCTGATGTATGGTGGAAAGGAGCAGGGCGACAGCAGCACAGTGTATTTCAGGAGAGCAGTGTGCTGGTCTATGGGGGGCGCCCGGTTCGGTGCCAGGGATTGTACATAGAGTGCTGTGTTTTATACACATGGATGGACCGTCTGCTTGTCTGCTCCACAGAAATCCAGGAAACATTTCTGCTGATCGATGGCCTGTTCTGATCCAGACTTTACATGCAAAGACAGTCAGTAACTTTGCAGGCCCCATCAAAATGGCTGCTCACTGTGTTCCTAGATGTCATAGGTTTTTGTGCCAGATTTCAGTAGCTGCTCCCCCTAGTGTTAACAAGTGGAAATGCCAAACTTTTTAAAATTATTTTTCATATTTTGCAAAATAAAAAAAAAAAAAAATATATATATATATATATATATATATATATATATATATATATATATATATATATATATATATATACACTCACTGGCCACTTTATTAGGTACACCTGTCCAACTGTGTGTTAAGACTTAATTTCTAATCAGCCAATCACATGGCGGCAACTCAGTGCATTTAGGCATGTAGACATGGTCAAGACAATCTCCTGCAGTTCAAACCGAGCATCAGTATGGGGAAGAAAGGTGATTTGAGTGCCTTTGAACGTGGCATGATTGTTGGTGCCAGAAGGGCTGGTCTGAGAATTTCAGAAACTGCTGATCTACTGGGATTTTCACGCACAACCATCTCTAGGGTTTACAGAGAATGGTCCGAAAAAGAAAAAAAATCCAGTGAGCGGCAGTTCTGTGGCCGGAAATGCCATGTTGATGCCAGAGGTCAGAGGAGAATGGGCAGACTGGTTCGAGCTGATAGAAAGGCAACAGTGACTCAAATTGCCACCCGTTACAACCAAGGTAGGCAGAAGAGCATCTCTGAACGCACAGTGCGTCGAACTTTGAGGCAGATGGGCTACAGCAGCAGAAGACCACACTGGGTACCACTCCTCTCAGCTAAGAACAGGAAACTGAGGCTACAATTTGCACAAGCTCATCGAAATTGGACAGTAGAAGATTGGAAAAACGTTGCCTGGTCTGATGAGTCTCGATTTCTGCTGCGACATTCGGATGGTAGGGTCAGAATTTGGCGTAAACAACATGAAAGCATGGATCCATCCTGCCTTGTATCAACGGTTCAGGCTGGTGGTGGTGGTGTCATGGTGTGGGGAATTTTTTCTGGGCACTCTTTGGGCCCCTTGGTACCAATTGAGCATCGTTGCAACGCCACAGCCTACCTGAGTATTGTTGCTGACCATGTCCATCCCTTTATGACCACAATGTACCCAACATCTGATGGCTACTTTCAGCAGGATAATGCGCCATGTCATAAAGCTCGAATCATCTCAGATTGGTTTCTTGAACATGACAATGAGTTTACTGTACTCAAATAGCCTCCTCAGTCACCAGATCTCAATCCAATAGAGCATCTTTGGGATGTGGTGGAACGGGAGATTCGCATCAGGGATGTGCAGCCGACAAATCTGCGCCAACTGTGTGATGCCATCATGTCAATATGGTCCAAAATCTCTGAGGAATGCTTCCAGCACCTTGTTGAATCTCTGCCACGAAGAATTGAGGCAGTTCTGAAGGCAAAAGGGGGTCCAACCCCTTACTAGCATGGTGTACCTAATAAAGTGGCCAGTGAGTGTGTATATATATATATATATATATTTTTTTTTTTTTTTTTAAGAAAATGTAAACATTAATTCTTTACATTTTTTCAATTGCTGAAAAAAAATTTTTTGGATGGCACCTTCCCTTTAAGTCTGTCTCAACAAAAGACTAATATGCTAGAAACCGTATACAAGAAATCTTTGTTTTATAATCCTTGTGTTTAACCTTGAATTTAGTTATAATGTGTGTTCATTGACTCTAATGTGGAGCAGGTGAATATTTAACGGGTGTGTTAAAGAAAAAGGGTATAAAAACCCATTGAACTAATTTTAAGCTCAGTCAGTTTTCAACAGATTTGCAGCGCAGATGGTGGGGTGCTCTAATTGTTGCTTAATTGTATATGACAGTCTGAATTGAGGGACTCCAGGTTACAAACTTTCAAGGCAATATTTAGGACAGATGTTTGTAAGTATACAACTGAAACCTCTATTAAAAGGGCACAAATTCAGCAAAGAATGAACACTGTAATACCTAAAGATCTCTACAATTTCCCGTAAAGAACTGGTGAGCTAAACCCTAATGATTGAAACCAAAGCAAATTGTTCCACGATGTTTGTTCATGGTTCTCATTATTGGATTGTTACTTTATGGCTCTCAAACTTTGCATACTCTGATTGTATGTTAATTTGTTAAAGAGGACCTTTCATGAGTTCTAATATGGTAAACTGGCCACATCATGGAATAGTGGCCACAGAATTGCATAATTCGTCATTTCATTTTTTACTTATCTCATTGTGAAAATATTGGCTTGTAGTGTTTAGATTCCAATTTCCACTAAAACTAAGGGGGTGTTAGCAGAGATTCTTCTCTGGGGCATGTACTTTGTCCACTGCATGATGCGGACCAATCATAAGCAGAAGGCATTATTCAGGGGGGGAAACAGTCAACCAGAGAATGTCAGACCCTGCTTTCTCTGTGTGAAGTGCACTTCAGAGGTTTGGATGAACAGAAGTCGAAGGCCATGCAAATGGTTTGTTAAAAATAATTTGTCGTATAAAAGTATTTTGCTATTTCGCACTTTAGAGCTAACTTAATACCTATTACTCTAGTACGCGATTATCCTCTAGGTAGCAGAGCATATTTTTGCTGGACTCTATTTCACATGGGTTTTAAAATGTTATGTATAAAAAGTACTGTTAATCTAATTTTAATTTCAAACCTACATCGTAGCTACCCAGAAAATCAACAGAAACTCAATTGTTTATATGTATACATACAGTTGAAACTAGAAGTTTACATACACTATAAAAAAAAGACACATGTGCATGTTTTTCTCAAAATCTGACATGAAATCTGAATAAACCTTTCCCGTTTTAGGTCAATAAGGATTACCATAGTTATAAAACCATGAAATGCCAGAATAATGAGAGAGAATGTTTAAAGGCATTTTTATTACTGCAAAGTCAAAAGTTTACATATATTTCATTAGTATTTGGTACCATTGCCCTTAAATTGAATGACTTGGGTCAAATGTTTGGGATATCTTTCCACAAGCGTCTCACAATAGTTGGTCAGAATTTGGGCCCATTATTCTGGCAAAACTGGTGTATCTGATCCAGGTTTGAAGGTCACCTTGCTTGCACCTGCCTTTTCAGCTTTACCCATACATTTGCAATAGAATTGAGATCAGGGCTTTGTGATAGCCACTCCAAAACATTGACTTTTGTTATCCTTAAGCCATGTTGTTACCATTTTGGCAGTATGCTTCTGGTCATTGTCCATGTGGAAGATCCATTTCCGCCCAAACTTTAACTTCATGGCTGATGTCTTGAGATGTTGCTTCAGTATTGCCGCATAATCTTCTTTTCTCATCATGACATCTATTTTGTGAAGTGCACCAGTCCCTCTTGCAGTAAAACAACCCCACAAAATGATGCTGCCACTCCCGTGTTTCACAGTTGTGGTGGTGTTCTTAGTCTTCCAAGCTTCTCCCGTTTAATCCAAACGTAACAATGGTCATTATGCCCAAAAAGTTAAATTTTAGTTTCATCATACCACAGGACAGGTCTTGAAAAATTAAGGTATTTGTTCCTGTGTGCATTTGCAAATATTTAATCAGGCTTTTTTATGTTTCTTTTGGAGTTATGACTTCTTGTTGGCAGAGTGGCCTTTCAGCCCATGTTGACACAATACTCATTTCATTGTGGATATTGACACAATCTTACCATCATCCTCCATCATTTTCACAAGGTCGTTTGCTTTTGTCCTTGGGTTGATATGCACATTTTGGACCAAAGCACGTTCATCTCTGGAACACAGAACCCGTCTCCTTCCTGAGTGGTATGATGACTGGACATTCCCGTCTTGTTTGTACTTGCGTATAGTTGTTTGTACAGATGAATGAGGCACCTTCAGGTAACTTGAAATTGTACCCAAGGATGAGCCAGACTTGTGCAAGTCCACAATTCTCTTCCTGATATCTTGGCTGACTTCTTCAGACTTTCCCATGATGCTACACAAAGAAGCCGTGTGTTTCAGGTGTGCGCTAAAATACATCCACATGTGTGTCTCTAACTCAGATGTTTCCAAAAAACCTATCCAACGCTTCCAAAACACATGACATCATCATATGGGCAGTCCAAAATATTTTAAAGGCATCTTCGTGTATGTAAACTTTTGACTTTGCAGTAAGTAATAAAAATGCAGTAAAACATTCTCTTATTATTCTGGCATTTGGCAAATATTAATAACTTTGGTAATCGTAATTGACATACATTGGGAAAGGTTTATTCTGATTTCATGTCATATATTGAGAAAAACATGCATATATGTCTTTTTTAAATAGTCTAAGTAAACTTCTAGTTTCAACTGTAATTGTGCATCTTTCAAAGCATGTGCTTTAGTGATTCAGTCAATCAAACATGCTGCCAATTACACTGCCTTACTGTCACAATTGTAGGTAGCATTGAGTTAAATTGCAGGTAACATAAAGCTGCTGTTTCCATGCTGTGAAATTGGCCTGTGTATTATTTCTACACAGCAAGCTGTCAACTGCTGTTCTCTCCAGTGCTAGAGAAGAGAGATCATCTACAATGTGAAACACCATCCATCCCATTATACTGTATACCATGTTCATTCACTGATTTTCAGTGCTCAGAATTTCCTGATCATAAACCGTAAAAGTGATGCAACAATACCAATGGCTCGTAAATAAAAATATGTAATTGTAATTAATCCTTGAAATGTTGAAAAGTCAGACTGCGTAATACGATAAATTTTAGGGATGACCTATCTGCTCTGTTGAGGTGTCTGTCTTAGTAAATATTTGCATTCCCCATGAAATAACAATTCAAGAGTATCTGTTCTTAAAACTTAATATTGCGCTTTTCCTTTACTATTCTTCCTGGAAATGTTTATATACATTGACAACTGGGTATTACCATTCTCTAAGTCAAAAGGCTGTGTCGTACTCCGATACTGTCTATTTACCGCTGACTGTGTCAGGCTATTCAAGGACACATGGAATAACACCCAATCATTAATTTATACATCTTAGAGGAATGATAGAGTGGAGAGGTCTATAAAAGACGTTATTCCATGGAGAATACAAGTACAAGAGGTAATATATTATACCCTTTTAATAAATAATCTGATTGAGCATGCAAAAATATTTTTGTCATATACATTCAGTATCCAACAGAGAAGAATCCTTTTTTATAAAACCATAGGAAAACCGAGCTATGTTATGATCTACGCTACTTATCAGTTACAGTAATTATCTACAAACTTTTTAAAATGTTCAGTGGTGTTCTTTACCTACATTGTGTCATACTGGTTGCTTCTTTGTTACATGTAGGTTGCCTTTTTTCAGCATTGACTGTAACCTGATAACAACCAAACTCTGCCGAGAAGAGAATCTGGGCCTGATACTAAAGTCAGGATAGACTTTTACCCTGTAACCGGGGTTCCTATGGATGCTTGTTAAAATAAAAAAAAGCACAATGAAGGGAAAAAAAAAAACTATTGGGGGATAATTATTTTTTTAAAAAACACACTATATTGACAAGTGTTGGGATATCTACACGTTACACCTACAAAAGCCTTTCTGACATTCCATCCTAAATCCAGTCATTGATATGAAGTTGACCCCCTATTTGCAGCTAAAGCATCTCCACTGTTTTTGGAGGAGGGTCTGTGGGAATTTTAGTCCATTCATCTAGAAGAGCATTTGTGTGGTTAGACATCGATGTTGAAGAAGAGATCCTTGCTCGTACATGGTTTACACAGGCTGAAAAAAGAGGTGGGTCCATCAAGTTCAACCTTTCTCCACCAATTGTACATTTTGTCACTAAATTAGCTATAACCCACAATGTTATGTGTACTGAGGAAATCATTCAGCCCTTTTTTAAATGCTGTTATAGCATCTGCCATTACTACCTCTTGTGGTAGGGCGTTCCACAGCCTGACTGCTCTAACTGTAAAGAACCCTTTCCTATTTAGCTCGGGGAATTAACTTTCTTCCACCCATGATGAGTGCTCCCTGGTCCTTAGTAAGGTCTTTTGGAAGGAATGTCATGTCCAAGTCCTCTGTACGGACCACATACATATTTATGCATACAAATGTCATCTCCTCTGAGACGTCTTTTTTATAAGCTATACAAGCCCAATTTTTCCAACCTCTCATCATATGAGAAGCCTTCCATCCCTTATAATAATCTAGTGGCACACCTTTGAAAATACATTAACTTCTGAATTTGCTTTTTAAAACTGGATCCCATATTCTACGTGTGATTTATAAAGAGGTGAGAATATGTTAGGATTGTGGGATTTTATCTTTTTATACACCCTAAAATCTTGTTTGCTTATGCCGCTGCTGCTCAGCTTACTTGTACTCTCCATTCAAGTTAACCTCAGATTTATTCAGTAGGGTTTAGGTCAAAACTCTGTGCGTGCAAGTTGAGTTCTTCCGCACCAAATTCTCCAAACCATGTCTTTATGGACCTTGCTTTGTGAACTATAGCACAGTCATTCTGCAACAGAAAAGGCCTTTCCTAAGGGTCCCGTTTCACTTAGCGACGCACCAGCGATCTCGACAACTATACGACCTGTAGGGATCGCTGGTGCGTCGCTAAATGATCGCTAGTAAGCTCCCAAACAGGCAGATCTCAAACACAGCGATGCTCTGGCCAGCGGGACGACGAAAAATGGCTCAGGACATTCCTGCACGATCAGCGATATCCAGCAGGGGGGCCGGTCGCTGCTGCATGTTACATGTAGCGAGATCGCTAAAAATCGGTGACGCTATAGCGATCTTGCTATGTGAGACGGGGCCTTAAGTTCAAAGAATACAAATGTCTGAAGTGGCTTGGAATGCTGATGCATTAATGTGTACATTCACTGGAACTAAGGGGCCTTGACCTATCGCTGAAAAACAACCTCCCATCATTATTACTCCTGGTCAACCAAATTTTTCAGTTGGCCCAATGCAGTTAAACAGGTAACTGTCACAAGGGCACTGTGCGTTGTAGCATGGGAGTTTTTAATTCAGCTTCCAAGGACCGGCTGAGTGCTAGCAACTCTACTCCGTCTCCCAGATTTCAGGGGGTTACCCTAGCCTTAACTCTTGAAAGACGACCGTTCACCAAATTTTTCAGGATGTAATAGTACATTGGTAATATATAATATACTTTACACATCAAATACACTTTATTAATACTTTTCTACAGACAGAAAAAATACTATGCAGATTGCATATCCACATAATCATAAAACTGGTAGAATTCCTTTGGTGGGTTATTTAGCATGAAACATGTACAGTGAAAATATCAATAGTGTGATATTTGTTTTTTCTAGATCTACATCTCAAATTTTCTATAAAAATTACACAGGCGTTTTAAGGTACCCAAAAACAGCATAAAAATATCATTTCCACCACATAAAACAAGCTATCTCAGTGAAAAAATATTAAATAATGGCTGCCATTCCAGGAAATGGTCAATAATAGGTGAAGAAGCAGATTATGGAGCCCAAAGTAAAAAAAATTTTTTTTTTTTTTTTTTTTTTTTCATGCAGTTCTGCAATGCCTTTTTTTCCATTGAAGCAGTTCTAAAAACTTTGTTTACAGGAAAGAAAAATTATTATTTATTTTTTAACCTAAAAGTCTGTTTACTTTTCAAGTAATAGTTTTGGAAAATAGCCACAAAATTCACATTCCCAGTTACTTAAAACCTTTGTGTGACGGGATTTCCAGACATCTTAAAGCTTGCATCAATTATCAAGCAGTGGTTTTTCATTTTCATAAGAAGCATTTTGGAACATAATTGTTTTCATTCATCCAGAGAGCTGTAGTACATGAAGCTAACATTAACCTGAAGAGACAGCTAGCATTAAGTGCATTAGGGAGAATGGAATTCCTGATATTTTAGTTTCATCCCCAGGGACAATCTCTTACTTTAGAGTGCTTAGGTTGAGTCACCTTTGCATCTCGGCCCCAACATTTATATTATTCTCTGAGTTTCATACAGGAAAAGCTGACTCTATATGACAGTTCTCACACTCTATCACAACCCTTAATTCTGCAGCTAGATCTCTGAATCATTACTAATTTTTGCAGTGTAAAGACATGTCACAGGCCACACAGTTAGCAATAATAAACGCTAAACCCTCTTTTAGGTAAAAGCAGCAAAAGGTTAGTATTCTCCATACAGTTCTAAAATTTTGTGTGGCTGTAGTGGGTAAAGCTGGCACATGTGTCTTGTAACATTTAATTCTTGTAGGAAATAGTGTATTTTCTAAAATTTGTTTCTTGGGGGGGGGGGATAGGGGTTGGAGGTGGAGGGCTGGATGGAGTGGAGGGAGGGTAGTTGACATCTTACAAAAACAGGAAAAAGTTACCTTTCCCCAGTGGCCACTATCCTGTTGGTTATTTATCTTCCTCTCAGTAATTGCCTTAACAAAGAGATTTGTAATTTCACAGAAATAACACCAGATGTCTACAGAGTCAAGAAAAAAACACAACTATTTGTTATGCAAAAACAGGATACAATGTGCCGTAGATAACAACCCTACATTTAGTAAAAATAAATAAATAAAAGGAAATAAATTGGGAAAAGAATTATTAGTTGTTGAGCCAGGCCTAATGCCACAATGTCCTCGCGATAAAACAGATTTGTCAAGCATCTGAGTTGGATCGATATGTTTTATGATACAATTATGTTCCTGTGTCTTTCTCTTCATTTATGTTGGTCTTATGCATTGTACACTATAGTATGAAGGAATATTTCATTTTCTGAAGGATATATAGCATAATATAAGGATATACAGTATTATGTTAGTGTACGTAAATGTACACTATTTTAGACTGCGTACATTTTAGAATAATTTCAATTTAAGGAGAACTACAAATAGAACTATATAGTGGTAATACATGTAAATCACCATGGAATAAATGGTGCTATAATAAATAATAACAGAGATGGTACAGTTTAAAGCAGTTCTGCCTCTGGAACAACCATATCCATCTTATATCAAAGTCATGAAACACTACTTTTTGCTTGTTAAATTGTTTCTAGACTCCGTCCACCCGTAAAAAAAATATATATATATATAGATATATATATATCTATATATAAATAATTGCATTAAATTGTCATCCACTTCCGTCTGGATGTCCCCGAATCCCACAATCCACTGTGCCGCACCGGAAGTACACCAACAGCCATTTTGGAACACCCGAGTGATGCCGCTCGGATCCAGGATGCAGCTGCGATCCTGAACGCTGCTGCGATCCCGACCGCCGCTGGCATCACAGCTGCCGCTCGGATACCAGGCTGCCGCTGGGATCCCGGCTGCTGATTGGATCCCAGCTACCGCTCGGATCTAGGTCGCAGCTGTGATCACGAGGCTGTGAAAGGGGTGTAATGAAGGGGGTGTAATGAAGGGGGAGTAATGAGAGGGATGCCGCCGTCAGACCCCCGCCAGGACCCACCGCCTGACTACACACGCCGGATCCCGCCGCTGCCTGCCCACCCACCTCCATGCAGTCACAGCCGGCAGGAAAGACCGCGACTTGAGGCCTGTGCTGGAGATTGGGTGCGTCTTTCCTGCCAGTTGTGACTGCACAGAAGTGGGTGGGCCGCCACCCCCAGCGCCACAAAGCTGCCCTCATCGTGATGTTACTGCCCTCCCGGGCACACATCTAGTGTGTGTGTGTGTGTGTATGTATGTGTGTATATATATATATATATATATATATATATATATCTCCCCCATTTCCTATAAAATATGAAAATCATGTTAAGGGGGTGGTTGAGCAGACATTCATCAGTATTCGATGTCCTCTCCTCCGCACTGGAGTGACAGACTGGGCAAGTCTGCCATGTACACCTGTCACATGTACAGACTTACTTGCAGTGATCGTGATGTCTGCAACAAACTGTTATTACACCCTATTGGAGACTATGGTTTGTACTGAGCATTTGCAAGATTTTAGGAGCAGAAAGGAGGGAGTGAATACAACTGGGTGGAAATAACAGCCTCAATACTCTTGCATTCATAAAATCTGGCAGTGCATAGCTGAACTCACAAAATACTGAATGTTCAGAAAAGATTCTAACATTCTGGGATGGGTTTGCAAAGTATCGTATAGACTCGTGTATAAACCGAGACACCTAGGTAATTTTGCCACGAAAAACTGGTAAAACGTATTGACTCGAATATAAGCCCGGTTTGCATTATCCCCCATCCCTATCCTGGTAAACGTGGTTCCTCATCCCCATCCTTGTCTGCATGGTTCCTTATTCCCATCCTAGTCTGCATGGCTCCTTATTCCCATCCTTGTCTGCATGGTTCCTTATTCCCATCCTAGTCTGCATGGCTCCTTATTCCCATCCTTGTCTGCATGGTTCCTTATTCCCATCCTAGTCTGCATGGCTCCTTATTCCCATCCTTGTCTGCATGGCTCCTTATTCCCATCCTTGTCTGCATGGCTCCTTATTCCTATCCTTGTCTGCATGGCTCCTTATTCCTATCCTTGTCTGCATGGTTCCTTATTCCTATCCTTGTCTGCATGGCTCCTTATTCCTATCCTTGTCTGCATGGCTCCTTATTCCTATCCTTGTCTGCATGGCTCCTCATTTCTATCTTTGCGTGCATGGCTCCTCATCCCTATCCTTTTATCCGTGGCCCCCATGAGAAAAGCATTAAAAAAAATCCTACTTACCTTCCTTGCACGCCCTCGCAGCATCTTGTTCCAGAGCCGTCAGCTCCAACAGCCAGCAGATCATGTGTCCCCACTCATTAAGGGAGTGAATATTCAAATCTCTCCACGCCTATGCGAGTGGACAGAGGTGAATATTCATAGCCTTAATGAGCGGGGACACGTGGCCAACCGCAGGAGCTGCTGGAAGCCGGCGGCTGCAGCTGTAACTGTTCGAGCTAGAAGAGAAATGAATACTCACTGCTAGTGCAATGCCGCATCTTGTGACCCACTGCTCCACCGCTCCCCCGCTGCTGTCTTTCACAATGACTTGTGTATAAGCCGGGGGGAGGGGGGGTTTCAGCACAAAAAAGTGTTGAAAAACTCAGCAAAATTTCAGAAATACGGATGTAAGGGTATGTGCACACGCTGCGGATTCTGCAGAAACGCAGCAGATTTTGCTGCGTTGTACAGTACCTTTATTTCCTATGGAAATAAAAAAAAGCTGTGCACATGCTGCGTTTTTTTCCGCGCGGTTTTGCTGCGGTTTACAATCCGCAGCATGTCAATTGTTTGGTGCAGAAACGCTGCGGTTTTACACCTCATCCATTATGAGGTGTAAAACCGCAGGGCAAAACCGCAGAAAAAACGCAGATAATCCGCAGATAAACCGCAGAAAAACCGCAGCACTTTGTCCTGCGGATTTCCTGCGGTTTTCTCTACAAAATCCGCAGAGACTAAAAACTACGTGTGCACATACCCTTAGGAGTGTGTATAATTGGTGTTCAGGCAATATTCACCATCATAATCATGCTGAGAATAATCATAGAAACTCAAAAGAAAAAAAGGTTGCTCTAGTTGAAATTAGAGTTTCACAGTACCTGGTTATCACATAAATATTTAGAATGCCTTTTGTGTTTTGTCTCTTATAGAGCAGAGACTGTCTCAAGCTTGGGCCACCTGTTCTGGGAGCAGACGTCCAGGTAAAATGGCCTGATGGGTTACTTTACGGCGCTAAGTATCTGGGATGCAATGTTGTCTACATGTACAAGGTGAGTGAAGTTTCTTACAAATTTTCATTTTATTCAATATTAACCCCTTAAACCCTGGAGGTATTTTCGTTTTTCGCTCCCCTTCTTCCCAGAGCCATAACTTTATTTTTCCATCAGTATGGCCGTGACTTTTGAACAACACCATTGGTTTTACCATGTCGTGTACTAGAAAACAGGGAAAAAAATTCCAAGTGCGGTAAAATTGCAAAAAAAAGTGCAATCCCACACTTGTTTTTTGTTTGGCTTTTTTACTAGGTCAACTAAACGCTAAAACTGACCTGCCATTATGATTCTCCAAGTTATTACGAGATCATAGACACCAAATATGTCTAGGTTCTTTGTAAAAAAAAAAAAAAAATTGTGCCATTTTCCGATACCCATAGCGTCTCCATTTTTCGTGATCTCGGGTTGGGTGAGGGCTTATTCTTTGTGTGCCGATCTGAAGTTTTTACTGATACCATGTTGGTGCATATACGTTCTTTTGATCGCCCATTATTGCATTTTGATGCAATGTCGCGGCGACCAGAAAAACTTAATTCTGACGTTTTGACTTTTTCTCGCTATGCCTTTTAGCGATCAGGTTAATCTTTTTTTTTTATATATAGATCGGGCGATTCTGAACGCTTCGATAACAAATATGTGTATGTTTGATTTTATTATTGTTTTATTTTGAATAGGGTGAGTGGGGAGGTGATTTGAACTTTTATATTTCTTTTAATTTTTTTCATACTTCTCCATGGGATACTAGAAGCTGCGATAACCCGATCAGCTCTGCTACATAGAGGCTATGATCAGTTCGCCTCTATGTAATAGAATTACTCACTTGCAATGAGCACCGACCACTGGGTTGTGCTCACAGCAAGGTGGCAGTGACAACCATAGAGGTCTCCAGGAGACCTCTGGTTGTCATGCCAACACACTGGTAACCCTCAATCACGTGACAGTGGTCACTGGTGGGCGGATCTCCAACGCGATTGCCGGAAGCGCTTGTTAAGTGCCGCTGTCAGCGTTTGACAGCGGCATTTAACAGGTTAATAGCCACGGATAGAATCGTGATCCACCCGCGGCTATTCCGGGCATATGTCAGTTGTTCAGAACAGCTGACATGTCCCTGGAAAGATGTGAGCTCACAGCCTAATGTCGGAAAGGAGTTAAGAATAACTTACCTTATATTAAGCAGTAGTATTTGTTGGCATGGTTCATAAGAAAGCTCTGGGTTTCCTGAAAAAGCCTGGGTTCCTGCGACTTTTGGTAAAGTTCTTTTTCTGGCCCTGGAATTGATGAGCAGGCTGGTAGTGCCATCTGCCATTCCACTCCTCCCAGTGTTTTACTAATTATCCTCCCAGTGCTCAGATGAGATTCCCGAGATTGTTTCTGGGCTGTGTAAGGCCAGGAAAACGCATTATATTCTTCAGGTGTCTGCACCAAAAATAGGTGTTGCCAATTTGCTTTAATTATTGCATTTTTTTTTTATCCATTCCCCCTTCTTTCTTCCATTTTGTTTTTGGTGCAGATTTGATGTGTTTTAATTAGATAGCATGAAATATCAAGTTTGCTGTTGACATGCTTTTTCTATCTGCTGTCATTCTCCTGCATTCAAGAGTGTGCAGTAGCTACATACCTGCAGAGGGGTTAATTCTTAACATCCCAGTTACCTCTCCAATTCATTGATTTCTATACAGTAGTTATTTGCTCCCCTCCTTCCTCTCTCCTGTCAGCTTCTGAAGAGATGCAGTTATAAGTCACCAGCTGAGCAGCTTTTAGAGCTAGTCTGCTAATCATTGCTTTCAGCTCTTGCTGTTGGAAGCTGTGGGCTTGTTCACTTGCCCTGTTATCTCTGTATATAAATACAGTGATAGCCATGCACACATGCCAAAATAAAACCACCGACAGCAGAATGTGCTATAGAAGAGCTTATGCTGAGCTTTAGGGTGAGCGCACACAGTGCGGATTCAGTTGCGGATTTTTCCGCGTGGATTTGCAGGTAAATCCGCAGGTAAAATGATCTGCGGATTTGCCTGCGGATTCCCCCTGCGTTTTGACACCTGGACAATGGAACAGGTGTCAAACCGCAGCAAGAATTGACATGCTGTGGATTTAAAACTGCAGCAAATCCGCACAGAAAAATCCGCAGCATGTGCACTGCGGTTTTTAAAAGCCATTGATAACATTGTACTGTACTCTGCTTGCGGATCTGAAGAGGCAAATCCACTGCGGATCCGCAGCAAAATCCACAGCGTGTGCACATAGCCTTGTAGTTCTACTAATGCAACAGTTTTAATCACCAGAACTGATTCAAAGAGGAGTGCCTGCCCTGCTAGAAAGGCATGTGAGCTCCAAAAGTGACAACTTTATATCAACTCTTTAACCCCTTCACGATGTTGCAATTTTCTGTTTTTGCGCTTTCGTTTTTCACTCCCCTTCTTCCCAGAGCCATAACTTTCTTTATCTTTCCATCAATATAGCCATATGAAGGCTTTTTTTTTTGCGGGATGAGTTGTACGTTTGAATCATACGATTCAAACTGGAAAAATGGGGAAAAAATATCCAAATTCAGTGGAATTGCAAAAAACTGCATTTCCACAATAATTTTTTTTTTTTTTTTGTTTGCCATGTTTACTAAATGCTAAAACTGACTTGGCAATATGATTCCCCAGGTCATTACGAGTACACACATGCCAAAAATGTATAGGTTCTTTATATAAACGGTGAAAAAAAATCCAAAATTTGTTAGGAATAAAAATGTGCTTATGTTGCCGTTTTCCGAGACCCGTAGCGTCTCCATTTTTCGTGCTCTAGGGCTGGGTGATGGTTTATTTTTTGCCTCCCGAGCTGATGTTTTTGATATCATTATCAATTGATATCAATGTTTTGATCGCCCATTATTTAATTTTATTGTGATGTTGAAGCTGCCAAAAAAATAATTCTGGCATTTTGATTTTTTTTTTTTCTTGTTACGCAGTTCACCAATTCAGTTAATGTACTTTATGTTTTGGTTGATACAGTGGGTACGGAAAGTATTCAGACCCCATTAAATTTCTCATTCTGTTTCATTGCAGCCATTTGGTAAATTCGAAAAAGTTCATTTTTTTTCCTCATTCATGTACACTCTGCACCCCATCTTGACTGAAAATAAACAGAAATGTAGAAATTTTGCAACTTTAATAAAAAGAAAAACTGAAATATCACATGGTCATATACTGTAGTATTCGGACCCTTTGCTCAGTATTGAGTACAAGCACCCTTTGAGCTAGTACAGCCATGAGTCTTCCTCTGCCATTCATCCTTGCAGATCCTCTCCAGTTCTATCAGGTTGGATGATGAACGTTGGTGGACAGCCAGAGCCCTGACCTACAGTAAACCCAATTGAGCATCTCTGGAGAGACCTGAAAATGGCTGTCCACCAACGTTCACCATTCAACAAGACAATGACCCTAAGAACACAGTTAAAATAACAAAGGAGTGGCTTCAAAACAACTCTGGACCACACCTTTGTCATTATAGCTGTGTGCTTATGGTCATTGTCTTGTTGGAAGGTGAACCTTCGGCCAAGTCTGAGGTCCAGAGCACTCTGGTAGACTTTTTCCATCCAGGATCTCTCTATACTAGGCCGCATTCATATTTCCTTCAATTGCAACCAGTCGTCCTGTCCCTGCAGCTGAAAAACACCCCCATAGCATGATGCTGCCACCTCCATGTTTCGCTGTTAGGATTGTATTGGGCAGGTGATGAGCAGTATCTGGTTTTGTCCACACATACCACTTAAAACTTTTTGGTGATAATTCGATCTTTGTCTCATCCGACCAGAAAATTTTATTTCTCATCGTCTAGGAGTCCTTCATGTGTTTTGTTTTAGCAAACTCTATGCGGGCTTTCATATGTCTGGCAATGAGAAGAGGCTTCCGTTAGGCCACTCTGCCATAATTACCCGACTTGGTGGAGGGCTGCAGTGACAGTTGACTTTGTGGAACTTTCTCCCATTTCCCTACTGCATCTGTGGAGCTCAGCCACAGTGATTTTGGGGCTCTTCTTTACCTCTCTCACCAAGGCTCTTCTCCCACGATTGCTCAGTTTGGCTGGATGGTCAGTTCTAAGAAGACTTCTGGTGGTTCCAAACTTCTTCCATTTAAGAATTATGGAGGCCACTGTGCTCTTAGGAACCTTGAGTACTGCAAAAATTCTTTTGTAATCTTGGCCAGATCTGTGCCTTGCCACAATTCTGTCTCTGAGCTCCATGGCCAATTCCTTTGCCCTCATGATTCTCATTTGGTCTGGCATGCGCTGTGAGGTCTTATAGATAGGTGTGTGCCTTTACAAATAAAGTCCTGTCAGTTTAATTAAACACAGCTGGGCTCCAGTGAATGAGTTAGAGCCATCTCAAGGAGGATCACAAAAAATGGACAGCATGTGACTTAAATGAGTGTCTAAACAAAAGGTCTGAATACTTATGACCATGTGATATTTCAGTTTTTCTCTTTCAAGAAATTTGCAAAAATTTCTACTGTTGTTTTTTCTTTTTCAGTCAAGATCAGATGCAGAGTGTACATTAATGAGAAAAAAATGAACTTTTTTGAATTTACCAGGTCAGCTGTCATGTGCAGGGAAAGATGCGGACTCAGCGTCGGAGCCCACATCACAGTAGGGACGCGACCTTTGATGTACCTATAGGGTCCACACAGTTCTACAGCATCTGTAACACCTTCCTAGCGTGGCAATTTTCTGATTTTGCGCTTTTTTTTGCCTCTCCTTCCAAGAGCCATAAATTTATGATTTCCATCAACATAACTGTATGAGGGCACGTTTTTTGCGGGAAGATTTAGGGTATGTGCACACGTTGCGGCTTTGCCTGTGGAATTTTCTGCGCAGATTCTGCATCTCTTGGCAGAAAATGCAGGTAAAAATCAGCGCGTTTTGATGCGTTTTTATGCAGATTTTCATGCGTTTTTTCATGCGGATTTCTATGTGTTTTTGTAAACTAAATAAAGCTATATTATTTAACAAAAAAGTTGTGATATCATTTCCTTATCCAACCTCTTCTTTTACATTCTCCATTGAATAATGTTTACTCACACAGATAGATGGATAGATAGATAGAGCTATAGATAGATCTATAGATATTAGAAAAAAGGAAGGCAGCACTCCATTTTAAAGTGAAAAAAATGTGGTTTTAATTCAGACCCACGTGGCAAGTGACGTTTCGGCTCACACTGAGCCTTTCTCAAGGCTTGAGGATACCTGCAGTCATTTTATCACCGAAGCCCCTGGAGAGCGGTCACATCTGCCGATGTGACCGCTCTCCACAGGAGATCGTCATGGGACAATCGTTATTACATGGATTACATCGGAACAGGGAGTATACTATTGCTTTATTTTAATTTTTTTACAGGTAATCAAGGGCGTCAGGGATTAGCTGTATGGTAAGTATGTGTGTTTTTTTTACACTTGAACACACTACGCTAGCTGTCACTGTAACAGGCATAGCCGAATGGGACTAATAGTCCCATCGGACGATGCCTGCCTACACACACCTGCACACAGACCCGCACACACAGCTCCACCCACACATATAGTCTCCGCCCACACACTCTTCCTATCTGTAGCGTTTCTCGCACCCACATTCGCAGCAAAACCGCAGATCTTTTTAAACCTGCGGTTTTGCTGTGGATTTGCATGACTCAATGGAAGTCATTGGGTGCAGAAACGCTGCAGATCCGCAAAAATAATTGACATGCTGCGGAAAATAAAACGCAAATCCGCACGTATTTTTCCGCAGCATGTGCACAGCAAATCTCCATTTCCCGTAGATTAACATTGATTGTGCCGTACACTGCGGATTTGATGCAATTCCGCACGTCCAAAAACGCTGCGGAAATGCATCAAAATCCGCAACGTGTGCACAGACCCTTAAGGGTATGAGCACATGCACATGTTAAGCTTTCACTTCTGATTTTGGTGTAAAATAGCTGCAGATTTCACTTTTTGCACTGTAATCAGTGAAAATTGATGAATATCCATGGCATCTCTGCAAAAGAATGAATAGGGCATGCTGTGGAGTAAAAGATCTGCTTGGAAACTACCGTAGAATGTGAGATGGTTGCAGTGGAAACTATCTTCTATGCACAGAATATACAGTTAGGTCCATATATATTTGGACAGAGACAACATTTTTCTAATTTTGGTTCTAGACATTACCACAATGAATTTTAAACAAAACAATTCAGATGCAGTTGAAGTTCAGACTTTCAGCTTTCATTTGAGGGTATCCACATTAAAATTGGATGAAGGTTTTAGGAGTTTCCGCTCCTTAACATGTGCCTGTTTTTAAAGGGACCAAAAGTAATTGGACAGATTAAATAATTGTAAATATAATGCTCATTTCTAGTACTTGGTTGAAAACCCTTTGTTGGCAATGACTGCCTGAAGTCTTGAACTCATGGACATCACCAGACGCTGTGTTTCCTCCTTTTTGATGCTCTGCCAGGCCTTCACTGCGGTGGTTTTCAGTTGCTGTTTGTTTGTGGGCCTTTCTGTCTCAAGTTTAGTCTTTAACAAGTGAAATGCATGCTCAATTGGGTTGAGATCAGGTGACTGACTTGGCCATTCAAGAATATTCCACTTCTTTGCTTTAATAAACTCCTGGATTGCTTTGGCTTTATGTTTTGGGTCATTGTCCATCTGTGGTATGAAACGACGACCAATCAGTTTGGCTGCATTTGGCTGGATCTGAGCACACAGTATGGCTCTGAATACCTCAGAATTCATTCGGCTGCTTCTATACTGTGTCACATCATCAATAAACACTAATGACCAGTGCCACTGGCAGCCATGCATACCCAAGAAATCACACTGCCTCCGCCGTGTTTTACAGATGATGTGGTATGCTTTGGATCATGAGCTGTACCACGCGTTCGCCATCCTTTTCTCTTTCCATCATTCTGGTAGAGGTTGATCTTGGTTTCATCTGTCCAAAGAATGTTCTTCCAGAACTGTGCTGGTTTTTTAGATGTTTTTTTTTAGCAAAGTCCAGTCTAGCCTTTTGATTCTTGATGCTTATGAGTGGCTTGCACTGTGCAGTGAACCCTCTGTATTTACTTTCATGCAGTCTTCTCTTTATGGTAGATTTGGATATTGATACGCTTACCTCCTGGAGAGTGTTGTTCACTTGGTTGGCTGTTGTGAAGAGGTTTCTCATCACCATGGAGATTATTCTGCTATCATCCACCACTGTTGCCTTCCGTGGGCGCCCAGGTCTTTTTGCATTGATGAGTTCACCAGTGCATTCTTTCTCAGGATGTACCAAACTGTAGATTTTGCCACTCCTAATGTTGTAGCAATTTCTTGGATGAGTTTTTCTGTTTTTGCAGCTTAAGCATGGCTTGTTTCACCTGCATGGAGAGCTCCTTTGACCACATGTTTCCTTCACAGCAAAACCTTCCAAATGCAAGCGCCACACCTCAAATCAATTCCAGGCCTTTTATCTGCTTAATTGAGAATGACATAACGAAGGGATTGCCCACACCTGTCCATGAAATAGCCTTGGAGTCAATTGTCCAATTACTTTTGGTCCCTTTAAAAACAGGGTGGCACATGTTAAGGAGCTGAAACTCCTAAACCCTTCATCCAATTTTAATGTGGATACCCTCAAATGAAAGCTGAAAGTCTGAACTTCAACTGCTTCTGAATTGTTTTGTTTAAAATTCATTGTGGTAATGTCTAGAACCAAAATTAGAAAAATGTTGTCTCTGTCCAAATATATATGGACCTAACTGTAGTTTTGACATTTTGCTAGTTTCTACACATTGCTGGATTATTTTTCTTATTCTCTCCAAAAAAAAAGGTTCATGTTAGATTAAATTTCAATTTAGACAGGAGGAAGCGTCTTATGTTTTAGAAATGAGCATTTTAGAGCGGAGAGTTGTAGACATTGCTTTAGTTTAACAGTATCTCAAGGCATGTCACTCGGGTTGTCTTCACCCTTTACACGTAGACAGTCTGCAAAGAACTGAAAGCTATTCAATTAATTTTTGCTAGCAGTTGAATCAGAAGCAAACATGAGAAAGAAATTAAATAAAGAATAAAAAAAAGTTGATGGATGGGTATGGAAAAGTTTTAGCTATAACTGCATTAATATGTGGCACTTTAAATACTGATAATACATTGTAGGTTATCTTTTAAACAGACTGTATGGTTAATGGAAATTCCTGAGGCAGAAAACACAGACATTTAGAGTCCCATTTTAGTTCCAGCTACTTATATGCTGAGTTAAACTTAGGAGGCCCCTGCAGAGTTGGCTTCTGACTGCAGACCTCATGCTTCCTTCTATTCTCTGACTAAATAGTTCATTATTTCAAGGAATTAAGGTGGTTTTATAAACTTTTCTCAGTGTTGCAAGATTTGAAGATGCTATTGTTCTATTCTTGATCATAATTATTCCTTTCTTTATTACTAAAGATATGTTTTTTAGTGATGCAATAATACTAGGATGATAGATGGAATGCAAACAAAGAACAAAATACTAAAATGTCTAATGTTGACTATCAAGTTATGACGTTCACAAGAACTTCTCTATTCACACTGTGTGAATCCATACTTTAGATATTCTTGTGCCAACTTTGACCTGGCATACAGTTGTCCAAATAGACAGAAAAATGTTACCCTTCTTGTAATGTATCCGATATAATGATATTTATCTGCTATACTGTAGGTCCCTGATGAAGCTAGATTACCATTGAAACCTGGCAATGAGGAGGAGGGGATGAAGTCCTGCATATATATCGATATTGCATCAATAGGAGAATTGGGGAATGGTATATGTGCCAATTTGACTTGGCTCATATACAGTTTTCCAAATGGACATAAATATTTTACCCTTCTTCTAACATATCCGCTATAATGATATTTATCCGCTATGTCTTTTTCCCTGATGGATCTGGATTACCGTTGAAACCTGGCAGTGAGGAGGAGGGGAGGAATCTTGCATACACATCACTATTGCAGTTGTAAGAGAATTGGAGAATGGTGATCTCAATGAGAGAGCAAAATTAAGATGTTAGTCCCCCAGTTAAATTTTAATGATTTAGTTACCGTATATACTCATGTATAAGCCGAGATTTTCAGCACATTTTTTGTGTGCTGAAAACGCCCCTCTCGGCTTATACACGAGTCATTGCCGGCGGGGGAGGGGGGATGGGGGAGCATAAGTAAGACATCATCCTCACCCTCCTGGTGTCATCGCTGCGTATCAGTCCCTTCCTGCATCTCAGTCTGGGCGCCGGCATCTCTCTTCCTGTCTTCCTTCCAGTGCTGAGCGGTCACATGGTAATGCTCATTAAAGTCATGAATATTGCATAAAAGAGAAAAAAAGCGCTGCGGTTACCATGAGAAAGTCAACTCGTGCGCAGTTGTCGGTTATAGGCTTGCCTGCAGCCACGGGTGCACGTCCTGGAAAATCACAGCACAGCAATATCCAAATCCATGTAGAGAAAAATGGACCACACTCTTCAGGCTGGTGAGGAAACACTGCTATTTTATTGGCACATACAATACATCTTGGCCGGGGGAGTGATAGCAGGAGTGAGCAGAAAGCTGACAACAGACGCTTCGCTCTGCACCAGAGCTTCAACGGGTGCAGAGCGAAACGGCCGTTGTCAGCTTTCTGCTCACTCCTGCTATCACTCTCCCGGCCAACATGTATTGTATGTGCTAATAAAATAGCAGTGTTTCCTCACCAGCCTGAAGGGTGCGGTCCATTTTTCTCTAAAAGTAATGAATATGCACGTGTCTCCACTCCCATAGGCGTGGAGCGCATATTCATTACTTTAATAAGCGGTACCACGTGACCGCTCAACACTGGAAGGAAGACAGTAAGAGATGCCGGCGCCCGTCCTGGATGGAGATGCAGGGACTGAGATGTAGCAGCGCCAGGAGGGTGAGTAGGACTGGGAGAGGGTAGCTGCTGCATTTCCCACCCTAGGCTTATACTCGCGTCAATAAGTTTCCCATTTTTTTGTGGCAAAATTAGGGACCTCGGCTTATACTCGGGTCGGCTTATACTCTAGTATATACGGTAATTTTGAGTATGTCACATTATTCATTTTAATAATGCCTAAAAAAGTAAGGGCTGTACACACGCCTTGTAATTGTACAGCTCTTCCCTTGCACTTTCTTTTTGCCACAGTGTGGATTTCAACGTCACATGGAAAACATTGACAACCTTGATATTTGAAGGGCAAGGCATATTTCTTGCGAATTTTGATGTGGAATATATACACCCAAAATCTGTGGGGAGAAGAAATAAGTCATGTAAACATATGCAAAATTAAGCAATTAACAACATACGAACAGCATATGCCAGTAATTTTAGATGGAGCTTCAGGGTGGGGAGTTTTCTTGATATATCTGAACAGTGGTGGGCTTGCTTGCCTTTTTTTTTATTTTTTTATTAATACTTCCTTAGTCTTGAATGGTGTAAGCCACGCATCTTGGCTACTTCTCCATTCATTCTCTATCCAGATGCTCCAGGCATCTGTTTCTTTTTTTAAAAAAAAAAAAAAAAAAAAAACATAATTTTTTAAATGAGCTCCCTTAGGAAAAAAAAAACAGCAAAAAAGTCCTGTGTGAACTTACCCTAAGACTGCAATGCATTTTGGAAGCTCAAGTTGCAAAAGGAAGCTTAGTGCAGAAACTAAAGCAGCATATGCCAAAGAATAAAGATTTTTGAACTGTGTTGCTGGGGCTGGAAAGATTTTTATACATTTTTTTTTTTGGTATAGTCAGGGAATGTTTTGTCCAGTGTATTCACTGGCTTTAAAAATAGAATTTGCTTAAATTTGATGTAAATGTCTATTTAAAAAGGTACTATTTTTTTACTGTGCTAATATTCTAATGTGAACCAGATTGTGTGTTTCAGATTGTTTATTTCATTTAGTTCTTTTCACTTTGCCCTGTGCATCAGTGATGCATGTGCAGTATCTTTCAGGTTATGAAACCGTAAAGATGAGACAAGGTATCTAACCGTTTTCTATGACTAGAATATTAATCAGCTCATTGATGAACAGGGGTGGGATTTGGACCCCCAGCAATCTGATATTGATGACATAGTATAAGAAAGGCAATTGATGCTATAGTTCTCAAAATCCTCTTTAAAGGGGTTATCCAGTGAAAAGAAGTTTTTCACCTATCCATAAGATAAATTATAAACATTGGGACCCCCAATGTCATAATGGGGCACTTTTATCCCTGTTAGAAAGGAGAGGCATAGTGCATTCTTGACTACTCTTCCATTCATTCTCTGAGGGCTAAAGGAAGAAATTGTGCTGTGCTTGACAGCCTTACAGAGGATGGATGGAGCGGTGGTCATTTATGCACGTTGCTGCTCCATTTTAATGACAATAAAAGTTCTTCATTCTGGCTAGCTTTTGGAGTCCCAGCTATCAAATAACCCCCTACCCCAATAAAATGTGTTACCACCACTCCTTTAAACCTCTATAAGGATGACTGTAGTATTCCGTATTTCTGGCTTCTCCAATTTTTTCTATGAGGGCACTATCAAAATAAAAAAACAGTAAAATGTCTGAAACTCACCAGATAGATCAAATTGATGTCTGGGCCTAAAATATCTCAATTATTTTTTTTTTTTTATTTTTTTTTTTAAAGTGCAAAAAGAGTCAATTGAGTTGCCAAACTGAATGTTGCTGCAGCTATTTAATGAACTGAGCAGCATGTAATCACTTGTTTAAGCACAGCCTCCCCTGCAAGCTCAGTGATGACTAAACAGCGAGGCTGCACTTAGGGAACCAATCTGAACTTGATGTCCAGCCACCACAAGTGGGGGGGGGGGAAGTATCATCTAGAGTTCATGTTTTACCGTTATGAGTCTGTGAGGAGCCACATAACCATTTATGAAGAAGGTATGGCTGTAGAACAAGTGTAGTAAGTAACTGGCTGTCATCACAACTATGGGAATTTAAAACAACAAAAAATTCAAAACTTTGCTGAAGCTTCTTTTGCATGGTAAATGAGCCTGTCTATTTCCATTTAAAGTGTATCCCATGCTAAAATTGTTTGTTCTCTGTGCACTGAGATATTGTAGATTTTCAACTAGCAATTGATCATTCATAATGGTCTAATATTCTATAAAAAACAGAAGTCACCCTGTCTTCATATGATTTACAACCTGTATTTTACTTCTATTTTGCCAATGATAATGATTGCATTGATTCTGGAGTCCTGTGGGTTTTTCATGTTCTAGCTACATTTTTGCACCCTTTAATGAAAGGATTGTTCGTTGTCACCTCAGTTCAATTGTTTTTTGTTTTTTTCCCCCCTATAGGTTGAATTTGAAGATGGGTCACAAATTGTCACAAAGAGAGAAGATATTTACACAATGGATGAAGAACTTCCTAAGAAGATCAAATCTCGTTATGTAAGGCATCTTATAGTTTTTGCGTTTATTTTAGCTTTTGTTTCAGTGTATAATATGAGGAGAAGTTTAAAGGAAATCTATCACCACATTTGACCTATCTAACCTATTATTATGGGCATACAGGTTATAGAATGCTGAAAACAGTCCTACCTGTGTGTCTCATATCACCCTTGTTGTTGTGAAATCATCTTTTATCACTTTATATAAATCTTCCAGGCTCTGGGGAGGAAGGTGCCTGGAAAATAACTCTGCCTCCAGAGATTGTTTTATATATAGGACGAGTTATCATTGTGATATATAATGGTTATCAGTGTTACCAGTGTGATATGTAATGGTTAAGGATGATCGAATAGCTTCAGATAAAAGCTTATGCGAGTAGATATAGCACTTCCCGAATAGCTGCCTCGGTAACCTGGATACCTGGAGCACTCCCGATAATCAGCTATTCGGCGATGCAGCTGTATGTGTTGCGGCTGTGTGACAGTCACAACACATGCATGGAGAGCCCAACAAACAGGCTCTCTCCATGCATGTGTTGTGACTGTCACACAGCGCAACCCATGAAGCTGCGGCGCCGAACAGCTGATTATCGGGAGCGCTCCAGATATCCAGGTTCCCAATGCAGCTATTTAGTAAGCACTATAGCTATTCGGATAAGCTTTTATCCAAAGCTATTCCATCATCCCTAGTTATCAATGTTACCAGTGTGATGTGTAATGACCACTCTCTGCTCTCCTGATCTCACTGCAGAGCTGTGTGTGATACTTGACACGTCTGCAGGTTCCTCTCAGCTTCCATTTCACAAGCAGACAGGGTTGTCATATTGCTAAAATACAGAAGAGCTCAGTCACCTTCAAAAATATGTTTGCAAGAAGACAAAGTTCATTTCTCCTGTTCTGTGTTGGTTACTTGTCTCACACTGGTAACTTTCCTTTCATGTAAAACAAGCGCCGGAGGCAGAGTTATCTACCATCCAACATCCTCCCTATAGCCTGGAATAGGTCATTTACATATAGGAAATTTTTTTTCTCTGAAATAAGACATCACATCACAGATGTCTGTTAAATAATCAAGGTATCATATTACTCAGCAGCTTCCTATAACTTCCATGCCCATATAGACATCTTAGGAGAGTTGATCCTACTGACAGATTCACTTTAAATGGTCTGGGCAGAAATGAAGTGACATATGCTAATGGTGTAAAAGTATGCGAAAATGCCCCAAAGGCTCATGCAACTCTGACAGTGAAAGACTTCCCCGGAAAAACACCTTTTCTGTAAAATTTCACATCCAAAGTTGACACATAATGGATCCACAAGAGGGGGAATATATCTTACTAACTCTGAGTTGCAGAGTGTACCTTCAAACAGAAGTCATTTACATGCCTGCCATGTCTTTTTTTTTTTTTTTTTCTTTTTTCTTTTTTCCTATTGCCAACCAACTGCACGCAGGAAACTGGATAGCGGTTGTCCAGTCTGTTTTTTAGATCTTTTGTTTACGGTGCTTACTTAGGGGCCTGTTTTTCAAGAGAAAAATAATAGGGAATTGTATTGTTGGGCAGATATCTGGCTTGCGATGTTTTATACATGTATTTTTTTTTATATTCTTTCAGTCCAAAGCATCGAATATGAAATTTGAAGATGCGTTTTATGGTGAAGAAGTCATTAAAGGTGACAGAAAAAGACAGAGAGTGTTGAACGTAAAGTTCAAGAATGAATATGTTGATGATCCTGGATATCGCACATTTCTCAAGAGTTCATTCCAAAAGAAAACCCTCAAGGGACAGTAGTTGACCGACACAACATACAGCTCAAGAGACCCAAGTGTGGAAAACATTTGTTACTGTATTTGCACTACACTCATAAAGAAACACGTTGGATTAAGAAGGCATTCGGGTTCCATCCCTTTATCACAATTTCTGTCCATAAGTAACACCTGCACACTTGCAGTGGGTAGCTTGGAAATCATTGACATTTTGCCATTTATTTGATATATGCCCACAGTTACACACTTCTTAATCCAATGTCTGAGATACTAAGGAAAAATCTTCAGATTTATTGCGAACCAGCAAAATCGCGAGTTCCTAAAGTATAGTCATGACTTTACCAACCTTACTCTTTTCTGTTTTTTTTTTTTTTTTTTTTTTTTTGAGACATCTGCAGGAAGTTTGCATGTTAATATTGGCGGTACCATGTACCCACCTAGAAGCATCATGTATACAGACATTGTACTGTGTACCCTTCGGATCCAAACTACTCGCGCTATAGTACTAGTCCTTTGTTGTTGCATGCGTTAACTGTTTCATAGTTATCCTTGTGGCCCATATTCCAACCCTTTCTGTGTTAGAAGAGATGACATGGAAACCATCTAGTCACTCAGGGCTGCATGTTGTCTGGATATGAATATGGATGGTCTACAACACAACTTTAAAAATGGGCTGTCTTACCAGCATTTTTTATTAAAAAAAAAAAAAAACTTCATGATGGTCATCAGAATATTCAAGGGTCAATATTTTGATTTAATGTACTATATCCCATATGTATGGTTGTGACACAAGGTTAATGCGCCTCTGTGCAGTGATTTTTGTGTATGAGGAGATAAATCCCCAGGCTTGGGTGAGGCGGTTCACCTACAGTGCCCTTTTCCAATATGCACTCCACATATTTTACATTAGTTTTGTGAAGCAATAAGCAGTGATTTATCTGACAAATAGAAAAATTCTTGTCTTTGTAATATGCTTATCACTGTTCTACTTCTGGTTTCCGAGATTTGTCGAGAAAATTTGTGAATATCCAATTTCAGAAACCGAATGGAGAAAGGTGTTAAGGAGTCTTATTATAAAAATGTCTCTCTTATTTGTTTGTTACATAACAATTTTTCTGTCGGGGTTGGTATTGACTGCACCATTAGGTCATCTTCCATTTAGCCACTTACAACAAGTCTTCATTTAGATTGGCATTTTTTTTTGTTTGTAATGAAACTGCTTCACATAGTCTTCCTTACTCAGGAATGGTCACTGGTAGAGTTGAGCAACTTTGGTCGGATCGGGTTTCATGAAACAAAATTTGTCTCAGATGAAACTGGTCCGACTAGGGCAAAAAAAGTCGGAGTTTCGTCCGAAACTCGACCCCAATGCAAGTCAATGGGAAATAAAAGTCAGCATTGAGTGGATGAATGTCATCCGCTCAATGCCGACTTTTATTTCCCATTGACTTGCATTGGGGTCGGGTTTCGGACGAAACTCTGACTTTTTTTGCCCTAGTCGGACCAGTTTCATCTGAAACAAATTTTGTTTCATGAAACCCGATCCGACTAAAGTCGCTCAACTCTAGTCACTGGTTCTTTGGCAAATTAGACTAAAGGATGTTCATACTGATTGTGTGATTTCCTTTGTGTTTTGTGAGGCATTTGGCAACATAAACTGGCATACTGCTAAATGGTGAATGGCCCAGGTGATCAGAAAATATTAAGCAAGCCGTACATCTTAAAATGTGCCATGTAGTCGAAGAGCGTTTGAAACAGCAAGAGTTTACTGGGGACGCAAACCAGATATAAAAATGATTATTCATAACAAGTCAAAACGAGCTTAGTCACTTCACTGGGTATGAGCCAGTTGTGGCTGCATAAGGATAGGTTCACACGTGGCATTTTTTTCTGCAGCAAAAATACTGCATATAAAACACTGCAAATAGATGTTTTTGCTGCATTTTTAAGATGGATTGCCTGTGTGATTTGTTTATAGTACATGTTAATTTAGTTTAATTCACCAAAAACACATCACAATTATGTTGTGTTTTTTGCATAGTTTTTTGGTTAAGTTCACACTGGGCATTTTTGCTGCTTAATTTTTTTGCAGTAAAACCTGATCATCTTGGCAGGAAAGAAGTTGCGGCAAAAACGCAGGTTTAGGTGCAGATTTTGTGGTTTTTTGGTTGTTGCATTTTTGGTGCATTTTTTGTCTCGTTGTCCAAGCTAATGTCCATGACTCTTCTGCAGAAACCAGCTGCAAATAATGACACCTGCATTTTTGGTGCGTTTTTGCAGCGTTTTTTCAACACCCGTTCAAGTCAATGGGTGAAAAATGCTGCAAAAACGCTAAAATAAGTGACATGTTCTATGTCTAAAAAATGCAGCAAAGCACACAATCCTGATCATACAAAAAAGTGTGTGTGCATGAGATTTCTGAACTCTCATACGCTTTGCTGGTAATGGAAAAAGCTGCTCAAAATTAGCATAAAAAAAGCAGCAAAAACGGCCAGTGTGAACATACCCTTACACTTTATCACTTTTATGTATAGGTGAAAAATGCTGCAAAAACACTAGGAATTGACATACTGCAGATTTTCAATTGCGCTGCAGTGTTCAGATTCAGTCAGGAAAAATAAAGCAGTGCAAGAACGAAATTTCTGAAATCACAAGTACTGTACTGTTAAACGCTACTTCTTTTCTGCGGCAAAAAAAAAAAGCTGCAAAAAAAAATTCCTCGTGTGAATATAGCCTCATACCTTGGTCCTCAAATCCACCAATTTTTTGTAGGTGGCAGCACTGCAAAGTTAAAAAAAAATCTTTTGTTTTCCTTGAAAATGAACAAATGATAAAAAATTGGGTTCTGCAAGACCAAATATTTCACAGATCAAGAAATGTAACGTGATTGCTTACACTGAAAGTGGAGATCACTAGTTTTTATGGATTTTTTTCTCCAATTACTCTTTACCACAGGTTATTTTATAGTAATGCGTTAATTACTTTTTTTTATTGCCCTGTGTAAGTTATTCCTTTCTTTTTTACCCATACACTATGAATTTGATGTCTTGCTAAAAATGTTTTTTCATTAAACAGGCTGTGCGAAATACAGTGGATTTTTTTTTCTATTTTCAGTATGATTTTAATAATTTTGCAAATCATATAAAATATTAGAATATATTTACCTAGTCAGGCAAGTAAGTATGTAGGTAATGTTTTCGTTAGTTTGGGTTTTTTTGGCTGGGGAGGGGAAGGGCAGTAATCGTCATCTTAATGACTTCTTTTTCTGACTTTTCAAATGCAATAATACACTTTTAATACAATTGCAGCCAGAATTATTATGCCATGTGCCATCAAAATATTTGCAGGACTTGTACAACTGTATGCAAATGTGCCATAAAAATCTGCTTTCTAAATATCCAAGAATTTCATGTAATAATGGTATTGCTGGAACTAGTAAAATGCTCGAAAAGCACCGTACAAGCACAACAATTATTTTAGCTGTTCCTCCCCCCTCCCCCATTAACGTTTATTTTCTTTTTATTATTTATGTAGAATTTCTGTAATTATATAAATTACATTTTCTTAGCTTTCAGTCCACAAGTAGTTGTCTGCACAAGAACATTTTTGTCCAGGAAATGTTTTTGAATTTCTTATATTATGAAATGTGTACAGAACGATCCCCCTCCCCCCAGTTTATAATAATTTTGGAAAAGAGTTTATGTAATATATTGATGCTTTTTCTTTCTCGTTTGTTTTCTGTAATTTAAATAGTATTTATGATTATGTAATGGATTGACAGGTTTTCTTTTGTTATATTTGAGTGTTTAGGCTAGGTTCTAAAATGCACCATTAAAAGCATAAATCTGCAAAGCTAGTCGTTATTAGTAGTTTTGTTAGGATGGTTAAGAATGTGTCTTGAATATTTTCATTGCATTGAACTGACATTCTCAGTATAAGGACACAAAGTTCTTACTGGAGTTGTAACCTTTTTTTCTACAAGAGAATAAATAATTTTGCTATTTTGAACTTGTCACTGCATATTTTTTAATATTAATATGCATTGTCCATGATAACTTGGCCTTATCATTTATCTAATCCAAAGCAGTAAGTACCATGTGAAAAATGACAACGCAATATGACTACTAAGGATCAAGAGGAAGGCATGAAATACGGAATGGCAAAGGATGTACAAATAATGACTATCTGTTAACAAGTATCTCATGAAACTAAAGCAATGTTTTCTTGACAAAAGTAAATCTAATTCACTTGTTGGTGAATTTAGTAGAATAACATAAAATGTTATTTGGGGTATGGTCATTATAGTGCTCAACAACCCACACATTTTGGGCTTTAAGGAATTGGCAGTCTTCACTATTTTTCAACCTCGCAATCCAAGAGTCACAACTTGATTCTTCTAGCGGTGACTGTCTAAAGGGTATGTCACACTAAGAGATATCGCTAGCAATATCGCTATAACTAGTGACGTAGCAGCGATATTGCTAGCGATTTCTCTGTTTGATACTTACCTACGACCCGCTCCCCCGCTGGTTATCGCTGATCGCGCGAGAACGTTCAGGACCGTTTCTCGTCGTCAGCTTCCTGCTGTGAGGACAAGCGACGCGTGGAGCCGGGCGGGAGGACGCAGGATCGCCTCGTCTGACAGGTAAGTAGCGATCCCCGTCCCCAGCGATGTCGCTGGTGAGATCTGCCTGTGTGGCAGCTCACTAGCGACCACTTAGCGATGTACCAGCGATCCTGACCGCGTCATATCGCTGGTCGGGATCGCTGGTACATCGCTAAGTGTGACAGTACCTTTAGGGCTTGTTTTTTGTGAAAACAGTTGGCACTCTATTGGCTGACTTTTATTATTTTTATATTGAGGTGGTTGAGATGGAGCATAACATAGTACTATGCTGTACATTCAGTAATAAGCCAGGTTTTATATAGTGGTTCTAACATGCCACATGTTGGCATAGGTTATGTATAGACGCCTAGCCAAGTGGAAACTAGCATTAAAACTACTCAACTAGAAAAATGAGAGCCCAACATAATAATAAATGATCAGTTTTAGACCACAAAGTACATATTTCTAAAAATTTGTATACAAAATGGGGCATTATCCCAATTTTTTTTTTGGAATGACAAGTGAAAAAATACAAGTGGTTAGGCATGGCCAACTAGGGACTGCAGATGTTCGCCTAAATATTTAAATCTGCATTAAACACACAGAATCGGTACTGTGGAACATAGAAACTATAAGGGGAAGGGATACAGAGTAATGCATGTAAAATTTATGTATTGTCTTCAAGGAAATGTGAACTGTCACTGATTCACTGCTAAGAAATAATACCATAATGTGCTGTTTTGACATTGCTGAAGAAAGGATATGGATGAAAAGCATAAGAAGCTGCCTTGAAGTGCCCAAAAACTGTCATCTTTGTAGTTAAATCAAATTTATCAATTTTATTGTCAATGGCTGCATGGATTTGCAGGTAAAAAGTAGCTTTACCTGCAAAACCTCAAGATCTTTAGCAATCAATTTGAAAACCACATTGATTTATTGCAAAAGTGTGTGGTTACAGGCACATCATATTAGCTGTGCATTTATGACCTTTCATTTTATCTTTTCTTTTTTACTATTTCAATAAAGCTTCAGTCAATCTAAGTCCTACTATGTACTATAGACAGCACTGCTTTAGATTTGTTGCTCCTTTAGAAGTTCAAAGTAGGATTCTCATTGACTCTGTGAAATTCCAGGTGAACTGCTTCTAGAAACATGTTAAAGGGAGCATTTTTGTCGATTATTGCTGCCCTATCTATGGACACCATGAACCAGAGATCAGCTCCTTCATTACAAATATCCATGGTTTTCTCTTAAATGCAATCTTTGAACATAGGCCCAGGAATGAGGTGATTAAGAGGATTAGTTGCATATGGTAAATGTCAGATTTTTCCCATCTGGATCTATTAAACTGACAGGTTTCTCGCTATGCGTATACAGTAGGGTTCAAAAAGCTAGCAGTCCAATATGACTAACCAGATTAATCACTGTTTTTGGTCTAAATTATTGTACCACATGTCAAACAATTTACCAGTTAGTGCAGTAGATTCTAAGAAAACCAACAGACTCTGCATTCATGATCTGCATGTTCTTGAGACATGTTGTAAATGCATTTCTCCTTGAAAGCCTGAGAAATATGGATCATTCAAGATATTTTTCATAAGAACAGCGTGCTTTGATTAAAAAGTTGATTGGAGAAGGTAAAACTTATAAAGACGTGCAGATAATGATAGGCTGTTCAGCTAAAATGATGTCCAATGGTTTAACCCATTTCCGACGTCAAGTGTAATAGTATGCCGATGTCAGGCTACCTCCCTTTGATGTGGGCTTTGGCGGTGAGCCCACATCTTTCCCGGGACATGTCAGCTGATTTGAACAGCTGACATGTAGCCGGATTAGCCGTGGTTGGAATCACGATCCACCTGCAGCTATTAACCCGTTAAATGCCACTCAAACGCTGACAGCGGCATTTAACTTGCACTTCCGGCCATTTGGCCCGAAATCTACCCACTGGTGACCCCCGTCACGTGATCGCGGGTCACCGGTCTGTTGGCATGACAACTAGAGGTCTCCTGGAATCCTCTATGGTTGTTACTGCCGGCTTGTTGTGAGCGCCACCCGATGACCGTCGCTCATAGCAAGTGAGTAATTCTATTACATAGAGGCGATCTGATCATTGCCTCTGTAGCAGAGCCGATCGGGTTGTGGCAGCTTCTAGTCTCCCATGGAGATTATTGAAGCATGCCAAAAGAAAAAAGTTTTTAAAAATCTAAAAAATAAACGTTCAACACATCCCCCTTTCGCCCCATTCAAAATAAAGCAAAAAAAAAAAATCAAACATAAACATATTTGGTATCGCCGTGTTCAGAATCATCCGATCTATCAATAAAAAAGATTAACCTGATCGCTAAACGGCGTAGCGAGAAAAAAAATTCAAACCACCAATTAGTTTTTTGGTTGCCACGACATTGCATTTAAATTTAATAACAGGCGATCAAAAGATCGTATCTGCACCAGAATGGTATCATTAAAAACGTCCGCTCGGCTCGCAAAAAATAAGCTCTCACCCAACCCGATATCACGAAAAATAGAGACGCTATGGGTATCGAAAAATGGCACTTTTTTTTCAACAAAGTTTGGATTTTTTTTTTTCACCACTTAGATAAAAAAGAACCTAGGCATGTTTGGTGTCTATGAACTTGTAATGACCTGGAGAATCATAATGGCAGGTCAGTTTTAGCATTTACTGAACCTAGTAAAAAAAAAAAAAAAAAAGCCAACCAAAAAGCATGCACTTTGACATAAAACCAATGGTGGTGTTCAAAATTGCAACTCATCCCTCAAAAAACAAGCCCTCACACTGCCATATTAACAGAAAAATAAAAGTTATGGCTCTGAGAAGGGAAGCAAAAAACGAAAATGCAAAACCAAAAATATCTCAGGTCATGAAGGGGTTGAAATAGAAAGACGTGGAAGAAAACGAGACTACCGTTCGAATGGATGGAAAATTAGCCAGAATGGCAATGGCTCGGCCAATGATCTGCTCCAGGATGATAAAAGACCACCTCAAGTTACCTGTGAATATTGTGATGGTTAGAAGCCTCTGTGGAGCTAATCTCTTAGCAAAAATTCCCTGCAAAGTCCCACTGTTAAAAAAAAAAAAAAAAAAAAAAATGTATTGAAGCAAATACAATTTGCCAAAGAACACATCAACTGGCCTAAAGGGAAATGCAGAAACATTTTGTGGACTGATGAAAGAAAAATTGTTCTTTTTGAGTCCAAGGGCAGCAGACAGTTCGTCAGACAATCCCCTGAACTCGGCATTCAAGCCACAGTGCACTCTGAAGACAGTGAAGCATGGTGGTTCAAGCATTATGCTATGGGCATGTTTCTCTTGCTATGGTGCCGGACCTATTTACCACATTCCAGGAATCATGGACCGGTCTGCATATATTAAAAAAATTAAAAATCTTATGTTACCTTACATCGAAGCGGATATGCCCTTGAAATGGGTGTTTCAGCAAGACAGCAACCCTAAACACACCAGTAAACGAGCAAAATCTTGGTTCCAGTCCAACAAAACTGAGGGTTGGAGTGGCCAGCCCAATTCCCAGACTTTAATCCGATAGAACACTTGTGGGGTGACGTTAAAAATGCCATTTCTTAGGCAAAGTCATCGCTGGTGAGCTATGTGTGACGGAGCCCTAAGAAAGTGAAAGAACTGGGAGCGCAGGTGGTCTTCTCTTCCATCCTCCCAGTGGATGGCCATAGAACAAGGAGGTAAAATAAGATTCTGCAGGTGAATAACTGGCTACGTCGATGGTGCCATCAGCAAGGATTTGGATTTCTGGATCATGGAGTGAATTATCTATATGATGGACTACTTGCTAGAGATGGGGTGCACCTTATGAAGACTGGAAAACATGTATTTGGAAGTCGCCTTGCTGCTCTCATCAGGAGAGCTTTAAACTAGAACGATGTGGGATGGGAAGCAAAAGGCCAGAAAAAGCCATACACCTGACAAATACTATTGAGAACTCTGCTATTAGAAATGAAAAGGAAGAACAAAAACAAAAAAATCTAAATAATAAAAATATTGGAGAAAGAGAAACCAATCACAAATTAAAATGTTCCTATACAAATGCACAAAGCATGGGCAACAAACAAGGAGAATTGGAACTACTAACACGAGAAGAAATATGATGTCATTGGAATCACTGAGACTTGGGATGATACACATGATTGGAATACAAGGCTAGATGGATACAACTTATTTGCAATAAACAGACTTGATAAATGAGGAGGTGTCGCATTGTATGTTGAAAAGCGTATATCTGCAGAGGTTAAAGTTTCAGAGACTGGGAGTTCTGTGGAAACGGTTTGAGTAAGAATACAAGGATAGAACAGAAAATAAACCATTGTAGGCATTTACTACAGGCTGCCTGTGCAAGCTGAAGATATGGATGAACTCTTTATGCAGCTAATGGCCAAGTTCTCCAAAAATATGACATAGTGGTAATGGGAGATTTCAACTATCCAGACATTTGTTGGGATTCTCTCTCAGACAAAACTAACATGTCAAGCAAATTCTCATCCTCTCTTGCTGACAACTTTATTTTCCAAAAGGTAGGTTAGAAAACAGGGGGATCTGCTACCTTGGATCTAATCAGGGTTGAAATGGTTGAGTAGGTAAGAGTGGCTGGGACCCTAGGAGGTAGCGACCATGCTATTTTAGAATTTTGGATAACTAGAGGAGGAAGACCTGTGAATACTCAGACGTCAAGGTTAAATTTCAGAAAGGAAGATCTTAACAGACTCAGAGAATCGGAGGGATCCAATGGCTGGATATCCTTAAGGACAAAAATGTTCAGGAAGAATGAGAAATCTTGAAAAATGAGATTCTCAAAGCACAGTCGTTAACAAATCCAAAAAGTGGGAATATGAAACATTTAAGGAACCCAGGATGGATGAACACAGAATTTAAACACATGCTAAAAAGGAAGAAAAATACTTATCAAATTAAAAGAGGGAGGCATATCTAAAGAATATAATCCTGTCTGCAGAACATGCAGGGCACGAATCAGAATATCTAAAGCTGACAATGAATTAAGGCTTGCAAGTGACGTCAAAAGCAATAAAAAAGGATTTTGGGGATATGTCAAAAGTAAAAGAAAAGTCAAAGATGCTACATGATTTTTACAGGATGAAAATGATGAAATGGTAAGAAAGGATGTTGAGAAGGCCGAACTTTTAAATTCCTATTTTGCATCTGTTTTCTCTCAGAATGGAAATGTACCATCAATTGATCTTCACTGTCCTATTAAAGGAATACAAGAATCCAGGATATCGATAAACAGAAAGATAGTGAGGAAACACTTAGCTAGCATAAAATTATTCAAGTCTCCAGGTCCAGATGATTTACACCCCAGAGTACTGAAGGAGACAGCAGAAATTTTTGAACCACTCTCCATAATCTTTGAAAATTCTTGGAGAACAGAAGACTGGAGAAGAGCAAATGTTGTTCCTATCTTCTAAAAGGGGAAGAAGGTGGACCCAGGGACATATAGGCCGGTGAGTGACTTCTATACCAGGAAAGATCTTTGAACAAATTATTAAACATGTATATAAGTACCTGGATAAGAAAGAAGTGATTAACCAGATTCAGCATGGGTTTGTAACTTATAAGTCATGTCAGACTAACTTAATATCCTTCTATGACAGAATCACTGACTGTGGATGAGGGAAATGCTGTAGATATAGTATATCTTGACTTCAGCAAAGCATTTGACAAAGTATCTCACACCATCCTTATTGAAAAAATGGCTAAGTATGGAATGGACAAGGCAACTGTTAGGTGGATTCATAACTGGCTTAGTGATCGGACCCAAAGAGTGGTTGTAAATGGCTGCACATCCAGTTGGAAGAATGTCTCAAGTGGGGTACCACAGGGTTCTGTCCTGGGCCCTGTATTGTTCAACATCTTTATCAATTATTTACATGAATTAATTGGGGGTACACTGATTAAATTTGCTGATGACACAAAGCTAGGAGGGATAGCTACTACTAGAGAAGAGAGGATTCAAATGATATAAATAAACTGGGGCAGTGGGAAGCAACTAACAGAATGTTTTTTAACCCCTTCACCCCCAAGGGTGGTTTGCACGTTCATGACGGGCCAATTTTTACAATTCTGACCACTGTACCTTTGAAGTCATAACTCTGGAACGCTTCCATGGATCCCGGTGATTCTGACACTGTTTTCTCGTGACATATTGTACTTCATGTTAGTGGTAAAATTTCATTCAAATAACTTATTTGTGAGAAAAACGGAAATTTGGCGAAAATTTTGAAAATTTCGCAATTTTCCAACTTTGAATTTTTATGCCCTTAAATCACAGAGATACTGCACACAAAAAACTTGATAACTAACATTTCCCACATGTTTACTTTACATCAGCACAATTTTGGAACCAAAATTTTTTTTTGTTAGGAAGTTATAAGGGTTAAAAGTTGACCAGCGATTTCTCATTTTTACAACACCATTTTATTTTTACGGACCACATCACATTTGAAGCCACTTTGAGGGGTCTATATGATAGAAAATACCCAAAAGTGACACCATTCTAAAAACTGCACCCCTTAAGGTGCTCAAAACCACATTCAAGAAGTTTATTAACCCTTTAGGTGCGTCACAGGAATTTTTTTGAATATTTAAAAAAAAAAATGAACATCTAACTTTTTTTCACAAAAAAAATACTTCAGGTTCAATTTTTTTTATTTTACCAAGGGTAACAGGAGAAATTGGACTGCAAAAGTTATTGTGCAATTTGTCCTGAGTACGCTGATACCTGATATGTGGGGGGGAACAACTGTTTCGGCGCATGGCAGAGCTCAGAATGGAAGGAGCGCCGTTTGACTTTTTCAATGCAAAATTGGCTGGAATTCAGATCGGACGCCATGTCACGCTTGGAGAGTCCCTGATGTACCTAAACAGTGGAAACCCCCTACAAGTGACCCCATTTTGGAAACTAGACCCCCCAAGGAACTTATCTAGATATGTGGTGAGAACTTTGAACCCACAAGGGCTTTACAGAAGTTTATAACGTACAGCAGTACAATTAAAAAATCATTTTTTCCACAAAAATGATCTTTTTACCCTCAATTCTTATTTTTCCAAGGGTAACAGTACCCTAAAAGTTATTGGGCAATTTGTCCTGAGTACGCTGATACCCCATATGTGGGGGTAAACCACTATTTGGGCGCATGGCAGAGCTCGGAAGGGAAGCGGCGCCATTTGACGTTTTTGGCTGAAATTGAGATCGAACACCATGTCGCGATTGGAAAACCCCTGATGTACCTAAACAGTGGAAACCCCCCACAAATGACACCATTTTGTAAACTAGACCCCCCAAGGAACTTATCTAGATGTGTGTTGAGCACTTTGAACACCCCAGTGCTTCACAGAAGTTTATAACGCCCGGGCGTGAAAATAAAAAAATCGTATTTTTTCCACAAACATGATCTTTTAGTCACCATTTTTTTATTTTCCCAAGGGTACCAGGAGAAATTGGACCCCAAAAGTTGTTGTCCAATTTGTCCTGAGTATGCTGATACCCCATATGTGGGAGAAAACTACTGTATGGGCACACGTCGGGGCTCAAAAGGGAAGTAGTGACATTTTGGAATGCAGACTTTGATGGAATGGTCTGCGGGTGTCATGTTGCCTTTGGAGAGCCCCTAATGTACCTAAACAGTGGAAACCCCCCACAAATGACCCCATTTTGAAAACTAGACCCCCTAAGGAACTTATCTAGATGTGAGGTGAGCACTTTGAACCCCCAAAGGCTTCACCGAAGTTTATAATGCCAGGGCATGAAAATAAAAAAATCGTATTTTTTCCACAAACATGATCAATTAGTCCCCAATTTTTTCATTTTCCCAAGGGTAACAGGAGAAATTGGACCCCAAAAGTTGTTGTCCAATTTGTCATGAGTACGGTGACACCCCATATGTGGGAGAAAACTACTGTATGGACACACGTCGGGGCTCGGAAGGGAAGCAGTGACGTTTTGGAATGCAGACTTTGATGGAATGGTCTGCGGGTGTCATGTGCGTTTGGAGAGCCCCTGATGTACCTAAACTATTGAAACTCCCCACAAGTGACCCCATTTTGGACACTAGACCCCCCACGGAACTTATCTAGATGTGTGGTGAGCACTTTGAACCCCCAAGTGCTTCACAGAAGTTTATAACGCTCGGACGTGAAAATAAAAAAATCATTTATTTCCCCAAAAATGATATTTTTGCCCCCAATTTTTTAATTTCCTAAGGGTAACAGGAGAAATTGGACCCCAAAAATTGTTTTGCAATTTGACCTGAGTAGGCTGATACCCTACATGTGGGGGTAAAACACTGTTTGGGCGCATGGCAGAGCTTGGAAGGGAAGGAGCATCATTTGACTTTTTCAACTCAGAATTGGCTGGAATTGAGATCAGACGCCATGTTGCATTTGGAGAGCCCCTGATGTGCCCAAACAGTGGAAACCCCCAGTTCTAACTCCAACCCGAACCCCAACACACCCCTAACCCTAATCTCAGCCCTAACCCTACCCTAAACCTAACCCTAGCCCTAACCCTAATGGAAAAATGGAAATAAATACATTTTTTTTATTTTATTATTTTTCCCTAACTAAGGGGGTGATAACGGGGGGTTTGATTTACTATTTATGGCGGGTTTTATGTTTGGCGGCTGTCGCACGCTAAAAGATGCTTTTTATTGTAAAAATAGTTTTTGCATCACCACATATTGAGAGCTATAATTTTTCCGTATTTTGACCCACCGAGTCATGTGAGATCTTATTTTTTGCGGGACGAGTTGACGTTTTTATTGGTACCATTTTCGGGCACGTGACTTTTTTGTCGCTTTTTATTCCGATTTTTGGGACGCAGAATGAACAAAAACCAGCGTTTCATGAATTTCTTTTGGGGGGGTGCGTTTACACCGTTCCGCGTGCGGTAAAATTGATAAGGCGGTTTTATTCTTCGGGTCAGTACGGTTACAGCGATACCTCATTCAGGTCTTTTTTTTATGTTTTGTCGGTTTTATGCAATGAAAACTATTTTATATAAAAAATAATTATTTTTGCATCGCATTATTCTGCGAGCTATAACTTTTTTTATTTTTTCGCTGATGATGCTGTGTGGCAGCTCGTTTTTTGCGGGACAAGATGACGTTTTCAGCGGTACCATGGATATTTATATGTGTCTTTTTGATCGCGCGTTATTACACTTTTTGTTTGGCGGTATGATAATAAATCATTTTTTGCTTTGTTTTTTATTTTTATTTTTAAGGGGTTAACTAATGGGACAGTTTTATAGAGCGGGTCGTTACGGACGCGGCAATACCTAATATGTGTACTTTTATTGTTTTTTTGTTTTTTTTTATTTCCAAAAAATTGATTTATTGGGGGAATATTTTTTTTTTTTTTTTAATTTGGCGATTTTTTTTATTTTAACACTTTTTTTTTTTTTTTAACTTTTATTAAATAGTCCCAGGTGGGACATCACTGTCCTGTGACAGATCGCTGATCTGTCACATCACAGATCACTGTGACAGATCAGCAATCTGTCACAGGCAGTGCAGAAGGCTTCCTCATGCCTGCGCTTTGCAGGCACTGAGGAAGCCAGCTTCCTGCAGGCCCCCGAAGGCCCTGTCGCCATCTTGGATTCGGGGGCCTGCAGGAAAGGAGTCCCCCGCAGCAGCGCTGCACATTGCGCTGCCGTGGGGGGCTCAGGGAAGCATGGAGGGAGCCCCCTCCCTGCCGATGCTTCCCTTTAACCCCTGGTACACCGCGATCATGTTTGATCGTGGTGTGCAAGGGGTTAACATGTCGGGGGTGGTCCGTGACCGCCCCTGACACATTGTGCTGGGTGTCAGCTGTGATAATCAGCTGACACCTGGCCGCGATTAGCGGCGCTCACCACGTGGGCGCCGCTGATCGCGGTAGACGTACTATCCCGTCCATGGGCATAGGGGCCCGGGTCCCATGGACGGGATAGTACGTCTGATGTCAGGAAGGGGTTAACAGGGAGAAATGCATAGTACTACATCTGGGCAATATAAATGAATAAAGCATATAAAGAATGGGAGGAATAGGGCTAAGCAGCACATATGAAAATGACTTGAGTATACTATTAGTTAAAAAATAACTGAACATTAGTCAACAGTGTGATGTAGCAGCAAAAAGGCAAATTCATTTCTGGGATGTATTAACAGAAGCATACAGTCTAGATCACATAAAGTCATTATTGCCCTCTACTCCTCTTTGGTCAGACCTCATCTGGAATATTGTGTCCAGTTTTGGGCACCAAATTTTAAAAAAGACATCAACAAATGAGCAAGTTCAGAGAAGAGTGACCAGAATGGTGACCGGTCTACAAACCATGTACTATGAGAAACTGTTACAGGATTTGGGAATGTTTAGCTTGCAAAAAAGACTGAGAGATTTAATATCTGTCTACAAATATCTCAAGGACTGTCACATTGTAGAATGATCATCTTTATTCTCATTTGCACAAGGAAAGACTAGAAGCAATGGGATGAAACTGAATGGGAGGAGGCACAGATTAGATATTTGAAAAAAACTTTTTGACAGGATGATCAATGAGTGGAACAGGCTGCCATGAGAGGTGGTGAGTTCTCCTTCCATGGAAGTCTTCAAAAAGACTGTCTAGGATTATTTAGTGAATCCTGCTTTGAGCAGGGGGTCCCTTCCAACTCTACCAGTCTATGATTCTAAAAATTATATACATTTCTCTTCATGTTTTTAATTAGAAAACTGTACAATGTTCCCAATGCATGGAAATAAAAACTGGTATAAAGATTTTGTGATTAACTCATGTTTTTGAACACTACTGTATGGCGTGAAACTTTTCAATCAAGCAGCCCTGGGTGGGGAGAAGATCCCTCCCTCTCCCACGTTATTAGTCCACTTAGTCACTCCATTATTGGCTCGCTGTTCAAACAATATTTTTTTTGAAATACCACAGAGGAAATCATGGATATTTGCAATGATTGACCCTGTATCTGATTCATGCTTCAGGTTTTTGGAGAGCCAGCAAAAGGTAGGACAATGTTTTTGGCAATGCTCCCTTGTAAACGTGTGCAAAATAGTTCTTCAAAAGAATAGATTCTACAGTGCCTGTACTCCCTTATTTTTGCACATGATCTGTTGTGATGTTCCCATAGAATCAATTTTTTTTTGTTTCAGTTTATTGCGATCCTGAAAACAAGGCTCTGTATAGCACCATCTGAGTGCATCAGAGGTGCGCATGCTCAACTTCTATACCATTCATTGTCTATAAAGGGACCGACTGAAAGCGAAGTACCGCTCTTGGCTGCTTCCAACAGTCTCCTAGACAATGAATGAAGCAGAGGGTGAGCATGTGCGCTCCATTCAGACAGGGCTGTACAGTGGTCTTCTGGTTTGCTGGTGGCCCCAGCAGATGGACCCCCAGCTTTCCGTGTTATCCCCTACTTTAGCTATAGGGAATAACTTTGAATTGTGGAAATACAATTTAAACAAAAAAAAGCTTTTCTGTATTTCCCTCATGATTATATATGGGTACATGTACACAATAATTCAAGATGAGCGTAAATACACAAAACACATTTTTGTATAATTGGTGTGATCTACGTTTCTTTCTTTTGATAAAATCAAACATTTTTATTCATGACCATAGTTTTCCGTTGGACTAAAGCAAATGTTTTGTAAGCCCCCGGCAAAGTTAATAGCTGAATGACCAGACTGCTGAAGCCTTTTTCCCCTGACGCCACAATTGTAGTTTTAATTTCTTTGTGTTATATTGGCTGCTTTTTTGTACCATGAAATCACTTAAAGTCCCTATCGTCTCTAAAAGTTGCTTAGCTGTGACAATTGTAATGTACTTCTAATTGAACTCAGAAGGAGTTGCACGGTATGTTTAAAAACACTAGCAGCAGTTTGACTGATAAGCTGGATGCCTGCCACTTATCATTTGCTATCTGTGCAGAATACAGCACAGATCTTTTCTACTTGGCTTTTCCACCCATGCAGAAAAAATACAACAGAGTGGTATCCGTCCTGCTGCGCTTTGAAATGTCCTTGTTTCTTTGTTTTACTCTTGAAATTTGGAAATAATATTACCAATGGTATGTGCCATAAACGTAACCCTCTACACTGTAAGATGTCTGCTGGTTTAAAACAATCATTCAACTACAAAGCTGAATTTGTTAGAACCAAACTATAGAGGTAATAAACAGTTGCATGTACCAGGTATTTAGCTGCAGCGGAGTTAAAAAGTGAAAAATTGCACTACAACCCCCCAAAATTGCAGACTTCTCGATTTGGACTGGACCACCCCTTTAAGCTTTGATAGAAAACAGTTATTGCTTACATAAAGCATGTAAGTAGGATGAGAAAAAAAGAATAGAAGCCAAAAAAAAAAAAGAAAATTAGATTAAAGTGGGAGAAATACCAATCAATCACTTAGGATCGATATTCTTTTCTGCTTATTTGGGGTAAGAAAATAAAAAGAGAATACAGTTCTGTTGTCTCGGTTAAATTTTTATATCTTTTGTCCCATGCTCAGATTTCTAGAATTGACCACCAGCTAATTAAATGAATGTGTTGGTGGTTGCACAGTCATGTGATTATATAAGAAGGATGCACCAAAGGGGATGGGAAATTCTCAGTTTGATAAACTAATATGTCAAAAGTCTCAGATATTCTCTCCACTGATAACTAGTGATGAGCGAGTATACTCGTTACTTGAGTCTTCCCGAGCATACTCGGGTGATCTACAAGTATTTGTATGTGCTCAGAGATTTAGTTTCTGTCACCGTAGCTCCATGATTTGTGGCTGCTAGACAGCCTGAATACGTGTGTGGAATGCCTGTTTGTTAGGGTATCCCCACATGTATTCAGGCTGTCCAGCAGCCGAAAATCAGACAGCTGCAGTGACAAACTAAAACTCCAAGCACGCCAAATACTCGGAGATCACCCGAGCATGCACGGGAAATCTCAAGTAACGAGTATACTCGCTCATCACTACTGATAACCTCTTTCTCATTTCACTAAAAGATATAATGGAATATATTCAGGTCGCTTAGTACTTTTTTTGAGTAAAAGATATATACTAGTTTTTGGCCAGTGATGCAGACAATTTACCGTTTCATAATTTTTGTACATAGAACTCGCAATGGAAAAAAAGCGGCCTCCTTTGCACACCTGTACCATATACACAAGATTTGAAAAGTGGCAAAAAACACTTAAAAGGAGTAGAAGTGGATCAAACTCTATAGTATTTGTGTAAAAGGAAGGGAACGATCAGCGAATCCAATAGCAAAAATGTTAACCACTGTGCAAATCTTTGAAGATATATAATGTTTGCCGTAGTCTCCAAAAGTTAAGGAACGTAGAAGGGGGTGGACCACCAGTTACATAAAGTGCAATAAAACATGACTTGATTACACATGCTCTAAATTAAAGCTCTACTTTACCATCCATGTTGGTAAAAGGGACAGTTAATCCATCCTTATCTTGTTGGACAATGTATTGTTCAATATACAGAAAGGTCCGGAAGTACTGTATTTAAACAGTTGTACAAGTTTTGTCGTTTTAGCGGTTTACCAAAACATATTCAAGATACAGTTATATAATCAATATGGGCTTAACCCCTTCATGACCCAGCCTATTTTGACCTCAATGACCTGGCCATTTTTTGCAATTCTGACCATGTCCCTTTATGAGGTAATGGCCGGGATCACACAAAGCGAGATACGGCGGAGTCTCGCAGGCTAAAACCAAGCTCTGGCGCCGGCACTCCGGAGCATGCAGCCGCACAGCAATACACGGAGCTGCACGCTGCACTCCGGAGTGCCGGCGCCAGAGCTTGGTTTTAACCTGCGAGACTCGGCCGTATCTCGCTGTAATGTGATTCTGAGATTTTTTGTGACATATTGGGCTTCATGTTAGTGGTAAATTTAGGTCAATAATTTTTGCGTTTATTTGTGAAAAAATCAGAAATTTTGCAAAAACTTTGAATGTTGAATTTTTATTCTGTTAAACCAGAGAGTTGTGTGACACAAAATAGTAAATAAATAACATTCTCCACATGTCTACTTTACATCAGCACAATTTTGGACACAATTTTTTTTTGTTTGGAAGTTATAAGGGTTAAATGTTGACCAGCGATTTCTCATTTTTACAACAAAATTTACAAAACCATTTTTTTAGGGACCACCTCACATTTGAAGTCAGTTTGAGGGGTCTATATGACTGAAAATACCCAAAAGTGACACCATTCTAAAATCTAGACCCCTCAAGGTGCTCAAAACCACATTTAAGAAGTTTATTAACCCTTCAGGTCTTTCACAGCAGCAGAAGCAACATGGAAGGAAAAAAAGAACGTTTAACTTTTTAGTCACAAAAATGATCTTTTAGCAACAATTTTTTTATTTCCCCAAGGGTAAAAGGAGAAAGTGGACCCCAAAAGTTGTACAATTTGTCCTGAGTATGCTGAAACACCATATGTTGGGGGGAACCACTGTTTGGGCGCACGACAGGGCCCAGAATGGAAGGAGCGCCATTTGAGTTTTTGAATGGAAAATTAGCTCCAATCGTTAGTGGACACCATGTCGCATATGGAGAGCCCTGTGTGCCCAAACATTTGAGCTCCCCCACAAGTGACCCCATTTTAAAAACTAGACCTCCAAGGAACTTATCTAGATGTGTGGTGAGCACTTTGTACCCCCCAAGTGATTCACTGAATTTATAACGCAGAGCCGTGAAAATAAAAAATAATTTTATTTTTCCACAAAAATATTTTTTTAACCCCCAATTTTTTATTTTCCCAAGGGAAACAGGAGAAATTAGGCCCCAGAAGTTGTTGTGCAATTTTTCCGGAGTATGCTGATACCTCATGTTGGGGTAAACCACTGTTTGGGCACATGATGGGGCTCGGAAGCGAGGGAGCACCGTTTGACTTTTTGAACGCAAAATTGGCTGGAATCAATGGAGGCATCATGTCGCGTTTGGAGAGCATCTAATGTGCCTAAACAGTGGAAACCCCTCAATTCTAACTACAACCCTAACCCCAACACACCCCTAGCCACAACCCTAACCTCAACACACCCCTAACCCTAATCTTATCCTTAATTCCAACCCTAACCCTAATTCTAACCCTAATTTCCAACCCTAACCCTAATTCTAATTCCAACCCTAACCAAGTGCAAAAATAAAAAATATATTTTCTTTATTTCATTATTTTTCCCTACCTATGGGGGTGATGGGGGGGTTTATTTATTGTGCGCCCGCCATTTTGGAAGATGGCGGCGCCCATGGGAGAAGATGAGGGCACAGGGACTCGGGAGGTATCAGGGGGAAGGGGTGGGATCAGACCACGGGGGAGCGAAGGACAGGATGGAGGGGAGGAAAGACTGACGGCGGTGGTAGATCACCACCATCAGTCGTGGCGGGGGCATATCGCGGTCTCCAGCCATGGCCAATGATATTGCAGCATCAGCCATGGCTGGATTGTAATATTTCACCAAGATTCATTGGTGAAACATTACAATTGCTCTGATTGGTTGTTTCACTTTCAACAGCCAATCTGAGCAATTATACCCACGGAGGGCAAAGCCACCCCCTGGGGTAAAGTACAAGTCCTCCTGTACCTGCGGGTCTGGTGACCTTACAGTGACCCCGGTCACCCGACCCGCAGGAACGCAATGTCCCCATGACGCCACATAGGTGTCACAGGTCGGATTGGCACCAACTTTCATGACACCTATGTGGTGTCCCAGGTCGGGAAGGGGTTAAAGTGTAGACAATAGTTTTTATTTTTGAAGCTATTCACATCCTAATTGACTCTGTTAAAGCGACCAAACGTAATTGAACAATACTCTTGAAAGCGCATTAATGAGCTGCATGGGCTATTTCTTCATTAACCCATCAATTGAGCATGTAAAAAGTCTGAAGTTGATTCCAGGTTAGCTTTTGCATTTGGAAGCTGTTACTGTGAACCCACAATATCCAGAATGAGAAGCTCTCAATACACTGTGTTCCAAATTATTATGCAAAAAGAGTTTAGGAGTGATAAGGTTAGAATTTCTTTATTTGTCATTTAAACTCATTGATGGTGATGTGTGTCAGGGCTCTTTATATCACTGAAAGCAATTGTAGATACCTGTGCAAATTAGTTTGGCAGGTGTGTCCAAATAAAGGCTGTTCCACATTATTAAGCAGCCTACATTTTTTGCCAAAATGGGAAAGAAAAAGGATGTGTCAGCTGCTGAGAAGCAACAAATTGTGGAGTATTTAGGTCAAGGCATGACTACAATCAACGTTGCCAAGACACTTCATCGTGATCATCGCACAGTCAAGAAGTATGTAGCTGATTCCCAGCACAAACGTGTGCATGCTGATAAGGAAAAATTGAGAACTCTTTCCAACAGGCAATTGCGCCAGGTTAAAAGAGCAGCTGCAAAAATGCCTTGTCATAGCAGCAGACAAGTTTTTGAAGCTGCTGGTGCCTCCAATGTCCCCCGAACAACAAGATGCAGGGTCCTTCAGAGGTTTGCAGCTGTGCGTAAGCCATCCTGTCAACCACCTCTATCCACTGCACACAAGCAGAAATGGCTCCAGTGGGCCAAACGATACATGAAGACTGACTTCCAAACTGTTTTGTTCACCGATGAGTGCTGTGCAACGCTCGATGGTCCATATGGATGGAGTGGAGGATGGCTGGTTGATGGACACCCCATGAAAACACGGCTAAGGCGCCAACAAGGAGGAGGTGGAGTAATGTTTTGGGCTGGAGAGAGATTGTCGGCCCCTTTAGGATCCCTGAAGGGGTAAAGATGAACTCCATAATCTACTGTATGTGGAGTTTCTAAAACAGCACTTCCTGCCATGGTTCAAGAGGAAGAACCGTGCTTTCTGCAGCAAGATCATTTTCATGCATGATAATGCACCGTCTCATGCTGCAAATAACACATCTGCATCTCTGGCTGCTATGAGAGGACAAACTTATGGTGTGGCCACCATCTTCCCCTGACCTCAACCCCATTGAGAACCTCTGGAGCATCATCAAAAAGAGTGTCTATGATGGCGGGAAGCAGTTCACATCTAAGCAACAGCTCTGGGAGGGTATTCTGTCCACATGCAAAACAATTGAAGCACAAACCATCCAAAAACTGACAAATTCAATGGACGAGAGCGTTCAGAAGCTTCTTTCGAACAAGGGGTCCTATGTGCAAATGTAACATCACTTAGGATAAAGTTTTGTTGAAAACTGTTTGATTTCATTTTGTAATAAGCTGATAATGCTTATAATTTCACAATTGACCATTTTTTTGTTCAAAATAAAAAGGTTGAAAACTCTGCTGTGCATAATAATTTGGAACATGCATTTTGAGTGTATTATTTTTAAAAATATACTGTTTTCATAGGCAGTTTGTTCAAAAACATTGCAATTATACTAGAATAGTAGATGACTGGAAAATAACAATGACTGCAATTCATATAGGTAATTTAGAGAAAATATGAGGAAATATTTTTTGCATAATAATTTGGAACACAGTGTAGAGAGAAACAGACCATTATTTGGCTGACAAAAAATCCATCAGAGAGAGAGCAAAGAAAATATTAGAATGGCCAAATCAATGTGCAAAAAAGGAGTGCTCTGGTGAGCTTGGGAACTCAAAAAGTTGGACATTTATTACAAATAATTAAGTACACCACATTAGATGTGATGTAGCTGAAAGTACCTGGGATCTTGTAGTCCTGATGTGCATTGGAGATCTTTATCTAGTCTGTGGTGATTATAAATGGACAGATTTGGATCTGTATGTGGGGAAGACAGGGAAAAAGCTTAGAACAAGGATGAATTCTCCGCCAAACAATAAGAGAAAAAAAATGGATCTACCTGTGGCAAAACATTTTTGTATGTATGATCACAGCACCATGGCCATGAAGTTACTGGTATTGAAAGGTAACTTCACATCTCAGAGAGACAAAAGTCTGGGAGTACAAACTCATGACCTTTGACACGCTCAGTGCAGGAATGAATGTGTCGCATGGATTTATGTCTTTACATAAATTAAAGAATTTGCTCCTAAGACCTTGTGGGGGCATTACAACACATTAACAGACACCAATCAGAGGGCAATAAAACTTTCACTCCTTATCTATGAACTGGTCCAATATTTATGGCCATAACTGTCTATCACTCCCCCATAATGATAGTTCTGCTTCACGTCACTTATCTAATCTATTGCATTTTTTCCGTGCTGTGTTGTGCATAAATGTGATTCTTCAGATTTTGTATTAGTCAATGCCTGATGAAGAGACCTGAGTAGTCTCAAAAGCTTGCAATTTGTTACCATCTTTTCAGTTAGCCATTAACCCCTTAACGACCAAGCCATTTTGTAGGTTAATGACCAGGCCTTAGTTTTGAAATCAGACCACTGTCACTTTATGTGCTTATAACTCTGGAACGCTTCAACGGATCCCGCTGATTCTAACATTGTCTTTTTGTGACATATTGTACTTCATGTTAGTGGTAAAATGTCTTCGATATAACTTGCGTTTATGAAAAAAACGAAAATATGGCGAAAATTTTAAAAATGTTGCTGTTTTCAAACTTTTAATTTTTTTTCCTTAAATCAGAGAGATATGTCACAAAAATAGTTAATAAATAACATTTTCCATATGTCTACTTTACATCAGCACAATTTTGGAACCAAATTTTTTTTTTGTTAGGAAGTTATAAAGGTTAAAAGTTAACCAGCGATTTCTCATTTTTCCAACAAAATTTACAAAACTATTTATTTTAGAGACCACCTCACATTTGAAGTCACTTTGAGGGGTCAATATGACAGAAAATACCCAAAAGTGGCACCATTCTAAAAACTGCACCCCTCAAGGTGTTGAAAACCACATTCAAGAAGTTTATTAACCCTTTAGGTACTTCACAAGAATTGAAGCAATGTGGAAGGAAAAAATGAACAATTAACTTTTTCCCCCAAAATTTTTCTTTGGACACAATTGTTTTTTTATTTTGTCAAGGGTACCAGGAGAAAATGAACCACAATATTTGTTGTGCAGTTTCTCCTGAGTACACCGATACCCCATGTGTGGAGGAAGACAGATCTTTAGGTGCACGGCAGTGCTCAGAAGAGAAGGAACATCATTTGAGATATTGAATGTCAAATTGGCTGGAATTGAGATCGGACACCATGTCGCGTTTGGAGACCCCCTGATGTGCCTAATCAGTGGAAACCAACCACAAGTGACCCCATTTTGGAAATTAGACCCCCCAAGGAACTTATCTAGATGTGTGGTGGGAGCTCTGAACCCTCAAGGGCTTCATAGAAGTTTATAACATATAACCGAAAAATTAAAAAATCATTTTTTCCACAAAAATGATTTTTCATTCCCAATTTTTATTTTCCCAGGGGTAAAAGGAGAAATAGGACACCAAAAGTTGCTGTGCAATTTGTCCTGAGTATGCTGATACCCCATATGTGGGGTGGAACCACTGTTTGGGCACATGGCAGAGCTCAGAAGGGAAGGAGCACCATTTTGGAATGCAGACTTTGATGGAATGGTCTGCGGGCATCATGTTGCATTTGCAGAGCCCCTGATGTGCCTAAACAGTGGAAACCCCCCACAAGTGACACCATTTTGGAAACTAGACCCCCAAATGAGCTTATGTAGATGTGTGGTGAGCATTTTGAACCTCCCAGTGCTTCAGAGAAGTTTATAACGTAGAGCCGTGAAAATAAAAAAATCATATTTTTTTCCACAAAAATGATCTTTTTGCCCCAAATTTTTATTTTCACAAGGGTAACAGGAGAAATTAGACCCCCAAAGTTGTTGTGCAAATTGTCCTGAGTACGCTGATACCCCATATGTGGGGGTAAACCACTGTGATCGCCTTATTGCTATCCTTGGGAGGCAGAATGCACAAATCCATAAAAGGTGAAGAATTGATTTTATTTTTTACGCCGCTCCTCGTGCGGTATTAATGATTAGGCGACTTTTTTCCTCGGGTCAGTGCGATTACAGAGATACCAGATTTATATCCTTTTTTCATGTTTAGCTTCTGTCACACACTAAAATACGCTTTTTTTTGTTTTGGAAGAATTTTTTGTAAGAAATTTTTGCATCGTCGTATTTTGAGAGCTATAATTTTTCCATATTTCGGCTGACAGAGTCATGTGCAGGCTTGTTTTTTGCTGGCCGAGCTGATGTTTTTATTGGTACTATTTTCGGGTGCATAACGTTTTTTGATCGCTTTCTATTCTGATTTTTGTGGAGGCAGAATGAACAAAAACCAGCAATTCAGGAATTGTTTTTTTTCTCCGTTCCGAGTGTGGTAAAATTGGTAAGGCAGCTTTATTCTTATGATTACAGTGATACCTCATTTATACCTTTTTTTGTTTTGGTGTTTTTTACACAATAAAAACCTTTATAGAAAAAATAATTATTTTTGCATCACTTTATTCTGCTAGCTATAACTTTTATTTTTCTGCTTATGGAGCTGTATGGTGGCTTGTTTTCTGCGGAATAAGATGACGTCTTCAGCGGTACCATGTTTATATCCGTCTTGTTGATTGTGTGTTATTGCACTTTTTCCAAGGTGACACATTTATAGATGGGATTTTTACGGACGCGGTGATACCAAGCGTGTATTTTTTTTTTACATGAAAATGTGTATTTTTTAGGGGAATTTTTAGGGAATTTTTTAAATTATTTTTAAAAAATTTTTTTGCATACTTTTTAAAAAAAAAATTCTTTTTTTTTTTTTTTTACCTAGTCCCTTTATGGGACTTTCACTTTCATTTCAGGTATAATACATTGCAATGCTATGTATTATTCCTTATGCTGAAAACTGCTAAGACCATGCTGTGATGCGGAGGTTGTCATGAGAACCCCTGCGTCATCATGGCACAGATCGGGCCCCGCGATTACATCGCGGGATGCAGATCTGAGGCAGAGGGAGCCCCCGACCCTCTGCCTCCTCCCCTGAACGCTGCGATCACACTTGATTGCAGCACTCAGGGGGTTAACAGCCAGTGGAACGCTGCAGCGCTGAGCTCCTGCACTGATCGGGCAGAAGATGCTGAAATTTCAGCATCTCCTGCCTGATCGCTGCTGTGTTTGGTAAGACAGATTGACTACACGCAGTGACAGTTCAAAGGCATGACGTGCACAGTCCATCATGGTGCGGAAAGTTACAACTGCCCATGACAGACTGTGCATGTCAATGGAAATTAAGGGGTTAAGGAAACAAAGTATCAAAATTACTACACTGTTGATATAACTAATGAGGGGAGGAACCCGTTAGCTGTTTCTGTATGGCCTCTTTCACACATCAGTTTTTTGCCATCAGCACAAATGATTCTGCTGGATCAGTTTTTTTCTCATAGACTTGTATTAGCGATGGATTGTGACGAATGGCCACATGTTTCATCCGTCGGAAAATCTTTGTTGGCCGGAGACAACGGACAAGGTAACGTTTTTTGTGTATGTCGAAAAGATTCGTCAAAAAACGGAATCCAGCGACGGATTCCGTCTTTTAAAAACTGAGCATACCCGGAATAATTTTTCATCCTTTAACCCCTTTCTGACATGAGACATACTATCCCATCCACAGTACCCGGGCCCCCTATGACTGGAGACAGGATAGTACATCTAATCGATCAACGGCGCTCCGGGGGGGCGCCATTGGTCGCGGCTGGGTGTCAGCTGTGATAATCAGGGGTGGTTATGGACCGCCCCTAGCATACTGTGATCAAACATGATCGCAGTGTACCGGGGGATTAGGGAGGCATCGGCAGGGGGGCTCCCTCCCTGCTTTCCTGAGACCCACCCGAGCAGCATGATGTGCTGTGCTGCTCAGAGGGTCTCCTTCCCTGCAGGCGCCCGGATTCAATATGGCCACGAGGGCCTTCGGGGGCCTGCATGGAGGTGGCTTCCTCAGTGCCTGCTGAGAGCAGGCACAAGGAAGCCTGTGCAGCGCCAGTCAGATCGCTGATCTGATAGTACTGTCCAAACTGTCAGATCAGCGATCTGATACATTACAGTGATGTCCCCCGCTGGGACAATAAAATAAAGTAAAAAAAAAAGTGTAAAAATAATTAATAAAAAATCACTAAATTTAAAAAAAAAATAAAGTCCCTAATTTTTTTGGAAATAAAAATAACAACAATAAAAGTTCACATATTTAGTATTGCCATGTCCGTTACGACCTGCCCTATAAAACTGTCCCATTAGTTAACCCCTTTAGTGAACCCCTTAAAAAATAAAAAAAAAAAGCAAAAAACAATGTTTTATCATACCGCCGAACAAAAAGTGCAATAACGCGTGATCAAAAAGATGGATATAAATAATCATGGTACTGCTGAAAACGTCATCTTGTCCTGCAAAAAATGAGCTGCCACACAGCATCATCAGCAAAAAAATAAAAAAGTTATATCTCGCAGAATAAAGCGATGCAAAAATAATTTTATTTTTTGCATAAAATTGTTTTCATTGCATAAAAGCGCCAAAACATAAAAAAGACATAAATGAGGTATGGCTGTCATTGTACTGACCCGAAGAATAAAACTGCTTTATCAATTTTACCACACACGGAACATTGTAAACGCACCCCCAAAAGAAATTCATGAAATGCTGGTTTTTGTTCATTCTGCATCCCAAAAATCAGAATAAAAAGTGATCAAAAAATGTCACGTGCCCGAAGATGGTACCAATAAAAACGTCAACTAGTCCCGCAAAAAATAAGACCTCACATGACTCGGTGAGTCAAAATCTGGAAAAATTATAGCTCTCAAAATGTGGTGATGCAAAAACTAATTTTACAATAAAGAGTCTTTTAGCGTATGACAGTTGCCAAATATAAAAACCCGCTAAAAATAGTAAATCAAACCCCCCCTTTATCACCCCCTTAGTTAGGAAAAATAATAAAATAAAATTCCAGCCAATTCTGCGTTGAGAAAGTCAAACAGTCCTCCTTCCCTTCCAAGCTCTGCCATGTGCCTAAACAGTGGTTTACCCCCACATATGGGGTATCAGCCTACTCAGGACAAATTGCACAACAACGTTTGGGGAAAATAAAAAAAAATTGGGGAAAAATATCATTTTTGTGGGAAAAAAATGATTTTTTTATTTTTATGGCTCTATTTTATAAACTTCTGTGAATCACTTAGGGGTTCAAAGTGCTCACCACACATCTAAATAAGTTCCTTGGGGGGGTCTAGTTTCCAAAATGATGTCACTTGTGGGTTTTTTTCCACAGTTTAGGCACATCAGGGGCTCTCCAAATGCAACATGACACGCGCAGACCATTCCATCAATGTCTGCATTCCAAAACGTCACTACTTCCCTTCCGAGCCCTGACGTGTGCCCATACAGTAGTTTTCTCCCATATATGGGATATCAGCGTACTCAGGACAAATTGGACAACAACTTTTGGGGTCCAGTTTCTCCTCTTACCCTTGGGAAAATAAAAAAATTGGGGATTAAAAGATCATGTTTGTGGAAAAAATGATATTTTTTATTTTCACGCCCTGGCGTTATAATCTTTTGTGAAGCACTTGGGGGTTCAAAGTGCTCACCTCACATCTAGATAAGTTCCTTCGGGGTCTAGTTTCCAAAATGGTGTCATTTATGGGGGGTTTACACTGTTTAGGCATATCAGGGGCTTTCCAAAAGCGGCATGGCGTCCGATCTCAATTCCAGCCAAAAAAGTCAAATGGCGCTGCTTCCCTTCCTAGCTCTGCCATGCGCCCAATTAGTGGTTTACCCCCACATGTGGGGTATCAGCGTATTCAGGACAAATTGCACAATAACTTTTGGGGTCCTGTTACCCTTGGGAAAATAAAAATTGGGGATAAAAAGATCATTTTTGTGGAATAAATGATTTTTTAATTTTACGTCTGTACGTTATAAACTTCTGTGAAGACCTTGAGGGTTCAAAGTTCTCACTATACATCTAGATAAGTTCCTTTGGGGGTCTAGTTTCCAAAATGGTGTCATTTGTGGGGGGTTTCCACTGTTTAGGCACATCAGGGGCTTTCCAAACGCGGCATGGCATCCGATCTCAATTCCAGCCAAAAAAGTCAAATGGCGCTGCTTCCCTTCCGAGCTCTGCCATGAGCCCAAATAGTCATTTACCCCCACATATGGAGTATCAGCGTGCTCAGGACAAATAGCACAATAACTTTTGGGGTCCTGTTACCCTTGAAAAATAAAAATTGGGGGTGAAAAGATCATTTTTGTGGAAAAAATGATTTTTTAATTGTACTGCTGTACGTTATAAACTTCTGTGAAGCCCTTGGGGTTTCAAAGTTCTCACCACATATCTAGATAAGTTCCTTGGGGGGTCTAGTTTCCAAAATGGGGTCACTTGTGGGGGGTTTCCACTGTTTAGGCACATCAGGGGCTCTCCAAACGTGACATGGCGTCCGATCTGAATTCCAGCCAATTTTGCGTTGAAAAAGTCAAATGGCACTCCTTCCCTTCTGAGCTCTGCCATGCGCCGAAACAGTGGTTCACTCCCACATATCAGATATCAGCGTACTCAGGACAAATTGCGCAATAACTTTTGCAGTCCAATTTCTCCTGTTACCCTTGGTAAAATAAAAAAAAATTGGACCTGAAGTAATTTTTTTGTGAAAAAAGTTAAATGTTCATATTTTTTTAAACATTCAAAAAATTTCTGTGAAACACCTGAAGGGTTAATAAACTTCTTGATTGTGGTTTTGAGCACCTTGATGGGTGCAGTTTTTAGAATGGTGTCACTTTTGGGTACTTTCTATCATATAGACCCCTCAAAGTGACTTCAAATGTGATGTGGTCCCTAAAAATAAAATGGTGTTGTAAAAATGAGAAATCGCTGGTCAACTTTTAACCCTTATAACTTCCTAACAAAAAAATTTTGGTTCCCAAATTGTGCTGATGTAAAGTAAACATGTGGGAAATGTTATTTAAGTTTTTTGCGTGCCATATCTCTGTGATTTAACGGCATAAAAATTCAAAGTTGGATAATTGCGAAATTTTCAAAATTTTTGCCAAATTTCCTTTTTTTCACAAATAAGCACAAGTTATATCAACGAAATTTTACCACTAACATGAAGTACAATATGTCACGAGAAAACAGTGTCAGAATCACCAGGATCCATGGAAGCATTCCAGAGTTATTACCTCATAAAGGGACAGTGGTCAGAATTGTAGAAATTGGCCTGGTCATTAATGTGCAAACCACCCCCCACATATGGGGTATCAGCCTACTCAGGACAAATTGCACAACAACGTTCGGGGAAAATAAAAAAAAATTGGGGAAAAATATCATTTTTGTGGGAAAAAAATGATTTTTTTATTTTTATGGCTCTATTTTATAAACTTCTGTGAATCACTTAGGGGTTCAAAGTGCTCACCACACATCTAAATAAGTTCCTTGGGGGGGTCTAGTTTCCAAAATGATGTCACTTGTGGGTTTTTTTCCACAGTTTAGGCACATCAGGGGCTCTCCAAATGCAACATGACACGCGCAGACCATTCCATCAATGTCTGCATTCCAAAACGTCACTACTTCCCTTCCGAGCCCTGACGTGTGCCCATACAGTAGTTTTCTCCCATATATGGGATATCAGCGTACTCAGGACAAATTGGACAACAACTTTTGGGGCCCAGTTTCTCCTCTTACCCTTGGGAAAATAAAGAAATTGGGGATTAAAAGATCATGTTTGTGGAAAAAATGATATTTTTTATTTTCACGCCCTGGCGTTATAATCTTTTGTGAAGCACTTGGGGGTTCAAAGTGCTCACCTCACATCTAGATAAGTTCCTTCGGGGTCTAGTTTCCAAAATGGTGTCATTTATGGGGGGTTTACACTGTTTAGGCATATCAGGGGCTTTCCAAAAGCGGCATGGCGTCCGATCTCAATTCCAGCCAAAAAAGTCAAATCGCGCTGCTTCCCTTCCTAGCTCTGCCATGCGCCCAATTAGTGGTTTACCCCCACATGTGGGGTATCAGCGTATTCAGGACAAATTGCACAATAACTTTTGGGGTCCTGTTACCCTTGGGAAAATAAAAATTGGGGATAAAAAGATCATTTTTGTGGAATAAATGATTTTTTAATTTTACGTCTGTACGTTATAAACTTCTGTGAAGACCTTGAGGGTTCAAAGTTCTCACTATACATCTAGATAAGTTCCTTTGGGGGTCTAGTTTCCAAAATGGTGTCATTTGTGGGGGGTTTCCACTGTTTAGGCACATCAGGGGCTTTCCAAACGCGGCATGGCATCCGATCTCAATTCCAGCCAAAAAAGTCAAATGGCGCTGCTTCCCTTCCGAGCTCTGCCATGAGCCCAAATAGTCATTTACCCCCACATATGGAGTATCAGCGTGCTCAGGACAAATAGCACAATAACTTTTGGGGTCCTGTTACCCTTGAAAAATAAAAATTGGGGGTGAAAAGATCATTTTTGTGGAAAAAATGATTTTTTAATTGTACTGCTGTACGTTATAAACTTCTGTGAAGCCCTTGGGGTTTCAAAGTTCTCACCACATATCTAGATAAGTTCCTTGGGGGGTCTAGTTTCCAAAATGGGGTCACTTGTGGGGGGTTTCCACTGTTTAGGCACATCAGGGGCTCGCCAAACGTGACATGGCGTCCGATCTGAATTCCAGCCAATTTTGCGTTGAAAAAGTCAAATGGCACTCCTTCCCTTCTGAGCTCTGCCATGCGCCGAAACAGTGGTTCACTCCCACATATCAGATATCAGCGTACTCAGGACAAATTGCGCAATAACTTTTGCAGTCCAATTTCTCCTGTTACCCTTGGTAAAATAAAAAAAAATTGGACCTGAAGTAATTTTTTTGTGAAAAAAGTTAAATGTTCATATTTTTTTAAACATTCAAAAAATTTCTGTGAAACACCTGAAGGGTTAATAAACTTCTTGATTGTGGTTTTGAGCACCTTGATGGGTGCAGTTTTTAGAATGGTGTCACTTTTGGGTACTTTCTATCATATAGACCCCTCAAAGTGACTTCAAATGTGATGTGGTCCCTAAAAATAAAATGGTGTTGTAAAAATGAGAAATCGCTGGTCAACTTTTAACCCTTATAACTTCCTAACAAAAAAATTTTGGTTCCCAAATTGTGCTGATGTAAAGTAAACATGTGGGAAATGTTATTTAAGTTTTTTGCGTGCCATATCTCTGTGATTTAACGGCATAAAAATTCAAAGTTGGATAATTGCGAAATTTTCAAAATTTTTGCCAAATTTCCTTTTTTTCACAAATAAGCACAAGTTATATCAACGAAATTTTACCACTAACATGAAGTACAATATGTCACGAGAAAACAGTGTCAGAATCACCAGGATCCATGGAAGCATTCCAGAGTTATTACCTCATAAAGGGACAGTGGTCAGAATTGTAGAAATTGGCCTGGTCATTAATGTGCAAACCACCCTTGGGGGTTAAGGGGTTAATTTAACCCCATTTTCCACTTTGGCACAGAAAAAAATTCTCTCTTCTCTCTCTCTCTTCCTGTTCCTTTAAATTCCTACAGCTCCTGCTTCGACGGATCCGTAAAAAAAAAAGGATCCGGTGCATCCAATTTTTGCAATCTTCACTGGATCCGTTTTTTTCACACTTTGACGGATTGTGACTGATGGCAAAAAACTGATGTCTACCGGAGGGGTCATTAATTTCTAAAATTTTAACAAATGAGTTCTGAATTTTTGTGACTTTTATTTATTCATGGTAGTGTATATTTTAGGACACAAAAATGAATTCTAACTTTTTCAGGGTCCCGGATTTTACAATTCATACCTATAAGTAATGAAGGGGTCAATTTGACCCCATACATAAAAGTAGTAGAAGGCAAGTCACCTAATATTACAGAGTACAGAAAATCACAGTGCTTCTCCCTAGTTGTAGAGTGTAATTGTATCTTTGCATATGAGGAATGATTCAGCATTTTGTTTTGTCTAAACTTGTCTGAACATGTTTCATCCAAGTCTCTTGTAGCGATTTCTGTCTACACTTCAGTAGCAAACATTACAGTTGAAGCTACAACTCTGTATGTTTGTACAGTGTCGTTTTATTACTTCTGCGATCTTACATGTCCCTTTTTGCGATGTATATTTGAAGCATGAGTAAGCAGAGGGGTCTGACAAGTGATGAAATTCTGAAATGTCTTCAGAATTTATCTGGAAATGAGTCAGAAGAAGTGGCCCATCATCCGCAATGTCTGAACCACAAACAAAAGGACAAGAAATCCGCAAGCGTCGAAAATGTGGAGTTGGAAGATGCAACGAAAACAAAACAACTAAAACTTGCGCAAGCTGTAACAAACCAGTTTGTGGAAAATGCTCTGGGAAAGTGGAAGAAAGTACTGTTTGTGTTAACTGTTGGACACCGCATGCTATGACCATGTAAAAGGAAAATGCGTGCTGTACTTGATCTTAACACTGTTCCTACTAAGTTTAAAATAAATGTTCTTTCATTTGTTGGCAACAAAAAAGTTATTTTTACTCCAGAGTCAGTACTTTTCAATGGGGGTCATAATGACCCCTAATGGTAGTTATAGGTATTATGAAACATGGGGTAGTTCTAGTGTTAAGAGGCTTAACTCCCATTCATTTCTATGGGATGCAAACAAACAGCATAGTGCATCTGTGTTTTGCTGTTTCTAAGCCTCCTCACAGTTTGCAAGGACCTAGAAGCAGTTATTCCTGTTTCGGCCATGAAAGCGCAAGATGGGAGTGTAACCCTTTCAGACTCTGTAGCAATCTCGTGCTGACTCTTCATGAATAAATTTATGTCCTATGTACATATGCATTTCTTCATCCATGTAAGGGTCACTGTATACTATACTTAAAAACAATCTGATAACAGGTTTTTGCTGCCCCATCTAACAGCATCATACAATATGGACAGAAACAGCAATTCCAGCACAGTATTGTAAAAATTTGCTTGGTCATTAAGGTAAAAATTGGCTGTCACTAAGGGGTTAAAGCAAAGTTGTTGATGTCACTATTGTGATGAGATCAAAGTTTGATATCATAACTGTCAATGTTTTTGTTTCATGTTGGGCGCTAAAATATGTGGTGATTTTGCAGATTGGTAAATGGTTTCTAATGTCATAATTGTAAGATAATAATAAATTTTATTTCTATAGCGCCGACATATTTCGCAGCACTTTACATTTCAGAGGGGACATGTACAGATGATAGACATTACAGCCTAACAATAATCACATAGATTATAACAAATACCAAGAGGAATGAGGGCCCTGCTCGCAAGCTTACAATCTATGAGGAAAAAGGTAGACACGAAAAGTGGGTGGTAACTAGAGTTGAGCGACTTTTGCTTTTTTAGAGTCGAGTTTCGTTTCATGAAACCCGACTTTTCCAAAAGTCGGGTCAAGCAAAATCGGCCGACTATAGGGAAAAGTCGGGGGTCCGACCGAAACACGAAACCCAATGTAAGTCAATGGGGAATTAAAGTCGGCAGTGAGAGGAGGACAGGAAACACACCTATAGTGCCCATTTGAATGCCAAAAGCATCAATTCTTCTTACTTAAGCTTGTCAACCTTAATTAACTTCATAATACTAGTTACGCACTGAAAAGTGGGGGTTATTTCACTAAAGTTGTGGGGGGGTAGGGCTGGCTCCACGTTTTCATGTGCCCTGGGCAAAAGAGCGCCCCTTTAACACATACCACAACTCATGATGCTCCGATACGGCAGAGAAATAGCGGTATAGTACAATGAAAAATACTTCACTTTTTACATCTCATGATGAGGCCCATCTATTTCTCCATACAGAATCATTGGTCCCATATAATGTTTGAAACGGTATATGATGAGCTCCACATAATGCTACAGTATATGTTGGTCCCCATGGATGAAGCTCCACTGTCTTATGGGCCCAAATAATGCTCCAAACATAATGGGCCCCATTTCTAATGCTCTAGTGTATAATGGGCCCTGTAAATGCTGCTCCAGTGTCTGATGTCCACCTTTGGAATGTTCCAGTGTATGGTGGGCCCCATCTATCATTCTCCAGAGTATAGTGCTCCCCAAAAATTGCTGTCCCAACATTGAAAACAATGAAATAAGTCTCGCTAGGGAATCCCTGTACTAGTCTGGACTCCTCGTTGTCCCCATCTTCCATCTCACTGCACAGTATTTCAACCTTGCAAGTGCTGTGATCCTGAGCAAGCAGGGGGGTCCACTCGTTGGCGACGGCACTGGCACAGGGCCCCTGATAGTACAGTGGTGTGTCTGACGGCGGGTGTGCCGAACCTGCACTTTCATCTGCAGCTTCCTCCTTGTCACCGTGTAAGATGGAACTGTATATGGGAAGGGTAACCTGAGTTTCATCAGGGTCAGATTCAGGTCGTGTAGCGTGCGAGGGGAATGTAGTGGTCTGGGTCAATGTACCAGCAGATTCATCGAGCAGTGGCTGGGCATCAGTGCACTTGTATCGCCCCCAGGAGTACGGTCGCCACAGTGGCATTACCTTCCTCCTAGGGAGTGTGATGTCATGCTTGGGAGCAACGAAGGATCTCTCTAGCAGGTTAACTTATTGGGCGGCGTTATTCCCACGAGTCACGACCCTCCAAACAGCGTTCATGAAGGCAAAGTGTTTGTTTTATGTGGGCAGTATGGTTGCAAAGCTGAACCTTAAAGGAATGTCCAGAAGGGCACCACCAGGAGTGGAGCCTACGGCGTAATTTGACTCAACATGGGCAACCTCAACCATCCAGCCACAAAAAAGATGCACACATTGCAAGCTTAATTCCGTTAACGAACGAGACTCCGTCATGCCCCGCGGTCCGAGTCCGGCTTACTAGAGGGACACGCGAGGCTCTGGCACGTGAGATTGGCCAATAACTGGTGTGTCATGCCCTTACATGTCCGTGGCTGCATGTGCGCTACACTGAAAAGGCCAGCGTTTGTCGCTTACTGGTGCAGATAACCCGCTGAACAACGTTAGTGATGGGGATCTGGGATTACAATTATTACCCACAAGCGATGATTTCCCAGTAAGTGCAGGTCAACCGCAGTTCTGGAATTAGGCCTAACCGTCATTCCTGAAAAAATGAAAAACTTACGTGTGCAAACCACAGGTGCTGTAGCTTGCTTAAGAGCTCGCCAGCCGTTCTCAGGCCCAGTATGGATTACACGTGATTGCACAAAGGTGAGAAAGGGTACCGTATCCCCGGATAACATGTATGGATAGCATAGTGTACACATTCAAAATATATGTCTATAGATCAGGAGGCAGGCTCAGACGGTGTCAGGCCCAGTATGGATTACACGTGATTGCACAAAGGTGAGAAAGGGTACCGTATCCCCGGATAACATGTATGGATAGCATAGTGTACACATTCAAAATATATGTCTATAGATCAGGAGGCAGGCTCAGACGGTATCAGGCCCAGTATGGATTACACGTGATTGCACAAAGGTGAGAAAGGGTACCGTATCCCCGGATAACATGTATGGATAGCATAGTGTACACATTCAAAATATATGTCTATAGATCAGGAGGCAGGCTCAGACGGTGTCAGGCCCAGTATGGATTACACGTGATTGCACAAAGGTGAGAAAGGGTACCGTATCCCCGGATAACATGTATGGATAGCATAGTGTACACATTCAAAATATATGTCTATAGATCAGGAGGCAGGCTCAGACGGTATCAGGCCCAGTATGGATTACACGTGATTGCACAAAGGTGAGAAAGGGTACCGTATCCCCGGATAACATGTATGGATAGCATAGTGTACACATTCAAAATATATGTCTATAGATCAGGAGGCAGGCTCAGACGGTGTCAGGCCCAGTATGGATTACACGTGATTGCACATAGGTGAGAAAGGGTACCGTATCCCCGGATAACATGTATGGATAGCATAGTGTACACATTCAAAATATATGTCTATAGATCAGAAGGCAGGCTCTGACGGTGTCAGGCCCAGTATGGATTACACGTGATTGCACAAAGGTGAGAAAGGGTACCGTATCCCCGGATAACATGTATGGATAGCATAGTGTACACATTCAAAATATATGTCTATAGATCAGGAGGCAGGCTCAGACGGTGTCAGGCCCAGTATGGATTACACGTGGTTGCACAAAGGTGAGAAAGGGTACCGTATCCCCGGATAACATGTATGGATAGCATAGTGTACACATTCAAAATATAGGTCTATAGATCAGAAGGCAGGCTCAAACGGTGTCAGGCCCAGTATGGATTACATGTGATTGCACAAAGGTGAGAAAGGGTACCGTATCCCCGGATAACATGTATGGATAGCATAGTGTACACATTCAAAATATATGTCTATAGATCAGGAGGCAGGCTCAGATGGTGTCAGGCCCAGTATGGATTTGACGGCCCAGACTACACAGCGGAGGAGCAGGGAGAGGTAAAGATTGCAAATGCTGGGGCCTTGCCCAAGCAAGGGGGGCCCACTCGTGGGCGTCGGTACTGGCACTGGGCCCCTCATAGTACGGCGGTGTGTATGACGGCGGGTGTGCACCACCACCGTCAGAGACACTTGATTGCACTATGAGAGACCCTGTGCCAGTGCCCGCGCCCGCGCCCAAGAGTCAGCCTACCCACCTGTCCAGGGCAACGGCACTCGCACGGTTTTGTGCGCTAGGTGGTGACCCCGGCCATTGGGGGGGGAGGCAGCACAGTTAGGGAGTTTTCGAAAGTGGCATATGTTGATGTTGGACATTCAGCTGATGCAAAAGGCGAAATTGTTCAAGTCCCAGGAAGAGGAGGACCAAAGCAAGCCATTTTTCTGTCACCCTATGTGTGATCAGGGGAAGGTGGGACAAAATCCTTTGAAACCCATGCATGTTTCATTTTAATGAAGGTTAGATCATCCACATTTTGGGTTGACAGACGGGTCCTTTTTTCTGTCAGGATTGATCCAGCTGCACTGAAGACTTTCTGATGGCACACTTGCAGCTGGGCAAGTGAGCTCCTGTAAGGCATATTGTGCCAATTCAGGCCAAGTGTCCAGTTTAGCGGCCCAATAGTCAAAGGGGAATGACCTGTGCGGGAGAACATCGATATGGGAGGAAAAGTAGTTTGTAACCATAGTTGACAACTGCTGTCTCCTGTCACTTTCCATCGATGCAGTATTACCAGTTGTGTGATCTGTACTTGTAAAATCAGTCCACAACATTGTCATGAAACCCCTGTCTCCAACACCACTTCTGTTGTGTGCACCACGAACACCTCTGCCAAGCTGCCCCTGGCCCGTACGGCTCGTGTGAGAACCATCACCGCTGCTGTGTGCTGGGAATGCCTCAACCAACCGGTTTACCAGAGCTGCTTGATTATTAGCCAATATTAGGTCAAGGTTCTCGTGTGGCATGATGTTTTGTAATTTGCCTTTATAGCGTGGATCCAGGATGCTGGCCAACCAGTAGTCGTCATCATTCATCATTTTGGCAATGCGGGGGTCCCTTTTTAGGATCTGCAAGGCATAATCTGACGTGGGCCAATGTTCCGGGTGTCAATGATGCACTGCGAGTGCTGGTTGGAGGAGCACTTTCTGGCAAATCCACATCCCTTCAGTCACGCACAAACCCTGTACCAGACCTTGCCACGCCAACATTTTCACTTGCCCCATGAGATACATCCTCTTCCCCTAAGTAGTCATCCCCATCATCATCCTCCTCTTCTTCCTCCACCTCGTCCAGGAGAGGTCCCTGAGCAGACAATGGCTGAATATCATCAAGGATTCCCTCCTCTTCCTCCTCGTCAACATTGGCTGCAGACGCCTGCTCCTTAAGGTGCGTCAAAGTTTGCATGAGCAGACGCATAAGTGGGATGCTCATGCTTAGGATGGCGTCGTCTGCGCTTACCAGCCGTGTGCATTCCTCAAAACACTGAAGGACTTTACAGAGGTCTTTCAGCTTCGACCACTGCACACCTGTCAACTCCATGTCTGCTCTCAAAGTGCCTGGCCGTGTATCCTCCCACAAATGCATTATGGCCTGCCTCTGTTCGCACAGCCGCTCTACCATGTGCAGGGTGGAGTTCCACCTTGTTGCAATGTCGATAATGAGGCGGTGGTTGGGAAGGTGGAGCAATCGCTGCAGCTTCTGCATACGAATGGAGTGTACAGGCGACCGGCGGATGTGCGCGCACAGTCTTCGCACCTTCTGGAGCAGGGCTGTTAACTCCGGATAATTGTTGAGGAAGCACTGCACCACCAGATTCAAGGTGTGAGCCAAGCAAGGTATGTGGCTGAGTTTTGAAAGGGCTATGGCTGGCACAAAATTACGGCCTTTATCACTAACTACCTTGCCTGCCTCAAGATGTATACTGCCCAGCCATGACTCAGTTTGTCGCTGAAAGTACTCGGCCAGCACCTCCGCTTTGTGTCTGTCGCCCAAACACATCATCTGCAGCACAGCCTGCTGATGCTTTCCACTAGCTGCTCGATAGGGGGACACCTCGTGTGCACCAGTGGCAGCTGCAGATGGAGTGCTCGTACGACTGCGCTCAGTGGACGAGCTTTCGCTTCTGGAGGAGGAGGAGGGTCAAACGCCTACAGCCAACTGTTTCCTATACCGTGGGCACTGTCCCACCACCGCTGTCCCCTGTGGACCCTGCATCCACCACATTAACCCAGTGCGCAGTTATGGACACTTAACGGCCCTGGCCATGCCGACTGGACCATGCATCTGTTGTGAGGTGCACCTTTCCACTCACTGACTGCTTGAGTGCATGGACAATGCGGTCTTTCACATGATGGTGGAGGGCTGGGATGGCTTTGCGAGAGAAGAAGTGGCGACTGGGTAGGTCATAGCGTGGTACTGCATAGGCCATGAGTTTGCGGAAAGCTGCGCTTTCCACCAACCGATAGGGCATCATCTCTAACGAGATTAGTTTGGCAATGTGGGCGTTCAAACCCAGTGTACGCGGATGAGAGACTGAGTACTTTCTTGACCTACTCATAGTGTCTGGGAGGGTGAGCTGGACTTGAGAGCTGCATATGGTGGAACTAGCAGTGGACAGGGCGGACTGAGAGAGGGTTGATGATGGTGATGGAGTTGGTGTTCTTTCTGATGGCCTAGATTCAGTCTTTCGTTGATATAACAGTGGGATTCCCTGACTGCTTTGGCCTTGCAACGACACCTCAACATTTGCTGCTGTGCTAACCGGTGGGCTTACAGTGGGGGAAACAATGTAGCGTTGCTGACTACCTTCTTTGTGATCAGTTGCACATGTGGTACTTGATGTTTGGTGTTGTGTCCACGCTTGCAAGTGCATGCTGGTTAAATGTCTAAGCATGCAACTGGTATTCAAATTTTTCAGATTTTTCCCTCGGCTAAAGGTCTTTGCGCACTTCTTACAGATAACCTTGGCCTGATCATGAGGATTTTGTTCAAAAAAGTGCCACACTGCACTCTTCCTACTTTGGAAGACATTTTGCGGCCTAGCACCCTGTGCTATTTTGACCGTCTGGACAAGCTGTCCAGCAACTCTTTTGATTTTTGGAACCTGTCTTTGGAGTGCTCCGGGCCTGCCAGATAACAGCTGTTGCGATGTCGATGTCTGCTGTGGATGCTCCTCCTCCTCATCTGAGCTATTGGAAGCAGCACCCTCTTCCCCAATGGGTACCAATCTGGGTCAACAACTGGGTCATCCATCACCTCCTCTTCAATGTCATGTGCACCTTCCTCTGTGTCACCGTGTATGGTGGTATAGTATGCGGGAAGGGGCACCTGAGTCTCATCAGGGTCAGAATCTGGCTCATCACACTGCGAGGACAATGTAGTGCTCTGACTGAATGTACCAGCAGAATCATCTATCAGTGGCTGTGCATCAGTGCACTCCATGTCAGATTCATCTTGGCCTGGGTAATTCACCATTTCACTTGATAACCCAGGCATGGTATGTGAAAACAGCTCCATGGAGTAATCAGTTGTATGGCCTGCGTCATCCTTCAATCTTGGTTGGGGTGAAGGACACAAGGAAAGATGTGGTTCATGAACATGACCCTCCAATGACGACTCAGTGCTTTTATTTTTTACAAATTCAGAAGAGGAGGCGATAGAGCTGGAGGCTGAGTCAGCAATGTAAGCCAAAACTTTTTCCTGATGCTCTGGCTTTAAAAGCGGTTTGCCAACTCCTAGAAAACTAAGCCTTCGAGGCCTTGTGGAGCCAGACGATGACGCAGGCTCAACACCTCCTGCATTTGGTCCTATTTTGCTTTTGCCACTACCATCAGATCCACCACCAACACCATCATTACCAGCTGGCAACCCCCGCCCAATTCCACGGCCTCTTCCACCAGCCTTCCTCATTTTTGGTAAAAATGTACACAAAATCCCACAAACTATATAGTAATGTAAAACAAGGTACAAGGTGTATATAGGACAGGGGAGACGTCGAATTTCTGAACACACTTGTGGACACTGTTGGATTGTGTGAGGCCCAGTTAATATCACACCGGTATGTCACACGCTCAATGTCGTAGGTGTGAAAAATGTCACTATAGGACAGGGGAGATGTAGAATTTCTGAACACACTTGTGGACACTATTGGATTGTGTGAGGCCCAGTTAATATCACACCGCTATGTCACAGGCTCAATGTCGCAGGTGTGAAAAATGTCACTATAGGACAGGGGAGATGTAGAATTTCTGAACACACTTGTGGACACTGTTGTGTGAGGCCCAGTTAATATCACACAGCTATGTCACAGGCTTAATGTTGCAGGTGTGAAAAATGTCACTATAGCACAGGGGAGATGTAGAATTTCTGAACACACTTGTGGACACTGTTGTGTGAGGCCCAGTTAATATCACACCGCTATGTCACAGGCTCAATGTCGCAGGTGTGAAAAATGTCACTATAGGACAGGGGAGATGTAGAATTTCTGAACACACTTGTGGACACTGTTGGATTGTGTGAGGCCCAGTTAATATCACAACGCTATGTCACAGGCTCAATGTCGCAGGTGTGAAAAATGTCACTATAGGACAGAGGAGATGTAGAATTTCTGAACACACTTGTGGACACTGTTGTGAGAGGCCCAGTTAATATCACACCGCTATGTCACAGGCTCAATGTCGCAGGTGTGAAAAATGTCACTATAGGACAGGGGAGATTTAGAATTTCTGAACACACTTGTGGACACTGTTGTGTGAGGCCCAGTTAATATCACACCGCTATGTCACAGGCTCAATGTCGTAGGTGTGAAAAATGTCACTATAGGACAGGGGAGATGTAGAATTTCTGAACACACTTGTGGACACTGTTGGATTGTGTGAGGCCCAGTTAATATCACACCACTATGTCACAGGCTCAATGTCGCAGGTGTGAAAAATGTCACTATAGGACAGGGGAGATGTAGAATTTCTGAACACACTTGTGGACACTGTTGTGTGAGGCCCAGTTAATATCACACCGCTATGTCACAGGCTCAATGTCGTAGGTGTGAAAAATGTCACTATAGGACAGGGAAGATGTAGAATTTCTGAACACACTTGTGGACACTGTTGGATTGTGTGAGGCCCAGTTAATATCACACCGCTATGTCACAGGCAGAAATTGGCTAGTGTATGACAAACTACCAGGTGTATATAGAATTGGGCAGAATAGGAATCTCCCTAGAGTGTAGGTCTGTAAGAACGGAACATGTCCTCGACTTATCCTTACAGAGTGACACACAGATAGCTTCACTGTGGCCGTGATAACAGCCGTTACACGGTACTGAGAGAGGAGCGTGCACGTACACCGCTGTCCGGTGTCCGTAAAATTGTCAAGCTCCGTGTTTTTTAAGTATACGGACTGACACACGCTGTCTCTCTATAGTTTTGAATGTGATCAAACAGCAAATATACTTAACTGTTTGAAAAGCAGACAAAACTAGAAGGTGTAGGTCTGTAAGAATGGAACATGTCCTCGACTTATTCTTACAGAGTGACACACAGATAGCTTCGCTGTGGCCGTGATAACAGCCATTACATGGTACTGAGAGAGGAGCGTGCACGTACACCGCTGTCCGGTGTCCGTAAAATTGTCAAGCTCCGTGTTTTTTAAGTATACGGACTGACACACGCTGTCTCTCTATAGTTTTGAATGTGATCAAACAGCAAATATACTTACAGTAACTGTTTGAAAAGCAGACAAAACTAGAAGGTGTAGGTCTGTAAGAACGGAACATGTCCTCGACTTATTCTTACAGAGTGACACACAGATAGCTTCGCTGTGGCCGTGATAACAGCCGTTACACGGTACTGTGTGAGGAGCGCACACCGCTGTATGGTGTGAAAAAATGCACGCTCAGTACCTCACCAGGACAAAAAAAAAAAGCAGTTTGCAGAGCAGTGGGAAAACAGCAATGCAGCTATCATGAAGCCTTATAAGGCAGCCTAACAACCAACACAGCTGATCCAGCAAAATATAGCCTCCACTAGCACTGCACACACAGTGACTGGTGTGTTGTACAGGCAAAATCGCTAGCAGCAGAAGCAGTGTTTGGTGTCTTCTCCCCTGCCTAACGCTCTCCCTACAGAATCAGCAGCAGCAGCTCTCCCTATTCTGAGATCAGCATGAGTAACATGGCGGTCGGCGTGCACGCCCTTTTATACCCCCTGTGACGCCCCCCAAAGCAAGCCAATCACTTGCATGCCCTTCTCAAAGATGGTGGTGACCCCTGCCTATGTCATCACGTTGCCCACAGTGTCCGTGGATCCTGATTGGCTGAAAAAGGGTAGAAAACAAACTTTTGAAACGCGACTTTTTTCGACGCGTTTCGCTCAACTCTAGTGGTAACAATTGCCCTGATTGTATGGACCAGCCATAATGTTAAGTGTGTAACAGTACAGACACAGAGCGCTAATGGATGCATAAAGCATGTGGGAACATGATGCAGGGAACCTGGTTATGGTAAAACTTTTGGCTGTGCCACACAGGGATAGATTAGGTTAATGTGTTGAGGCGGTAGGTGCATAATACTAGTGTATGCATGCATAAAAGTTCATTTATTTTTAATTCAGTATATTTAATTAATATTTCATTAGATGGGGATGTATAGCAGTGTTTATCTTGAGCTTTCTGATTCGTGAATAGAATGCCAGAATTAAACAAAACTGACAAACTATGTATCAGAGCAAATTTATACTCCATTCATGACCTATGGCTACAATTATAAATTTTATCCAGTAGTGTATCATCCACTTATCTGGCTAGGATCTATAGCATTCATCCTGAGCTTACATGTTGAACTCTCACCTCTGGACAGGCAGTGAGGGTGGGATTGGGTTTACAATGTGACACATGTACACATTGACCATATCTGAAAGGTGTAAGTCATCTGTCAGCTTTTGTCTCCTTACATCTCACACACTGAGAAACCTAAACTAGGATGCGGTGTGTTGCTGCCTGCTCATGATTGGACAACCTATACTTGCAGATGATGTACATGCCCCCAGTGAAAAGTAATAACATCCACTTGGACTTAACAAAAGTCCTACATTTGATTGCTAATATCTCCGCAACGTAGAGGCAAAAGCAGGATTTTTGGTTGTTTACCGTAAAATCTGTTTCTCGGAGCCTTCATTGGGGGACTGTTATGAACAGATCACCGAGGAGGATGGCAAGAATAGGCTAGGCCACCAGGAAACCAGAAAGGTTGGTCACTTAGAGAATTGCAGACCCCTAATCCTAACAACACAACTAACAATAGCCGTCGAGCGTACTTATGATGCCCTAGACGCCTCGACACAGCCAGATAACTAATTAGGCCTAAAGCAAGAAAGGTGAAATCTAAACTGCCCCGGAGTAGAACCCCAAAGAAATCGCCCCCAAACATATATTGTCGGTGAGACCAGATGAGGGACAAACACAGGCAGAAAAAAGACTGAGCAAATGATGGGGCCCAAAGTGTCTAGATAGGATAGGAAAGGAAAGACACTCTCTGCAATTACGCAAAAACCCTAAAAAATCTAACACGTCTGATGTCCAAAAACACTGAGGTCTCACGATATCTCCTCCACTATATCAGCACTCTGGTGTAATCTGGCAGCAAAGCAAAAGAGACTAATATAACAGGGGACTGAACAAACTGACACAAGCTGTAAAATATGGAGCGGGGTCCAGCAGGGAGCACGCTGAACCCGCACAGCAAAGCAGAAAGAGGCAAAACCAGATCAGATGCAAAGGATTAGCAAATAGACAACTTAACTGAAAAATGCAGGATCAGGCAGGAGACAGCAGACCTCAAGTTGCACAGGAAGAACTAATCACCAGCAACAGTTGAGGGAAGCCTGCTCACTTAAATACTCCCAATCAGAAACCCCAGATTTCCAATCAACATCGTCAGGTGGTAGACCTCTGTCAATCCGGCAAGCTCCACTACCCACAGTAACCACCAGAGGGAGCCCCGACTCAGAAGTAAGAGAATTCACAACAGGGACACAGGAAACCATGGGTGTATGCTATGCTGCCAATATGAGGCTGACACTATGTAGAAAAAAATTAGCTCCTGCTGTGCAGTGTACACCCCACCAACAGGAACTAGGGTATTCAGTTAGTGAGAAAGCAGTAGGAGAAGCAACAAATAAAAAAATAAAAGAGATAAAATGCAAGCTCAAACTGTAACAGTATAATACAATAAACAGAGCTGTTCAACTTGGGAGGGTGCTGTGTCCCCCAATGAAGGCTCCGAGAAACATATTTTATGGTAAGCAATCAAAAATTCTGTTTTCTCAATCGCTTCATTGGGGGACACAGGAAACTATGGGATGTCCAAAAGCAGTACCCAAGGAGAGGGAACAGCAGACAACTCCAATCGGGATGAAGGACTCACCATCATCGCCTGCAAGGTCTTTCTACCCAAGCCGGCATCTGCCAAAGCTAGGTCTGAGCTCTGAAAAACCTAGTGGACATGTGGAGGACAAAACATTGCCCTGGAGAGGTGCTGGGCAGAGGGCGTAAGAGTACCACCAGGAGGCGCACCCTGCCCGGGCGGAATGCGTCTAAGTCCAGAAGACTGCGGTTTTGCACAATGATCCAGAAAGTTCACAAACGCTGCCACAGACTCTGCGAGACTCCGGGAGAGGATGAGAGCCTGAAAAGGAAGGCTATAAAATGAAAAACAAAATGGACCTGTTCCTTCCAAAAAAAAAACGCAGGAATCTTTAAAGGCCGAAGAAATCAGGACCTGGACAAAAAAGTCATAGAACAAAGGAAAAAATTATGTGGTTCTCGGAAAGGGAATACTGAAACAGAGAGGATGAACTCAATGTTCGATCCCCGACGAGTCCCGCTGAAGAAAAACCACTGGAGAATGATGAGGTGTAGCCTGAGGAAGGAGAGAGTTTGTCCCACCGGTGACCACATTGATAATTTGGTCCAATTGGGTCCAAACCTATGGGCAAAAAACATGAAAAGGCAAGTTGTTGAGGGATGAAGGTGGAAAACCATGTACTTCCCTGCAAGAAAAATCTTGGTCAGCGAGGATGGCCAATTCTTCCGACCAGTCTACAGAAGGAATGCCTTGATGAGCAACCTCGCCCACGCTTCTATAAACCTTGCAATCCGGGTGGAGGCAAGGGCAGGATACAATGTAGCGGCAGATGCTTCCAAGGTTGACCTTGCTAAGAACTCTGAGTCCACCGTTGGTATCTCTGAGGGATACCATCTGGGAAAGGAAGGACCATATTGGTGGAAAGACTGAAAACTGGAGGGTTCGTAATTGGAGAAGTAGCCTAATTTGAGGTGCGCTCAGTAGAGTAGAGATGTACCGAGGCGCTTCCTTCTTTGGAAGCGGCTGAACTAAGATCTCTGAGAAAAAAACAAGGAAAGACCTAAGAGGAGTAGGCCACTGTGAACCTGCTAGAGAGCCAAACGCTGAAGACGTACTGAGGAGGAGCCTAGGGATACTCTGGGCCTCATCGCCGCGATGTTGGTTCAGACTGACTAGCAGAGCGGGGCAGAAAGGGAGAACCGTTGAAGAGACAACTGCTTGCCCAACCAGGCAGGTAGAATGTAGACTACTGGATGACTTTGCAGACTGAGATCAAAAGGAAGCTAAACCCAAGCATGCAGGAATGAGGATGGGTATAGAAAAAATAGTCTAGATGGGCATTGAAAGTACAACAAAAAAATGAGCAGAAGGATGAGGAAAGTCTATAAAGAAAAAAAAACACAGTATGTTAGCTGCATAAAAACTTGGCTCTATGAAGATCACATAGACTCCAGAAGACAACTAGACAGACAAAAGGAAGATCATTCCCTATAACGATCTGAGCGACCATAACCATCCTGAAGTCTCCGGACCGGGGAGAGGATTGTAGTGAGTAGACCCTCTTATCTAAATATAGGACACGACACGCCCGAGGATAACAGTGAAAAAGATACGAATCTAGTTGAAGGAAGAAACGTGTTATCGCCAAACTCATCGTTGGATCCAGCTTTCTACCCTAGTTGATGCTTGCACAAAGTAAGATCCCATTCCTGTCCGAGGTGGGAGACTTGTTCCTGCCATGCTCAGAAGTCACAACTCGGCACTGTTGGAGGCTCTGTCCGGTTTCTGCAAGAAAGATTAAGTACTGACAAAGAGATAGGGAGGTTCGGTATTGTGGTAGCTCAAAGGTCCTTAGGATAGACTAGAACTTATACCCTACCATTGGCTAATCATTAATGATAGGCCTAATACCCTAGGAACTAAAGATGGCCTGAGGGTAGTTACTGTAAACTGACCAACTGGGTAGTTAGAGATAAACCCAAATAATCAAAAGATGAGGAAAAGCCTCTATGGAACAACTCACACTTAGGGTCCAGAGCGTGGCCGAAGGAAAAACTGCGACCATCCGGTACCTGACACGAGTGTGTCGGACCTACCTGAAAGTGGAGTATCCACTTATGCTGCTGCCGGGATCCATCCTATGGTACTGAGATCCACTCCATGGTACGTGGTAGATTTTTGTTTAACTGTTAACAGACCACAGATGTTATTGAACATGAAAACATGCAGCTGACGGTGCCTCTGACTCACCAGAAAGTGGCCTGCAACCGCTGCTGCAGCTCACCAGAAGTGCTGAAAAAACGGATACCTCCCACAAGTGAAGAATAGATGGGAGCTTAGGCAGATGATGCAAAAGACCCTGGAGAGCATGATAGAGGACGTTTCTGACTCGCCTGACAACGGGGCAGAAGAGCCGGACCGATGCAGCCAATCAACCTCGGGTACGTTTGAGCCACAGGGAAGACAGCCTGTAATGACTAAATGTGTCTGGTAAAGGACCATCTAAGTCCTGGATAACGAATAAAGTACTGCTGCAATAGAATGCGAGGAACATGAAGGCGAGTGTGTCTGACTCACCTGAACACGGTACAGAAATATGACAGTTTCAAACTACCCTACTGTACCTGGTAGGTGGTGCATCTGAAGCCTGGATAGCGGATAGAGCACAGCTGCATTCAGCTCTCAGTATCCTGTGACTAAATCAGCATGGAGAGAATCCCAGAGAAGGGTACAGGAGAGAACCAATTCTGTGTTGCGATCTAGGCCTTGATACCTGACGGCATTAGGCAGAACAACAGCTTCCGTGTAGTAAGCCGCACAACGAAGTCTATCCTGAGGTATATTCTGACCTGTCATTTCTCTTGATGGTAGAACAGTAAGCTTGGAATCAGAAGAAGACTAAACTCTACTCTCCATTGTGTGCCTGGGTTAAAACCCTTGGAATGGCAACTTGTGGTCAGCTACTTTATCCACTGAGCCACAGTGGGCCTTGCTGGGTAGCACGGACTTCAATCCAATTGGAAGTCAGGCCCAGACATTGCAGTCGTGAAGGAGTAGGAACAGCTTCCCACTCTGCTAGAGCAGTGTAATGCCAGCATGCGGAGGGGGGCTGCAGGAAGATGCAGGGCGAGTGCCTGTGAGCAGGAGATATGAAAGCCTTTGATATGCCAGGGCTCTAGCATCTTTATGTGTAGAGCAATGGTCGAACCTTGCTGAGCTAAAAATCAAGGCACAGATCTGCACTGGCAGAAATCGCAATATTCAGTGTGACTGAAGTGGAAATCTCCGAGGAGAAATATGCAAGTCTACCAGGCAAAAGCTATTTTCTTCTATCCTCTGGGGACTGTTTACTTGTCGCCTCTGGGGGAGATAGGGAAAACAGAGGTACCTTTCCATCTTGGGATGTTGGACGTCCGAAAGGGCTGCTTTGCGGTACGTCCACGTCTCCAAACACCGATAGGCTCTGGTGGGTGAGGGATGGGGGGCCAGGACCGGATCACCTAAACATGCTTTTGTGTTAGGGGCTGGGGTCCTGCCAACTAGACGTATGAGGATACGGGGTGGCAGTACATGCCATACTCATAGTCTCTGCGTGGGAGTAGAGTAGTGACTGTTCACACTGTATCCCTCCGGAAACCTGAAAAGAAACGATGCACATTGAGGTAGATAAGGGTCTAGTGAAAGACCCGTGTCCACCTCCTACTGACACTAAGCTAAACTGAATACCCTAGTTCCTGTCAGTGGGGTATACACTGCCAAGGAGGAGCTAACTTTTTTTCTGCATAGTGTCAGCCTCCTAATGGCAGCATAGCGTACACCCATGGTTTCCTGTGTCCTCCAATGAAGCGATAGAGAAATTAAAAAAAAAACACATTGTATTCCCCTCTGCAGCCAATATTACATTGTGTGTTCAGTTCAACATGAAAAATTTGGTGAAACATTCTCTTTAATTCCACTCAGTTATTATTACCCTACTGTGTTTTTGTGGAGTGTTTTGACGTACATACAGTACATACCAGTATAAATACAAATAACTATACAGTATGTTACCTAATGAGTCTATCATTTGCAATTGTATTAGAAATGCCCACAACTAAACAGTTTCTAACATCTTCACTTGATCTTTTCCCATGAAGCAACTTTTACATTGAAGAAAAAAACAAGATAAGCAAAATAACATAAATGTGTTGATTAATCCTATTTGTAATTTGCAGACATCTTACATTGACACAGATGGGTGCCAGGTAGTTGCATGTGGTGTGTTCTTCTTGTATAGAACCTGTCCATCTGTATCACTTTGCTGCCATGTCAAAGAGTGAAGTGGAGGTAGCTGTTCCTTTGTTTTGCCTGCTGCTTCTTCCGGAAGGTAGAATAAATTGTTACTGGCAATAAAATCAGCAAAAATGTCAAACTCAGTCTCAAAATCAAATATCTGTAAAGAGGTGTGAATAACTGAGAAATTAGAGCAAGGAAAGGAAAAATTACATTTTACGATATGTCTTGTATGTCTGCTACATTATTTGGATTATTTTTTCTCATTGTTATTTTATCAATCATATCAAAGATTATCTAAAAAAAAATCAGGTACTTTTGAATACTTCTGATGTTCTTGTATTTGCTTCCCCATCCTGGTATATGCTCCCCCAATCCATGTATATGCCCCATCCTAGTGTAGTGTCGGTGGTGGGGTGCCGAGCTGGGGGGGGGGTGGTCCTACTTTTGTACCGCGCAGAGATGATGACAGAGACACGATGAGGCAGATTCTGGGTGCAACAGGTCCAAGTTTATTGCTCATTACTTGCCGTCCGCCTGACGGCCTCCGCAGCACACCGCACGTTTCTTCACTTATCGGCCCTCCGTTTCCAGAGCCGTTTACACACCGTACTTTTACAATAAGGACGTACATATGCGTACTGTCCCTCCTTCACTTGTTCGACGCTCCTGCCAGGTCCGCCACTGTGGCCGCCCTAGGCCCAATAACCAACAGCGCTTTCACTGGTCAGTCGTCGTGTCAAATACGGTATGTGGCACTCACTGCCTCGTCTCTTCTGCGGTATCTTTCTGTCAGGACCACCCCCTGACGTTTCCCTCTCCTCAGTCCCCTTGGTCGGATTCTCCTCAGGGCACACAGACTGGCGAAGTCCTCCTGTCACCTGGGCTCCCCCTGGGGACTGGAATCTTCTGGAACCCTCCCTCAGAATTTATAACTTCCCCGGTTCCTTGAAACTGTCACTAACTGTCACCATGCCCCCCATGACCAACGGTTTCTAAAGCCCTAAGCTGCTGTAAAGTCCTTTGCTCACACTCCACCCTGCCATCTAATGGTCATCCCAAGGTACTGCACGTCCACTACACTTTTCTAGTTGTTTCCCCACTGTAATCACTGTCTCCTACCTACACTGTGCAAACCTTTCTTTCTTCACTCTGACTAGTCCGTCCGTCCGTCAGGTCACCTTCCCTACACTCCCCCTTCCTTTGTCCATTGTCGTCCTCGACAATCGTCATCCCTGCCTTCGTCGTTCTGAATCTACACCTACATTCTGTTGTCGGACCAGAAGTTGAGCCAAACCCACTATCTGCGGGGGCCGAACCACACTGGGAGCACTATGCTCTGAGCAGCCTACTGCTACTCACCAGCGCGCACGCCACATGACAACGTCTTTCAAATTGGGCAAGGTACACCCGTATTCTCTCTACGGCGTGTATCTTTCCCCTACTCTCCCCTACTGTTACCTTTCACTATCCGGTACGCCATGATCGAGGCCACTCACCTACCAGATCATTGCCGGCGCCCGCCTTTCCTTCTTCAGGGGTGTCCGTGGTGTCGGGGGACCTGACCTAGGACGGCTGTATTTCTCACATCTTCCCATTCATTTTCCTTCTTTCAATTACATGTCATGGTCGGCGTCCCGGTCTCCCAGACCTCAACTCTTAGATCCCTACCGGATCTCACACTTTCCTTTGGTCCCGCAGACCTTCCCTTAACCCGGACCTGTTGCATTTTACTTTGCATATTATACATCATACAACTTTATAATAGCACAAGTACCCCATTTTTTTATAATTTTTTTTTTCATTTTCTCTTGCTTTTAAAACCAAAATATAACATAACATTGCATTTCCTCTTTTTTCCTCCCCCCCTTCCTTGGACCTGGACACTCCTCCACTTTTCCGTATCCCCGTTCTGTCAGGTAAACATATTTTCGTATATAAAGAACATAGAAAGAAGAAAGAAAGAGAGAGAGAAAATAGTTGCATCAGTTAAACAACAACAAAACTTTTTTCTAAATGCAACTGTCCTTATAATCTGCACAACGGTGCTTCGAACTCCTGACAGTCTATACCACTCTCAATGGACAGAGGTGAGGGCTCCACGGGGATACTGAGGGTGTCCATTCAAGTCCTCTTCTTTTCCATGACGGCCTCTCCTTGAGTGTGGAGCAGGTTCCACACTTCCTGCTCCCGGGCCTTTTTCTTCCTGATCACCTCCGCTTCCCACACGGAGGGAACAGCACGGGCCCTGGAGTCCGGTGGGCGGGACTCCGCTGAAAAAGACCGCAAGACAGAAACGGCCGAAGATTTCTGCGGCCCAGCAGCCGCTGGGGTCAGGTGGCAAATGGGGAGAACCGGGTCCTCGGGGGCTGGAATCACAGGGCCCGCTAAATCGGTCGCAGCCGACTCCAGCAGCGGCATAACCGCGGCCTCAGGACAGGCCGCATCCACTACTTCCAACGGAGTCGGAGTAACGGCCGATTTCAACAATGCAGCTGCTATTAGCAGGGAAAGCGCAGCAGCATCTTCTTTGGGTGAGCTCTGCACTGGTGACTCCGGGCGGGGTAGTTCGGGGACATGAGCGGGGACCTCGCTCAGCTCTACATACACCACGGGGCCCGTGGTAACTAGGCCTTCCGGTGCGCAGGGGGCCGCGTGCTGCAGCAGAATGGTGGGGGCCGCTTGCGGAGGCACTGGTAGGGCCGGGGGTACTCTCACCTTCCCTGGCGCTGCGGCCTCCGTTCCATCATCACGCAGTTTCCCCCGCAGCCTCCGTTCCTTGCTCCACTGTCCTGCGGGCCTTCCCTCCGGACTCGGGGGCTCCGCTGAGAAGTCCTCTGCTGGTATTGGTGGCAGCCGTTCTCGCTGACTCCCCTCAGGCTCCGCTCCCTGGCTCAGCATCCCGCTGCCTGCCCGTGGTTCTACAGATGACTTCTGGTGCAGCTCCATCTCCTGCCACCATTGCCACTCTAGGCGGCCAATGCCCCGACACCCGCAGCATCTCATACCGTTGGTTGGGCAGCACTCGAATGGCGTCAGACAGCCGCAGCCAAGTTTTTCTTTTGTGCCACTCCCTCTGTGAGGTGGGATGTCGGCAGGCCTCTCCACCCATCTGTCAGGGTCCAATATAGGGAAGCGTCGATCTCCAGGCACATACTGCTTCTTTTTGGGGTACGTTGGAGGGGGTCCCAGTCCATTCTGAACAACTGCAAACACCCGGACCTCTCCTCTGCGTTGAAGCAATACCGTCATACTGCACAGTACCTGGTACCGCCCCGGATCCTCTGCTGGCCACACAGATCCGACACAGCGCTCCCAATTCATATTCCACAGGTAAGTCATTTGTAATCCACAGGTGTTTATAATCCATGCAGCATAGTCCAAGTCCTTTTCCATTACTTGAGGCAGGTCTGCCGCAGAAGATGAGGTATTAGCGGCGGCCATCCTGCCGACTACGCCAAATGTAGTGTCAGTGGTGGGGTGCCGAGCTGGGGGGGGTGGTCCTACTTTTGTACCGCGCAGAGATGATGACAGAGACACGATGAGGCAGATTCTGGGTGCAACAGGTCCAAGTTTATTGCTCATTACTTGCCGTCCGCCTGACGGCCTCCGCAGCACACCGCACGTTTCTTCACTTATCGGCCCTCCGTTTCCAGAGCCGTTTACACACCGTACTTTTACAATAAGGACGTACATATGCGTACTGTCCCTCCTTCACTTGTTCGACGCTCCTGCCAGGTCCGCCACTGTGGCCGCCCTAGGCCCAATAACCAACAGCGCTTTCACTGGTCAGTCGTCGTGTCAAATACGGTATGTGGCACTCACTGCCTCGTCTCTTCTGCGGTATCTTTCTGTCAGGACCACCCCCTGACGTTTCCCTCTCCTCAGTCCCCTTGGTCGGATTCTCCTCAGGGCACACAGACTGGCGAAGTCCTCCTGTCACCTGGGCTCCCCCTGGGGACTGGAATCTTCTGGAACCCTCCCTCAGAATTTATAACTTCCCCGGTTCCTTGAAACTGTCACTAACTGTCACCACGCCCCCCATGACCAACGGTTTCTAAAGCCCTAAGCTGCTGTAAAGTCCTTTGCTCACACTCCACCCTGCCATCTAATGGTCATCCCAAGGTACTGCACGTCCACTACACTTTTCTAGTTGTTTCCCCACTGTAATCACTGTCTCCTACCTACACTGTGCAAACCTTTCTTTCTTCACTCTGACTAGTCCGTCCGTCCGTCAGGTCACCTTCCCTACACTAGTATATGCTCCCCATCCTTATATATGCTCTCCCTCATCCTGGTATATACCCCCCATCCTGGCATATGCAGCCACATCCTGGCATATGCAGCCACATCCTGGTATATGCACCCCCATCCTGGTATATTCTCTCCTATCATGGTATATGTTCCCCCATTCAATGTATATTCCCCATCCTAATATATGCTCTCCCATCCTGATATATGCTTCCCCATACTGGTATATGCCCCTTATCCTTATATATGCCCCCCACCCTGGTATATGCACCTTCATCCTAGTATATGCATCCACATCCTGGTATATGCTCCCCTATCCTCATATATGCTCTCCTCCTACATCCTGGTTTTTGCTGCCGTCCATCCTGGCATATGCTCCCCCATCCTATTACAGTGTCTTGCGAAAGTATACGGCCCCCTGGAACTTTTCAACCTTTTCCCACATATCATGCTTCACACATAAAGATACCAAATGTAAATTTTTGGTGAAGAATCAACAACAAGTGGAACACAATTGTGAAGTTGAACAAAATTTATTGGTTATTTTAAATTTTTGTGGAAATTCAAAAACTGAAAAGTGGGGCGTGCAATATTATTCGGTCCCTTTACTTTCAGTGCAACAAACTCACTCTAGAAGTTCATTGTGGATCTCTGAATGATCCAATGTTGTCCTAAATGACTAGTGATGATAAATATAATCCACCTGTGTGTAATCAAGTCTCCGTATAAATGCACATGCTCTGTGATAGTGTCAGGGTTCTGTTTGAAGCACAGAGAGCATCATGAAGACCAAGGAATACAACAGGCAGGTCTGTGATACTGTTGTGGTGAAGTTTAAAGCTGGATTTGGATACAAAATGATTTCCAAAACTTTAAAAAGCCCAAGGAGCACTGTGCAAGCGATCATATTGAAATGGAAGGAGTATCATACCACTGCAAATCTACCAAGACCTGGCCGTCCCCCTAAACTTTCATCTCAAACAAGGCAAAGACTGATCAGAGATGCAGCCAAGAGGCCCATGATCCACTCTGGATGAACTGCAGAAATCTACAGCGGAGGTGGGACAGTCTGTCCATAGGACAACAATCAGTCGTACACTGCACAAATCTGGCCTTTATGGAAGAGTGGCAAGAAGAAAGCCTTTTCTCAAAGATATTTATAAAAAGTGTCATTTAAAGTTTGCAGCAAGCCACCTAGGAGACACACCAAACATGTGGAAGAAGGTGCTCTGGTCAGATGAAACCAAAGTCAAACTTTTTGGCAACAATGCCAAACGATATGTTTGGCATAAAGGCAACACAGCTCATCACCCTGAACACACCATCCCCACTGTCAAACATGGTGGTGGCAGCATCATGGTTTGGGACTGATTTTCTTCAGCAGGGACAGGGAAGTTGGTTAAAATTGATGGGAAGGTGAATGGTCCTGTATTTGGCTCCATTCTTGAAGAAAACCTGTTGGAGTCTGCAAAAGACCTGAGACTAGGATGGAGATTTGTCTTCCAACAAGACAATGATCCCAAGCATAAAGCAAAATCTACAATGGAATGGTTCACAAATAAACATATCCAGGTGTTAGAATGGCCAAGTCAAAGTCCAGACCTGAATCCAATCGAGAATCTGTGGAAAGAGTTGAAAACTGCTGTTCACAAACGATCTCCATCAAACCTTACTGAGCTTGAGCTGTTTGCCAAGGAAGAATGGGCAAGAATTTCAGTTTCTCAAAGTACAAAACTGATAGAGACATACCCCAAGCGACTTGCAGCTGTAATCGCAGCAAAAGGTGGCGCAGCAAAGTATTAAGTTAAAGGGGCTGAATAATATTGCACGCCCTACTTTTCAGTTTTTGAATTTCCACAAAAATTTAAAATAACCAATAAATTTTGTTCAACTTCAAAATTGTGTTCCATTTGTTGTTGATTCTTCACCAAAAATTTACATTTGGTATCTTTATGTTTGAAGCATGATATGTGTGAAAAGGTTGAAAAGTTCCAGGGGGCCGAATACCTTCGCAAGGCACTGTATATGCTCCCCATCCTGGCATATACCCTTCATCCTGGTATAAATGCACCCCCATCCTGGTATGTTCCCTTCATCCTGGTATATGTTCATGTATATGCTCCCCCAACCTATTATATGCTCCCCATCCTGGTATATACCCTTCATCCTGGTATAAATGCACCCCCATCCTGGTATATGCCCTACATTCTGGTATATGTTCATTCATTGTTGTATATGCTCCCACAATCCATGTATAAGCTCTCATCCTGGTATATGTTCCATCCTAGTATATGTCTCCAATTCTGGTATATATGCTCCCATCCTTTAAATGTCACCCCATCATTGTATATGCTGCCCCTATCCTGGTATTTGCTACTCTCCATCCTGGTATAGGCTCCCCCAATCCATGTATATGCATCCATTCTAGTATATGCTCCCCCATCCTTGTATATGCCCCCCATCCTTGCATATGCTCCCTCATCCTGGTATATGCCCTTCATCCTGGTATATATGCACCCCCATCCTTGTACAGTATATGTTCCTCCATCCTGGTATATGTCCCCAATCCTGGTATATAAGCCCCCGTCCTTACAAATGTCATACCATCATTGTACATGCACCCGCATCCCGCTGGCGCCGCTGTTCAACACAGAAAAAACTAACAAAATAAACATTGCGATTCATGTTCCTTCCTTCTTCTATCTTGGAACAATGCATTGTCTTCTGAAACCAGCAGCTGATTTCAGCGTCCAAGCGATGGGAGGCTCATGATGTCACTGCCGTGCATTGAGTCACATGTACGCCAAAGTCAGCTGCTGGCCTCTGATTCGCAGCAAGCGTGTATTGTGGTCCACGGACCCGGCAAGCAGGCTTGTTTGCTGCAATACACTTAAGCTGGATATGTATCTGAAGATGCAGATCCAGCTGAAGTAAGAATAGCAATGGTGCACAGGGAGGGCTGTACGTGTCCCCTCTGGCACTTGTGTCATAGGTACGCCACCGCTGGGCTAGGCTATAAGAAGATTGCCAACACCTTGAAACTGACCTGTACCACGGTGGTCAAGACCATACAGCAGTTTAATAAGACAGGTTCCACTCAGAACTGGCCTTGCCATGGTCGACCAAAGAAGTTGAGTGCGTGTGCTCAGCGTCACATCCAGAGGTTATTTTTTCAAAATAGACATATGAGTGCTGCCAGCATTGCTGCAGAGGTTAAAGGGTGGAGGTCCAATCTGTCACTGCTCAAACCATATGCCACACACTGCATCAAATTGGTATGCGTGGCTGTTGTCCCAGAAGGAAGCCTCTTCTAAATATAATGCACACGAAAGCAGCAAACAGTTTCCTGAAGACAAGCAGACTAAGGATATGTATTACTGAAATCATGTCCTGTGGTCTGATGAGACCAAGACAAATTTATTTGCTTCAGATAGTTTCAAGCTTGTATGGTGGCAACAACCCCAACCACCCCTCCAAAATGACCACTGCCTTGCTAAACAAACTGAGGCTAAAGGTACACGACTGGCCAAGCATGTCTCCAGACCTAAACCCTATTGAACATCTGTGGGGAAACCTCATACAGAAGGTGGAGGAGCGCAAGGTCTCGAAACTCTTCCAGCTCCGTGATTTCATAATGGAGTAATGGAAAAAGAGTGGCAACCTGTGACGCTCTAGTGAACTCCTTGCCCAAGATAGTTAAGGCAGAGCTTGAAACTAATGGAGGCCACACAAAATATTAACACTTTTGGCTCAATTTGGCCATTTTCACTAAAGGGTGTACTCACGTTTGTTGCCTGCAGTTTAGACATTAATGGCTGTGTGTTAATTAGAGGGTACACCAAATTTACACGGTTATACAAGCTGTGAACTGACTACTTTACATTATATCCAAGTGTCATATCTTCAGTGTTGGCCCATGAAAAGATGTAATAAAATATTTATAAAAATGCGAATATATTGTGATATACTGTATCTGGGAATGTTTGGGGAAGGGAGGGAACTCGCACTGGATATAATCTTTGAAGAAGTTATCCCATGAACAGAAAAATCTGTTGTGTAATGCGCACCATTGTTTTAGCTATATCATTGCAAAATATATGACTCTCCAACCCTTTTACTCACTTACGCGTTGTTCTGACCTCTTCCCTTTCTATGGGCAAGCAGCAACCTGTCCTACATTATCCTCTGACTGCATGTACTTAAATTTGCAATAAAACCTAAAATCATTACATCACATGGCTGACAATGACTGACTATAGAAATATCCAAGAGTTTCATTATTTAAAATTTCACAATATAGTTTGGGTAAATAGAAGGCAATGTTAATAGCAAGACAGCCACGTATTGCCAGTGAAAGAGTTGCACAACAAATAATTGAAATACAAAAGAAGAGCGAAAATAGTCAGACATTAACATGTCAGGAGGCAGCAATCAGAAACATCACATAACTATTAAGTAACAATAACTTCCATGTCGGCCCACCAGGCTTTTGAAATGTATCAGTGTAACGCTCTAAGCACGGCTTCTGGGGACAGCTACATTGTTGATGGTGATTTTGTTGACAGCAAACTGCAATGTTAAATTGTTGCTCTTGCAATTGGATTGACAATAAAATGTTTCATCTCTGCTACTTTGTAACCAATGACACTTTTGCAAAAGTAAAAAGTCTGAACTGCTTTATACATTCATATATTTGTTAGAGTGGGCCACAACTTGTCCCCGTATATAGTAAACTATTCATTGCTCAAATGTATTTACTAAATTTTAGAGAACAACATTGATAATGAACTAAGAATGTGCATGTAACATTTTAGGAAAAGTTTTTAAGAAAAGCTCAGAACTAATCTCTGGGAAAGTGGCATAACACTAGTAGACTAGTTCATCAAAAAATGTAAACTAAGTACTGTATGTTTTTAAACCCTTAACGACCATCGATACGCATTAAAGCGGCGGCCGCTAAGGGGCCTTACTCAATCATCACCAATTTAAAACGCCAATTGTGAATAATGGTATAGCTCCCCAAAGTGTCTGAAAATCTCCAGAGTTTCAGCTTCTGGATATAGCTAAGTCGCTGGAGAACACGATCAAGGCCAGATTTTCTGGTCACCGATCACATAAATAACATTGATCGTGTAAAATAAAAAAGTGTGCCTGCTATTAAAATCATTTCTCTCTTCTGACATTATATACATGCCAGAAGAGCGTGAAATGATGGCCCCAAGCCACCCACGGTACCTTCGCTATCACCCAGACTCTCCTGCTCTGTCATTGAACCCTCTGCCACTTCATGAAAAAGAAAGGTGGATGCATGCGCAGTGCGCCCCGTGAGATCTACCGGCCGGCAACAGCGAGGTTTTTTTTTCCTAATCGTTCCTTTTGATCATGATGATAGACCCTACCACAATGATCAAAAGTAGAAATCAGTAAACATGTTCGGAAAACATTCGTCAATCTCAAATTTGGCACAAGCGTAGCACATTCTGATTTGAGTTTGCTTTCACTAGCATTTTTACTCAATCAGCAAAAGTCGGTCACAATTTGGTAAATTATTGTCTTTCCCCTAATGCTTTTGTTATTACTTTGACTAGGATAGTGCTGCTGTATGAAGAGTGGGGGTGATGGGTGGATGAGTTTGATAAGGTGAGGGGGAGTGTCTAAGTCAGAGGAGCATGTGGAGAGGTTACAGCAGCAGCGCCCGGTTTTTTTCTTCCCTTAACTTTGTGTGTTGTTTCCGGCAACAATCAGAGCGCAGAAACCATTCACAACGTCCCGATGTAAGGTCATCTTTGATTTGTTGCCAAAGTCACATGTCCCTGGCCTTATAAAATGTGAACATCTTGTTTTGCTGGCGCAATTTGCTCAGTGTCACAGTGTAGAGAGGTTACTCCTGCGTTAGAGCTGGTGCTGCTGAAAGTGAACTTGTCCTGTGTGAAATCAATCTTCCTGCATGGTAGTAGACGGTGCAAAAACAGTGTGGCGGTCTCTGGAAGCCCCAATAGCTACTCCAAATTGTTTGTGCTGTGCCACTGTGTTTCAGTGACAAATCAGAAGGCCCGATTTCCACTTAAAAATCGTTAGGACTAATATTAGGTTGCAGGCAGCCTGGAGGTTCAATTACCTATTGCAAATCGTTTTTGCTAAAACTATATTTCAGTGGCAAAACAGAAGGCTAGTTTTCCACTTAAAAATTGTTAGGCCTAATAAAATGGTGCAGTCAATAGGTGCAATTACCATATTATACATGTGTATAAGCTGACCCAAGTATAAGCTGTGGCACCTAATTTTGCCACGAAAATCTGGGAAAACTTATTGACTCGACTATAAGCCGGTTATGCATAGTCCCTTAATCCCTATTCTGGTATGTATGGTTCCTCATCCCCATCCTTGTCTGCATGGCTCCTTATCTTCATCCTTGTATGCAAGGCTACTTACAACATGAATTGAAAAAAGCGTGGTTGTGGTGGAAGGAGGAATAGGCTTGGTGTTATTATGAATGAAAGCTTAACTGAATAAACTCCGTCTCATCCTATCCAAAGACCACTCTGTTACTGGCCAGCCTATTCGACTCCCTTTCTTTGGCAGTTGCACAGTGGTACGCCTTTTAGATGAAGCTCAGAAAGAGCATGTGCTCCAGTGGATGACAAGTGCTGCATCAATTGGCCTCTCCTCTTCCTCCACCTTAACATCACACGGGCCTTGCATGGCTCAAGTCCTCAACCTGGTGGTACAGCAATTTATCTTCCACTATCCCAGCCTGGACATGCTGCTGCAGAAAGTATGGTCGCTGTGTGCGCACTTCCACCGATTGCACCCCACAGGTCATCGACTTGCATCGCATCAGAGGTCTTTCGACCTACCGGTTAACTGTTTATTTAGCGATGTTCCCACACAGTGGAATTCCACTCTGCACATGTTGCAGCAGCTGTGGAAGCAGCAGCGAGCCCTGCTGCAGTATGTCCTTTTGCCTAGCCTGGGGCAATGCAGTCTGGACATGGTGGAAATCAAGCTTGCAGAGTGGGTACAGGTGAAGGACCTCTGCACAGTTTTGAAATGGCTACTAAGATGGTTAACGCCATCATCAGCATCACTATTCTGTTCATCTATATGCTGGAGCACAGTTTGAATAGTCTGCCTGAGGAGGTGATGGTCCCAGAGGAAGAGTTGGAAACAGAGGAGGATGTGGAAGGGATAACAATATCTCAAATTTCCAGACTGTTGTCACACAGGCAGGTGCCATGGGAGAGTTGTTTGCAGCGATCAAGGGGGCCTCATGCTACCAGACAAACTTAGTGAAGATGCAGGAGCCGAGGAATAAATTGAGGAGGATGAAGTGATGGACGCGCAACAGTTAGGAGATGAAGAGGATAATGATACGCTCTCTGTATTCCATGGTTGGCGAGAGGGGACCGAAGAAGCAACCTTGAGAGTTACCCTGCCACCAACACAGCATGGAATTGGACCTCATGGAAGCGCCTGACACATGAGCGCCTTCTTGATGCACATCTTCAACAAGATGCCCGTATTCTTTGGGTTAGAAATAGTGTTGACTACTGAGTTGCCACTTTGTTAGATCCATGGTACAAGAGTAAATTTAGCCAGAAATAATAATAGCTAAGTCCAGAAAACCAGAGAAGTTGGAAGCTATCGGATTGCAGACCCCTGAACCTATCCACAACAACTAGCAGTAGCCGTGGGGGGTTCCTACGGTGCCCTAGACCCCTCGATCACAGCCGGAGAACTAAATTAGCCTAAAGACAGAAAGGGGAAATCTAACCTGCCCCAGAGCAGACCCCAAAGCAATAGGCAGCCCCCAACATATAATGACTGTGAAGCAAGATGAAAAACACTAACACAGATAGAAAGATATGTTGATCAAATGATGGGGCCCAAGCTAACTAAATAGGACAGGATAGAAAAGCTGCTGTCTGCAATCCGCAAAAACCCTATCCAAAAATGAACCAACAGACTGATAGGAAAAACAGGCCCTGAAGTTGCTAGGCTTCAAAAAGACTATATCAGCACTCAGGTATATTCTGAAGACAGAGCCAGAGAGCAACAGATCAGAGCCAAAAATGGAATTCAGCTCACCCCCGGCCGGGGATTAGATTAGATTAGATTAGATAAACTTTATTGATCCCGGAGGAAATTACAGTATTACAGCAGCAGAACAAAGATCAAGAACATTACAAGAACAATACACACTTTACAAAATAAGTCTATATGGACAGCAGATGCGGATAGACTGGTACTTGTAACTCACCAATTCCCCCCCATACACTTTGAACTTCATTTAGTCTTGGGATGCTTTACACTTATACATTTGTTAAACATCCCCACAGCTGTCGGAACAAACGATTTTCTATATCTTTCCTTTTTACACATTAGTTGGAGTAGACGCTTGCTGAATGTGCTCTTTTGCTTCGCAAACAGTTCATAGAGCGGGTGTGTATTGTTGCTCATTATAGCCTTGCATTTCTTAGTAATTCTATCCTCTAATACCTCCTCGAAAGTCCTGAGTTGTAGACCCACCGCCGCACTAGCCTTCTTGATAAGTTTATTCAGCTTATTCGCGTCAGCTGTGCGCACACTACTACCCCAGCATATAATTGCATCAAAGATTGCACTCGCCACAATGGATTGGTAGAACATTTCAAGCATTTTGCTACACACATTAAACGACCTTAACTTCCTTAGGAAGTAAAGTCTACTCATCCCTTTCTTGCAAACCTTCTCCATATGGCACCTCCAATCAAGCTTGCTGTCCAGGTGAACCCCCAAATATTTGAAATTCTCCACCATCTCCACATCCTGACCATCAATAGTGATAGGTAAGCAATCCTTCATGCACCTTCCATAACTCAACACCAGCTCCCTGGTTTTCTTTACGTTGAGTTCTAAATGGTTAGCCTGGCACCAGTCAACAAAGTCCAAAACCACCCTTCTGTATTCCTCCTCCCCCCGGTCTCTCTCAATACCTCCGACTATCACTGAGTCATCAGAGTACTTCTGAAGGTGACAAAGGTCTGATTTATACTGAAAATCAGCTGAACTCCAAAAAACAAGGAAAACAAAACCAGAACTAAAGTGTACAAAAGGCAGAGCAAAACTTAGCTTTGAGAAGCAGAAATCAGACTGGTCTCCAAGAATCCAGCAGGAAAATCACCGACAAGGCAGCAGGGCGTCGGCTGCCTTATATCCAGTCATCAGTTCCGGTGACCCAGTCATCATCTACCTTCCTTCGCCAGAAGAAGGAGTTCATCAGACCTCACTGGTGAAGGGAAAAATGAACTCACAACAGTACCTCCCCCTTGAGGAGGGGTCACCGAACCCTCATCCATGCCACCAGGGCGATCAGGGTGAGCCCGATGAAAGGCACGCACCAATCTTTCGTCATGAATATCAGAGGCAGAGACCCAGCAATTATCCTCCTGACCATAACCCTTCCACTTAACCAAATACTGGAGTCTCCGTCTAGCCAGACGGGAATCCAGTATCTTCTCTACCTCATACTCCATGTTACCTTCAACCAATACAGGGTCAGGAGGTGCCACCCCAGGAACTACTGGTTCAACAAACCTCTTCAACAAGGACTTATGGAACACATTATGAATCTTAAACGTGACAGGAAGAGCCACCCGAAAAGAGACCGGATTAATAATCTCCAAAATCTTGTAAGGTCCAATAAATCTAGGCTTAAACTTAGGAGAAGCCATCTTCATAGCGATATTTTTTGATGACAACCAAACCATATCACCCACCTTAAACTGGGGACCAATGGTCCTATGCCGGTTGGAAAACCGCTGGGCCTTTTCCTGGGAGAGAGACAACTTATCCACCACTTGGTCCCAGATCTGGTGCATTCTCTCCACCACAGTGTCAACACCTGGGCAGGCAGAAGGCTCCACCTGCCCTGAAGAAAATCGAGGATGAAACCCAAAGTTACAAAAAAAAGGTGACATCAAAGTGGCAGAACTAGCTCTATTATTTAAAGCAAATTCGGCCAAGGGCAAAAATGAAACCCAATCATCCTGATCAGCCGAAATAAAACATATCAAATATGACTCCAAAGTCTGGTTTGTTCTCTCCGTCTGCCCGTTGGTCTGAGGGTGAAAAGCAGATGAGAAGGACAACTGAATTCCCAGCTTGGAACAGAAAGTCCTCCAAAATCTAGACACAAACTGAACTCCTCTGTCAGACACAAAGTTCTCAGGAATCTCGTGCAAGCGAACTACCTGTTGCAAAAACAAGGGCACCAGCTCAGAGGAAGATGGCAAAATCCATTGAAATATGGGTCCATGGCCTCTTGGGCACCGGCAAAAGCATCAACAACCCACTAGAGCGAGAACAAGGTTTAGACTGGGAGCAAGTCCCACAGGACTGCACAAAATTCCTGACATCACGAGTAGTGTTGAGCATTCCGATACCGCAAGTATCGGGTATCGGCCGATACTTGCTGTATCGGAATTCCGATACCGATTTCCGATATTTTTTCAATATCGGAAGTCGGCATCGGAATCGGAAGTTCAAAGTTTATTGACAGCCTGACGTCATCATGATGCGCGGTGTGTGCGCATCATGATGCGCCGTCATTTCGGGCCTTCCGGGGGTCTCTGCCGGCCTGCCGGGGGGCTGTGCCGGCCTGCCGGGGGGCTGTGTGGACTGCCCGGGGTCTGTACCGGCCTGCCGGGGGGCTGTGCTGGCCTGCCGGTGGTCTGTGCACCCTGTGGGGGTCTGTACCGGCCTGCCGGGGGGCTGTGCCGGCCTGCCGGTGGTCTGTGCACCCTGTGGGGGTCTGTACCGGCCTGCCGGGGGGCTGTGCCGGCCTGCCGGGGGGCTGTGCTGATGTCCGGGGGTCTGTGCAAGCATCGTCCGATGGGACTACAAGTCCCATCTGGCGATGCCTGCTACCATGACAGTGATTGACACATTAGCCAATGATGGGACAGTAGTAGTCTCATCATCCGGCTAATGTGTTAAATGTTAAAAAAAAAAAAAAAAAAATACTACATACATACTACATGCATGCTACATACATACTACATGCTACATACATACTACATACATACTACATACATACTACATACATAACACATATATACTACATACATACTACATACATACTACATACATACTACATACATACTTCATATATACTACATGCATGCTACATACATACTACATGCTACATACATACTACATACATACTACATGCATGCTACATACATACTACATGCTACATACATACTACATATATACTACATGCATGCTACATACATACTACATGCTACATACATACTACATATATACTACATACATACTACATACATACTACATGCATGCTACATACATACTACATGCTACATACATACTACATATATACTACATGCATGCTACATACATACTACATGCTACATACATACTACATATATACTACATACATACTACATACATACTACATGCATGCTACATACATACTACATGCTACATACATACTACATATATACTACATGCATGCTACATACATACTACATGCTACATACATACTACATATATACTACATGCATGCTACATACATACTACATGCTACATACATACTACATATATACTACATACATACTACATACATACTACATGCATGCTACATACATACTACATGCTACATACATACTACATATATACTACATGCATGCTACATACATACTACATGCTACATACATACTACATATATACTACATACATACTACATACATACTACATGCATGCTACATACATACTACATGCTACATACATACCACATATATACTACATACATACTACATACAATACATTCATACAATACATACATAGACATACAGTACATATAACATAGAGTAACATACTTACCAATACTTGTCACATTGTTCCCCGAAGCCATTGTCTTTTACGGAATAAATATTAACATAACAAACCACAAAAATACTCACCCACGATCCGAAGCAGTCCACGAGTGTGTCCCACGACAATCTTGGGTAGAGAACTGCAGCATCAGCTGTTGCTGCCGTTCTCTACGGGCTGCAGGAATCCAATGACGGAAGGTAGGTATCCTTCCGCACTGTATTCCTCCGCCACTTAAAAAAAAAAAAGTCCCTAGTCTCACTTTATGCCATTGCTGCGTGGGAATTTCCCACACAGCAATGGCATAAAGTGAGACTAGGGACTTTTTTTTTTTTTAAGTGGCGGAGGAATACAGTGCGGAAGGATACCTACCTTCCGTCATTGGATTCCTGCAGCCCGTAGAGAACGGCAGCAACAGCTGATGCTGCAGTTCTCTACCCAAGATCGTCGTGGGACACACTCGTGGACTGCTTCGGATCGTGGGTGAGTATTTTTGTGGTTTGTTATGTTAATATTTATTCCGTAAAAGACAATGGCTTCGGGGAACAATGTGACAAGTATTGGTAAGTATGTTACTCTATGTTATATGTACTGTATGTCTATGTATGTATTGTATGAATGTATTGTATGTAGTATGTATGTAGTATATATGTGGTATGTATGTAGCATGTAGTATGTATGTAGTATGTATGTAGTATGTATGTGGTATGTATGTAGTATATATGTAGTATGTATGTAGCATGTAGTATGTATGTAGCATGCATGTAGTATGTATGTAGCATGTAGTATGTATGTAGCATATATGTAGTATGTATGTAGTATGTATGTAGCATGCATGTAGTATATATGTAGTATGTATGTAGCATATATGTAGTATGTATGTAGCATGTAGTATATATGTAGTATGCATGTTGCATGCATGTAGTATATATGTAGTATGTATGTTGCATGTAGTATGTATGTGGTATGTATGTTGCATGTAGTATATATGTAGTATGAATGTAGCATGTATGTAGTATGTAGTATGAATGTAGCATGTATGTAGTATGCATGTTGTATGTATGTAGCATGTAATTTTTTTTTTTTTTTTTTACATTCAACACATTAGCCGGATGATGGGACTACTACTGTCCCATCATTGGCTAATGTGTCAATCACTGTCATGGTAGCAGGCATCGCCCGATGGGACTTGTAGTCCCATCGGACGATGCCTGCACAGACCCCCAAAGCCTGCACAGCCCCCCGGCAGGCCGGCACAGCCCCCCGGAGCCTGCACAGCCCCCCGGCAGGCCGGCACAGCCCCCCAGCAGGCCGGCACAGCCCACCGGAGCCTGCACAGCCCCCCTGGCAGGCCGGCACAGCCCCCCGGCAGGCCGGCACAGACCACCGGAGCCTGCACAGACCCCCTGGCAGGCCGGCACAGCCCCCCGAAAGGCCCGTACAGACCCCAGAGAGGCTGTACAAGGGAAAAACAGGATTTTTCTTATTCCGATACCGGAAGTCCCATAGACTTGAATGGGACTTCCGGTATCGGAATCGGCGATACCGATACTTTTTTTTAAGATCGGCCGATCCATTCCGATCCGATACTTTGAAGTATCGGACGGTATCACTCAACTCTAATCACGAGACAAGGCGGGCCACCAAAAAGACCGACTCACCAGATCTCTAGTACCAAAAATACCTGGATGACCAGCCAATGCAGAGCAATGAACTTCAGACATCACTCTCTTCCTCCACTGGTCAGGAACATACAACTTTCCACTGGGACAATGCTCAGGTTTGTCCTCCTGAAACTCTTCCAGAGCACGTCTCAAATCAGGCGAGATGGCAGAAAGAACTACCCCCTCGCCTAAGATGGTAGCAGGCTTGGTCACAACAGGAGAATCAGCAAAGAAACTCCTAGAGAGGGCATCTGCCTTGACATTCTTAGTGCCAGGAAGAAAAGAGACCACAAAATCAAAACGTGTGAAAAACAAGGCCCACCTAGCCTGTCTAGGATTCAAGCGTTTGGCCGACTCCAGGTAAATCAAATTCTTGTGGTCAGTAAGGACCACGACCTGGTGTTTAGCTCCCTCCAACCAATGTCTCCACTCCTCAAATGCCCATTTCATGGCCAACAGTTCCCGATTCCCCACATCATAGTTACGTTCGGATGGGGAGAACTTTCGGGAAAAGAAAGCACAGGGATTCATTTTAGATGTCACAGGATCTTTTTGGAACAAAACAGCTCCTGCACCAATCTCAGAGGCGTCCACCTCTACCTGAAACGGGAGTGAGACATCAGGTTGCCGTAGAACCGGAGCAGAAGTGAATCTTCGCTTCAGCTCCTGAAAGGAAGAAACATTCTCCGGAGATCAATTCAGCACATCAGCACCCTTCTTAGTCAAATCCGTCAATGGCTTGGCAATACTAGAAAAATTAACTATAAATTTCCCATAAAATTTAGCAAAACCCAAAAACTTCTGGAGGGCCTTCAAAGAAGTGGGTTGAACCCAATCATAAATGGCCTATACCTTGGCCGGGTCCATTTCAATAGATGACGGAGACAAAATGAATCCCAAAAATGAAATCTTCTGTACTCCAAAAAGGCATTTCGATCCCATGACATACAGGGAATTCTCCCTCAAAATCCGGAACACAGTCCTAACATGTTCCACATGAGAGTCCCAATCCTTGGAAAAGATCAAAATATCATCCAGATAGATAATCAAAAATTTATCCACAAAGTCTCGGAAAATATCGTTCATGAAGGATTGGAAGACAGAAGGGGCATTAGTGAGCCCAAAAGGCATCACCAGGTACTCAAAATGCCCCTCCGGAGTATTAAACGCCGTCTTCCATTCATCCCCATGCCTAATGCGAATAAGATTATACGCCCCCCTGATGTCAAGCTTGGTAAACCAGCAAGCACCTTTAACTCTGGAGAACAGATCAGAAATCAGGGGTAACGGATACTGATATTTAACAGTAATTTTGTTGAGGGTACGATAGTCAATACAAGGCCTTAATGAACCATCTTTTTTAGCCACGAAAAAAACCACAGCACCTAAGGGTGAAGAGGATGGTCTAATATGACCCTTCTCCAACGACTCCTTAATATAGGATCGCATAGCCTCGTGCTCGGGTACAGATAAATTGAAAAGCCGACCCTTGGGGAATTTACACCCCGGGCTCAGCTCAATTGCACAGTCATAACTCCTATGAGGAGGCAAAGACGCAGACTCATTCTCACTAAATACATCATAAAAGTCAGCCAAATAGTCAGGAAGATCATGCGACTGGGGAGAGGTGGAGAAAACAGGAGCATCACTAAGGGCACACCGACAACCCCAACTCACCACAGACACAGATTTACAATCCAAAACTGGATTATGGATTTGCAACCAGGGAAACCCCAGAACAATGGTATCATGCAAATTATGCAACACCAAAAATCTGCAATTTTCTTGATGGTCTGGGGCGACCCGCATTACCACCTGGGTCCAAAACTGAGGTTTATTTTTCGCCAAAGGAGTCGCATCAATACCCCTCAAAGGGATAGGCGTCCGCAAAGGCGTCATAGGAAAACCACAACGTTTAGCAAAATCCAAGTCCATCAGGTTCAGAGCTGCTCCCGAATCCACAAAAGCCTTGGCGGAAAATGTGGACAGGGAGCAGATCAGAGTAATTGCCAGAAGAAACTTAGGTTGAACACCACCCACAGAAAACGTGTGAGCACAACGTTTCTCTCGTTTAGGTCAGACAGAAATAATATGTGAGGCATCTCCACAAAAAAAACACAGCTTATTATGCCTTCTGAACTCCTGACGTTGCGCCCTGGACAAAACTCTATCACATTGCATAGGTTCAGACACTTGTTCAACAGGTGGCAACACCTCTCGTGCGGTCTTGCGTTCACGCAAACGCCGATCAACCTGAATGGCTAATGACATAGAATCGTCAAGACCAGAGGGAACAGGAAATCCCACCATAGTATCTTTTACGGTTTCTGACAAACCTTTCCGAAAGAGAGCTGCCAAGGCATCATCATTCCAGGTAGTAAGGACTGCCCACTTTTGGAATTTTTGACAGTACAACTCTGCAGAATCCCGACCCTGGCTCAATGCCAACAGGGCCTTTTCAGCCTGATCAATAGCATTAGGTTCATCATACAACAACCCCAAGGCTTGAAAAAATGCATCCACATTATTTAGAATAGGATCATCAGGTTTCAAAGAAAACGCCCAATCCTGGGGATCGCCGCGCAGCAAAGAGATGACAATTTTAACCCGCACACATCAGGAGTAGGGATCTTTGGTTCAGCAGCATGTGAATGAGTAAGATAGGCGGAAATTCCCTGCACTTCCGCAGCGAGCTGCTCCACACGATCAGACAATTGCTTCATCTCCATTGAGAGAAAAAAAATTTCCCCCTATGGCCTCAGAGATATAGAGGAAAAAATATACACAAAGAAATTCTGACACTTTTTTTTTTTTTTTTTTTTTGCAATTCTTTCCTGCTATTGAGTACCCTAGGATCTGTGGTATGGCCTGTGATTCTGTTATGGATGAGTCACCGAAGGAGGAAAAAACAAAAATAATAGCTAAGTCCAGAAAACCAGAGAAGTTGGAAGCTATCGGATTGCAGACCCCTGAACCTATCCACAACAACTAGCAGTAGCCGTGGGGGGTTCCTATGGTGCCCTAGACCCCTCGATCACAGCCGGAGAACTAAATTAGCCTAAAGACAGAAAGGGGAAATCTAACCTTCCCCAGAGCAGACCCCAAAGCAATAGGCAGCCCCCAACATATAATGACTGTGAAGCAAGATGAAAAACACTAACACAGATAGAAAGATAGGTTGAGCAAATGATGGGGCCCAAGCTAACTAAATAGGACAAGATAGAAAAGCTGCTGTCTGCAATCCGCAAAAACCCTATCCAAAAATGAACCAACAGACTGATAGGAAAAACAGGCCCTGAAGTTGCTAGGCTTCAAAAAGACTATATCAGCACTCAGGTATATTCTGAAGACAGAGCCAGAGAGCAACAGATCAGAGACAAAAATGGAATTCAGCTCACCCCCGGCCGGGGATGGCTGAACTCCAAAAAAGCAAGGAAAACAAAACCAGAACTAAAGTGTACAAAAGGCAGAGCAAAACTTAGCTTTGAGAAGCAGAAATCAGGCTGGTCTCCAAGAATCCAGCAGGAAAATCACCAGCAAGGCAACAGGGTGTCGGCTGCCTTATATCCAGTCATCATTTCCTATGACCCAGTCATCATCTACCTGCTCAGCTGTTTGGTAATCAGCCTCACTACCTTCCTTCGCCAGAAGAGGGAGTTCATCAGACCTCACTGGTGAAGGGAAAAATGAACTCACAACATCCCCCCCTGGAAAGTGATGTGCGCATGTTGGAGTATCGCAATACGCTTGTAGACAATGTTAAGAGTGGTTTTTCCCAAGACAGCAGTGAGGCACACAGTGTGCAACCAGGTTGTAGACATCCAATCCAAGGTACGTCAAGGCATCTTCTTCAAAACATTAGCAGCAGCAGTGTAAATGGCATAAGCAATTTCTGTGAGTTGTTTAACACATTTTTCATTTCACAAGAGCTGTTTAAAAGATGAAAGCTGAGTTGTGATTGGTCGCTATGAGCAACAGTTTTCCTTGTAGACAGTTGTGGTAATTGAGGCCTATTATTCTTATAATTTCTATGGTGTTATTGTCCTTCTGTAAAGCTGGAAATAACACAATTTATTACCAAGCTGACACAGACTGCAGGGGGAGCCCAGGGGGAGCCTAGGAGGAGCCCAGTATCACACAGGATAGGATTAGATACACGTCTCAGCAAACAGTATCACACAGGAGAGGATTAGATACACGGTTCAGCAGTCAGTATCACACAGGATAGGATTAGATACACTGCTCAGCAGACAGCATCACACAGGAGAAGATTAGATACATGGCTCAGCAGTCAGTATTACACAGGATAGGATTAGATGGATAGGATCATATACATATATGGATAGGATCATATATAGGATCATAGGTTCATATACAGGTCAGCAGACAGTATCACATAGGATTGGATTAGATACACGGCTCAGCACACAGTATCACATAGGATAAGATTATATACATGGCTCAGCAGACAGTATCACATAGGATTGGATTAGATACACGGCTCAGCACACAGTATCACATAGGATAGGATTAGATACATGGCTTAGCAGACTGTATCACACAGGATAGGATTAGATACACGGCTTAGCAGACTGTATCACACAGGATAGGATTAGATACACGGCTTAGCAGACAGTATCACACAGGATAGAATTAGATACATGGTTCAGCAGACTGTGTCACACAGGATAGGATTAGATACACATCTCAGCAGACAGTTTCACACAAGATAAGATTAGATACACAGCTCAGCAACAGGATGTGCAAAAGGAGATGACATTTTCCATTCCAAGAATTCCACTCATTCCATCTGATTTGCCTTTTGATTTTAAAAGCCTCCAGTTTCCATTTCAACTGGCATTTGCGATGTCCATTAACAATGCTCAGTGACAGTCCTTGAAAGTAGTAGGGATTGATTTGCAATCTCCATGGTCAACTTTACTTGGCCTGTTCAATATTTGGAACTGCCAAAAATCTGTTCATCTTTGCACCGAAAGGAAAAACCAAAAATGTTGTTTATCAAAAGGCTCTTGAATGAGTTGAAAATAAAATACTATCAATACTTGGGTAATCATTTAGTTAATTTGTGTTGCAAATCTATAGTGTTGAATATATGATGTGAAATGTTTTTATTTGCAATATAATCATTATAATTTGTTATAACTAACTACAGTTAGTTACTGTGCACGGGCAACGCCGGGCTCTTCAGCTAGTAGTCTATAAAATTGAAGTTTGTACCATCTGAATGTTGCATGAGGTATGAGGTCTCTCAATTAAGAAGGCTTGCACCGCTCCCTTAACCACCAGATCCTCATTAAAACTTAAATTCCAAACTGTAAGTGCTGGGCCACACCCTGGTACCTCATGCATGGCCTTTGGCTGACTGTGTGCCATTATAACAGGTTCTACTGTGGGTCAATTGATCAGTCAACTACCTGTGTTACTATTCTTAAATTTTTCTATCAATAGTAGTCTATAAAACTGATGTTTGTGCCATCTGAGTGTGGCTGAAAAAAAAAAAAAAAATTGGAGGTAATGCATGAGGTGTGAGGTCGCCCAGCTAAGAAGGTTTACTCTGCTCCCTTAACCACCAAGTCCTCATTAAAACTTCAATCCCAAGCTGTAAATGCTGGGCCAGAGCCTGATACCTCATGCATTGCTCATGGCTGACTGATGTTGTGCCATTTGCAAATTTCTACTGTGGGTCAATTGATGCCACTTTTCCTGATGTCTGCCCCTAATTTTAGCTGTTTGGGAAGCTTTTTGTCACCCCTTAAGGTGTTGTCTATGAGTTTGGTTTTGCCTCCTTGTATCTAATGGGGTTTGGTGAACTGTTCGGCGAACAAAGGTCAGTTCTGTGAATCTGAACTGAACCTTGAAAGGATCGCTAATCAAAAGCCAATAATTAGTATGTCATCCCCGTGTCATTCCCTTTGTCAGATTATTTTTTATTTTACTTTATAATTTGTATTTATTTCCTTATTTGTTGTTAGGATTTGGGTTGGGCTTAGAGTAATGTTTTGGCTTATAGGGTTAGCAATGGGTTTCTGGGGTTAGGGTTGGGCTTAAGGTTAGGGTTGTGATTGGGATTAGGGTCGAGGTTGGGACAAGGGTTGGGGTTAGGGTTGGGCTTAGGGTTGGGGTTCTGGCTAGGTTTTTTCAAAAGTAGAAAAAAATATGACAATATGACCACTAGTGTTGAGAACAAGTGCTCGTTACTCGAGTTTGCATCGGGTTGTTCGGGTATGCATCGAGTACCTTGGGTGCTCAAGTGACATGCTCTAGTCTCCTCCCCGTATGTATCTTGGTTGTTCTACTTCCATTCTGATCCCTGCCGTGCACCTAAAGAGTAGTTTTCTCCCACTTATGGGGTATTGACGTACTCAGGAGAAAATAACAAATTTTTGGGTTCATTTTCTCCTTCTACCCTTGGGAAAGTAAAAATGTGGGGTTAAAGTAACATTTTTCGGAAAATAAGTAAAATGTTCATTTTTTTCTTCTTCCACATTCTATTAATTCCTGTGAAGCATCCAAAGGGTTACTAACTTCTTGAATGTGGTTTTGAAGACTTTGAGGGATGTTGTTTTTATAATGGTGTCCTTTTTTCTGTCATATAGATCCCTAAAGTCAATTCAATTGTAATGTGGTCCCTAACAAAATAGTTTTGAAAATTTTGTTGGAAAAATTAGAAATTGCTGGTTATCTTTGAACCCTTTTAACAAAAATGAAGCCGATGTACAGTAGACATATGGGAAATGTCATTTATTAACTATTTTGTGTGGTATAACTGATTTAAGGGCATAAAAATGTAAAGTTTGAAAATTTTCAAATTTTTTATCAAATTTTCTGTATTTTCATAAAAATCCGCAAATCATATCAGCCAAAACTTACATGAAGTATACAATTTGTCAAGAAAAATAGTTCTCAGAATCACTGGGATCGGTTGAAGCGTTCCAGAGTTATTATCACATAAAGTGACACTGGTCGGATTTAAAAAAAAAATTGGCCTGGTCATTAAGGTCAAAATGAACTCCATCACTAAGAGGTTAATATGTGATACTATTTATTTACATCCTGCAGGGTTTCTGCACATTGTATTTATTCTAGGTTATGTGTGTCTGTTAATGCCACAGTGTTTATGTGCACCTACACATTTCCCTTATTCTAACAGGTATGCAGGCTCTTGTTTTTTATTTTTGCTTCCGCCTCTTGTACTAATTACACTATGGGGAGTGGCTGCCTCTTTGGGCTATTCACCTCATCTAGTCAGCTTTCCACAGATAGGTGTTAAACAGAGTCAAGCACAGGTGCTACTTTGCCCCCATTATTTTGTGTCATGCTGGCACACAACAAGGTGAGATATTAGAGATAGGAACCATACTGATTAGGCACAGCTTGTTATGATGGGATGATTTTATGCTTTATTTTTTTTTTATAATATATCATCTAAGTACCCTTTGTGTTTTTACTTGTGTTACTATTTTTTTAATGCAGTGTTTCTGGGCATTGTTTTTATTCTAGGTTATATTTGTATGTTAATGGCCAAAATATGTACAGGTGCTTCTCACAAAATTAGAATATCAGCAAAAAGTTAATCTATTTCAGTTCTTCAGCACAAAAAGTGAAGCTCATATATTATATAGAGTCATTACAAACAGAGTGATCTATAGCATGTGTTTATTTCTGTTAATGTTGATGATTATTGCTGACAGCCAATCTAAACCCAAAAGTCATTATCTCAGTAAATTAGAATAGTTAACAAAAACACCTGCAAAGGCTTTCTAAGTGTTTAAATAGGTTCCTTAGTCTGTTTCACTAGGCTCCACAATCATGAGCAAGACTATTGACTTGACAGATGGCCAGAAGGTAGACATTGAGACACTCCACAAGGAGAGTAAGCCACAAAAGGTCATTGCTAAAGAACCTGGCTGTTCACAGAGTGTGGTAGAAAAAGGTGCACAAGCAACCGGGATAACCACAGCCTTGAAAGGATTGTTAAGAAAAGGTCATTCAAAAATTTGGGGGAGATTCGCAAGGAGTTGACTTCTGCTGGAGTCATTGCTTCAATAGCCACCACATACAAATATATCCAGGACATGGGCTACAAGTATCGCATTCCTTGTGTCAAGCCACTCATGACCAATACACAATACCAGAAGCGTCTTACCTGGGCCAAGGAGAAAAAGAACTGGACTGTTGCTCAGTGGTTCAAGGTGTTGTTTTCAGATGAAAGTAAATTGCATTTCATTTGGAAATCAAGGTCCAGAGGCTGGAGAAAGAGTGGAGAGGCACACAATCTAGTGTGATGGTTTGGGGAGCCACGTTTGCTGGTGTGGGTCTACTGTGTTTTATCAAGACCAAAGTCAGCGCAGCTGTCTACGCACTTCATTCTTCCCTCTGCCGACAAGCTTTTTGGAGATTGAAATTTCATTCTCCAGCAGGACTTGGCACCTTTCCACACTATCAAAAGTGCCAATACCTGGTTTAAAAACAACAGTATCACTGTGCTTGATTGGCCAGCAAACTTGCCTGACCTTAACCCCATAGAGAATCTATGGGGTACTGTCAAGAGGAAGATAAATGGCACCAGACCCAACAATGCAGATGAGCTGAAGGCTTCTATCAAAGCAACATGGGCTTCCATAACACCTCAGCAGTGCCACAGGCTGATCACCTCCATGCCACGCTGCATTGATGCAGTAATTGATGCAAAAGGAGCCCCAACCAACCATCACACAGTAACAAATCCTCCACCTCTAGGAGCCTCAGTGCAGAGAGCAGCTGCCCCTCCCCCAGACACACGCTGAACAGTGTTCTATGGAAAGTGAAACTAGTGAGGAGGGAAAATCGTCCTGTATTCTGAGACAGGCTGCTACCATCAGTATTTGTGTCATTAGAGACACAGTGCTCACACATACACTGCACCAAATCTGCTGCTGTGTGGAGACATCAGTGACACAGCTGTCTCATTCACACAGCAGAGGCTTTGTCACACAACAGATTAGATCAGTGACTGCCATCCCCTGTGCAGTTTAGAAGCTGCAGACCCCCATCACTGGCCATCACACAGTCTGTTCTCACTGCTACCAGCAGCCTGGGACAGTGAGGGAAGGAATTACTGATAATGAGATATGTATTGTAATCATGGAGTGGCCCAGAATACAGGACGATTTTCCCTCCTCACTAGTTTCACTTTCCATAGAACACTGTTCAGCGTGTGTCTGGGGGAGGAGCAGCTGCTCTCTGCACTGAGGTTGCTAAAGGGGGAGGATTTGTTAGTGTGTGATGAGGGCTTCTTCATGTGGATGGCGAGGGCCTGTAGCTATGGAGGGTGGGGTTGTTGCTATAGAGGGCAGGTTTGGAGTAGAGTAGGAGGTTACGACTAGTTCTCATTTCAATGCCATAACACCCCCCCTTGGACGTTCTGTTCAGAATATCTAGAAAACCGTGCAAACTAGTGACAGAAAGTAAATTACTAATTGTCATAATTTTCATAATTCTACAGCCCAGATATGTACTGAGTTTATGTGAAAAGCCTGGACAACCCCTTTAAATTCATAAAATACATAGCACTGTTCACATTACATGTAAGCATATGGCGAGTGTTTTCAGGGTATGGACAGAGTAAGACAATTCATATCCTCACAAAAGCTCCAGACCTATGTGAGACCTCCTGCCTGCTCTGTCAATTAGCTTTGAGGGAAGTACCTTACTTTTCTGATCGTAAGACGCACCGGACCATAAGACGCACTTAGGTTTTAGTGGAGGAATATTGAAAAAAATTTAAGTAAAAAATATGGTCATGATGCACTGTTATGGGGGGATCTGCTGCTGACTCTGTTATAGGGGTAATGTCCACAAATTCTGTACTAATGTCCCCCATCCTAGTATATTTTCCCCCCATCCTAATAGGTATGTCCCCATCCAGGCAAATATGATCCCCATCCTAGTATATATGTCCCCATCAAGATATATATGGCCCACCATCCAGGCATACATGGCCCCCCATTCTGGTATACATTGACCCCCATCCAGCTATACATGGCCTCCCATTCGGGTATACATGGCCCACCATCACACTGTACACATAAAAAAGTAAATGATTCTACTCACCTTCCCTCTTCTCCTGTTCTAATGCCGGCAGCTGACTTCAGCACATAAACAGTGCATGATGTCACTGCCATGTGCCCCCACACCGACATCAACTGTTGGAATATTCACTGCTCCCCACACCTGAAACTATGGGAGTTGGGAGCAGGGAATATTCATTTTCCTTAACAGCGGATACACGTGATCGCTCAGCTGCTGCAATAAGCAGGCGGCTGCGGCTAACACGTGTGCCAGCTATTAAAGAGAATGAATATTCACTGTTCCACATGCCCACAGTCCCACCCACCTCTCACCGAAGGCTTCAGTACATAGAGATGGAAGAAACTATGGGGTTGGGGAGCATTGAATATTCATTTTCTTTAATAGCAGGCACACGTCTTAGCCACAGCTGCCAGCTCCTGCCTCCTGTGACCCGCTCCTCTGCCGCAGCTCCTTCCTACAGCCAGCCGGACTATAAGGTACAGTATATTCGGACTATAAGATGCAACCCCCACTTTTCTCCAAAGTTTTTTGGGTAAAAAGTACGTCTTATAGTTTGCAAAATACAGTAATTGAAGAAACTGAGAATATCACAGGAGGGATAACATCTCTGCTGTTTTCAGAGGAACTTGTGAGGAGGAGAGACGATACGACACTCATGTGCTGCCATTTTCTAATCGAGAGCATGTAAGTCCTGCTGCTCATAAACACTGTGTTAGAAAACTATGTCATCCCTCCTCAGTCCTCACAACTTGATGTGTCTGCCTGATCCTGGTTTATGGATACAGCTGAAACATTATCCCGGCTGTGTCTCGTCTCCTCATATCTAACAGACAAAGTAGGCAGGAGAGTTAACATGCAGTTCTCTGTACTCATACAACTGTCCTGCACTTTCTTTAAGGCAGGTTTTCTTTTTACTAGTTCATTGACATCAAATTGAATAAACCTAATAATATCCCCCTAGACAACAAAATATATAATTAATTTGAAGTACTGTATGTGTCAATTTATTGTGCTAATGTATTTTTTCATTATTTAATTTTCTTTATTTCCTGGAAAAACCCTTTAATCGCTGTATAAATGAAAGGCTGTACAGTACAAATTTCTAATACACTTACGCCAAGATTCATGAAGACTGGTGTGAACAGGGGCATGTTGCAATCAGACGTTCCTGATTTTGGCAGAGGTAGGCAAAACTGGTGTGAAAATGCCAAAAGTTGGAAAATGATTTTGAAAATTTACCAAGCTTCTAATGTGATTTACGGTACATTTGAATTCTGGTGTAATCATTTTGATGAATTGAGGCCTTAGCTTCTCAATTCCTTGTCCTAGGCCACACAGCTTTCTGCAGATCACACCCAGTTTCATGCCCCTTCCTCACCCATAAAATAAAACTAACCAAAATTTTCCTGCAGTCCTATGAAATACCACAAATAGCACACAATGATACAGTTGTGCTCAAAAGTTTACACACCCAGGCAGAATTTTTGCTTTCTTGGCCTTTTTTCAGAGAATATGAATGATAACACCAAAACTTTTTCTCCACTCATGGTTAGTGGTTGGGTGAAGCCATTTATTGTCAAACTACTGTTTTTTCTCTTTTTAAATCATAATGACAACCCTAAACATTCAAATGACCCTGATCAAAAGTTCACATACCCCATTTCTTAATACCGTGTATTGCCCCCTCTGACAGCTTGAAGTCTTTTGTTGTAGTTGTGGATGAAGTTCTTTATTTTCTCAGATGGCAAAAAGCCTCCAGTTCCTGTAAATTCCTGGGTTGTCTAGCATGAACTGTGCGCTTGAGATCTCCCCAGAGTGGGTCAATGATATTGAGGTCAAGAGACTGAGATAGCCACTCCAGAACCTTCACTTTGTTTTGCTGTAGCCCAATGACAGGTCAACTTGGCCTTGTGTTTTGGATCGTTGTCATGTTGGAACGTCAAAGTACGTCCCATGTGCAGCTTCCAGGCTGGTTATTGTAAATTTGCCTCCAATATTTGCTGATAACGTGCTGCATTCATCTTTCCTTTTACTTTGACTAACTTTCCTGTGACTTTGTTGCTCATACATCCCCAAAACATCAGCGACCCACCTCCATGCTTTATAGTAGGAATGGTGTTCCTTTCATCACAGGTTTTGTTGATCTCTCTCCAAATGTAATGTTTATGGTTGTGGCCAAAAATTTAAATTTTGGTTTAATCACTACTAATTACCTTGTTCCAGAAGTTTTGAGGCTTGTCTCTGCACTGTTTTGCGTATTGTAGGAGAGATACTTTGTGGCATTTTTGCAGTAATGGCTTTCTTCTGGCGACTCGACCATGCAGCCCATTTTTCTTCAAGTGCCTCCTTATTGTGCATCTTGAAACAGCCACACCACTAGTTTTCAAGAGTCTGGTGTTTAAGATGATGTTATTTGTGGGTTTTTCTTTGCATTCCAAACAATTTTCCTGACAGTTGAGGATGAAATTTTTGATGGTCTACCTGACTGTGGTTTTGTTTTTACAGAGCCCCTGATTTTACATTTGTTAATCAAAGTTTGAATGCTGCTGACTGGCATTATCCATTCTTTGGATATCTTTTTGTATTCCATTCTTGTTTCTTGTTTTATACAGTTCAACTACCTTTTCCCGTAGATTCCATTGCTTTCCCCATGATTCGCTATCCAGAATCAGTGGCTGGATGAAAAATGCAAGAGTCTGTCTGTAATTCCAGAAACTCACTCAGCTTTTATGCACACACACTGATTACAAGCAAACAGATTACAGGTGAGGATGTTACCTTTAGTAGCAAGTCAAACCCATTTGTGTCAACTTCTGTGCATGTTATCAGGCCGAAATCACCAGGGTATTTTCATTGGGGTCATTAGAAAGTTTTGGATTGTCATTATGATTTAAAAAGAGAAAACACAGTAGTTTGACAATAACTGGCTTCACCGCACCACTAACCATGAGTGGAGAAAAAGTTTTGGTGTTATCATTCATATTCTCTGAAAAAAGGCCAAGAAAGCAAAAATTCTACTGGGGTATGTAAACTTTTGAGCACAACTGTATCTCTTTGACTGCTGACAATATAGGATGTGTTATATGGGTATTTCTCAAGATTACAGAATATATGGAGATTACACACCACACTGAGGTAGAACTTCTATCTTTCTGCAAATACAGGGGTTTAATGCTCTTAACATGTAGGAGCTTTTCACAAAATTAGAATATCATCAAAAAGTTAATTTATTTCAGTTCTTCAACACAAAAAGTGAAACTCATATTATATAGAGTCATTACAAACGGAGTGATTTATTTCCAGTGTTTATTTCTGTTAATGTTGATGATTATGGCTGACAGCCGATATAAACCCAAAAGTCATTATCTCAGTAAATTAGAATAATTAAAAAACACCTGCAAAGGCTTCCTAAGTGTTTAAAAAGGTCCCTTAGGGTACCGTTACACCTAGCGACTCACCAGCGATCCCGACCAGCGATATGACCCGGTCAGGATCGCTGGTGAATCGCTGGGTGGTCGCTAGTGAGCTGCCACTCAGGCAGATCTCACTAGCGACATCGCTGGGGATGGGGATCGCTACTTACCTGTCAGACGCAGCGATCCTGCGTCCTCCCGCCCGGCTCCACGCGTCGCTCGTCGTCACAGCAGGAAGCGCCGCAGGAAGTGGACGACGAGGAATGGTCCAGGAGCTTCTCGCGCGATCAGCGATAACCAGCGGGGGAGCCGGTCGGAGGTAAGTATCACATGCAGCGATATCGCTAGCAATATCGCTGTAACGTCACAAAATCGGTGACTTTACAGCGATATTGCTAGCGATATCGCAGTGTGTAACGGGGGCTTAAGTCTATTTCAGTAGATGCCACAATCTTGGGGAAGACTGCTGACTTGACAGATTTTCAGAAGGCAGTCATTGACACACTCCACAAGGAGGGTAAGCCACAAAAGGTCATTGATAAAGAAGCTTATAGAAAGAACACCGTGAGCACAACTCAAGATGGTGCTAAGGTTAGGTTCCCAAACCGTTATAGCAACAAATATGAACCTAGCACTCAACTTAAAGGTATTTGTAAGGCGGTTTATTGTAGTACACGAAAAAAGACGTTTCGGTCAATGTGACCTTCTTCAGTTACTACAAGGGTAAATATAATTACAAAACAAAACGTCATATAAAACAGAAAAAATAACAAAGGAAAAAACAAGGGAAAACAGAATTATATACATACAATAGTCAAAATGGTCATACAAAAATAGGATAAATTGGTTGCAGATAATGCCAGGTATCCCACACTGCCCATATCACGCCAAATAATTTAAAAAGAGCCATAGAAAATATATAGCAGCAATCCATAAGAATATCAAACATACCGTGTGGTATATAGATTGTGTAGAGCTTATAGGCATCTATCAGAAAGGACGATGGTGCTTTAGGCATCTAAAAAACAAGATGCGGTAAAATGGAGCATATGATAGTAGTTGTGAATCATGTAGCAGGAAAAAAAAATAAATAAATAAAAAAACGCCTCATCCAGGCGTAGAGTTCTAATATCAGTGATGGTAACAATACGTTTCACTCTTTGATATTGTGATTTAGGTATTGCCCGTTTGGAGGAGGGAGGATGGAGACTGACCTGTATATTAAAAGTACAGACCGGAACAGCCTCCTCCATTTTGAAAGTCTCCATCCTCCCTCCACCAAACGGGCAATACCTAAATCACAATATCAAAGCGTGAAACGTATTGTTACCAACACTGATACTAAAACTCTGCGCCTGGATGAGATGGCCAACAAATTTGTAGAAAGAGGATATCCCCCCTCTTTACTAGAAGCATCAAGAGATACCCCCACACGATCACAAGAGGGAATGACGAACCGCATTCCGTTTGTACATACGTTCCACCCCTTTGCCTATATTATCCACAAGTCCATTCGTAAAAATTGGCATTTACTTTCCACAGCTCATCCTGATGTTCGAGAATTTCAAAATCCATTTCTCCCCTGCTTTAAACGAGCACCCAATCTGAAGGACTCCCTGGTCAAAGCAGACATTGGCCCTAAATCCACTATTCACAAACAACGTTTTCTACATAAACCTAAAATGGGAACTTTCCCATGCCTACATTGTGTCCAATGTAACAATGTTCTCAATGGAGATAAATTTGTACACCCCCATTCTGGCAAAGAATTTAAAATCTCCAATTTCTTTACATGTGATTCTGCCTATGTGATATATCTCATTAAATGTCCCTGTGGTCTCTTATATGTAGGGGAAACTTCACAACCTATACGAGATCGAATATCAAAGCACAAATCAACAATTACGGTAGGTGCAAAAATCTTCTTCTTCCCATTCCCCACCACTTCATTACCCAGGGTCATAACATCTCACAACTTCGATTTCAGGTAATTGAACAGGTGCCACCTCCCCGATGGGGTGGTAACAGGATCCTTCACCTCAAAAAACGAGAGCCATTTTGGATCCATACCTTTGAAACTATGAGCCCGAGAGGGTTAAATAGGGATTACGAAATATCAGCCCCTTCCAAAATTAGAGTCAACAGTCAGTGTATTTAATGTTTTTTTTTTTTTTTTTGGTCCGACCTGTTTATTATGCTACTTTCGTGAATATTCGTTTTTCTAGGAGCCTTCTTGATGCCATAATATACTAACGTATTCCTCTCTTTCTCACAGAGTCGATTATATTAATGTGGTGGAATTGGACGCCACTGCTACAAGCCTGTATGCAGGATCAGATGGCCGGTGGACACCGCATCTGGAGGCACGTTTGCCCCTCTCCTATATACCGACAAGGTAAATACTTAGTGCTGATATGTACCTATTAACAGGGGAGGTGATACTATTTATGCACACATTGCAATAATGCTCCCCCTTGCTATATCCTCCATAGCTCATTACCTTACAGAGATCATTCTCCTCAGTAAGTATTTTTTTTTTCCTGCTACATGATTCACAACTACTATCATACGCTCCATTTCACCGCATCTTGTTTTTTAGATGCCTAAAGCACCATCGTCCTTTCTGATAGATGCCTATAAGCTCTACACAATCTATATACCACACGGTATGTTTGATATTCTTATGGATTGCTGCTATATGTTTTCTATGGCTCTTTTTAAATTATTTGGCGTGATATGGGCAGTGTGGGATACCTGGCGTTATCTGCGACCAATTTATCCTATTTTTGTATGACCATTTTGACTATTGTATGTATATACTTCTGTTTTCCCTTGTTTTTTCCTTTTTTTTTTTTCCCTTTGTTATTTTTTCTGTTTTATATGACGTTTTGTTTTGTAATTATATTTACCCTTGTAGTAACTGAAGAAGGTCACATTGACCGAAACGTCTTTTTTCGTGTACTACAATAAACCGCCTTACAAATACCTTTAAGTTGAGTGCTAGGTTCATATTTATTGATAAAGAAGCTGGCTGCTCACAGAGTGCTCTATCCAAGCATATTAATGGAAAGTTGAATGGAAAGAAAAAGTGTGATAGAAAAAGATGCACAAGCAACCGGGATAACAGGAAAGGATGGCTAAGTTAATGTCATTCAAAAATTTGTGGGAGATTCACAAGGAGTGGACTGCTGCTGAAGTCATTGCTTCAAGAGCCACCACACACAGATATATCCAGTACATGAGCTACAAGTGTTGCATACCTTGTGTCAAGCCACTCATGACCAATAGACAACGCCAGAAGCATCTAACCTGGGCCAGGGAGAAAAAGAACTGGACTGTTGCTCAGTGGTCCAAGGTGTTGTTTTCATATTAAAGAGTAAATTTTGCATTTCATTTGGAAATCAAGGTCCCAGAGTCTGGTAGAAGAGTGGAGAGGAACACAATCCAAGCTGCTTGCGGTCTAGTGTGAAGTTTCCACAATCAGTGATGGTTTGGGGAGCCATGTCATCTTCTGGGGTAGGTCCACTGTGTGTTATCAAGACTAATGTCAGCACAGCCATCTACCAGGAAATTTTATAGAACTTCAAGCTTGTCTCTGACAACAAGCTTTTTGGAGATGTAAATTTCATTCTCCAGCAGGACTTGGCACCTGTCCACACTGCCAAAGGTACCAATACCTGGTTTAGAAACAACAGTATCACTGTGCTTAATTGGCCAGCAAACTCGCCTGACCTTAACCCCATAGAGAATCTATGGGGTATTGTCAAGATAAAGATGAGAGACACCAGTCCCAACAATGCAAATGTGATGAAGGCTGCTATCAAAGCAACCTGGACTTCCATAACATCTCTGCATTGCCACAGGCTGATCGCCTCCATGCCACGCCTCATTGATGCAGTAATTGATGCAGAAGGAGCCATGACCAAGTATTGAGTGTATTTACTGAACATACGTTTCAGTAGGCCAACATTTCGGATATTAGTTTCAATGGTTTTATTGAAAAGGAAACCTCATAAAACATGAAATACATTCATATTAGAGTACAAGGATCCCCTCGCAGGGGGAAATATACAAGAAAAGACACAATATGTCAGACGTTATCCTTGACTTCGTAATCTACATTTTTAGAAATTTGTAGAAGAACAATTATAACACGACTAATCTAGTCTTAATGAGGTGGGGAGCGTGAGAGGGGAGTATGTAATGAGTGTCAATAGTATAGAGTAAATAGACGTGAGGTACTAGAGAGTTTGTTTTAGAGACTATAATTGTAAGAGACAACTACCATGTCAGCCCGCTATGCAGATAAAGATATCATCCTGGAAAGGTCATCATCCCCATAAGCCTGAATCCAAGGGTCCCAGATATTTCGAAAAGCATCGAGTGAATCAGATCTGATAGCTTCCATTTTCTCGTATAACATTATCAAATTAACCCTTCTCTTCACCTGCGTTATTGATAGTGTACTAGTCTTCCATCTGCTAGCTATGTGGTTTCTCGTTGCCATAGCAATAAAGTCAATAAGACGGCAGGTCCCAGTATTGGCATTGATTGGTCTGTCTCCTAGCAGTAGTACTGACGGCGACAGAAGCAATTTCTTACCCAATATATTGTCAATTAGTTTTACCACATCTTTCCAGAGAAACTTTACTACCGGGCATGTCCACCATATGTGGAGGGTATCCCCACTATCCGTGCACACTCTAAAACAACCGCCAGGGACTGAATGGTAGATATTGTGCAGGAAGCTAGGTACGTAGTGTATCCTATGGAACAGTTTAAGAGATGTTTCGGTGAGTGAAACTTGATTGCTACCCCTCATTATATTCTCGTAACACCTGTACCACCTTTGAGGTGTGAGGGAGATTTGTACGTCTGCTTCCCATTGTAGGTCTGCTTCCCATTGCTCCATAGATTTCAATTTAAAGCCGTCTCTAGGTTGATTAAATGTAGAACAGAGATGGGATATAAGGCCATTACTCAGGGGGTCATATAAACATTTTAACTGGTATGTTGTAGGTTTTATGTTTGGTGAGCCTACTGTTTTGCAGAAAATGGAAAATTTGTTCCAGTCTGAAAGCCTCAGACCTTGGGACTTGATATTTCGCGACAAACTCTTGTTTTGACATTAGTTTAAAGTGAGTCGATAAATTCTGCAGCCTAGTTAATTTATTCTGGTGCCACCACGAGTGGTTCCGAGATGTAATTCCTGGCGGAAACATGGGGTTATTAAACAAGTTTAAAAGTGGGGAGGGGTGAGATTGTAGTGCGAATTGGAATCTGTTCGCTCTCCAGAGACGCAGGGAGTGAGAAGTATACGGCGAATGAAAGGCTAGATCCTTCGGTAAGGGTCCTGTGGCCCAGATTAGGCTCTCCAAGGAATAAGGTACTATTTGTGAGTTTTCTATTTGCGGCCAGATGTGAGTGTGTTGTTCTGCGTTGACCCCTGCCAGCTGGGCAATCTGGGCCGCCTTGTAACAAAGAGTAAAGTTTGGCAGAGAGACTCCTCCCTGTCTTTTATGTCTGAACAAAATTTGCTGAGAGATACGGGGCTTTTTATTTTTCCAGATAAAACGTGTTATGTGCAAGTATCATTTTGAAAGTCATCACAGGCACTGGAATGGGCAGAGATCGAAACAAATATAGGAATTGAGGCAAAGTGACCATTTTAATCGAATGGACTCTTCCTAAAAAAGTGACAGACGGGGAGGACCATTTTGATAAAGATTGCGATAGTTTTTGGAGAAGAGGGGTGTAGTTATGCTTAAATAACGTGGTTTTGGATAGTGTAAGGTTGATTCCTAGGTAGGTGATATAGCGCTTCGCATGGCGGAAATGGAAGTTCTCTAATATTGAGGTTTGTTCAGTAGGGGAGGTATTAAGGAGCATGATTTCTGATTTATCAACGTTAACCTTCAAACCAGAAATTTCCTCAAAGTGTTTAAGTGTATTTATAAGATTAGGCAGGGACACATGTGGGTTCGTCAGAGTCAAAAGAAGATCGTCGGCAAACAGACTGACCTTGTATTCATGTTTACCTATAGTTTGGCCTGTGATATCGGGGTGTAGGTGGATCTTTTGCGCCAATGGTTCCATTACCATAGAGAATAGAGCGGGAGACGAGGCAACCCTGCCTAGTTCCCCTATGAATAACTATTGGTTCTTGAGAAGTTGAGGGTAGGTTTAAATACGCTACTGGGTTATTGTAGAGGAGTTTGAGTGAGTTGATTAATTGTTGCGATATCCCCAATTTGTGCATTATATTAAACATATATGACCATGTGACTGTATCAAAAGCTTTTTCTATATCTAAAGCAAGTATAGTTAAAGGGGTTTTACGTTTGTTGACGCTATGAATAAGATTTAGGTTTTTACGTATATTATCCGGGGCCTGCTTGTTGGAATGAATCCAACCTGATCCCTGTAAATAAGGCTAGGTAGGCATTTATTAATCCTGTTGGCTATTATGGAGGAAAAGATCTTGAGGTCCACATTCAAGAGGGATATTGGCCTATAGTTTTTCGTGAGTAACGGGTCTCTCCTGTTTTGGGATAACAGTGATATGTGCAGTGTAAAATTCCAGCGGCATTGTTTGGCCTGTTAGTATGTTATTGCAGTAGATTTGAATATGTTTAAGCAAGATGTTTGAGAATTTTTTATAGTATAGTGCGGTCAATAATTCTTAATAAATATAATTCTGGATTAATTATTCAACGGCTCATATACAAAAAAAAACAATCCTTAAAAGATACTTTATTGACCCCTCTTTCTGGGTGAGAAGTGTAGGGGTCAGTAAGGGTCAGCCCACGTGGAGCGGGGGCACCAGAGTAACGTAGGGTGTAAAAGCTCCGCTGTCAGGCAGGGAGACATCTAAATAGGGTTATTTAGACCCCTTTTCCTCCCAAAGCAAATGTTTACAAATCTGCCAAAAATTAGAGTTTTTTCCAGTTACTATTCCTTATATTTTTGTCTTGGTGGTTTGTGGCATGGGGTTATTATCTATTATATTTTTGTCCCCGGCCATCTGTTGTACTCCAAGCTAATGTTATTTAGATAGGAGTCAACAGGGTGATTAGGGAGAGCTGCCAAGGAGCGGGGGCGCCATTTGCGTATCAAGAGGGTGCCAACCTACGCTGTCAGGTAGGAGAGAGATATAGGGCCCTATAGGGACAAATAGGTTTGTGACCCTCTACCTGACATTGGAACGACTCTCTAGTGTTTGTGGCTGGATTTTGAAAATCAGCAATAAGCCTATTTTTGTTTGCCTGTTTTTTGAAGTTTTGAAAACTTTTTAATGATTGGTCAATAAAGTATCTTTTAAGGATTGATTTTATAGTGCGGTCAATCCATCAGGCCCCGGAGCTTTCCCAACTTTTAGGTGGCTTATTGTGGATGTGATTTCCTCTTCGGAGATAGGAGAGTGTAATGTGGCAGCGTAAGTCGGGGTAAGGGAAGGTAGTGGCACATTACATAAAAAGTCCTCCAGTTTGGGCAATGAGAAATTTGCAGTGTATAATTTTTGGTAGTAATTTTGAAACGTTTTATAGATTTTATTAGGATTAAAGGTAGTTTGAGACTGTTCGTCTTTTATAGAAAAAATAGAGTTTATTCGCTCTTTCTGTTTTAGTTTTCGAGCAAGCATATTCCGTCCATTTAATTAGAGAATAGATAAAATGTCGCTTGCGTCCACCTAATTGCTCTTTCTATGCGGGTCGTTAGCAAAGTGTTTAGCTTTAGTTTTAAATCATAAATTTGCTTAGTTAAGTATAATGAGGGGTGTAACTGGTTGGCGGTTTCTAATTTATAGAGTTCGCTCTCGAGAATCAGTTGCTCCTGAAGACGATTTTTCTTTTTTTGGGATGCTATCCTAATGAGTACGCCAGTGATATATTTTTTATGGGCCATCCACACACTACCCATAGAGGTGTCAGGGGTAATATTAGAGAGGAAAAAGGCATTAAGCTCCTGTTCAACCAGTAGTCGAGTCTGAGGATCGGACAATAAGGATTCATTCAATCTCCATGTGTACAGACGTGTATTCGCTACGCCCAGTTTAAATACAGATATATTTTCCGAGTTGGTGAGAACCCAGTCTATCCTGGAGTATGAATGAAAAACCCTAGAAAAATGTGTAACCTCTTGACTGTCTATGGGATTCTCTCCATGTATCAACCAAATGATGGGCTTGGAGGATATTTTCAAGTATAACTTTATCCTTCCTTGACATGTTGGACCTCTTATTATTGGAGCTAACAAGGGTTGGGTTTAAGATCAAGTTAAAATCACCCCCCATATGATAGAATCATAGGAGATGGACCTTAGGGATTTTGCAATAGATTTAATTGTTTTCATTTGTAATGTCGGAGGTGCATAGCAATTAACAAGACAGAGTTGCTTCTCCTGTACCGTGCCCCAAAGGATTATGTATCTACCCTCTGTGTCCACAGCCATACCTTCCTGCAAAAATGGGAAAGAATTATGGAGCAGTATGGCGACTCCTCTCGTTTTTTTATCATGAGAGGCAAGAAAAAATCTCGAGTAAAGCTTATGGAAAAATTTGGGGGATGAGTTATTGGAAAAATGAGTTTCCTGTAGGAATAGTACAACAGGGGAATTTTTCAGGTAGTCAATAAAGGCGCGTTTTCTTTTTATCAGAGAAATGAACCCCCTAACATGGTGTGAAAGTGTCTTAAGCATTTGGTTTAATTAAATAGGTCTAAATAAATCTCTAGCATAATAACATCCAGGGTGGATAGCTGTTTCTGACAGTTTGAGCAGACACATACAGGGGTTGGACAAAATAATGGAAACACTTGGAAACATCAACAAAAGTTAGTTTAATATGGTGCAGGTCCACCTTTTGCGGCGATTACAGTCTCAATTCTCCGAGGTATGGATTCATACAAGGTGTGTATTGTTTCCAAAGGAATTGTAGCCCATTCTTCAGTTAAAACACCCTCCAGTTCTTTGAGCAACGATCGTGGCGGAAATTGATGTCTAACTTGAATCTCTAAAATCGACCATAAATGCTCAATAATGTTGAGGTCTGGGGATTGTGGGGGCCAGATGAGATGCTCAGCTTCATTATAATGTTCCTCGTGCCACGCTTTAATGATTCTAGCTGTGTGAATTGATGCATTATCATCCTGAAAGATGGCGTTCCCCTCCAGGAACAGTGCTTGAACCATAGGATGCACTTGGTCGCCCAAAATGCCTAAATAATCTCGGCTGTTAATTCTTCCATGAAGGGATATCATTGGCCTGGCGGATCTCCACGAAGTAGCACCCCAGATCATCACAGAACCTCCACCATGTTTTACGGTTGGGAGAAGGCAGTCTGGATGGAATGCTTCTTTCGGCTGTCTCCAAACGTACACTCGGCCGGAGGTCGGAAATAGGGTAAACAATGATTCATCTGAGAATATCACATGTTTCCACTGCTCGAAGGACCAATTCTGGAGGATTCTACACCACTCTAAATGCTTGGAAACATTTGTCATTGAGAGCAGCGGTTTTCTAATTGCAGCTCTTCCGTGGAATCCAGATTTGTGCAGCTCCCGACGAACAGTTTTCGTGGAAACTGGGTTCTGTAGGTGTTCATTGAGCTCAGCAGCGATTTTCAGAGCCGTGGTCTTGCAATCCTCTCTCACAATTCACTTTAGAGTCCGACAGTCTTTCTCAGTCAACTTCAACTTTCGGCCGGACCTGTGCTTTGCTGCGCACGTTTTTCATTCTCTTTCAAACGCAGTACCGCTTGACATGCCAAGCATTCGGGCACTTTCTGTTACACTAGCGCCTGCCATACAAGCACCAACATTTTGGCCTCTTTGAAAATCCGAGAGGTCTGCCATTGGTATCAGGTTCTCATCAGTGTTCTTACAATTCTGCAAAACAAACAGTTAATTTACATACACATATTACATAACACAAATAATCAACTACAAAACATTACCATATGTCACGGTTTGCATGTTTATAACATGTTCGAAAATTATGATGCCAAAACGTTAGGTGTTTCCATTATTTTGTCCAACCCCTGTAGATGTTAGTGGTCTGCTGGAGATCATTTTGTAGGGCTCTGGCACTGCTCCTCCTGTTCCTCCTTGCACAAATGAGAAGGTTGCAGTCTTGCTGCTAGGTTGTTGCCCTCCTACGCCCAGCTCCATGTCTCCTGGCATACTGACCTGTCTCCTGATATCTGCTCTATGCTCTGGACACTGCTGACAGACACATCTACCCTTCGTGCCACAGCTTGCATTGATGTGCCTTCCTGGATGAGCTGCACTACCTGAGCAACTTCTGTGGGTTGTAGACATCACCTCATGCTACTGTACTGTACATCTATGGGTGAGAGCAATGACAAAATGCAAAAGTGACCAAAACAACAGCCAAAAGCATGATAACAGAGAAATGGTCTGTGGTTACCCCCTGAAGAACCACTTGTTATAGTGGTTGTTTTGCTAATTGCCTATCATTTCTACCTGTTGTCTGTTCCATTTGCACAACAGCAGGAGAAATAGATTCACAATTGATGTTGCTTCATAACTGGACAGGTTAATTTCACAGAAGTGTGATTTGAGTTACATTTTGTTGTTTAAGTGTTCACCTTTATTTTTTTGAGCAGTGTACTAACCAAAAAGGAATCAATAGTCATTATATTTCCCTCGTATTAGTTAAGCACATGGGGAAGGCAACCTGTGGGCATACTATTACACAATAACCAATACATTGACTAAGCAGCTTAAAGGGGTTATCTGGTCTTTGCTAAAAGTCTGCAGTGACATAGAGTGATTGCAGACTTCTGAATCATCACAATGTGCTTACCACACGCTGTCAGGATTCTCAAGTGTTGGTGACCAGAGTTTGTGGTCACATTACTACCTGCTCTCGCCACTGACACTGGATAATACTGACATTGTGTGGTATACAAGTTGGTATGAATCAGAAGTCTCACCCACTTGGCATGTTTCGTGTTTTGCTACCTCACAACCTGAAATTTCACTGTTTTTTTTGAGGGTTTGGATCATTTCATGTAAAGAGTATGTCTACAACTGTGAACATTTGATTTTCTTTTTATTATGATGCAAACAACAAATAGGACAAACAAACAAAAAACTTCATTTTGCATAACTATTCACCCCTCTAAAGTCAGTACTTTGTAGAGCCTCCCTTTATAACTACAACAACAAGTGGCTTTGGATAATTCTCTATTAACATTCCACATCTTGCTATTGGGATTTTTGCCCATTCCTCAAGACAAAACTGCTCCAGCTCCTTCAAGTTACATGGTTTCCTCTGGTGAACAGCAATATTCAAGTCTGACCACAGATTCTCAGTTGGATTAAGGTCTGGGCTTTGACTAGGCCACTCCAAAGCATTTACATGTTTCTCCTTAAACCACTCAAGTGTTCCTTTAGCAGTATGCTTTGGGTCATTGTCTTGTTTAAAGGTGAACCTCCATCCCAGTCTCAAATCACTGACAGACTGAAACGGGTTTTGCTCAAGAATATCCCTGTATTTTGCACTATCCATCTTCCCCTGGACTGCTGCCATTAAACATCCCCACAGCATGATGCTGCCACCACCATGTTTCACTGTGGTGATGATGTTCTTGGGGTGATGAGCTAGTTAGTTTGGTGCCAGACATAGCGTTTACCTTGGTGACCAAAAGGTTACATTTTTGTCTCATTTGACCACAGCATGTTCCTCCATATATTTGGTGAGTCTCTCACATATCTTTTGTCAAACTCAAAACAAGCCCTACAATTTTTGTGTGGTGTGTAAGTAAAGGTTTTTTCTGCCCACTTTTTCATAAAGGATCCCTCTATGGAGTGTATGGCTTTTTGTGGGCATATGGAAAGATACTCCAGTCTTTACTAGGGAACTCTGCAGCTCTTTCAACGTTACCTTTGGTTGCTGTGCTGCCTCTCTGATTAATACCCTACAAGCTCAATCTGAGAGTCTTGGCAGGTTTGTTGTGGTACTTTGTTTTTTCAATTTAATGATAATGGATTTGATGGTGCTCCAGGGGATTATCAGAGATTGGGACTTTTTTTATAACCCAACTCTGATTTGTACTTCTGAACAACTGTGTCCCTGACTTGTTTGGAGAACTCCTTCGTCTTCATGGTGTTTGATTAGTGGTGCCTCTTACTTAATAGTTTTGCAGCCTCTGTGGCCTTTCAGAAAAGGTGTGTATATACTGACAGACCATATGAGACTTAGATTGTACACAGGTGGACTTTAGAGATGAGCGACTTTGCCTTTTTTATGGTCGAGTCGGGTTTCATGAAACCCGACTTTCTCAAAAGTCAGGTCGAACGAAATCGGACGACTATAGTGAAAAGTCGGAGGCCAACTGAAACACAAAACCCAATGCAAGTCAATGGGGAAGCAAAGTCAGCAGGGAGTGGAGGACAGTAAACACACCTACAGTGCCCATTTCAATGCCATAAACATCAATTCTTATTACTGAAGCTTGTCAACCTTAATTTACTTCATAATAATAGTTACACATTGAAAACTGGGGGTTATTTGGCTAAAGTTGTGGGGGGGTAGGGCTGGCTCCAGGTTTTCGTGTGCCCTGGGCCAAAGAGTGTCAGTGCGCCCCTTTAACACATACCACAACTCATGATGCTCCGATACGGCACAGAAATAAAGGTATAGTACAATGACAAATACTTCACTGCTTACGTGACATGACTGATCTATTTTAAATTGTACAATAGCTCAAAAAAAGGACAGTATATTACTCCATACAGTATTATGGCCACCACATTGTGCGCCATACAGAATAATGAGCCCCATATATTTCTCCATACAGAATAATTGGACACATATAATGTTCCATACAGTATATGATGAGCTCCACATAATGCTACAGTATATGATGGTCCCCATGGACAATGCTCCAGTGTGTTATGGGCCCAAATAATGCTCCACATATAATGGGCTCCATTTCTGATGCTCCAGTGTATAATGGGCCCCGTAAATGCTGCTCCAGTGTCTGATGTCCCCAACCTGGAATGCTCCAGTATATGATGGGCCTCATGAATGATGCTCCAGTGTCTTATGGGCCCTAATAATGCTCCATATATATTGGGCCCCATTTCTAATGCTCCAGTGCATCATGTGTCCCATAGATGCTGCTCCAGTGTCTGATCTGCCCCATTTGGAATGCTCCAGTATATGATGGGCCTCATGGATGATGCTCCAGTGTCTTATGGGCCCTAATAATGCTCCATATATAATGGGCCCCATTTCTAATGCTCCAGTGTATCATGTGCCCCATAGATGCTGCTCCAGTGTCTGATCTGCCCTATTTAGAATGCTCCAGTATATGATGGGTCTCATGGATGATGCTCCAGTGTCAGGTGTCCCCCATTTTAAATGCTCCAGTATATGATGGGCCCCATTTTTAATTAATCCAGGCATGGTATGTGAAAAGAGATCCATGGAGTAATCTGAAGTGTGTGCTACCGCATCCTTCACTTTTGGTGTGGGTGAAGGACACAAGGAAAGTGGTTGCTGCTGACCAGAAGCCCGCACTTACGACTCAGTGCTTGCATTTTTTTAAACTTCAGAAGAGGAGGCGATAGAGCTGGAGGCTGTTTCAGCAATGTAAGCCAAAAACAGTTCCTGATGCTCCGGCTTTAAAAGCAGTCTACCTACTCCCAGAAAACGGAGCCTTACAGGCCTTCCAGAGCTACACCATGATGTAGGCTCAACACCTCCTGCCTTAGCTGCTATTGTGTTTTTGGCACTACCAGCAGGTGCACCACCACCACTATCAGTACCAGGTGGCCCCCCATGCCCACGTCCGCATCCTCTTCCACCATACTTCCTCATGTTTTAGAAAATTGACCCAAAATACCAGCAGATATATGGTACTGTATCAGAAGCGTACAGCTCTATACAGTCTAGGGATAACAGTAAATCTCTGTATATATTTCATGAGTCATACACAGATGCTCACATGCTCAGTATGGATTACCCAATAATATAAAAAGGTGAAAAAGGGTACAGCATCACCAGATACAAGGTATATATAGTATAGTGTAAACATTCTGAATCTCCATATACATTTCAGGAGGCAGACACAAACACTCTCAGGCCCAGTATGGATTACACAAGAATATGAAAAGCTGTAAATGGGTAATGTAACACAAGCGTACAGCTGTATACAGTGTTGGCCAAATTTGAAATCTCGGTATATGTTTCCGGAGTCACCCTCAGATGCTCACTCAGTCTGGGTTTGACCATAATAAAAAATGTTGTAAAAAAGGTACTGGATAACAAGATAGCAAGTATATATATTATAGGGTACAATTGAAATCTCCATATACATAGTCCCGTAGTCAGTCTCAGATGCTTACTCAGTATGGATTTGACCGTAATACTAATTGTCGAACAAAGGTACTGTATAACAAGATACAAGCTGTATCGAGTATAGGGTAAAAATTGGTATCTCCGATTCACCATATATATAGAAGGCGTAAACCACACACGCTCACTCACAATGGATGATACCGTAATACAAAATTTTGAACAAAGGTACTGTATCAGCACATACCAGATGTATCTAGTCTAGGGGTAATTTTAAATTTCCGTCTATACTTCCGGAGTCAGACACAGACACTCTCAGGCTCAGTATGTATTACACCAGAATTTAACAAGTAGAAAAAGGGAAAGGTAGTCGAAGCATTCAACAGTATACAGTGTTGTGGTACTTTTAAATCTTCGTGTATATTTCAATCTCAGTAAGCCAGTCCAGACTCTCCGCTACTGGAAACTACATGGATACAAGTACAGACGGAAAGTCGATTGTTAGCAGAAATTTGGGAATTACTCATCGCGGGAAAACCTCCCGGTACAAGCTGCAGAGGCGATGCAGACCCTCAATTACTGTGTCTGTGGAGACAGTGAAAATGGTTCTTTGTGAAGAAAAGATTGCTTTATCGCAGTAGTATGGATCACATCACCGTTACTCGTCTCCATCAAACTGTGATCACAGGGAGGGATGTAGACATGGTCCTCACTGCCTATCATGATGTGTCTGGTCATTTTGGAGTGCAAAAGACAGAAGCCACAGACCGTAGGCGATTCTATTGGATTGGCATGAGAGGAGACATTGAAAAATGGTGGAAGGAATGTCACACGTCTGTGACTATCACAACTGTGAAAGCTGATCATAAAGCACCACTGCATCCGCTTGTAAGTTGATGTCCATTACAAATGCTAGCCATTGATCATCTGAAGGTAGAGGCCAGCAGGAAAGGCCATAGCTACATCTTACCCATCATCGATCAATAAACCAAATTTCTAGTGGCCGTCCCTGTGAAGGATTTAACGGCCCAGACTACACAGTGGTGGAGCAGGGAGAGGTAAGTATTGCAACTTGCAAGTGCTGTGGCCATGACCAAGCAGGGGGGGCACACTCATGGTCGACGGTACTGGCAGAGGGCCCCTCATAGTACGCTGGTGTGTCTGACGGCGAGTGGGCCCCCCTCCATCAGAGACACTGTATTGTACTATGAGGGGCCCTGTGCCAGTGCCGTTGGCCATCTGTGGGCCCATCCACCTGTTCAGAGCAACGGCATTTGCCTGGGTGCGCCAGGTGTTGACCCGAGCCATTGGGGGGTGGGTAGCCCACTTAAGGAGTTTTAAAAAATGGCATATGTTGATGTGTTGGCTGGACATTCAGCTGCTGCAAAGGGTGGAATTGGGCAAGTCCGAGGAAGAGGAGGACAAAAGCGAGGCAGTTTTCTGGCAACCTATGTGTCATCAGGGGAAGGTGGGACAAAATCCTTTGAAACCCATGCATAGTTCATTTTAATGAAGGTTAGATCATCAACATTTTGCGTAGACAAACGGGTCCTTTTTTCAGTCAGGATTGATCCAGCAGCACTGAAGACTCAGATAACACACTAGCAGCAGGGCATGCGAGCTCCTGTAAGGCATATTGTGCCAATTCAGGCCAGGCGTCCAGTTTAGAGGCCCAATAGTCAAAGGGGAATGACCTGTGAGGGAGAACATCGATATGGGAGAAGTAGTTTGTAACCATAGTTAACAACTGCTGTCTCCTGTCACTTTTAATCAATGCAGTATTAGCAGTCGTGTGAGCGGTAGAGTTGAGCGAAACGGGTCGAAAAATTTCAAAAGTCGCCGACTTTTGGCAAAGTCGGGTTTCATGAAACGAAACCCGACCCTAGGATGAGGTCGGCCACGAGGTCGGCGACTTACGCGCCAAAGTCGCGTTTCAAAAGTTTGTTTTGCGCTCTTTTTCAGCCAATCAGGATCCACGGACACTGTGGGCAACGTGATGACATAGGCACGGGTCACCACCATCTTTCAGAAGGGCATGCAAGTGATTGGCTTGCTTTGGTGGGCGTCACAGGGGTTATAAAAGGGCGTGCACGCCGACCGCCATCTTACTTCTGCTGATCTTAGCATAGGGAGAGGTTGCTGCTGATTCTGTAGGGAGAGCGTTAGGCAGGGAAGAAGAAAAAAAAACTGCTTCTGCTGCTAGCGATTGTGCCTGTACAACACACCAGTCACTGTGTGTGCAGTGCAAGGGGAGGCTATATTGTGGTGTATCAGTGGTGTTGGTTGTTGGGCTGCCTTCTAAGGTTTCCTGACAGCTGCATTGCTGTTTACCCACTGCTCTGCAAACTGCTTTTTTAAAAGCAATCCCAATTTTTTTTTTTGTCCTGCTGAGGTACTGAGCGTGCATTTTTTCACACCATACAGCGGTGTACGCTCCTCATACAGTACCGTGTAACGGCTGTTATCACAGCCACAGTGAAGCTATCTGTGTCACTCTGTGAGAATAAGTCGAGGACATGTTCCGTTCTTACAGACCTGCACTCTAGGGAGATTCCTACTCTGCCCAATTCTACATACACCTTGTAGTTTGTGATACACTAGCCAATTTCTGCCTGTGACATAGCGCTGTGATATTCAGTGGGCCTCACACAATCCAAAAGTGTCCAGTGTCCACAAGTGTCTGCAGAAATTCAAAATCTCCCTTATCCTCTAGTCACTTTGGTCACAGCTGTGCCATCGAGCCTGTGACATAGCGCTCAGATATTCAGTGGGCCTCACACAATCCAAAAGTGTCCAGTGTCTGCAGAAATTCAAAATCTCCCTTATCCTCTAGTCACTTTGGTCACAGCTGTGCCATCGAGCCTGTGACATAGCGCTCAGATATTCAGTGGGCCTCACACAATCCAAAAGTGTCCAGTGTCTGCAGAAATTCAAAATCTCACTTATCCTCTAGTCACTTTGGTCACAGCTGTGCCATCGAGCCTGTGACATAGCGCTCAGATATTCAGTGGGCCTCTCACAATCCAAAAGTGTCCAGTGTCTGCAGAAATTCAAAATCTCACTTATCCTCTAGTCACTTTGGTCACAGCTGTGCCATCGAGCCTGTGACATAGCGCTCAGATATTCAGTGGGCCTCACACAATCCAAAAGTGTCCAGTGTCTGCAGAAATTCAAAATCTCACTTATCCTCTAGTCACTTTGGTCACTGCTGTGCCATCGAGCCTGTGACATAGCGCTCAGATATTCAGTGGGCCTCACACAATCCTAAAGTGTCCAGTGTCCACAAGTGTCTGCAGAAATTCAAAATCTCCCTTATCCTCTAGTCACTTTGGTCACAGCTGTGCCATCGAGCCTGTGACATAGCACTCAGATATTCAGTGGGCCTCACACAATCCAAAAGTGTCCAGTGTCTGCAGAAATTCAAAATCTCCCTTATCCTCTAGTCACTTTGGTCACAGCTGTGCCATCGAGCCTGTGACATAGCGCTCATATATTCAGTGGGCCTCACACAATCCAAAAGTGTCCAGTGTCTGCAGAAATTCAAAATCTCACTTATCCTCTAGTCACTTTGGTCACAGCTGTGCCATCGAGCCTGTGACATAGCGCTCAGATATTCAGTGGGCCTCACACAATCCAAAAGTGTCCAGTGTCCACAAGTGTCTGCAGAAATTCAAAATCTCCCTTATCCTCTAGTCACTTTGGTCACAGCTGTGCCATCGAGCCTGTGACATAGCGCTCAGATATTCAGTGGGCCTCACACAATCCAAAAGTGTCCAGTGTCTGCAGAAATTCAAAATCTCACTTATCCTCTAGTCACTTTGGTCACAGCTGTGCCATCGAGCCTGTGACATAGCGCTCAGATATTCAGTGGGCCTCACACAATCCAAAAGTGTCCAGTGTCCACAAGTGTCTGCAGAAATTCAAAATCTCCCTTATCCTCTAGTCACTTTGGTCACAGCTGTGCCATTGAGCCTGTGACATAGCGCTCAGATATTCAGTGGGCCTCACACAATCCAAAAGTGTCCAGTGTCTGCAGAAATTCAAAATCTCCCTTATCCTCTAGTCACTTTGGTCACAGCTGTGCCATCGAGCCTGTGACATAGCGCTCAGATATTCAGTGGGCCTCACACAATCCAAAAGTGTCCAGTGTCTGCAGAAATTCAAAATCTCCCTTATCCTCTAGTCACCTTGGTCACAGCTGTGCCATCGAGCCTGTGACATAGCGCTCATATATTCAGTGGGCCTCACACAATCCAAAAGTGTCCAGTGTCTGCAGAAATTCAAAATCTCACTTATCCTCTGGTCACTTTGGTCACAGCTGTGCCATCGAGCCTGTGACATAGCGCTCAGATATTCAGTGGGCCTCACACAATCCAAAAGTGTCCAGTGTCTGCAGAAATTCAAAATCTCACTTATCCTCTAGTCACTTTGGTCACAGCTGTGCCATCGAGCCTGTGACATAGCGCTCAGATATTTAGTGGGCCTCACACAATCCAAAAGTGTCCAGTGTCCACTAGTGTGAGCAGAAATTCAAAATCTCCCCTGTCCTATAGACACCTTGTGCCTTGTTTTACATTACTATATAGTTTGTTGGATTTTGTCTACATTTCTACCAAAAATGAGGAAGGCTGGTGGAAGAGGCCATGGAATTGGGCGGGGGTTGGCAGCTGGTAATGATGGTGTTGGTGGTGGATCTGATGGTAGTGGCAAGAGCAAAATAGGACCGAATGCAGGAGGTGTTGAGCCTGCGTCATCGTCTGGCTCCATAAGGCTTCGAAGGCTTAGTTTTCTAGGAGTTGGCAAACCGCTTTTAAAGCCAGAGCATCAGGGAAAAGTTTTGTCTTACATTGCTGACTCAGCCTCCAGCTCTATCGCCTCCTCTTCTTCAGTTGTAAAAAGTAAAAGCACTGAGTCGTCATTGGAGGCTCATGTTCATGAACCACACCTTTCCTTGTGTCCTTCACCCCAACCAAGATTGAAGGATGACGCAGGCCATACTACTGATTACTCCATGGAGCTGTTTTCACATACCATGCCTGTATTATCAAGTCAAATGGTGAATTACCCAGGCCAAGATGAATCTGACATGGAGTGCACTGATGCACAGCCGCTGATGGATGATTCTGCTGGTACATTCACTCAGAGCACTACATTGTCCTCGCAGTGTACAGAGCCAGATTCTGACCCTGATGAGACTCAGGTGCCCCTTCCCGCACACTATACCACCATACACGGTGACACAGAGGAAGGTGCACATGACATTGAAGAGGAGGTGATGGATGACCCAGTTGTTGACCCAGATTGGCATCCATTGGGGGAAGAGGGTGCTGCTTACAATAGCTCAGATGAGGAGCATCCACAGCAGACATCGACATCGCAACAGCTGTTATCTGGCAGGCCCGGAGCACTCCAAAGACAGGTTCCAAAAATCAAAAGAGTTGCTGGACAGCTTGTCCAGAGGGTCAAAAGATCACAGCGTGCTAGGCCGCAAAATGTCTGCCAAAGTAGGAAGAGTGCAGTGTGGCACTTTTTTGAACAAAATCCTCATGATCAGGCCAAGGTTATCTGTAAGAAGTGCGCAAAGACCTTTAGCCGAGGGAAAAATCTGAAAAATTTGAATACCAGTTGCATGCTTAGACATTTAACCAGCATGCACTTGCAAGCGTGGACACAACACCAAACCTCAAGTGCCACATGTGCAACTGATCACAACAAAGGTAGTCAGCAACGCTACATTGTTTCTCCCACTGTAAGCCCACCAGTTAGCACAGCAGCAAATGTTGAGGTGTCGTTGCAAGGCCACAGCAGTCAGGGAATCCCACTGTTATATCAACGAAAGACTGATTCTAGGCCATCAGAAAGAACACCAACTCCATCACCATCATCAACCCTCTCTCAGTCCGCCCTGTCCACCACTACTTCCACCATATGCAGCTCTCAAGTCCAGCTCACCCTCCCAGACACTATGAGTAGGTCAAAAAAGTACTCAGTCTCTCATCCGCGTACAGTGGGTTTGAACGCCCACATTGCTAAACTAATCTCGTTTGAGATGATGCCCTTTCGGTTGGTGGAAAGCGCAGCTTTCCGCGAACTCATGGCCTATGCAGTACCACGCTATGACCTACCCAGTCGCCACTTCTTCTCTCGCAAAGCCATCCCAGCCCTCCACCATCATGTGAAAGACCGCATTGTCCATGCACTCAAGCAGTCAGTGAGCGGAAAGGTGCACCTCACAACTGATGCATGGTCCAGTCGGCATGGCCAGGGCCGTTACGTGTCCATCACTGCGCACTGGGTTAATGTGGTGGATGCAGGGTCCACAGGGGACAGCGGTGGTGGGACAGTGCTGCCTAGCCCACGGTATAGGAAACAGTTGGCTGTAGGCGTTCGACCCTCCTCCTCCTCCAGAAGCGAAAGCTCGTCCACAGAGCGCAGTCGTACGAGCACTCCATCTGCAGCTGCTACTGTTGCACACGAGGTGTCCCCCTATCGAGCAGCTAGTGGAAAGCGTCAGCAGGCTGTGTTGCAGATGATGTGTTTGGGCGACAGACACACCGCCGAGGTGCTGGCCGAGTACTTGAAGCGACAAACTGAGTCATGGCTGGGCAGTGTACATCTTGAGGCAGGCAAGGTAGTTAGTGATAACGGCCGTAATTTTGTGGCAGCCATAGCCCTTTCAAAACTCAGCCACATACCTTGCTTGGCTCACACCTTGAACCTGGTGGTGCAGTGCTTCCTCAAAAATTATCCGGAGTTAACAGCCCTGCTCCATAAGGTGCGAAGACTGTGCGCGCACATCCGCCGGTCGCCTGTACACTCGGTTCGTATGCAGAAGCTGCAGCGATTGCTCCACCTTCCCAACCACCGCCTCATTATCGACATTGCAACAAGGTGGAACTCCACCCTGCACATGGTGAAGCGGCTGTGCGAGCAGAGGCAGGCCATAATGCATTTGTGGGAGGATACACGGCCAGGCACTTTGAGAGCAGACATGGAGTTGACAGGTGTGCAGTGGTCGAAGCTGAAAGACCTCTGTAAAGTCCTTCAGTGTTTTGAGGAATGCACACGGCTGGTAAGCGCAGACGACGCCATCCTAAGCATGAGCATCCCACTTATGCGTCTGCTCATGCAAACTTTGACGCACCTTAAGGAGCAGGCTTCTGCAGCCAATGTTGATGAGGAGGAAGAGGAGGAGGGAATCCTTGATGACATTCAGCCATTGTCTGCTCAGGGACCTCTCCTGGACGAGGTGGAGGAAGAAGAGGAGGAGGAGGAGGATGATGGGGATGATTACTTAGGGGAGGAGGATGCATCTCGTGGGGCAAGTGAAAATGTTGGCGTGGCAAGGTCTGGTACAGGGTTTGTGCGTGACTGGAGGGATGTGGATTTGCCAGAAAGTGCTCCTCCAACCAGCACTCGCAGTGCATCATTGACACCGGGAACATTGGCCCACATGTCAGATTATGCCTTGCTGATCCTAAAAGGGACCCCCGCATTGCCAAAATGATGAACGATGACGACTACTGGTTGGCCAGCATCCTGGATCCACGCTATAAAGGCAAATTACAAAACATCATGCCACAGGAGAACCTTGACCTAATATTGGCTAATAAACAAGCAACTCTGGTAAATCGGTTGCTTGAGGCATTCCCAGCACACAGCAGCGGTGATGGTTCTCACACGAGCCGTAAGGGCCGGGGGCAGCTTGCCAGAGGTGTTCGTGGTGCACACAGCAGAAGTGGCGTTGGAGACAGGGGTTTCATGACAATGTTGTGGACTGATTTTTCAAGTACCGCTCACACAACTGGTAATACTGCATCGATGGAAAGTGACAGGAGACAGCAGTTGTCAACTATGGTTACAAACTACTTTTCCTCCCATATCGATGTTCTCCCACACAGGTCATTCTCCTTTGACTACTGGGCCGCTAAACTGGACACCTGGCCTGAATTGGCACAATATGCCTTACAGGAGCTCGCTTGCCCAGCTGCAAGTGTGCTATCGGAAAGAGTCTTCAGTGCAGCTGGATCAATCCTGACAGAAAAAAGGACCAGTCTGTCAACCCAAAATGTGGATGATCTAACCTTCATTAAAATGAACCACGCATGGGTTTCCAAGGATTTTGTCCCACCTTCCCCTGATGACACATAGGGTGACAGAAAAATGGCTTGCTTTGGTCCACCTCTTCCTGGGACTTGACCTATTTCACCTTTTGCATCAGCTGAATGTCCAACATTAACATATGCAACTTTCTAAAACTCCCTAACTGTGCTGCCTCCCCCCCATGGCCGGGGTCACCACCTAGCGCACGACACCGTGCGAGTGCCGTTGCCCTGGACAGGTGGGTAGGCCGACTCTTGGGCGCGGCACTGGCACAGGGTCCCTCATAGTGCAATCAAGTGTCTCTGACGGTGGTGGTGCACACCCGCCGTCAGACACACCGCCGTACTATGAGGGGCCCAGTGCCAGTACCGACGCCCACGAGTGGGCCCCCCTTGCTTGGGCAGGGCCCCAGCATTTGCAATCTTTACCTCTCCCTGCTCCTCCGCTGTGTAGTCTGGGCCGTTAAAACCATACTGTGCCTGACACCGTTTGAGCCTGCCTCCTGATGTATAGACATATATTTTGAATGTGTACGCTATCCATACATGTTATCTGGGGATACGGTACCCTTTCTAACCTTTGTGCAATCATGTGCAATCCATACTGGGCCTAACACCGTCTGAGCCTGCCTCCTGATGTATAGACATATATTTTGAATGTGTACGCTATCCATACATGTTATCCGGGGATACGGTACCCTTTCTAACCTTCGTGCAATCACGTGCAATCCATACTGGGCCTAACACCGTCTGAGCCTGCCTCCTGATGTATAGACATATATTTTGAATGTGTACGCTATCCATACATGTTATCCGGGGATACGGTACCCTTTCTAACCTTTGTGCAATCACGTGCAATCCATACTGGGCCTAACACCGTCTGAGCCTGCCTCCTGATGTATAGACATATATTTTGAATGTGTACGCTATCCATACATGTTATCTGGGGATACGGTACCCTTTCTAACCTTTGTGCAATCACGTGCAATCCATACTGGGCCTAACACCGTCTGAGCCTGCCTCCTGATGTATAGACATATATTTTGAATGTGTACGCTATCCATACATGTTATCCGGGGATACGGTACCCTTTCTAACCTTTGTGCAATCACGTGCAATCCATACTGGGCCTAACACCGTCTGAGCCTGCCTCCTGATGTATAGACATATATTTTGAATGTGTACGCTATCCATACATGTTATCCGGGGATACGGTACCCTTTCTAACCTTTGTGCAATCACGTGCAATCCATACTGGGCTTAACACCGTCTGAGCCTGCCTCCTGATGTATAGACATATATTTTGAATGTGTACGCTATCCATACATGTTATCCGGGGATACGGTACCCTTTCTAACCTTTGTGCAATCACGTGCAATCCATACTGGGCCTAACACCGTCTGAGCCTGCCTCCTGATGTATAGACATATATTTTGAATGTGTACGCTATCCATATATGTTATCCGGGGATACGGTACCCTTTCTAACCTTTGTGCAATCACGTGTAATCCATACTGGGCGTGAGAACGGCTGGCGAGCTGTTAAGCAAGCTACAGCACCTGTGGTTTGCACACGTAAGTTTTTCATTTTTTCAGGAATGACGGTTAGGCCTAATTCCGGAACTGCTGTTGACCTGCACTTACTGGGAAATCATTGTTCGCGGGTAATAATTGTAATCAGTGATCCCCATCACTAACGTTGTTCAGCGGGTTATCTGCACCTGTAAGCGACAAACGCTGGCCTTTTCAGTGTAGCGCACATGCAGCCACGGACATGTAAGGGCATGACACACCAGTTATTGGCCAATCTCATGTGCCAGAGCCTCACGTGTCCCTCTAGTAAGCCGGACTCGGACCGCGGGGCATGACGGAGTCTCGTTCGTTAACGGAATTAAGCTTGCAATGTGTGCATCTGTTCTGTAGCTGGCATGTTTGAGGTTTCCCAGGTTGAGTCTAATTTAACCGTAGGCTCCACTCCTGGTAGTGCCCTTCTGGACATTCCTTTAAGGTTCAGCTTTGCAACCATACTGCCCACGTAAAACAAACACTTTGCCTTCATGAACGCTGTTTGGAGGGTCATGACTCGTGGGAATAACGCCGCCCAATCAGTTAACCTGCTAGAGAGATCGTTCGTTGCTCCCAAGCATGACATCACACTCCCTAGGAGGAAGGTAATGCCACTGTGGTGACCGTACTCCTGGGGGCGACACAAGTGCACTGATGCCCAGCCACTGCTCGATGAATCTGCTGGTACATTGACCCAGACCACTACATTCCCCTCGCACGCTACACGGCCTGAATCTGACCCTGATGAAACTCAGGTTACCCTTCCCATATACAGTTCCATCTTACACGGTGACAAAGAGGAAGCTGCAGATGAAAGTGCAGGTTCGGCCCACCCGCCATCAGACACACCACCGTACTATCAGGGGCCCTGTGCCAGTGCCGTCGCCAACGAGTGGGCCCCCCCCTGCTTGCTCAGGATCACAGCACTTGCAAAGTTGAAATACTGTGCAGTGAGATGGAAGATGGGGACGACGAGGAGTCCAGACAAGTACAGGGATTCCCTAGCGAGGAGACTTATTTGATTGTTTTCAATGTTGGGACAGCAATTTTTGGGGAGCACTATACTCTGGAGAATGATAGATGGGGCCCACCATACACTGGAACATTCCAAAGGTGGACATCAGACACTGGAGCAGCATTTACAGGGCCCATTATACACTAGAGCATTAGAAATGGGGCCCATTATGTTTGGAGCATTATTTGGGCCCATAAGACAGTGGAGCTTCATCCATGGGGACCAACATATACTGTAGCATTATGTGGAGCTCATCATATACTGTTTCAAACATTATATGGGACCAATGATTCTGTATGGAGAAATAGATGGGCCTCGTCATGAGATGTAAAAAGTGAAGTATTTTTCATTGTACTATACCGCTATTTCTCTGCCGTATCGGAGCATGATGAGTTGTGGTATGTGTTAAAGGCGCGCTTTTTCGCCCAGGGCACATGAAAACCTGGAGCCAGCCCTCCCCCCCCACAACTGTAGCCAAATAACCCCCATTTTTCAGTGCGTAACTTGTATTATGAAGTTAATTAAGGTTGACAAGCTTAAGTAAGAAGAATTGATGCTTTTGGCATTCAAATGGGCACTGTAGGTGTGTTTCCTGTCCTCCTCTCACTGCCGACTTTTATTCCCCATTGACTTACATTGGGTTTCGTGTTTCAGGACGACCCCGACTTTTCCCTATAATCGGACGATCTTGCTCGACCCGACTTTTGGAAAAGTCGGGTTTCACGAAACGAAACACGACCCTAAAAAACCAAAAGTCGCTCAACTCTAGTGAGCGGTACTTGAGAAATCTTTCCACAATATGGTCATTAAACCCCTGTCTCCAATGCCACTTCGGCTGTGGGCAACATGAACACCTCTTCCATTGTGCCCAGTACGGCTCATGGGAGAACCAGCACCACTGCTGTGTGCTGGGAAAGCCTCAAACAAACGGTTTACCAGAGTTCCTTGCTTTTTAGCCAATATTATCTCTAGGTTCTCCTGTGGCATGATGTTGTGTAATTTGCCTTTGTAGCGTGGATCAAGGATGCTGGCCAGCCAGTAGTCGTCATCCCTCATCATTTTGGCAATGCGGGGGTCCCTTTTTAGGATCCGCAAGGCATAATCGCACATGTGGGCCAATGTTCCAGGTTTCAATGATGCACTGCCAGTGGTAGGTGGAGAAGCACTTTCTGGCAAATCCACATCCCTACAGTCACGCACAAACACTGTTCCTGACCTTGGAACGCCAACATTTTCTCTTGCCCCTGAGAAGCATCCTCCTGCCCAAAGTAATCATCACCCTCCTCCTCCTTCTCTTCCTCTTCTTCCTCAACCTCGTCCAGGACTGTTCACTGACCAGACAATGGCTGACTGTCATCAAGGCTTCCCTCCTCCTCCTCCGCTGCAGATGCCTGATCCTTAATGTGCGTCAAATTTTGCATGAGCAGACGCATAAGTGGGATGCTCATGCTTATGATGGCGTCGTCTGCGCTTACCAGCCGTGTGCATTCCTCAAAACACTGAAGGACTTTACAGAGGTCTTTCAGCTTTGACCACTGCACACCCGACAATTCCATGTCTTTCCTCAAACTGCCTGCCCGTGTATCCTCCCACAAATGCATTACAGCCTGCCTCTGTTCACGAAGCCTCTCAACCATGTACAGGGTGGAGTTCCACCTTGTTGCAACGTCTATGATTAGGCGGTGCTTGGGGAGGTGGAGCAATTGCTGCAGCTTCTGCATACAAGTGGAGTGGATGTTTGAGCGACGGATTTGCGAGCACAGTCTTCGCACCTTATGGAGCAGGGATGTTAACTCTGGATAATTGTTAAGGAAGCACTACACCACCAGGTTCAAAGTGTGAGCCAGGCAAGGTATGTTTGTGAGTTTTGCACTGGCTATTGCTGCCACAAAATTACGGCTGTTATCACTGACAACGCTTACCACTAGCTGTTCGATAGTGGGACACCTCGTGTGCAACACTGCCAGCCGCAGATGGAGTGCTCATGCGACTGCGCTCTGTGGACGAGCTTTCACTGATAGAGAAGGAGGAGGATCGAAAGCCTACAGCCAACTGTTTCCTATACCGTGGGCTAGGCAGCACTGTTCCACCGCCGCTGTCCCCAGTGGAGCCTGCATCCACCACATTAACCTAGTGCGCAGTGATGGACACGTAACGGCCCTGGCCATGCCTACTGGTCCATGCATCTGTTGTGAGGTGCACCTTTCCACTCACTGACTGTTTTAGTGCATGGACAATGCAGTCTTTCACATGCCGGTGGAGGGCAGGGATGGCTTTTCGAGAAAAGAAGTGCCGACTGGGTAGGTCATAGCGTAGGACAGCGTAGGCCATGAGGTCACAGAAAGCTTCGCTTTCAATCAAATGGTAGGGCATCATCTCTAATGAGATTAGTTTGGCAATGTAGGCATTCAAGCAAAGTGTACGCGGATGAGACGATGAGTACTTTCTTGTCCTACTTAGAGTATCTGGTAGGGTGAGCTGAACTGGAGAGCTGCATATGGGGGGAAGTAGCGGTGGACCGGATGGAGTGAGCGGGGGTTGGTGATGGTATTGGTGGTGATGGCCTAGATTCAGTGTTGTGTTCCAAAACCATTGTGATTCCCTGAGTGCTTTGGCCTTGCGACGACACCTCCACATTTAGTGCTGGTGGTGTGCTTAACGGTGGCGGTGGTCTTACAGTGGGGGAAGTGATGGAGCGTTGGAGCAGGTGCACATGTGCTACCTGAGGTTTTGTAGTCCGTCCACGCTTGCAAGTGCATGTTGATTAAATGTCTAAGCATGCACCTGGTATTCAATTTTCTGAGTTGTTTACCTTGGCTAAAGGTCCTTTCACACTTCTTACATGTAACCTCTGCCTCATCAGTAGGATTTTGGACAAAGAAGTGCCACTCTGCACTCTTCCTACTATGGTATACATTTTCTGGCCTTGCACGCTGTGCTAAGTTGACCGTCTGGCCAAGCTGTCCTGCAACTCTTTTAGTTTTTGTTCCACGTTTTTGGACAGCTACCGGTCTGGCAGATAACCGCTGCTGCAATGTTGTGAGTTCATTTTTCCCTTCACCATTGAGGTCTGATGAACTCCCTCCTCTGGTGAAGGAAGGTAGTGAGGCTGATTACCAAACACCTGGGCAGCTAGATGATGACTGGGTGGCTGGAATTGAGGACTGGATATAAGGCAGCCGACGCCCTTCTGCCTTGCTGGTGATCCTGCTGGATTCTTGGAGACCAGTCTGATTCCTGCGTCTCAAAGCTAAGTTTTTCTGCTCTGCTTTGTACTCTTCATTTTTGTTTTTGTTTTGCCTTGTTTTTTGGGAGTTCTGCCATCCCCGGACGGGGGGTAAGCTGAATTCCATTTTTGTCTCTGATCTGTTGATCTTTTGCTCTGTCTTCAGAATATACCTGAGTGCTGATATAGTCTTTTGAAGCCTAGCGACTTCAGGGCCTGTTTTTCCTATCAGTCGGTTGGCTCATTTTGGATACGGTTTTTGCGGATGGCAGACAGCAGCTTTCCTATCCTGTCCTATTTAGTTAGCTTGGGCCCCATCATTTGCTCAACCTATCTTTCTATCTGTGTTAGTGTTTTCATCTTGCTTCACCGTCATTATATGTTGGGGGCTGCCTATTGCTTTGGGGTCTGCTCTGGGGCAGTTTAGTTTTTCCCCTTTCTGTCTTAAGGCTATGTAGTTCTCCGGCTGTGATCGAGGGGTCTAGGGCACCGTAGGAACCCCCCACGGCTACTGCTAGTTGTTGTGGATAGGTTCAGGGGTCTGCAATCCGATAGCTGCCAACCTCTCTGGTTTTTCTGGACTTAGCTAGTATTTTGTTTTTTCCTCCTTCGGTGACTCATAACAACACTGCAATATCAGTGCCTGCTACGGATCCTTCTCCTTATCTGAACTTTTGCCAGCACCACCCTCCTCCCCAATGGATGCCAATCCGGGTCAAGAACTGGGTCATCTATCACCTCCTCTTCAAAGTCTTCTGCACCTTCCTCTTTACCTTCCTCTGTGTCACCGTGTAAGGTGGCATAGTATGCGGGAAGGGGCATCTGAGTTTCATCAGGGTCAGATTCTGGCTCAATAGACTGCGAGGGCAATGTAGTGCTCTGGGTCGATGTACCAGCAGAATCATCTAGCAGTGTCTGTGCATCAGTGCACTCCATGTCAGATTCATCTTGGACTGGGGAATTCTGGATTTGACTGGATAACCCAGGCATGGTATGTAAAAAGAGCTCCATAGAATAATCTGAAGTGTGGGCTGCCGCATCCTTAACTTTTGGTGGGGGTGAAGGACACAAGGAAAGGTGTTTTTCCTGACCAGAACCCTGCACTGATGACTCTGTGCTTGCAGGTTTCGAACGTTCAGAAGAGGAGGCAATAGAGCTGGTGGCTGTTTCGGCAATGTACGCCAAAACCTGTTCCTGATGCTCCGGCTTTAAAAGCGGTTTTCCTACTCCAAGAAAAGGTAACCTTACAGGCCTTCTTGGGCCAGACAATGACGCAGGCTCAACACCTCCTGCCTTAGCTGCTATTGTGCTTTTGCCAGAACCAGCTGATGCACCACCACCATCAGTACCAGCTGTGCCCCCCTGCCCACATCCGTGAACTCTTCCACCATACTTCCTCATGTTTGGGAAAATGTACCAAAAATACCAGCAGAGAGATGGTACTGTATGAGGAGCGTCCAGCTGTGTAAGGTGTATTAAAAAAATTTAATCTACGTAGATATTTTGTTAGTCATAGACGCTCTCACAGTATGTATTGGACCGTAATCCAACAAGCAGATATACGGAACTGTATCAGAAGTGTACAGCTGTATATGTTTTTTTGTAACTAACAATCTCCGTATATGTATTTACGGAGTGTCTCACACACACACGCTGACTCTGTATAGATGTAACTGTAATGCGAACGGCAGATATACAATACTGTTTGAGAAAAGGACAGCTCTATACGGTGTCTGTATGGAAAATTGTCAATCTCCGTCTATTTGTATACGGACTGACATGCTGTCTCTGTCTAGTTTTGACCGTAATCAAACAGCAGATATACGAAACTGTTTGAAAAGCAGACAGCTCTATAAGGTGTAGGTCTGGAAAAATGGAAAAACTCCTAGGCTTGTTTTTCCAGAGTCACACACAGCTCCTATTTGTCCGTGATACCAGCCGGTACACGGTAGTGTGTGAGGAGCATACACCGCTATACGGTGTGTGAAAAAATGAACGCTCAGTAACTCACCAGGACAAAATAATAAAAGTTGGAGTGCTTTGAAAAAAGCAGTTTGAACAGCAGTGTGCACACAGCAATGCAGCTATCAGGTAGCCTTAAAAGGCAGCCTATTCGCTGCACACATCAAAAATCCTCCCCTTTCACTGCACACTAACTGTACAGTGAAAAAGCTATCAGCAGAAGCAGTTTATTTTCTTCTTCCCTGCCTAACGCTCTCCCTGTTCAGAATCAGCAGCAGCACCTCTCCCTATTCTACGATTGGCAGAAGTAAGATGGCAGTCGGTGGTCACAGCCTTTTATACCCACTGTGACGCCACACAAAGCCAGCCAATCACTTCAATGCCCTTCTCTAAGATGGTGGTGGCCGCTGCCCATGTCATCGCGTTGCCCACAGTGTGCGTCCACTTTCATTGGCTGAGAAAAGGTGCTGGAAGCATTATTTGAAACGTGACTTCATGGTCAGCCTCACGCTATGGTCGGGTTTCGATCGGCGAAACCCGACTTTAGCTAAAGTCGGCTATTTTTTAATGTGACCGACCCGTTTCCCTCAACTCTAGTGGACTTCCTTTCACCAAGCATGTGACTTATGATGGTAATTTCTTGCACCAAAAATGTTTAGGGGCTTCATAGCAAAAGGGGTGAATATATATGCACAATTTTTAGTTATTTGATCCATAAATTTAATTTATTACTATATATTTATCACTTCACTTCTCCAGCTTAGTCACTTAGACTATTTAGTGTTGAAGCATCACACACAAAACGGATTACAAAAATATTTAAACACTGGTTGAAATGTAACAAAATAGGTAAAAAGTCAAGGGGGTGAATACTTTTGCAGTCACTGTAATTGTATCTTACATGCTTTGATATATTTGTATCAGCCCATGCATTTACTGAGATGATATGTTTAGAGATGTGATGTCTCATATATTCAACTGTTCTGTTGGCAGTTTTCATCTTACTTCGTATGTACTGTAGCACTAATTTTAGAATTTAATCCCATCAAGTCCCACAAGGTTCAGTTCTAGGGCCCCTGCTCTTCTCCATTTACACCTTCGGCCTCGGACAGCTCATAGAATCTCATGGCTTTCAGGATCACCTCTATGACACCGATCTACATCTCTGGACCAGATATCACCTCCCTACTAAACAGAATCCCTCAATGTCTGTCTGCTATTTCATCCTTCTTCTCTGCTAGATTTCTAAAACTTAATATGGACAAAACAGAATTAATCATCTTTCCCCCATCTCACGTGACCCCCCCAATGGACCTATCCATGAAAGTAAATGGCTGCCCACGCTCTCCAGTCCCACAAGCTCGCTGCCTCGGGGTTATCCTTGACACTGATCTCTCTTTCAAACCACATATCCAAGCCCTTTCCACTTCCTGCCGACTTCAACTCAAAAATATTTCACGGATCCGTACATTCCTCAACCAAGAATCTGCAAAAACCCTAGTCCATGCCCTCATCATCTCCCCCCTTGACTACTGCAACCTCCTGTTCTGTGGCCTCCGCTCTAACACTCTCGCCACCCTCCAATCTATTCTAAACTCTGCTGCCCGACCAATCCACCTGTCCCCCCGCTATTCCCCGGTCTCTCCCCTGTGTCAATCCATGCACTGGCTCCATATTACCCAAAGACTCCAGTTCAAAACCCTAATCATGACATACAAAGTCATCCACAACCTGAGTCCTCCATACATCTGTGACCTCTTCTCCCGGTACTTGCCTGCTCGAAACCTCCGATCCTCACAAGGTCTCCTCCTGTACTCCCTCTTATCTCCTCTTCCCACAATCGCATACAAGATTTCTCCCGCACATCCCCCTTACTCTGGAACTCTCTACCAGAACATATCAGACTCTCGCCTACCATGGAAACCTTCAAAAAGAACCTGAAGACCTACCTCTTCCGACAAGCCTACAACCTGCAGTAACCACCGATCCACCAAACCACTGCACGACCAGCTCTACCCTCGCCTACTGTATCCTCACCCATCCCTTGTAGATTGTGAGCCCTCGCGGGCAATGTCCTCTCTCATCCTGTACCAGTCGTGACTTGTATTGTTTAATATTACTGTACTTGTATGTATTATGTATAAACCTCCTCACATGTAAAGCGCCATGGAATAAATGGCGCTATAATAATAAATAATAATAATCAATTCTCACATTAGATTTGGCTTGGCTTTGAATTTATCCTGCACTTGCTTTCTCCTTCTTTGGTTTTGCCCTGGCCTTTGTGTAAACCATGTGTAAGACCTTCCAGGTTAGCCTCTTACGGTAAATCTATATATAGTAGATCCCATTTTACTGTATCTTTTCTTGCTGTGCTTACTTCTCTCTACTGCTGGCACAGATATCCGCTGATCTGTGGGAGTTTTGGTTCTCCGCCTTCCAGTGATTTCATATTGATCATCAGAAGTCATCAATGTGTAAGTTCCAGATATCCCATTTAGGACTGGCTGTTCTGAGATTTGTGACTGCAATATACCTGATCCATTTCTACAAGAAGGAACAATTGTGATGGCTTCTATAACAATTGGTCTTTAACCAAAATAATGTTTGTATTACATTTCTCATTTTTTATCTTGGTATATAACGATTTCTGAAGGTAAGATAGGTAACAGAATTAGTCATCCTCACGTCTAATTCTAGATTATAATTATTTAGAAAGGCAACGCAATGTTACTCACTATAATGTATGGACAGTTTTGCGTAAGTCTAAATTACTAAAGATTTCACATCTCGCTTGATTATAGGCTAACTTTTATTTTTGTTGATTGAAAAAGAAGTCAAGTTAAATTATACTTTATTTTAACCATGCCTGGCTACAATAATATCATTATCCTGGATTTCAGATGAATTTAATTAAGCTGTAATGAACAAAATTGGTTGTTTCATGTAATTAGAGTGCCATTTAGTTGAGGAAGGAACAGATAGAACTGTAATTGTATCTGTCATAGTGGAACTTTCCTAACTCTCCATTTACATTCATGCTCATCGCTCCACTCTAATATGGTAATACGATTTGTAGAGGAGCATAAGGGTATTTGAACTTTTATCACAGGTGCCCTACTGAGACCCTTTAAAAACAACTACACACACTACTTGGCATCAGAAAATATGAAAATGGTGTATAACAGGTTGATATAACTGATATACAAAATTATTTCACTCATCCAGTAACAGTATGGTTGCACATGGTATTTTTGCTGGAGTTTTTTGAGTGTTTATCTGTAAATATGACTTTACATGATGGGGGAGCTGGGTGAAACATTGGGTGCAGGATGTGAAAAGTTCCCAATAAGAATGTCTCAACACAAATTTTTGAAGCAAGAAGGCAAATCCTTTAATTTTATATAATTGCCTTGTAATATTTTCATTTCCTGTTCTGTCCAGATGTCACCGTATCCCAGAATTCCAAGCGGAGGAAGTTCACTGACCGCCATATTGGGACACACAATTGATGGGTGTCTCAATATGGAAACTGCTGCTGGTACCAACCTATTGCACGGTACCACCAGCGGAACACCGTTGTACCACTCACACTCTCAAACTCTCTCACTCACACTCATACACTCACATTCAGACACACACACTCATACTCACTCTCACACTCACACTTACACACACCCTCACACCCTCATACTCTCTCACTCACACACTCATACTCACACACACCCTCACACACTTTACACTCACACAGCCTCTTGCACGGTACCACCAGCAGAACATCATCGCACTGCACCTGTGCAAATTCCGCGCAGGCGCAGTGAATTACTTGGCTGATCCCGGCGACAGATGCGTGACGTGTCTACAGGCAGAGGAAACCGGTCACATTAAAAGGGTTTTCCCATGAACAAAAGTTCATTTTAAAAATTGTCTGTGTCTGACCGTTTATGGACCATACCACATCTCCTGGGCAGGGGAGGAAGCAAAAGACAATACTGACATTACAGCAGGGGATCGCAGAGGATTCATTTTGTGAGGTAAAATATTTCACTGACTGTTTTTAAACAATATTTTACCTCACAAAATGTATCCTCTGTGATCTAATGTCAGCCCCCCGCAATAAAGGAATACATAAAGTGGGGGTCTGTTATGAATGAGTCACCGTAGGAGGCAAAAACAGAAATACTAGCTAAGTCCAGAAAACCAGAGAAGTTGGCAGCTATCGGATTGCAGACCCCTGAACCTATCAACAACAACTAGCAGTAGCCGTGGGGGGTTCCTACGGTGCCCTAGACCCCTCGATCACAGCCGGAGATCTACATAGCCTAAAAACAGAAAGGGAAATCTAAACTGCCCCAGAGCAGACCCCAAAGCAATAGGCAGCCCCCAACATATAATGATGGTGAAGCAAGATGAAAAAACACTCACACAGATAGAAAGATAGGCTGAGCAAATGATGGGGTCCAAGCTAACTACATAGGACAGGATAGAAAAGCTGCTGTCTGTAATCCACCAAAACCCTATCAAAACAAGAGCCAACAGCTGATAGGGAAAAAAGCCCTGAAGACGCTAGGCTTCAAAAAGACTATATAAGTACTCAGGTATTTTCTGAAGACAGAGCGAAAAGGAATTCAGCACACCCCAGCAGGGAATGGCAGAAATCCAGAAAAACAAGGAAAAACAAAACCAAAACACAAATGCAAAAAACAGAGCAGAAAACTTAGCTTTTGAGGAGCAGGAATCAAACTGGTCTCCTAGAATCCCTCAGAGAGATCACCAACAAGGCAGAAGGACGTCGGCTGCCTTATATCCAGTCAGCAATTCCCGTCACCCAGTCATCATCATCCTGCTCAGATGCTTGGTAATCAGCCTCACTACCTTCCTTCCCCAGAAGAGGGAGTTCATCAGACCTCAATGGTGAAGGGGAAAATGAACTCACAACAGGGGTCCCATGGCCATACGGGCCGTAATAATATTTATTGTTTTAATTTTAATAATAAAAAAAATGGGTTAAAAGTGGGCTGGGCGCCCTCAGTATGGTTTGTGGAGAAGGGAATATCTGGTTTCTGACTGGTTTCCTTGGCGACGTTTTAACGGGCCAGGATTGGCTGGGGAAATTTGGTGGTTTTTCTGTGTTTATAAAAAGCCCTGCACTGGCAGTTTTTACCTCAGACAACATTTTCCTGAAGAAAGAAGATTCCTTATAAAGATGGAAGCTCTTCTTCAACAACTTTTAGCAAGAGCCGGCGAGGAGGGAGGTCTGGAATGGCTAAAAAACTGCCTGGCGACTAGACCTTCATCCACAGGGCCTGACGCTGCCTCTCCTACCTCAGCTCCATGTACCCAGCTACAGACTCCGGGTCAGCCTCCAGCCTCAACCGCGGCACCTCCATCTGTAGGGAGACGTAGGAGACCCCTGGCAGCCTATTCTCCTACTACATCACCGTGGCGCTCCAGACATCCTGTCAGGGAGCAAACCAGGAAGTCTCGCACTCCTCCTACCACGAAATCCTGCAGCCCAACGCGGGACACCGGTCGTCGTCATCATCAAAGGCTGGGTATGTCAGCTGATTCCGCCGGCAGGGCAGACAGGTGCTGCGGTCGTAAAAGCACCGCGGTGGCCACTAAGCAGATTGCCCCGGCGCCGGCTACCACACTGCCCCCAGCGCAGCAAGCGACATCATCTGAGGAAGAAGATGACCATTCACCTGCAGGCACCTCTCAGCTGCGCTCGCCCAACATGGAGGGCTCGAGCGCAGGCTGTACAGCAGAACAGTCAACAGCATCCTTAAACCATGAAAAGGGTGAAGACTTGAACTTGTCTTTATTTTCTAGTCAGAGTGAACTTAAAAAAATGATTAAAGATGTTCTGGCAGAGGCTTTAGGCGGAGCTATAGCTCCAATTCCTCAGCCGCCAGCTAGTATTGATTCAATTAATAATCCTCTCCCTTTGAGAGGCAATGCAAATAAGAATACGTTTAAAGAAGCTTTAGTTTGTGAATTATCACCACTTGGATTCCATTTAAGTTCCGCTATTAAGGAACTTATTTGGGATGGACAGTACGTCGATTTATTCTCTCTTATTCCTCACAGAGAACAGCCAAATAAATTGGAAAAAAAACGACAAATTTGAGTCAGACGACTCTAGGAAGGACTCAGTCAAGTCCTTCAATAACTGGATCCAAGCATTTTCCATTTATTCGGCTGTCATTGGTGAGAAATACCCAAATTTATGTAGTAGTCTTTTTCAATATTTGGACATAATCCTTGAGGCATTTAGAAATTTGGGTGGATTAGCTTGGCTTCGTTACGATGAAGCATTTAGACAGAAACTGGCGGTTCACCCTGAAGTTCACTGGGGGACTAAGGATGTCGGATTGTGGATTAATTTGATGCTTCCCCAAAGACAGGCTTTTTCCAGACAATTTTCCACCCCCGGTGTTAAAAAAGGATTTTGCTTTACATTCAATGACTCCTTTTGTAAGTGGAGTCACAACTGTAAATTCAAACATGAATGCTCTTTTTGTGGGAATTCCCATCCCGCCTCAAAGTGTTTCAAAAAGCAGTCAACCCAGCTGTCAACTGCTAAGGACGCTAACACAAAAGGCCTTGACTCTGGTGAAGGTGGAAAACATGCGCTATTGGCTAAGCATTTATCCAAACAAGGAGATTAGCAAATTATTGTTTGACGGTTTTTCAGAAGGTTTTTACGTACCGCCTTTTGAGGGTCTTGGCTGTTCAATTGTTAACAATCTCCCTTCTATAAGGTTGCACCTACAGGTGTCAAGCGAAAAAATTTTGAATGAGATCTCGCTAGATAGATTTGCCTGTCCCTTTTCTTCTCCTCCTTTCAAAAATTTTTGGATTTCTCCGTTAGGCATTGTTCCTAAGAATGAGCAAGGCTCTTTCCGTTTAATACATCACCTATCGTACCCACAGGGTAATTCATTGAATGATCAAATTGACAAGGCAGCGAGCTCAGTTACATATGCCTCTTTTGATTCAGCCTTTCTCTTACTAAAAAAAATTTGGCCGGAACGCTTTAATGTCAAAATCTGACATTAAATCTGCGTTCAGACTCCTTCCAGTGCATCCAATGGGATTTAACTCTTTAGGGTTTTATTTCAATAATGAATTTTTCTTCGACAAATGTTTGCCTATGGGCTTTTCTCTGTCTTGCTTTTACTTTGAAACATTTTCTTCTTTTAAACATTGGGTCTTAGAATCCACTACTAGCAATGTGGGAATACTACATTATTTGGATAATATTTTGTTTGTGGGACCAGCTTCATCCCCAGATTGCTTACATGCTCTTTCCGGTTTTGTAGAGCTATGTGAATTTTTTGCCGTTCCAATTGCACATGAAAAAATGGTACTACCTTCCAAATGTATCGAATTTTTGGGTATTACTTTAGATTCTACCATGATGGAATCAAGGCTACCTTTGGACAAGGTTTCAAAACTGCATGATGCTTTGTCGAAATTTATTAGCAAGGAAAAGGTTACGCTAAAAGAGTTGCAATCTTTATTAGGATTGCTGAACTTTGCACTCAGAATTATTCCCATAGGCAGGCCATTTTCAAGATGCCTTTACGAAGCTATGAAAGGTCTATCGTCTCCCATCTCATATCCGAGTTGGTGCGGAGTTGAAGGAAGATGCCAGGATTTGGCAAAATTTTTTTATCGGATTTTAACGGAAAATCTTGTTGGCAGTCAGACTTTATATCTGCAGATTCTTTTCCGTTCAATTTTTGTGTTCACCCCACGGCGGGATGTGCAATTCTTTTCTCCTATTAATGGACTGTTCAGAGGTTGCCCTCTCAATGGATAGCTATAGGTTTGAATCAAAATTCCATGGTTTTGGAATTATTTTCAGTCCTAGTAGGTATTTTTCTTTGGGGAAGATTTATGCAGAATTCTAGGATTGTTTTACTTTCAGAAAATCAAGGTTTTTTGTTGTCCGTCAACACCCTTTCATCTAAGAATAGATGGGCTTCAATAATCTTGAGACAATTGACACTCCTCTGCCTAAAATTTAATATTTGGATTAAGGCAAATGTTGGCTCTAGTCATTGTAAAGAGGCTACGGAATCCTTATTGACAAGTCATCGAGTAATTTTTTGCCAACAGGTTCCAGAGGCAGCTGTCGAAACAACACCTTGTCCTCAAGAATTTTGGGACTTGATATCAATCTGATACCTTATTTCATTCAACAGTCGCTATCTGAAAGATCATGGGCCGATTACTCAGCTGCATGGTTAAAATGATACAATTTTTGTAACTTATATGATTTGGATCCAAAAACTTCGGATCCAATGTCTGGTTTAAAATTTGCTGAATATTTAGTATTTAAAGGATTGTCCTATTTAGCAGTAACTAAATTGATCGCTGGTGTTTCATTCTTTCTCAAACTCTTAGACTCCCCACCTTAGGCTCCCCACCTTTCTTTACCATTGTTAAAAAAATCTATGCTTATCGCTTAATTCAGTTTGCTTGAATCCATACGAAACATCGTTATTTTCTACAGCATTTTTAATTGCGTTTTTTGGTGCTTTGCGTATAGGGTTGAAATCTGTCCTAAAGTGCAAGGTCCTTTATTTTTACATTCAGATCTTTCCCCTGCTACCATTTTCCAATTTAATTTTTTGTTAAAGAAATTTCTACGTTTTTGGGGAAAAGAGAACTTAAGAATTACCTCCCACTCACTTAGAATTGGGGCCGCTACAGAAGCGGCCAGGGCTGGCCTTTCAGATTCAAGAATAAAAAGTTTGGGTAGATGGGATTCAAAAAGATTTAAATTATACATTCATCATGAGTTATATGATTACTAACACTTTATTTAATTTTAGGCCCTTTGGTTGTTTGGATCATCGGCCATTCCTTTGTGTTTTGGGCCCAGAAGAGGGCTAAGCTTCGCTATTATTCCGAGAACTTATCATTCAGCCCTACTTCAGTTCAGATTTATTGGCACAGCATTCGAGGAATGAAGTGGTCAAGTTTTGTTTTAGAGTTTAAGAAATGTTATAGGTTTTTTCCATGTCCTGATTTAGTTATATTTCATATTGGTGGTAATGATCTAGGGAAAATGAAGACTTTGGACCTGCTCTCATTAATGAGATTAGATGTTTTGGTTTTGAAACAATCCTTTCCTAATACGGACTTCGTTTTCTCGGAGATCATACCCAGATTTTTATGGAAGAGGAATGGTTTATATTTCATGAACAAGATACGTATACGGGTTAACAGGGGCATTCAAAAATTTTTACCATTGATTAATGGTTTTTCTTTTCGGCACACAGAGCTCGAGGGTTTTATTTCGGGCTTATATAGGCAGGACTTGGTTCATTTGTCCGACATTGGACTGGACATTTTTGATTTGGATTTGCATTCTATGGTAGAGAAGTGGCTGTGTGGTTTGGGGGGGGCATGTCTCAGTGAGCCCTGGCTTTTGGGAAAATCGCCGGTTAAGGGGCGGATTGTTTCTCTGGTATGGTAATATTGGATAGTTTTATGTAATTATTTATTTAACGGTTTGGTTATTTATTTATTATTAACCCAAAATAAACTCGCGGCCACTTTTCTTCCATTATTAAAGTGTGTGGTGTCATTTATTTACTGATATCGGTCCTGTAGAGCCATGTCAGCCCCCCCGCAATAAAGGAATACATAAAGGGGGGGTCCCATGGCCATACGGGCCGTAATAATATTTATTTATTGTTTTAATTTTAATAATAAAAAAATGGGTTAAAATTTGCCTGGGCACCCTCAGTATGGTTTGTGGAGAAGGGCATATCTGGTTTCTGACTGGTTTCCTTGGCGACGTTTTAACGGGCCAGGTTTGGCTGGAGAAATTTGGCAGTTTTTCTCTGTTTATGAAAAGCCCTGCATGGCAGTTTTTACCTCAGACAACATTTTCCTGAAGAAAGAAGATTCCCCCTCCCTAATTTTCAGATTATCTGTCTTGATGTTTTATTGTGGGAAAATCGCCCGTTAAGGGGCGGATTGTTTCTCTGGTATGGTAATATTGGATAATTTTATGGAATTATTTATTTAACGGTTTGGTTATTTTTTTTATTATTAACCCAAAATAAACTCACGGCCACTTTTCTTCCATTATTAAAGTGTGTGGTGTCATTTATTTACTGATATCGGTCCTGTAGGGCCATGCTATAATGTCAGTATTGTCTTTTGCTTCGTCCCCTGCCCAGGAGATGTGATATGTTCTGTACACGGTCAGACACAGGGGGGAGACAGCTCAAACGAGACAGCACATGAGGGGAGAACACAGCACAGGAAGGAGAGAGACAGCAGACAAGGGGGATAGCACATGGGGTAGACAGGTCAAAGAAGAGAGCACAGATGGGAGAAGTCAGCACATGGGGAAAGAGAGAGTGGATAGGTGGGTGAGCACATGAGGGGGAGAGATTCTCAATGCTGCAAAGCCTGCCCCATCTTGACATTACCGCCCTCCATCTAGTTTTATATAAAGCACAATTTTTGGCAATAATATAGTACAAGGTGTAGGAAAAGAAGCTTAAAGGGGTTGTCCCATGAACAAAGTACATTTTAATTAATCGATCTTGGAATAATAATGATGATAATTTACACCATTAGATGCGTTAAAAATAATGTTCCTGTGCTGAGATTATCGTATAAATGTTCCCCTGTGTAATAGCTATGTCTGACCATGTGGGAACATGGTCATATGCATCACATCTCCTGAGCAGAGCAGGAAGCAAAAGAGAGTATACAAACATTATAGCATGATATCATAGCTGATTCTTTCTTTGAGGTGAAACAAGTTTTTAAACAGATAGGGAAATGATTTCCCTACAAAAGCCAGCATCTGTGATCCCATTTTATAATATTTGTTGGAGGGCCAACAGGAGGAGGAGCTGGGAGAGTCGGAGGAGGTAATCAACGCAGTTTTTTTTTTTTTTGGGGAGTCAGTTGAACTCTTGCTGGGTGCGTTTGGTCTAGTCAGTCGAGGGTATGGACAAGTACTGTGGGATCCATGACTGGTTTATATTAATGAATGTTTCCTTCAACCTAACAAGTGGTTGGGCATCAGTGCACTCAGTCTGTTAGACTTCTGTTAGACTTCTAGGGCAGTGTCAGATGGATGAGCCACGGAATCCAAGCCAACAGACATAAAAAAGCAGAAAAGTTTGTTGCATGACTTGGGGTTCAGACTGCTTGGCTGATTTTCAAGGGTGTGAGATGGGAGCTTGATGATTATGGTCCTCAGGTGCCAACGCTGAGCTTTTTGCAGTGGACAGAGTGGAAGATAATGCGAAGGACGGTTAAAGGGAACCTATCACCCCTCCCCAGGCGTTTTTAAGTAAAAGAGCCACCTTGTGCAGCACTAATGCTGCATTCTGTCAATGTGGCTTTTACTTAGCATCCCTTCCACCGCAGAAATAATTGTTTTTAAAATTGGTCAAAAATACCTGAATTTTGACAGGGGACAGGTCTTTCCCCCTCTGACAGACGCCTCGCATCCATCAGTCATTTCTTTCTTCAGTATTTGGCGCCCCCTCCTCAGCTTCTTTTGAAATCCTGGCGCTTGCGCTGTACTATATCTTCTTGGGCATGCGCAGTTAGCGCTGCCCGTGCTCTCACATTACGTCCCGGCCTTCCTATCGTGCGTCCAGAGAACCCGCCCCGCAGTCGCTTATGATTTATTCACACTGCGGGGCTGGGAATCTTGGGCATGCGCAGTAGTTCTCTGCGTCTCTCATGCCCAAGATTCCCAGCCCCGCGGTGTGAATAAATCATAAGCGACTGCGGGGCGGGATCTCTGGCAACGCATCCACGCAGGCACGATAGCAAGGCCAGGATGTGATGAGACAGAACGGGCAGCGCTAACTGCGCATGCCCAAGAGTATATACTACAGCGCAGGTGCCAGGATTTCAAAAGAAGCTGAGGAGACGGCACCAAATACTGAAGAAAGAAATGACTGATGGATACGAGGCATCTGTCAGAGGGGGAAAGACCTGCCCCCCTGTCAAAATTCAGGTATTTTTGACCAATTTTAAAAACAATTATTTCTGCGGTGGAAGGGATGCTAAGTAAAAGAGCCACATTGACAGAATGCAGCATTAGTGCTGCACAAGGTGGCTCTTTTACTTAAAAATGCCTGGGGGGGTGACAGGTTCCCTTTTAACATGACAAAAGGAAGAATAAAAAGTAGATTAGTTGCTGTTTTTTTTCCTTTACTTATCCAATAAATAGCAAAAGTTTAAAATTCTTTATATGTGTTAATGATACCTTTTTGAGGTTAAAAGCATAATTATACAGAAAACATGACCTTTATGAGTATGTAGTGCCTTCTCAATGCCTTCTATTATTATTTCTACTCGGAGCCTCGAATGTTGTGATAATAAATCACAAAGTTGATCCTCAAATCAGCAAGGTCTGCTTTCATGCCATATATTGTCATATAATCAGGTAAGAAATTAGGGTAATTTTTAGGGTGATAGGCTGGTTTCACACTTGCGTTTTTTTTGCGCTGCGTTTTTTTCCTATACTTAACATGGGTGCACATTGGCATGCATTTGTACGCGCATGCGGTTTTCTGTAGTGTGCGCCTGGGTGCTCAAAATGCATCCTGTTGCATTTTTTGTGCATCCGACCTGTCTCAAAAAACCGCATGGTCATGTGCATGTCAACGCAAAAAAAATGCATGCTTTTTTTTGCAAAAACCATGTGCAAAAATCAAGAAAACACATAAAAAACGCATGATGTGTTTTTTATGCGCCTTTGCAGTGCGCACGCAGCGCAAAAAACGCAAGTGTGAAAGTAGCCTTACTAAAACCAGGAAGCACAAAATAATGAGAGCTGCCTTTTTTTTACTAAGCTTGACACATTGAAATGGTGATTGTGTGGAAAAATTGCAGCTTACACTCTGCAACATTATATCAAATATCACACTAGGGTTACATATAAGAGATTTCACAAATAAACATAACATGTATCAACCAAAAGCTACGAATAACACAGTACAAAATAAAGTGTCCTTAAAAAAATATTCTTGGAATCCAATTGAATGAGTAAAAGGATTGAAAAGTTATATCCGTATAAACTGACACAGAATTGAAACATTTGACAGTTTCGAGACAACCAATAAGGTATTTATTGCGCGCAATCAGATACATAACATTAGATCTAGATATTAATCACTGCAAACAGTTTAAAAACTGCTTGCAAATTAGAGTCATGTAAAATACCAGGGTCTTCATTTCACTCAGTTAATTTCAGCTCTCCAAATTTGCTCTGTACACTCCAAAGGCAGGAAGAAGACCTGTTGCTTTGCATTGAGTATACATTTGGACTTGTAAAATGATGCCTTTCCTCTGCAGAAAGTGTGCTGCTGAAAGAGGTGTGTCGGAGCCCGGCTTTAGTTGCGGGGGAGGCCCCTGACTGGCCATCTAATGTATTGTGGGCTAATTTGCCCGACCTTTTTTCCCTGGTGCACAACTGCAGGGGTTAATAGGATTTCCCCTTACCTGCAGGGTAGATGCCAGTGGGAGGGGTACCGCCCGGATACGGGGTTTCCCTTTCAGGGGATATAAAAGGGGGCAGGGTAAGCCGCCTGGCCTCTTTGGACCGCAGGAGTGCGAGAGCTGCTGCAGGGAGCGAGAGCAGAGGTATCCCGTTATGGTGCAGGATGGAAGGTTTGGAGGACGGGGTTAGGGAGAGGATTGCCAGGGAAGGCAACGGCTGGATTGAGACCCTGTTGCGGGAGACAGGGAAAAGGTCCCTGCCTTCTAATGCAACTCCAGGCGGCCGGCGGGTGAGGAGCGGGCCACGCCCCCCGAAGTGTGTGAGCCTATCTGTCAGGACGGCAGCGCGGCATTGGCGTGCTTGTTCCTGAGGTAAAACAGGTTCCTGCTGAAAGTGCAAGGGGTTTGCCAGTGGTCCTGTCTTTCAGTAAAGAGGACACAAAACAGAGCCACTCTGCGTCTAAGCGGCAGAAGCGTAGGAAGTCCCCGGCAGCAGATAAGCTCCCAGCTGTAATTGTTCACAGCGGGGGAGCAGGATTGGCAGCAAAAAGCAGTATTATTACCAGGGCAGTCACAAAAGCCAGAGCCATTGGCTGTACCCATAGTACCAGTGGGTCATCCAGTGAAGATGATAGGTGCCGGAGAGTGGAAAAGGATCAATATAGTTCTGTACAAAGAACTAGAGAAGAGCAGGTTACAAATAGTATGGGTGAAAAGGGGAGTCAATTGTTAGATAAACAGCAGGTGGTTCTTATCCCGCCACATGGTGACACAGGAACACAGCTAATTCAGCAAAATTTCAGCTGAATCCATTGCCTCCAATGTCTTTTGCTGCACAGCCAAACACACTACAGCCAGCAATGGTAGCACCATTGGTGTCTACGGGCTCGTGCAATTTGCCACAGGTGGCAGGAGTAGTTTTGTCACCTGCTTTAAACCAGCCACAGATGTGTGCAGCAGTAGCGGATATGGCATTAAATTCAGTGTTGGGAAATAATTTAGGAGCGTTGGGTATTTCTCAACAGTGGGGTGTACTGACTGCCTCCGCGGTAGGGGTAACCCCACAAAATTGACTCTGAAGACATGGTGTTTCGTTTACCTCTTGAGAAGATCACAAATTATTGGAAATAATTGATGGTTTCTTATCAATTAAAAAAGTGTCCTTGGTTCAAATGCAAACCCTTTTGGGATTGTTGGCATTTGCATTTCGCGTTATGCCCATGGGCAGGATTTTTGCACGGCGTTTGGCTATGGCTACGCGAGGCGTAAAAGCTGCACATCACAGGATTCGTTTGGGTCTTCCATTGTTGGAAGATTTAAGGGTCTGGAGAAGTTTTTTTATTGAAGTATAATGGGTGCACCTGTTTTCAAGATGCAGAGAAGTCTCACACGGAAATCTCCCTGTTTTCGGATGCGGCAGGATCTGTTGGTTTTGGTGTTATATTTCAAGATCAGTGGTGTGCTGAAAGGTGGCCAATTAGATGGGTTGAAAATGGATGGACCAAGAATCTTACCCTTCTCGAACTTTTTCCTTTGGTAGTGGCGGTGGGGATATGGGGGAGCAGTTGCGGAATTCCCGTATTTGCTTTTGGACTGACAACGAAAGTGTAGTAAATGCGGTGAATCACTTATCTTCATCCTCCATTCCTGTGATTAAGCTGATTCGGTTCCTAGTATTAAAATGCCTGCATTGGAATATTTGGTTCCGTTCTCGGCACGTTTCAGTGAGTCATAACGCTATGGCTGATGCACTATCACGCTTTGATTTTCAGAAGTTCCGGGATCTCGCTCCATCGGCCGATCAGAAAGGAATTCAGTGCCCGGAATACCTGTGGGAAATACCGGAAGCCTGTTAATGCCGTTGGTACGGGCTTCGGCAGCGTCGTCGACATGGAATGCATATACGGTAAGGCGTGGCAGGAATGCTGGGAATTCGTGGGAGACTTGCCGGTTGGTTCTTCTAGTGGAGTGAGGTTAGATGTGACTTGGGCATATTTAAAACATCTGCACGATAGTGGCTCTTTGGCAACGCTAGCGAGAAATAGGCTATCAGGTTTAGCATTTCTTTTTAAGCTTCAGGGTTGGGAGGATGTCATGAAATGTTTTATTTTGCGTCAGGCTTTAAAAGGATGGGAAAAATCGAGGGTATTGAATGGAGTTAGGAGGCCTATTTCTTTTTCTCTTTTGGCCCCGATGATTGAATGCACAAAGGAGGTCTGTAGCTCTCATTTTGAATCAATAATGTTTTCAGCAGCATTTGGGATTTCATTTTTCGGGGCGTTGCGTATTAGTGAGTTGGTGGCCCTGTCGTCTAAATCACTTGGGGGTTTGCAACACAATGATGTCACCTTATGTAAAGGAGGGATGCGTATCCATATTTGGCGGTCGGAAACGGATCTGATGGGTAGCGGTTTATGGTTTTCATTGGCTGCTATTCTGGGCCTGGTATGCCCTATTACTTTGGTATCTCGTTATATGGATATACGGCCAAATAGTCCCTCATTTTTTGCGCACGCTGATGGGTCCTCGTTAACAAAATTTCAGTTCCTGGCCTTGGTACGGCATATTTTATTTGTTTTGGGTCTCCCTTCAGGTGATTATGGTACGCACTCGTTCAGAATTGGTGCAGCAACTGAGGCAGCCCGGGCGGGCCTTACGGACGAAGAAATCATGAGAATAGGCAGGTGGCGTTCGGCATGTTTTTTCCGATACATTAGGCCTGAGTTATTAATTGTATAATTAGTTATGATAATTTTATTCTCTTTTCATTTTAGGTCGCTCCAGTACCAGTGTGTGGATACTGGGTCACTTATATGTGTTCTGGGCTGAGCGGAGGGCTGAGTTGCGTACTGGCGGGAGAGCCATGGGTTTTTACAATGTGGACATAAACTGGAGAGGTATTCGGGGTCCGAGGTGGTCACAAGTGCTGCTCGAGGTTGTGCAGATAGCAAGAATTGCAGCCCCTCCAGTCATACTAGTATTACATGTGGGTGGAAACGATTTAGGCGCAATACAACTTATGGAGTTGGTCACGTTAATGCGGGCAGATATTGACAAATTCCCGGGTTTATTTTCTCAGCTGATTATGGTATGGTCTGAAATAATTCCCAGAGTGGTGTGGAGTGGTGCACGGGATTGGGCTGGTGTTGAATGGGCATGGAGAGTAGTTAACCAGAGAATATCTCGTTTTATACATTTCAGAGGTGGCATTATTGTAAGGCATAGGCAGTTAGAGGGCAATAATTCCAGGCTGCTGCGTCCGGATGGGATACATCTAACGGACATTGGTTTGGATATTTTCTTGTCAGGATTACAGGACGGTATTGAGGAGGCGATTTATGCTTTGGGTGGGGGGTCGTAGCTCCTTGGGTATCGCTACTTCATGGCAGAAAAAAGAGCAAGACTGGGTAACATGTGCTGAGAGTCCGGTGACATATCCCCACCTTTTCTGATGGTGAACATGGAGAGCTGCGACCTTACCCCTCCAACTATGGGTGTGATAAAAGAAGAGAGGTGTTGTATTTGGTTACTCTCCAATAAAAGTGGTGTTTCTGATGGAATTAATGGTGTTTATTGCTTTCACTGCACTGGGGGAAAAAAGGGGGCAGGTTGGTAATGTATGGGCAGTCTGTGGGAGCCCGGCTTTATTTGCGGGGGGGGGCCCTGACTGGCCAGCTAATGTATTGTGGAAATAATTTGCCTGGCCTTTTTTCCCTGGTGCACAACTGCAGGGGTTAATAGGATGTCCCCTTACCTGCAAGGTAGATGCCAGCGGGAGGGGTAACGTCTGTTATGAATGAGTCACCGTAGGAGGCAAAAACAGAAATACTAGCTAAGTCCAGAAAACCAGAGAAGTTGGCAGCTATCGGATTGCAGACCCCTGAACCTAACAACAACAACTAGCAGTAGCCGTGGGGGGTTCCTACGGTGCCCTAGACCCCTCGATCACAGCCGGAGAACTATATAGCCTAAAGACAGAAAGGGAAATCTAAACTGCCCCAGAGCAGACCCCAAAGCAATTGGCAGCCCCCAACATATAATGACGGTGAAGCAAGATGAAAAAACACTCACACAGATAGAAAGATAGGCTGAGCAAATGATGGGGCCCAAGCTAACTAAATAGGACAGAATAGAAAAGCTGCTGTCTGCAATCCGCCAAAACCCTCTCAAAAACAAGAGCCAACAGACTGATAGGGAAAAAAGCCCTGAAGGACGCTAGGCTTCAAAAAGACTATATCAGTACTCAGGTATTATCTGAAGACAGAGCAAAAAGGAATTCAGCTCACCCAGCAGGGAAAGGCAGAAATCCAGAAAAACAAGGCAAAACAAAACCAAAACACAAATGCAGAAAGTAGAGCAGCAAACTTAGCTTTTGAGGAGCAGGAATCAGACTGGTCTCCAAGAATCCCTCAGAGTAATCACCCGCAAGGCAGAAGGGCGTCGGCTGCCTTATATCCAGTCAGCAATCCCAGTCACCCAGTCATCATTCTGCTCAGGTGCTTTGTAATCAGCCTCACTACCTTCCTTCACCAGAAAAGGGAGTTCATCAGACCTCAATGGTGAAGGGGAAAATGAACTCACAACAGTACCTCCCCCTTGAGGAGGGGTCACCGAACCCTCATCCACGCCAACAGGGCGATCAGGGTGAGCCCGATGAAAGGCACGCACCAATCTTTTGGCATGAATATCAGAGGCAGAGACCCAGTAATTATCCTCCTGACCATAACCCTTCCACTTAACCAAATACTGGAGTCTCTGTCTAGCCATACGGGAATCCAGTATCTTCTCTACCTCATATTCCATGTTACCTTCAACTAATACAGGGTCCGGAGGTGCCACCCCAGGAACAACTGGTTCAACAAACCTCTTCAACAAGGACTTATGAAACACATTATGAATTTTAAATGTGACAGGAAGAGCCAAACGAAAAGAGACCGGATTAATAATCTCCAAAATCTTGTAAAGTCTAATAAATCTAGGCTTAAACTTAGGAGACGCCACCTTCATAGCGATATTTTTTGATGATAACCAAACCATATCACCAACCTTAAACTGGGGACCAATGGTCCTATGTCGGTTGGAAAACCGCTGGGCCTTTTTCTGGGAGAGAGATAACTTATCCACCACTTGGTCCCAGATCTGGTGCATTCTCTCCACCACAGTGTCAACACCTGGGCAGGCAGAAGGCTCCACCTGCCCTGAAGAAAATCGAGGATGAAACCCAAAGTTACAAAAAAAAAGTGACATCAAAGTGGCAGAACTAGCTCTATTATTTAAAGCAAATTCGGCCAAGGGCAAAAATGAAACCCAATCATCCTGATCGGCGGAAATAAAACATCTCAAATACGACTCCAAGGTCTGGTTTGTTTTCTCCGTCTGCCCATTGGTCTGAGGGTGAAAAGCAGAGGAGAAGGACAACTGAATTCCCAGCTTGGAACAGAAAGTCCTCCAAAATCTAGACACAAATTGAACTCCTCTGTCAGATACAATGTTCTCAGGAATCCCGTGCAAGTGAACCACCTGTTGCAAAAACAGGGGCACCAACTCAGAGGAAGATGGCAACTTAGGGAGTGGTACAAGATGAACCATCTTAGAGAACCTATCACAAATCACCCAAATAACAGTCATTCTCTGAGAGACAGGCATATCAGAGATGAAATATATTGAAATATGGGTCCATGGCCTCCTGGGGACCAGCAAAGGCATCAACAACCCACTAGAGCGAGAACAAGGTTTAGACCGGGAGCAAGTCCCACAGGACTAAACAAAATTCCTGACATCACGAGACAAGGCGGGCCACCAAAAAGACCGACTCACCAGATCTCTAGTACCAAAAATACCTGGATGACCAGCCAATGCAGAGCAATGAACTTCAGACATCACTCTCTTCTTCCACTGGTCAGGAACATACAACTTTCCACTGGGACAACGCTCAGGTTTGTCCTCCTGGAACTCTTCCAGAGCACGTCTCAAATCGGGCGAGATGGCAGAAAGAACTACCCCTTCGCCTAAGATGGTAGCAGGCTTGGTCACCACAGGAGAATCAGCAAAGAAGCTCCTAGAAAGGTCGTCTGCCTTGACATTCTTAGTGCCAGGAAGAAAAGAGACCACAAAATCAAAACGTGAAAAAAACAAGGCCCACCTAGCCTGTCTAGGGTTCAAGCGTTTGGCCGACTCCAGGTAGATCAAATTCTTGTGGTCAGTGAGGATCACGACTTGATGTTTAGCTCCCTCCAACCAATGTCTCCACTCCTCAAATGCCCATTTCATGGCTAACAGTTCCCGATTCACCACATCATAGTTACGTTCAGATGGAGAGAACTTTCGGGAAAAGAAAGCACAGGGATTCATTTTAGATGTTACAGGATCCTTTTGGGACAAAACAGCTCCTGCACCAATCTCAGAAGCGTCCACATCTACCTGGAACGGGAGTGAGACATCAGGTTGCCGCAAAACCGGGGCAGAAGTGAATCTTCGCTTCAGCTCCTGAAAGGAAGAAACAGCCTCCGGAGACCAATTCAACACATCAGCACCCTTTTTAGTCAGATCAGTCAATGGCTTGGCAATACTATAAATTTTTGCTATAAATTTCCGATAAAAATTAGCAAAACCCAAAAACTTCTGGAGGGCCTTCAAAGAAGTGGGCTGAACCCAATCATAAATGGCCTGTACCTTGGCCGGGTCCATTTCACTAGTTGACGGAGACAAAATGAATCCCAAAAATGAAATCCTCTGTACCCCAAAAAGGCATTTCGATCCTTTGACATACAGGGAATTCTCCCTCAAGGTCCGGAACACAGTCCGAACATCTTCCACATGAGAATCCCAATCCTTGGAGAAGATCAAAATATCATCCAGGTAGATAACCAAAAATGTATCCACAAAGTCTTGGAAAATGTCGTTCATGAAGCACTGGAAGACTGAAGGGGCATTAGTGAGCCCAAAAGGCATCACCAGGTACTCAAAATGTCCCTCCGGAGTATTAAACGCCGTCTTCCATTCATCCCCATTCTTAATGCGGATAAGATTATACGCCCCCCCTGAGGTCAAGCTTGGTAAATCAGCAAGCACCTTTAACTCTGGAGAATAGATCCGAAATCAGGGGTAACGGTACTGATATTTAATAGTAATTTTGTTGAGGGCACGATAATCAATACAAGGCCTTAATGAACCATCCTTTTTGGCCACGAAAAAAAACCCGGCACCTAAGGGTGAAGAGGATGGTCTAATATGACCCTTCTCCAACGCCTCCTTAATATAGGATAGCATAGCCTCATACTCGGGAACAGATAAATTGAAGAGCCGACCCTTAGGAAATTTACACCCCGGGCTCAGTTCAATTGCACAGTCATAACTCCTATGAGGAGGCAAAGACACAGACTCATTCTCACTAAATACATCATAAAAGTCCGCCAAATAGTCAGGAACATCATGCGACTGAGGAGAGGTGGAAAAAACCGGAGCCTCACTAAGGGCACACCGACAACCCCAACTCACCACAGACACAGATTTCCAATCCAAAACTGGATTATGAATTTGCAACCAGGGAAACCCCAGAACAATGGTATCATGCAAATTATGCAACACCAAAAATCTGCTGTTTTCTTGATGGTCTGGGGCGACCTGCATTACCACCTGGGTCCAAAACTGAGGTTTATTTTTTGCCAAAGGAGTAGCATCAATCCCCCTCAAAGGGATAGGCGTCCGCAGAGGTGTCATCGGAAATCCACAACGTTTAGCAAAATTCAAGTCCATTAGATTCAGCGCTGCTCCCGAATCCACAAAAGCCTTAGCGGAAAATGTGGACAGGGAGCAGATCAGAGTAATTGCCAGAAGAAACTTAGGTTGAACACCACCCACAGAAAACGTGTGTGCAAAACGTTTCTCTCGTTTAGGACAGACAGAAATAATATGCGAGGCATCTCCACCAAAAAAACACAGCTTATTACGCCTTCTGAAGTCCTGACGTTGCTTCCTGGACAAAACTCTATCACATTGCATAGGTTCAGACACTTGTTCAACATGTGGCAACACCTCTCGTGCAGTCCTGCGTTCACGTAAACGCCGGTCAACCTGAATGGCTAATGACATAGAATCGTCAAGACCAGAGGGAACAGGAAATCCCACCATAGTATCTTTTACGGCTTCTGACAAACCCTTCCGAAAGAGAGCTGCCAAGGCATTATCATTCCAGGTAGTAAGGACCACCCACTTTTGGAATTTTTGACAGTAGAATTCTGCAGAATCTCGACCCTGGCTCAATGCCAACAGGGTCTTTTCAGCCTGATCAATAGCATTAGGTTCATCATACAACAACCCCAAGGCTTGAAAAAATGCGTACACATTAGTCAGAATAGGATCATCTGGTTTCAAAGAAAATGCCCAATCCTGGGGATCGCCACGAGGCAAAGAGATGACAATTTTAACCTGCTGCGCGGAGCTCCCTGACGAGTTAGGCTTCAAGGCAAAAAATAATTTACAATTATTTTTGAAATTCAAAAATTTAGACCGATCCCCAAAAGACACATCAGGAGTAGGGATCTTTGGTTCAGCAGCATGTGAATGAGCAAGGTAGGCGGAAATTCCCCGCACTTCCACAGCGAGCTGCTCCACACGATCAGACAATTGCTTTATCTCCATTGAGAGAAAAAAAAAATTCCCCCTACGGCCTCAGAGATATAGAGGAAAAAATATACACACTTTTTTTTTTTTTTTTTTTTTACAATTCTTTCCTGCTATTGAGTACCCTAGGATCTGCGGTATGGTGGGTGATTCTGTTATGAATGAGTCACCATAGGAGGCAAAAGCAGAAATACTAGCTAAGTCGAGAAAACCAGAGAAGTTGGCAGCTATCGGATTGCAGACCCCTGAACCTAACAACAACAACTAGCAGTAGCCGTGGGGGGTTCCTACGGTGCCCTAGACCCCTCGATCACAGCCGGAGAACTACATAGCCTAAAGACAGAAAGGGAAATCTAAACTGCCCCAGAGCAGACCACAAAGCAATAGGCAGCCCCCAACATATAATGACGGTGAAGCAAGATGAAAAAACACTCACACAGATAGAAAGATAGGCTGAGCAAATGATGGGGCCCAAGCTAACTAAATAGGACAGAATAGAAAAGCTGCTGTCTGCAATCCGCCAAAACCCTCTCAAAAACAAGAGCCAACAGACTGATAGGGAAAAAAGCCCTGAAGACGCTAGGCTTCAAAAAGACTATATCAGTACTCAGGTATTATCTGAAGACAGAGCAAAAAGGAATTCAGCTCACCCAGCAGGGAAAGGCAGAAATCCAGAAAAACAAGGCAAAACAATACCAAAACACAAATGCAAAAAGTAGAGCAGCAAACTTAGCTTTTGAGGAGCAGGAATCAGACTGGTCTCCAAGAATCCCTCAGAGTAATCACCCGCAAGGCAGAAGGGCGTCGGCTTTCTTATATCCAGTCAGCAATCCCAGTCACCCAGTCATCATCATTCTGCTCAGGTGCTTTGTAATCAGCCTCACTACCTTCCTTCACCAGAAGAGGGAGTTCATCAGACCTCAATGGTGAAGGAGAAAATGAACTCACAACAAACGTCCGGATACGGGGTTTCCTTTTCAGGGAATATAAAAAGGGGTGGGGTAAGCCGCCCGACCTCTTTGGACCACAGGAGTGCGAGAGCTGCCCACCCTCACTCCCTCTTATTGTTGTTTCACTTAAAGGAGTGGATGTTCTTAGTATTTGTTTTCAATGAGTGATGTAAGTCGCAGCAGTTGGCGGAAAAAAGAGCAAGACTGGGTAACATGCGCTGGGAGTCCGGTGACATATCCCCACCTTTTCTGATGGTGACCATGGAGAGCTGCGACCTTACCCCTCTAACTATGGGTGTGATAAAAGAAGAGAGTTGTATTTGGTTACTCTCCAATAAAAGTGGTGTTTCTGTTTGAATTAATGGTGTTTAGTGCTTTCTTTGTGTCGGGGGAAAAAAGGGGGCATGTTGGTAATATATGGGCAGTCTGACCTGGACTATCGTGTTCCTACCCCTGAAGACACCAATCGCGTTGTAATGTGTATTACGTTGTGCATCTTATGTATATATTGTGTCATGTGATGTTTGCCAATGTATTGTGATATGGTAATATAGAGTGTTAATAGTGTACAGTATAGGATAAGAGCCAAATATAGATAAAAATGCACAGTAAAAGTCAGCAGATAGCTGTGCCCAAAAATGGGAATTACAGTATAAAGTTCAGTGCAAAAGATTCACTAACTCAGTAGAAAAAAATGCACATTGAAGAACCAGACTAAACTAAAAAATATAATTTGTTAGATATCATTAAAAAAGTTTTTTCAAGTAATCAATTTACAGGGAAATCAATAAAAGGTGAAACAGATAGTGAGAAACTACCATTGGTGGAACCACAGGTAAGAGGCAATGATAAACACAGTGACCATATACAATTACTCCAGAGACAAGTGTCAATATAAATTTAGGGAAGATAGTATATCACCCTAAGATTTATCAAAGTCATAGTTAGCATATCGCCATAAAAGGGGTAATTATAAATATAAGAGTAAAAATTATCATGTAAAAATAGTAAGATTACCTCAGACCTGTGGTGCCACGACCCCTACGCACGTTTCAGCTGTGTCTTCTTCTGGGGGATTGGTATCGACAGGAACCACCCACATCATCACGTGCCACTGATCTAACACCTGAACTGGCATCAAAGTTCTGATGCCCAGAACCCATTTGTGCCAGGCTGGAGTGACATGAATTTCATGTGGGACATCACTAGGTATGTATATCAGGTGTTAGATCAGTGGCCCAAAGCCGTTTAACCCCTTAAATTTAGCTGTTACTTATTCACATGTGTGAAATTTGGTTCTCTGCCCACTTTGATGGCAGTTTTGATGCCCATAACCCATTTGTGCCAGGCTGGATTAACATGAACGTGATGTGTGGCATCACAAGGTATGTAAATCAGGTGTCAGATCAGTGGCACAAAGCCATTTAACCCCTTCAATACCATACCTCAGTGCCCACTTTGATGCCCATTTTTGTGCCAGCCTTCTAATTTTTTTATCTGTTTTTAAGTGTATTCACAAAAGGACACATGATTGCATATTATTATATACTTAGAATGTTTTATTTTTATTGAAAAACCTGAAAAAAACAGAAAATAAAAAATAGCCGAATAAGAAACTGAACGAATAAGAAACCAACTTCAGCATCGTTGGAGATTGGCGTCCTCTACTACTCCAGCTGTAATGTAGACTGTAGTCAGTGCTGGATACAAACGCCTCCATCAAGAGCAGATATTAGCGTCCTAAAAAAATGCCACAACTTTTCAACTGCTCTGGCCTCCACCAGTCACGTACGTGGCGGCGGCACGCCTGTCATATTCGCCAGTCATGTAAGCCATCATATATGCCAGTCATGTCATGTAAGCCAGTCATGTAAGCCAGTCATGTCATGTCATGTAAGCCAGTCATGTCATGTAAGCCAGTCATGTAATGTACGCCAGTCATGTAATGTACGCCAGTCATGTCATGTAAGCCAGTCATGTACGCCAGTCATGTCATGTAAGCCAGTCATGTAAGCCAGTCATGTCATGTCATGTAAGCCAGTCATGTAATGTAAGCCAGTCATGTCATGTACGCCAGTCATGTCATGTACGCCAGTCATGTCATGTACGCCAGTCATGTACGCCAGTCATGTAATGTAAGCCAGTCATGTCATGTACGCCAGTCATGTACGCCAGTCATGTAATGTAAGCCAGTCATGTCATGTACGCCAGTCATGTACGCCAGTCATGTAAGCCAGTCATGTACGACAATCATGTATGCCAGAAGTACGCCAGTCATGTGGGCCCATCATGAAAGACAGTCATGAAAGACAGACATGTATGCCAGTCATTTACGCCAGTCATGTATACGAATCATTTATGTCAGTCTTGTAAGCCAGTCATGTACGCAAGTCATGGAGGGCAGTCATTTACACCAGTCATGTAATCCAGTCATGGAGGGCACCAGTGAGCCTTATATAGAAGCTATATACACCTGTATACACCTGGAAGCCACCTATCGAAACTATATACAAGTATACACCCCTGGGAACACCTATATATGCTATATACCCCTATATACTCACCTGGGAGCCACCTATAGAAGCTATATACACACCTGGCTGTAGTCTACAAAAGCTATATACCCATATACACACTTGGGAGTCAGCTATAGCAACGACCAAAGGGACGGCAAATTTTTCGACCGCCCCGGGCGCCACAAACAGTTGCTACGCCACTGATCAGATACATTCTGCATTTAGCCTAGGGACAGTTGCAAAAATTGACTATTGTCAACAACAGTTTAAGCTGCTTAGTGTAAAATTAAGCTGGTTTAGAAAAATTGGCCTGCTACAGATGACCACATTTTATGGTCCATTAAAAAAAATTTGTTTCAATTATTAAAGAAAACTTAGTTTACAGACTAAAGATGAGCAAATATGTTCGGAAAACATAAATTCGGCACAAATATGGTACATTCGGATTCATGATTAGTGATGAGCAAACGTGCTCACCACTACTCGTTACTCGCCCGAGTATCACTGTACTCTGTGTACTCGGCGAGCACCGAGCATTTCCGGGATTACTCGGCGGGACCTCGGGTCTCCACCCAGCATTTTTGGTGGCCTTTAGAAACCCAATCACACTGCAGGGATTGTCTGCCAGGCTATGAAATGCCGCAGCCATCTTTGTTGTGGTCATGCAGTGATTGGCTGGTCGCACAGCATCATTAGGGGTATAAGAGACTGGACGCCACCCTGCTCGGCGCATTCAGCTCTGGATTGAGAGAGTGTAGGGAGACCTGTTGCTTTTAAAAGGTCAGAATTGGGGATTTATTAGTTAGTGTGGGGTCTGCAATCCTAAATACTCACATCCAGCTAAACCAACAGTCCTTCTAGGGACTAATTCCGGAGTATATAGGTTCCAGTGTTAGGCAGGCAGGGTAGTGTACATCGCTCTATACACATCAGTGCAAGGCCTGCAGGTACTGAATGTGTGTATATAGATCATTGCATACATCAAGAGGGTCCATTCCCTTCCTGTGTTCTGGTGCTGCTACTTGTGGGATATATCTTTTGGTGTGGTATCTCCATGCCAGCTCATATCTGTGCGTGCTTAAAGTTTGGTCAGTTTATGGCTGTTTTCTTTTTTTTGCCTGGCTGTCACTTTTGGTTAAATACAACAGTATTTAGCAAAAAAAAAAATACAGGCCACACATTTGTTGTAGTGGTATCTATGTGGCAGCTCATATCTGTGTGTGCTCAAAGTTTTGCCAGTTTACAGCGGTTTTCCTTTTTTGTCCTCAGTGAAACTTTACTTATATATAGCACTAGCTAGCCCACCCCCAAAAAACAGGGCACACATTTGTCATAGTGGTATCTCCGTGCAGGTCATATCTGTGTGTGCTCAAAGTCTGGCCCTTTTACGGCGGTTTTCATTTTTTGTCCTGGGTGAAACTGTACTTATATATAGCACTATTTAGTCAAAAAATAAAAAAAATCAATACAGTCTGTTATCTCAGGCTGAGGACTGGTGTATCTGTGGTGGAAAAATCTTTGCTTCGCAGGCATACATTGCATAGTTTTGTCTGCTAGCCTTGTTCTACTCACAATTTTGTATTTTCAAAAGTGAACACGAAACCTAAAAAAAAATTAAGACAGTGTGTTATCTCAGGCTGAGGCCTGGTGTATCTGTGGTGGAAAAATCTTTGCTTCGCAGGCATACTTTTCATAGTTCTGTCTGCTAGCCTTGTTCTTATCATTTTGCGTGTTCAAAAATAAACACAAAACCTAAAAAAAAAATAAGACAGTGTGTTATCTCAGGCTGAGGCCTGGTGTATCTGTGGTGGAAAAATATTTGCCTTGCAGGCATACCGATCACGTATAATTTCTCTCCAAATAAAACCATTTGTATTGAGCTTTTAAAATATTTCAGTAGTCCATTTAAAATGTGCAAGGCAAGGGACGGGGAAGTGAACGTGATGCTGATGGTGCATGCAGAGGACGAGGCCGTGGCAAAGTTGAAAGTGGGCCACAACAAAGACCCACATCTTTGCGCTCGCTCTTCCTGTCCCAGTTTCTAGGGGACCACACCACACCACTAATGAAGCAGTGTGAAACGGTTGTTGGTTGGATAGCGGATAATGCTTCCAGTAACTTAGCCACCTCCACCACCATATCTTCCACATGGTCAAGTCTGAGTAGCCGTGAGTGTGGACAGGATATTACTCACCCTGATCCTCCTTCCTCCCACCATGCCGAGTGCCCTGACACAACTGCTCCCACACTCGGACACTCTGAAGAGCTGTTCAGTTTTCCATTTGGAGATTCGTGCTTCTCACGCGCTCCACTTGAATATTTGAGCAGCCACGGTAACAAGAGGTAGACGATGATGAGACACAATTGCCAGAAAGTAAGGAGGAGGAGGAGGATGCGGATGTGGACGACGAGGTGGTGAATGACATAGTGTTGCGTCCGTCTGCAAGTCTGGGCTGCAGACAGACAGCGCCCCGAGTAGCACCGACACCCTTTACCCCCTATACAGGGATCTGGATTTACTGCAGAGCCCAGGAAGCACTGTCTGAACAGGAGCAGAGTGCCAGAGCAGAACGGTCGCAATAGAAAAGCAGGAAGGGAGCCAAAAATGGAGTCGGAAACCAGGCGAGCAGTGGAGGTACAGAAACGGCAGGCAGAGGCAGAGTCGAGAGTCCAGGCAGAGGTCAAAAACCGGGAGAGTAGCGGAGGTACAAAATCGTCAGGCAGTAGAGGGGGTCAGGAATCCAGGCCAAGGTCAGCGTCAGTAATCAGGAGAAATGCAAGGTACAAAAACGGCAGGCAACAGAGTAGTCAGAAGTTCAGGCTGAGGTCGGAGTTAACGATAGGCAATCACAAGCAACACGTAGGGGAACCAAGAATATATCCGGCGGCTTGCAAGCCCAGTCCCAAGGTATTTGAGGGATCAGGTCGTCCCTCACAGGCTCCCGGGCTGGTGATGTCATCAGGACCGCCCCCAGGACCAGACCTGATGATGATGCACCAGCCCCTTCATGACTGACAGAGGAGCGGAGTCTGCATCCAGTAGACGCCTGCGCAGAAGCCCTTTCATTGTTGCCGCCCTCACTCGGGCGCGAGCCACGGCGCCTCCTAGTGGTTGAGGGCGGAACAGCAGGCCCCGAGATCGACGACGACATGTCAGTCTGGCGTCTCCTGGTGGCCGAGGCCTGGACAGCAGGCCCCGAGCCCGAGGGCGGCGTGACAGTCCGTCGCCTCCTAGTGGCTGAGGGCGGAACAGCGGGCCCCGAGTCTGATGGCGACGTGACACATAGTGACTGACCCAACCTGGCAGAAGGACAGGCAGAGCGAGGACAGCAGCACACATGGGGAAGGAGGCATATCACCCAAATAGGCAGGAAGAAGCAGTATGGTGGCCGCAGACAGAAGGCGTGCATCCGTTCCCTTTAACATCAACAGGACGGAAGTTGCCATTTCAACTGTTAGAGCTTCCCGAGTCTGGTTATTTTTTAAAGACTCTGCTGATAACCCCAAACAGGCCATTTGCACCACCTGCCATTCCCGCATCAGCAGGGGTAGCAAAACTACCAGCCTGACCACCACCAGGATGATTAGGCACATGGCAGCAAAGCACCCGACTTTGTGGGCCAAACCCCAGGCTCCAGGAACACTGTCTGCAGGTGACAACACTGCTTCTTCCACTGTTTTGCGTACAAGCCAATCCCCAGTTCACAGTGCCTGTGAAGATGCCTCGGGCCCTGAACCTGTTGTTGCCCACAGTCAACCAGCACCATCATCAAGCCCGTCCACATCCTTGTTCCAGCCCAGCCTTCAGTTGCCTATACCCCAAACATTGGAACGCAAGTGGAATTACAAAGCCAATGCCCCACAGACCACAGTACTTAATTTGCACATTTCTTGACTGCTTGCACTCGAAATGTTGCCTTTTAGGCTCCTTGTGGTGGCCGTCCCAAGGTACTCGGTCCCCAGTCATCACTATTTCTCCCATTGTGCCGTAGCAGCATTACACTAGCATGTGTCCCACAACATTATTACTCATGCCCTCAACAATGCTGTTACTGGGAAAGTCCGCTTAACCACAGACATTTGGACAAGTGCTTGTGGGCAGGGACGGTACATCTCACTGATGGCACACTGGGTTAACATAGTGGAAGCTGGGACCCAGTCGGATCTTGGGATGGAACACATCCTCCCCACGCCGAGGATTGCGGGCCCTACGTCAATCAGGGTTGCCCCCACAGTCTACAGCTCCTGCACCTCCTCCTCTTCAGCCTCCATCTCTGAATTGAACACATCAGTCAGAAGCTGGAAGCACTGCAGCACTGCCTCAGCCAAGCGGCAACAGGTTGTGCTGAAGCTAATCTGCATAGGTGACAAACCGCACAATGCAGAAGAGTTGTGGACAGCGCTGAAAGAGCAGTCAGATATTTGGATGACACCGCTGAACCTATAGCCAGGGATGGTCATGTGTGACAATGGCTGGAACCTGGTGGCGGCTCTGGGACAATGTGAGCTCACACACATACTTTGCCTGGCCCATGTGCTTAACCTCGTGGTTCAATGTTTTCTCAAAAGCTACCCAGAGCTGCCAGATCTGCTAGTGATGCCGTCTGTCTGCCCATTTTAGAAAGTCAGCTACAGCTTCAGCCGCGCTTGCCGTGCTTCAGCAGCCTTTGAAGCTTCTGGCTCAATGACTGGTGTGTGATGTCCCCACGCATTGGAACTCTACACTGCATATGTTAGAAAGGATTTCTGAGCAGAAGAGGGCAGTTGTTGACTACCAGCATCAACAAGGCCATCAATATTCAGTTCAGACGCCACACATAAGACCTCAGGAGTGGACATGGATGTTAGATATATGTACCATCCTCCAGAACTTTGAGGACTGCACCAAGATGGTGAGCGACGATGACGCCATAATTAGTATCACCATCCCGCTTATCTGCATTCCGAAAACCTCTCTGCTCACAATTAAAGAGGATGCATTGCAGGCAGAGCATGAGGACATGGAGCAAGGAACCATACAGGGTGATTACACTCAGCCCAGGCTCATGTTGTCGCAATGTGGATTGGTTGACAGAGGAGGAGGAAGAAGAACAGGAGCTACTTTCATGCGCTATAGACGGTACTGCAAGCACAGCTGTCATACCGTTTGTTCAGCGAGGATGGCCTGAGGACAGGGAGGAGGAGGATGAGGAGGAGGAGAACAGCATGGTCAGTCATCCTGTTGGTGAGGACATTGAAGTCTTGCCTGTTAGCAGACTGGCACGCATGGCTGACTTCATGTTGTGACACTTCTAGACTAAAGCTACAAGGAGAACTTTCAATCTCTGCTTCCAGAGGCAGAGAGGTATTCAAAAATGTTGCTGTACCAGAGGGCCCTTGTAGCATAATTATTAAAAAAATTCCCATATGAGAGCGCTGGCAGCAGATATCAGAGTTTGTTGTACAGCCAAGGAGTCCAAGCAAGAGAGACAGAAGTAATCCAGGTCAAGCAGGGAACAATGGCAAAGTCCTGGGAAAATTTTCTCAGACCCTCCCATCGTTCCGCCACAGAGGCAAGGGGTGCTGTCACAAGAAGTTCAATGTTTGGGAAAATGGTGAGGGAGTACCTTGCAGATCGTACAAACATTTTACGGGATTCCCCTTTGCCTTATAATTATTGGGTATCCAAGCTGGACACGTGTCATGAACTGGCTCTCTACGCCTTGGAGGTCCTGGCCTGCCCTGCTGCTAGCGTTCTATCAGAGCGGGTTTTTAGTGCCGCTGGTGGAATTATAATAGATAAGTGCATCTGCCTGTCAACTGACAATGCTGATAGGCTGACTCTTATAAAAATGAACAAGGAATGGATTAGGCAAGACTTCTGTACCCCACCGAATGAAAACAGCGAAACATAACTTCAAATACGTCTCCGGGTGTCCGTCGGTGCTGTGGGTGTCACGGGTGCCCAGCCGTGTCTCCACGTGCCCAGTGGTGTCTCCGGTTCCCATCCCGGGGCTCTGCCGACATTTTGCGACAGGCCAGAGCCCCGGGGCTCCCTCTCGGTTCCCTCTGTATTGGCGCTGAAATCTCATCCCTCGAGATCTCAGTCCCGAGTTCACCATCAGTGCATGCGCCATCCCCGGCGGCGGCTGCCATATTGCCGGAGCCAGCCAATACAGAGGGAACCGAGAGGGAGCCCCGGGGCTCTGGCCTGTCGCAAAATGTCGGCAGAGCCCAGGGATGGGAACCAGAGACACCGCTGGGCACGTGGAGACACGGCTGGACACCCGGTGACACCCACAGCGCCGACAGACACTCGGAGATGCCCGGACACCCCTGTGGCCTATACCCGGTAAATGTCGGCAGAGCCCCGGACTGCTGCACAGACCCCCCTGGCAGCAGCACAGACCCCTGGCAGCAGAACAAGCCCCCTGATAGCAGCACGAGCCCCCATGGTAGCAGCACAGACCCCTGGCAGCAGCACAAGCCCTCCTGGTAGCAGCACGAGCCCCCCTGGTAGCAGCACAAGCCCCCCTGGTAGCAGCACGAGCCCCCTGGTAGCAGCACAGACCCCTGGTAGCAGCACGAGCCCCCACTGGTAGCAGCATGAGCCCCCCTGGTAGCAGCACTAGCCCCCCTGGTAGCATCACGAGCCCCCCTGGCAGCGCGCTGCACATCGGACCACGCTCTCATCCCTTCCTGCGGCCTGCAGTATCACCCCACTCCTGCCTCCTCCAGCAGCGACCCTGGGAACCCGCTTCACCGCAGCCACCACCCCCAGTAAGCAATAAGACACCTGGATTATAAGAGGCACCACCATTTTATTAAAAAAAGTTTTTTCCTATTTTTCTCCTCAAAATTTGTGGTGCGTCTTATAATCCGGAGCGTCTTAAAAAGCGAAAAATACGGTATTCTTATATTTTACATTTTTCCTATCTTTGGAACATAATCTTATGACCTAGTGTATACCTCTCCAAAATAAAAATATTGAAATCCTACTATTATATTTTTATTTATATCCCTGTCTCTGAGCTGTAGCTAGGGACAAACATATCTCGTTGAACACATTCTGGCTTCATATCTATGAACCTGTGTTCGCCCCTCCCTTTTGTTATTTTCTTTCATAGGTGGATTCACATTTTTTATTTATTTGTTTCATTTTCTTTCATAGGTGGATTCACATTTTTTATTTATTTGTTTCATTTCAGCATGATTTATCATTATGTCTCCCCATTTTCCACAACTAGAT